>NW_024870850.1:0-613750 GCF_019054845.1 Dipodomys spectabilis
GGTCCCATGAAAGGACAGACAGATGGACAGACAGATGGACGGATGGGGGGGTGGAGAGACGGAGGGATAGTGCATGGAGGAACAGACGAATAGGCGGCTGGATGGGCAGATGGCTGGCAGGCTAGATAGACAGATGGACGGGTAGGTGATGCATGATGGATGAATGGGTGGGTGGACAGGCAGATAGATGGACAGATGGATGGGTGGACAGATAGGACGGATATATGGATGGATCAGTGGGTAGGTGGGTGGATGATGGATGGACAGACAGATGAATGGATGGATGATAGGAGATGGATGGATGGAAAGATGGACAGATGAATGGATGGACAGATAGGCGGGTGGATGGATGGTGGGTGGACAGACATAGATGGACAGATGGATGGGTGGACAGATAGGATGGATGAAGGGATGGATAAATGGATGTGTGGAGAGGTGGATGGATGGTGGATGGACAGACAGATGAATGGATAGGTGAGAGACGGATGGATGGAAAGATAGACAGGCGAATGGATGGCTGATGGATGGGTGGATGGATGATGAATGGACAGACAGATGGACGGACGGGTGGGTGAGTGGCGGGAGGAGCGGGAGTCAGCTGGCAGGGCTGGGGTAAGGGCCGTCCCCCCTTCCCTCCCCCCCCCATCCAGGGCATGCAAAGCCCCGCAGCAGGGCCCGGGACCCCCGGAGTAGTGGGGACGGAAGCCCCCCCCCCTCCCCCCGCTCAGGTCGGGTCCCCGTCCCCCCCCCCCCCCCCCCACGCTCAGGTCGGGTCCCCGTCCCCCCCCCCCACCCCCCTCAGGTCGGGTCCCCGTCCCCCCCCCCCCTCCCCGGCTCAGGTCGGGTCCCCGTCCCCCCCCCCCCGGCTCAGGTCGGGTCCCCGTCCCCCCCCCCCCCGGCTCAGGTCGGGTCCCCGTCCCCCCCCCCCCCCCCCCCCCCCGCTCAGGTCGGGTCCCCCGTCCCCCCCCCCCCGGCTCAGGTCGGGTCCCCGTCCCCCCCCCCCCCGGCTCAGGTCGGGTCCCCGTCCCCCTTCCCCCCCCCCCCCCCCCCCCCCCCCCCCGCTCAGGTCGGGTCCCCGTCCCCCACCCCCGCGGCCGGGTTTGGGGACCTACCGCAGACAAATGGGTGGAAAATTAAACGAGGGCCTGGGAGCTGGCCCCGCGCCGCCCCCGCTGGCACTAATGACGGCTTTCTGGGGATTGTTACCAGCTGGACGGCTGGGGCCGGAGCCCCCCACGAGCAAGGGCATGGGGGGCCGTCCCAGAGATCCGTGCGCCTCCGAGAAGGGACGCAGGTGATGAGGAGGGATGCGGCGGCCATGGCGGCGGGGAGGAGAGGAGGCGCCAGTGTCGGTCAGACACACGCCCCGCGGCGCCCGGGCCACAGGGCCTTTGCTCGGGCTGTGTCCCCTGCCCCACATACTCTTGGTCCCCGAATGCTTTGGGCCTAGGTTCTAAGCAGCCCCCAGGCCCCATTCAGCTCCTGCGGCTCTGACCACAGGGCTGTCTGTCCACGCCAAGTCTGTCCTCCCGTCCACCAGCTGGCGGCTCACACCTGTCATCCCAGCTACTCAGGAGGATGAGATCTGAGGATTAAGGTTCAAAGCCAGCCTGGGCAGGAAAGTCCGTGAGACTCTTACCTCCAATAAACCACCGGCTCAAGTGGTAGAGCGCTTGCCTTGAGCTGCAGAGCTGAGGGACAGCACCAGGCCCAGAGTTCAGGCCCCACGACCGGACCAGAAAGAAAGAAAGAAAAAGAAAGAAAGAAAGTTGTTCATAGAAAAAGAAAAGAAAAAAAGTTGTTCATAAACAACACCCCCCTCTTTCAAACTTTGTGCTCTGAAGAACTGATACTTGGTGAGACAGGACCAACTCCAAGGGCAGAATTAGGTGGTAACACATGGAAGGGCTTTCCCAACTATCAGCCAAAAGACAGCTAGCTTCTTCGATACTCCTTTGATGGCTCAGCTTTAAAGAAAACCGAATCTTTCGCTTTGCGATGATTTTAAATTTTACAGCAAACCTTGCATCCGGGCATGGTGGTGCTCGCCTGTAATCTCGGCACTTTGGGAGGCGGAGGCAGGAGACGCATGAGTTTAAAGCCGGCCTGAGTGACCTAGAGAGAACATGTCTCAAAACAAAAGCAAAAAGAGAAAGCTGTGGGGCACCCATGGCTCACGCCTGTCATCCTAACTACCGCAGGAGGCTGAGAGCTGAGGATTCAGACTCAAAGCCAGCCCGGGCAGGAAAGTCCATGAGACTCTTATCTCCATTTAACCACCCAAAAGCTGGAAGTGGCTCAAGGGGTAGAGCGCCATCCTTGAGTGAAAAAGCCCAGGGACAGTGCCCAGGCTCTGAGTTCAAGCCCCAGGACCAGCACCAAACCCACCCCAAACAACAACAACAAACCCCAAACTAAAACAAACAAAACAAGAAACCAAAAGCTCCCGAGACAGCAAGTAAGGAAAAGGGTGGAGACCTTATTACCCCTGATTCACCAGAACCCCGAGGTGGGGGGAAGTCCAGTCCCTGCGGTGCCCTGCCCTGGGCCCCGCCCGAGGCCCGGCAGCTTCTCAGTGCTTGTTTGTGGGTTCCTCTGACGCTTTTCGTTGCCATTTCCTGATTTCTTCATAATTCATCCCTGTCAATGATGTCTGCTGCGCCCACGTGATGCTCTAGGTTGTATCCGGTTCGTGCTGGGGTTTGAACTCAGGGACTACTAGCCTGTGGTAGGTAGGTGCCACGTAGTGGTAGCCACGCCCCCACAGCACAAACCACGCCCCACACTAAGCCACGCCCTCCGCGGCTTGGGCCTCCCAAGAACACTTGAGCCACGCCCTCATCGTTTGAGCCACGCCCCCTACGCCTCGAGCCCAACCCCAGCTAAGCCACGCCTCCTGCCGCTTGAGCGGTGCCCCCAGCACTCGAGCCACGCCCCCACCGTTCGAGTCACGCCCCTCGTCCTGTTTGGGCCACGTCCCTCGTCCTGTTTGGGATATCGTTTTACTTTTCACATAGGTCTTTTGCTGGCCCTGGTTTGAACCAAACTACATCTCCCTCATAGCTGGGGTAAGAGGCATGTGCTACCACACGCAACTTAGTAACATGAGGTCTCATTGACCTTCCCCCACCCTCCATGCTGGCCCCCAATCTCAGTTCCTCTGTCTAGTCTCTGTCTTCAATAGCTGGGATTACAGGCGTGAACCACTAGTCCTGGCTGCCTTGCTAAGTTTTTGCTTTTTTTTTTTTCTCCCCCAGCTTTGGCTCTTGAAAAGGAGCTCTTATAGTAGGAGGAAATTGTTAGGTGTCTGAGGAGAACGTTACTTTCTTCCCTGTGGTACATTATAAATGGATGAAAGATTTAGATATAAATTGCATGCGTCCATGTATACATGCAGGCATGATCCGTAACGATCAAGCCAGCTGCCCGTGGCTCACGCCTGTCATCTTAGCTACTCAGAAGGCTGTGATCTGAAGATCGAGGTTCAGAGACAGCCCGGGCAGGAAAATCAGGAGACTCTTGATCTCCAATGAACCATGAAAAACCTGGAAGTGAAGCTGTGGTACAACTCTAGCCTTGAGTGAAAGAGCTCAGGGACAGCGCCCCGGCCCTAAGTTCGAGCCCCAGAAATGGCGCGCGCGCGCACACACACACACACACACACACACACACACACAGTTGAGAAGCTTGGGGGCGCAGGGTCCACAGCCAAGCGGTGGTGGTCGGGGCTGCAATGCCCACAGCCGCCGCTAGAGGGAGGCGCAGGACCGGGAGAGCCGCCGCCCGCAGCCTGCGTCCCGCTTCGCTCGGTGGATTTCCAGCCTCCTCCCCAGTGAGCACCCCAAGCTTCAGGGGCGCCTTTCCCCCATCTATTCTTGTGCGTTCCCCCTTCCTCTTTATTTGCCTAGGTTAATTATCCCAAGGGGGTTCAGTTCCATCTCTTTTGGTCCTTTGTCAGTCCTGGGGCTTGAACTCAGGGCCTGGGCGCTGTCCCTGGGCTTCTTTGTGCTCAAGGCCAGCGCTCTCCCACTTGAGCCACAGCGCCACTTCTGACTTGATGTTTCTGTGGTGCTGAGGAATCGAACCCAGGGCTTCATGCATGCTAGGCAGGCGCTCTCCCACTGAGCCAGCTTCCCAGCCCTGTATCTTTCTGTTCACCCCGGCTGCTTGGGAGCAGGGTGCCAGGCGGTGCACCCCACACCAGCCACCAGGGCCACATTCTCCGTGAACATTCCCTCTCCACCACCAGGCTGCCGGAAGAGACATCTGTGTCCCCATCTTCCCCAGGAGAGGGGGGGTACCCTGGGGACACAAACCCCAGGAAGAGAAACGTCGCCACCACTAGTTTCTGTCATTAGTGCAGTGCACACGGCTCCGATTCCGATGCGCAAGGCATTCGAGATGTGCCATTATTTAGCGCCAACTGCATACGCCCAGGCCTCCCAGTCTTGTGTCCCAGGAGAGGCTCAGGCTGGTTCAGGTGGGGCCTGGGTCCTAGCAATGATTCTACCTGCCCCTGAGTTGGACCTCCCCCCCCCCCCCCCCGACCCCGCAGCTGGACCAGAACCCTCCAGATCTTACCCCACCCCCACCCAAGGCTTCTTCAGCAATGCATAAAACAGGGAGTCAGGCATTAGCAGCTCACGCCTGTCATCCTAGTGACTCAGGAGGCTGAGATCTGAGGATCGCAGTTTAAGCCAGCCCTGGCAGGAAAGTCTGGGAGAGGCTGGGAGCAAGGGTCCTGGAGTCTAGAGGTCTCTGTGACTCAGTTTCCCCTAAACGGGTCTGCATGGTACCAGCCTCAAAGTGATTGAGAATAAACTTGGCTCTTAAGAGCCTTGAAAGAGCCAGGCGCCAGTGGCTCAGGCCTGTCATCCTAGTGACTCAGGAGGCTGAGATCTGAAGATCGCAGTTCGAAGCCAGCCCAGGCAGGAAAGTCCGTGAGACTCTTTTTGTTGTTGTTCTTGAGCTTGATGAAAATGAGAATTTTATTTGAGCACTTTTTTTACTTTGAGTTGTCCATGAGACTCTCATCGCCAATAACCCAGCAAAAAGCCGAAGTGGAGCTGTGGCTCAGGTGGTAGAGCGCCAGCCCTGAGCACAAAAGCTCGGGGACAGCGCCCAGGCCCTGAGTTCAAACCCCAGGGCTGGTAGGAAAAGGGAGAGACAGAGACAGAGAGACAGACAGACAGACAGACAGAGCGCTCACCCTGGGGTGGTGTGCCTGGGGACGCCGCAAGTCACCACCGCCGCCATTACACTCTCGTAACTTCCCAGATGGGGAAACTGAGGCCTGGGGCTTCAGCACTGGAGGCCTCAATTCACACAGCAGTTGCCAGCCGAGGAAAATTAAAAGAAGGGTGTGTGCGGGGGGGGGGGGGCCAGCAACACGGGCCCACTGCACGGCTGGGTAAACCGAGGCAGGGCTCCCCGCGGTGGGTGGCCGGGCTGGGGCTGCGGGCGGGGCGGGGCGCGCCGGGCTCTTCTTACACAACCCCCCCCCAAGGCGCCGCACCCGCCGCTTCCTGCGCCCCGCCCGCCCTCCTCCCGCACGGGGCGCGGGGCCTCAGTTTCCCCTTCTGGAGAGGCCACGTCAAACCTAGGTTCAGGGGTCAGCCAGCCAGCGGGTGACGGCGGCGGGACGTGCGCCCCGCGGGCTGCTCAGTCTGTCCAGCTGCTGGGCCGGGGAGGGGGGGAGCGGGCGCGCGGGTGCGCGCGGGTGCGCGTGCGTGTGCGCGCGTGCGCGTGCGTGCGCGCGCCTCCCGGGGCTCCAGGCCTCCCTTCTCCCGTCCTGGACACCGGGAGCCTGTGCGGCGGGTCTCACAGGGCACCAGGACCTGCCCTGGCCCAACCAGGAGGCTGCCCAAGAACATTCTAGAAGGCCCTGGCCCAGGCCGTGGGTTGGGTTTCGGACACGGAGCGCGCAGGCCTGAGCTGACAAAGCCTCCCTGCGAGGGTCTCCTCAGCGCTCCATTTCCCGGTTGGGTTGTGGTGTGCATTCTCGAATGTTCCACCCCATGCCCTGCTTCCCATCAGGGATCTGGGTCCACGGTCTGCTCGCTCCCCACCCCTTCCGCCACAAACACGCAGGTCCCTCGGCATTTCCCGCCACCCCACAACCACGGTGCCCAGAGACGCACAGGCTCTGGCCCAGGGTCACACAGCACAGGCAGGTCGGGGACAGCCCCGGCGGGCGGGGCCGCGGCCCCCGGCGCCTGCGCAGCGGAGCGTCAATCCCGCGGGACACCTGGGCAGGGACGGGAGCCAGCGCCCCGCTGGGCCTGCCAGGGTTCCAGGAACTGGCAGAGGCGTCCCGGGGCATGGCACCGTTGCAAAACCCGAGGGTGGCGGGCTTGGCATGCCTGGGCGCTTGCCACCTCCGCGCCCCGAGGGCCCCGCCGGGGAGGAGGGAACGGCTCAGCACCCGGTGCCAGGACTCAAGATGGAACCCCAGGCGCAGGGGGCAGCTACCAGGAAGCACCAATCGCAGGCGGCGTCTTGACTTTTAGCCAATCAACACGCAGCTTCCTGGGTTCCCAGCCAATAGAATCGCGTAAGGAGTCGGGCCCCGCCCCCGGTTGAAGCCCACTGGCCCGATGAGGCAGGATGAGGGGCGAGTCTGGTGGTTTCCAAACTTGTCTGTGGGTGGCACGAGTCCGAATTGTTTTCCTGCCAGCTCTTTGGGCTCTGGGACAGCTCCCTGCCTCCATGCCTTGCCCTTGGGACTTGAGATCACCCTGCAGAGCCAGAATTATTCTGAAAAAAAGAAAAAAGAAAAACAAAAGCCCAACAAGTCACTAGTTAAACATTTACGGAGCATCTAGCACAGGCTGGACCCTGAGGATGTGAAGGTAGAGGAGGGGAATGTAGGGGAAAAGCCACGTGGAAGGGAGAGGGACCAGGGCAGAAGGCCTAGCCCATGCAAAGGCCCTGGGGCAGGCCTGGGTCTGACCTGTTGGTGGAGCCGTGAGGAGGGATGGAGGAGAATGAAAGGAAGAGGCAGGGAGGGGCCGGGGAGGTGGTGCAGGGCCCTGTGAGCTACAGGGGGCACGTGGGCTCTGCTCCTGAGAGAGCTGGGAGCCTTAGAGGGCTGTGAGCAAAGAGGAGGGAAGAATCTGCATGCGGTGTTTACAGCCTCCCCCAGTAGACTATGGGGTAGGGACGGGGCAGGGGGTATCAGGGACCTGATCGTAATGACAAGGTGGCACCAGGTGAGGAGCCTTTTTCACAGACAGGCAGAGAGGGCCTTGAAGGGCTCCACAAATCCCAGAGGGGAAACTGAGGCCCACAGTCCCTCCGGGCTTGCAGCAAGGAGTAAGTGGCATTCTTGGAGGTTGTCCAGCTCTGGAAACTTCAGCTCTGGGTGATCAGAGACGATGCATGGGACTCCGCCTGGCCCTCCAGAGCTCACCCTTGGGGGACATGTCCCTCGGCAGAGCTCAGTGGGGTGAGTCTGTGCAGGTGCAGGTCTCTACCTTCACCTCAGGGGTTCTCTGTCAAACACACTGATGATCCCACACACCAGCACACCTGGCCTAGGGCTCCTGCTGTGCAGTGGGTAACTGAGGACACGCCACCCACACAGAGGAAGCTGTTTATTAGGGCTTTGGGACCACTCGGGCCTCAATTTCCTCCTCTACATAAAATGGGTATAATAAGAACTTCCGCTGACTGGCAGCTCCCGGGCAACAGGCTGGGTAGAGACGCTTTGCCATAGAAAAGTCTCAGGAAGAGATCTTTTAAGCCAAGCTGCTTTTTTTTTGGGGGGGGGGCTCTGCTTTGACTGCCCATCCCCACCCCCAATGATAAATGATAATCATTTTATTTTTGGCCAGTCCCGGGGCTTGAATTCAGGGCCTGTGCGCAGTCCCTGAGCTATTTTTTGCTCAAGGCTAGTACTCTCCCAATTTGAAACACAGCACCACTTCCTATTAGAATTACTCTTTTTTTGGGGGGGGGGTCCGGTCGTGGGGCCTGAACTCTGGGCCTGGGCGCTGTCCCTCAGCTCTTCAGCTCAAGGCTAGCGCTCTACCACTTGAGCCACAGGGCCACTTCCAGCTTTTTACTTTTTGCTTATGTGGTGCTGAGGAATCGAACCCAGGGCCTCTGGCATGCAAGGCAAGCGCTCTACCACTGAGCCACCTTCCCAGCCCCTAGAATTACTCATAAATATCTGACTAAAACTAATCAGCCAACACTACCACTACCTCCCATCAGTTTTCACCACCTACCTCCTCATTTGTTCCCAATCTTCCATTTTTTCTCCCCTTTACTTTTACTTTTTTTTAAGAGGTAGAAAGTAGGCCCACTGGGGCAGGGGTTAAAAAGATAACCAACTGTTGAGTCCATCTGCCCCCATTCGAATCTGGGCATTCCGTTCCTGACTGTGTCGAGTCTCTTAACCTCTCTGCGCTCCAGCGTGTTCATCCGTAAAGTGAGAATTTTAAGAATACAAGGTTTGGGGTTGGAGGTGTGGCTCAGATGGCAAAGCATCTTCAAATGGAAGTAAAGGGTCAGATACCAGAGTCCTTGTTCAGGTCTCAGACAAAAAACAGGTGCCAGTAGCTCACATCTCTTCAGGAGGTGGAGACCTGAGGATCATGGTTCGAAGCCAGCCGGGGTAGGAAAGGCCATGAGACTCTTATCTCCAATTAATCATCAAAAAGCTGAAGTGGAGCTGTGGATCAGGAGGTGGTAGGGCACTTGCCTTGAGCAAAAAAAAAAAAAAAGCTAAGCAACAGCGCATAGGCCTTGTGTTCAAGCCCTGGAACTGGTGCACAGACAGACAGAAAGACAGACAGACACACACACACCAAGCAAGAATTGTCCAAGGATCTGGCTTTTCTTGATGTGTGTGTGTGTGTGTGTGTGTGTGCAGGTGTGTGTGTGTGTGTGTGTCTGTGTGTGTGTGTTGATCTCAGGGTTTGAACTTGGGGCCTGGGCACTGTCCCTGAGCTTCAAGCCTCGCTCTCTCTCTGCCTCTTGAGCCACAGCACCACTTCCAGCTTTTTTCTGCGGAGTTTACTGGAGATGAGAGTCTCACAGTCTTTCCTGCCTGGGCTGGCTTCGAACCGTGATCCTCAGATCTCAGCCTCCTGAGTAGCTGGGATGACAGGCGCCAGCCACAGGCTCACGGCTAGCTTTTGTTTTTTTTTTAATAACAAAAGCTGCGCATCGTTTTGGTGTCAAGTCGCTGGAGGATCCGCAGGCCATCTCGTGGCCCGCGAGCCCCGGGTTTGCCCGCCCCCCGTGGCACTGTCACGGCCACAGTCCCGGGCGCAGCGCCCGCCCGCCCGCGGCCGCACGGGGACAGAGTTGTGCAAGTGCGGCGGGCATCGCGTGCCTCTCTCCCCGAAAATATTGACTCTCTGGCTCTTCCAGGAAAAAAAGTAAAAGGAAAAGTTTGCTGACCCCTGGGTGGGTGGACACAAGCACTTTGCACTCACCTGGCACGAATGCGCTGGTTCCCAGTGTGGCGCCTGCAAGAATCAGCCCTTGCTACTGTCCCCTGGACCAAACGTCCCTGTCACCGAGGTTGTGCCAGCCTACCCTACTTCCTTTCCCCGCCTGGAAACTTCCCGAACAATCCCCTCTCCCTGAGCACTTCGTCTTTCCCCTCCTGTGATCCGCAGCGCTGTGTGGCCCCCACTGGTGAAGCGTCGTGCCACGCCCTCCCTGACCACGCCCTCTTTCCGAAAAGGCCACACCTCCCTCCCAGGGCCACGCCCACTCAACCTTGCCAGGCCACATTCCTACTCTGACCACGCCCTCCCATCTGGCCACTCCCACGCCTAACTGACTCCTCTTTCAAAAGTCTGACCACGCCCTCTGTCGCCTAGCCACGCCCTCCCCTAGCAGGCCTCGCCTTCCCTGGCCTAGCCACGCCTTCTTCAGAGGGCCACGCCCTCACACCTATTGGCTTGCTTTCTCCTGGCCACGCCCTTCCCCCAGTGACCACGCCCTCCACCACTATGATCTGATTGGCCCTCGGCTTGCCATCCTCCCAGAGCTTGGCACTATCTCCGCTTCCCCCACCCTCGCCACTGGTGCTTACTGGTGACCATGGCGATGGTCTGTCTAGCCACGTTGGAAAACAGTCTGGCTGTTTCTTGAAAAGTTAAACATCCACCTAACACTTCATGAGCCAGCATTTTACCCCCAGGTGTTTACCCAAGAGAAACACAAAGCATACAGCCAAAGACCTTCACATCCTTGCGCTTCCATTGAGAAACATCCCAGGGACAAGCGTGGGCCAACCCGTGTGCACACAAATCTGTCCCTCACCACTGAAAGCAGCTTGGTTTGTGACAGCCAGGCCTGAGGATGGACAAATTTCAACAGAGCCACGCAGGGAGATGCCATCATGGGGGACCCATTGGCCTGTGCAGAATAAATACACACAGAATTGGCACCAGTCCTGCCCACTCCTGACTCCTTTGTGGGCTGTTTGGTGCCTCAAATCCAGAGGGAGCTGGGTATTCAATTGCCTAGTAAGTAACTTCAGGCCTCAGTTTCCACACCTGCAAAACTGAGCTGAGCACACAGGAGAAGAAATTGGACTGTGTGGTCCTGGGCTGTGTGCCTTGGTTTTGCTTATTTTCTTCCTCCTCTTGCTCCTCCTTGGGGCTTGAACTCTGAGCCTAGGCACTGTCCCTCAGCTCTTCAGCTCAAGGTTAGCGCTCTACCACTTGAGCCACAGCACCACTTCGGTTTTCTGGTGGTTCATTGGAGATAAGAGTCTCATGGACTTTCCTTGCTCAGGCTGACTTTGAACCGCAATTGTCAGATCTCAGCCTCCTGAGTAGCTAGGATGACAGGCGTGAGCCACCAGCAAGCACCCTGCTCTTCTTTTTTTAATGCCAGTTGTCAGGGCTTGAACTTAGGGCCTGGGAGTTGTCCTTGAGCTTTCTTGCTCAAGGATAGCACTCTACCACTTGAGTCACAGCACCACTTTCGGTTTTCTGGTGGTTAATGGGCAATAAGAGTTTCATGGACTTTCCTGCCCAATCTGATTTGGAACTGGGATCCTCAAATCTCAGCCTCCTGGGTAGTTAGGATTATGGGTGATAAGAGTTTCATGGACTTTCCTGCCCAATCTGATTTGGAACTGGGATCCTCAAATCTCAGCCTCCTGGGTAGTTAGGATTATGGGTGCACGCCACCAGTGCCCTGCTAGATTCTTGCTTTTCTGTCGGGTCAATGTTGGATTGGTCAATGCTTGTCTTTATCTTGAAGCAATTTGAATTTTCTTTATTTTTCACTTCATATCAAAGCAGTCAGTATGGAAGCTTTGTGGTGTGTTTGTGAATGCTTACGTTGGGGTGGCGTGTGATTTAAATATATATTGAACATATTATAGCCAGGTGCCATGGTTAGATGTGTAATCTTAGCTACTTAGGAGCAAAAAGGCCAAGAGAGAAAATAAGGCATTGAATTCAAGTCCAAGTACTGGCACACACACACACACACACACACACACACACACACACCTACAACACATTAGTATATTATTAAAAATATATATTATAATATCAACATGTTAAGTGAAACACATTTATAATATCACGTATGTAAAGTATTGCATCTTATGATTATTACACTTGTAAATATGTAGTTAACCGTGTGTAATATATAACATATTTATAAATATGTATTTCTTCATATATCCATGATTCTCTTCTAAAATAAGCTTTTTGGGGTGTGGTGGTTCTATGAAAAGCTTGTCTAGCACTTGCAGTACTACAGAAAGACAGAGACAGATAAAGAGAGAAATTTGCCAGGTGCTGGTGGCTTTTGAGCACAAAAGCCCCTTGGAAGCACCCAAGCTCCAGTACAGGCAGAGAGAGACAGACAGAAAGACAGAGACAGATTTTTCCAACAGCTCCCCCCTCCCCAAACACTGAATTGCGTCCCATGATTTATGCAGGAGGCAGAATTTGGAAGCAATGAATTTGGGTATTTAGTGGCAGAGACTCTTCTGCAAAGTGTTGGAAGTGCAGCCCGGTGCCTCGCTGCTTGGCATGAACTCATCTGACAGCAGGCCTGCTTTGTATTTTTGTTTGGTTTATCTGCACCGGGTTTTGAACTCAGGGCCTCCATCTTAATGACAGGCAAGCACTCTCAGCAGAGCCCCGCCCACCCACTCACACCACGCCCAGTCTCTAGCCACGCCCACCCGTAGCCACGCCCCCAGCCCAGCAGAACTGTTAAGCCAGGACTTGGCCTGGTGGGACACCCTAATCTCCCTCGGGAGGCCCTGAAGACGCTACAGTGTGGCCTTCCTGAGCGGCCATCCTCTCCTTGCCAACTGGGTGACCTTGGGCAGGTGTCTAGACTCCTCTGTGCGTTTCCTTGTGGGTCAAAAGAGCAGGCTGTGGTGCACCTCGGCTGGCCAGGCTCTGGTGTGTGTGGGGGGACCCACCGCCCCCTGGGCTTTGGCTGCCTCTGCTCTCTCCCCCACTTTGCCCCCCAACTCCATTTCTGCTCTCTGGGGCCTAATCCCTGCCTAATCCTCCTACCTAATAGCAGAGCTGCAGCTGGGACTAGGGGTTCGCCCTGGAGATTAGCAAGAGGGGATTACAGACAAGCAGACCCCAGAGATGGGGGGGGTCTCACTCCGTGGGGGGGGTGCCCCCTTGCCTGGGCCTGCCCACCAGCCACCCAGCACCTGTTTCCTCGCCAAACATGTTGGGGAGTCTTGCTGGTTGACCTCCGGGGAGGTGAATTTCCTTCTCTGAGCTTCATTTGCTCCTTTTCTTGAAAACGAGAGAAGGAATGGAGCAAGCGGACACGCTGGGCTGTGTCCGCTGTGGGGACACCCCACCCCCCGTGCGCCCCCCATCCTAACCCCCCACACCCCCCTCTGGACTCAGCCAGGGCCCAGCTCCTCTTCTGGGGTGCGCCTGCCGCCTCCCTCACCCTGGCCGCCTCTGGGGGGGAAGAGTCAGGGATCATTTCCCCCAAAGTGGGGGGTGGGGGTCCCAGATCCCCAGTAGGGAAGACAACCCCCGGAAAGATGACACAGGCCTAAGCCAAGCCCCCCCCATCCCCTGGCTGCGCCAGACGCAGAGCTGAGGGGAGGGGGCGGCGCCTGCTTTGCCGCGGCGGCCGGAGGGGGGGGGCTGCGGGAGAGAGAGGGGAGGGGAGGGGAGGGGAGGGGGGGGGACGGAGGGGAGGGGGGCTGCGGCAGCGCGTCCCAGCCCGCACCGCACCGCACCGCCCGGCCCCTCCCCCGCTGCGGAGGTTTGGCCTTTAGTCCCGCAGGGGAGGGGAGGGGGAGGGGGCTGCGTGACCCCCGCCGCGCTGCCCCGCCGTCCCGGGCACCCCGACTCCCGCCCCGTGTCCCGCCGTGGCCGCGCGCGTGTGTCTCCCGCACACCTGCAACTCCGCGGGCGGCGCGGGGAGAGGCGGAGTCCCGGGGTCCCCCCCCCCGCACACACACACCGTGCGGGAGCCCCGCCCGCAGACCCGGGAAGTGCGCGTGGGCCCGTGGCGCCCCTGGGCTGGGGTTGCGGGACGGGGAGGGGGCCCGGCCGACACCCGCAGCCCCTCGGTGCGTCCTCGGAGGCCCGGGCCGCCTGCCTGCGTGCGTGCGTGCGGCCGTGCGGGCCGGCGAGTGCGCGCGCGCGGGGTCTGCGGGGAGCCCGGGCCCCGACCCGCCGCCGCCGCCGCCGCCCGCCCGGGCTCCCCCGCGCCGAGCGGCCGGGGGCGGGGGGGGCGCAGCCGCAGCCCGGGCCGGGGCGCCCGGCAGGCTGCGCGCGGGCGGCGCGCGGGGCCGGGGGCAGGGCGGGCCGAGGGGAGGGTCCTGCGGGCCGGGGGGGCGGGCGCGGCGCTCCCCCTCCCCTCCCCCGCCCGCGCCCTCCCCGCCTCCTCCCGCCGCCGCCTCCGGCCCCCCCCCCGCCGCCCGCCGGGACCGAGCGCGCTCGCTCCGGCGCCGGCGCCGGCCTCGCCTCCTCTCCGCTGCGCCATGGTACGTCGCCGCCCCCACTTTCGCTTTCGCCCGGGGACTTTTCGGGGTGGTGCGTGGCTCCGGGCGAAAGTTACGGGGTGCGGGGGGGGGCGCGGGCCGCCTGGACGAGGGGATCGAGGTGGGGGTCCCCCCTCCCCAATCGCTGCCTGTCGCCGTAGCGGGGGGAGGACACCCCTCCCTCTCCCCGCACCCGCCGATCTGGGGGCGGAGCTGTCGCGCGGGGCGCCATGGGGGGGACCCCCGAGTCTGGGGGCCGGTGGCGGGCGCCGCGGAGTTGGCGGGGAGGGCGGGGCTCCCGGGAGAAGCCCCCCCACTTCTCCCCGCACCCCCTCCCCCCGCGTTCCCGGGACCGGATCCCCGGGCGGCGGAGGGCGCGGCACCCCCCTCCGCGGAGCGCGAACCCCGCGCCCGCAGCCCGCGGCGTCCCCCGCCGAGGGGAGGGGGGTCTGGCGATCGCGGGGAGACCTGGCGGGGCGCCCCCGGGCCCCGGCCCCCCCCCCCCGGGCCCCGGCGGGCTCGGCGCGCCAGCTAGCGGAAAATGGCCGCTGCGGAGAGGGGCGGGGAGCGCGGCGGCCGCCGCGGGGCGCCTTGAACTTGGAGCCCCGGGGGGCGCCGCGCAGAGCCGGGCCGCCGCCCCCCGCTCCCTCCCGCCCTCCCGGGCCGCCCCCGGACCGCGACTCCCCAGTCCCGGGAGCGCCCCGCCGCGTCGGCGGCCCGGCCGGTCCCGTCCGTCCCGCTGCGCGGAGGGGGGGCGGCTCGGGTCCCCCCCGCGTCGGCCTCTGACGGGTCCCCGGGTGTCCGCGCACCCACGTGCGCGGGTGTCAGCTTTTGTGTGGCGCGCGGCGGGGCGCGGTGGTTCCCGCGAGAGCGCGCGGCGGGGCTGCGGCCCCCGGGGTGGGGGGTCTGCCGGTCGGCCTGTCTGTCTGTCTGTCGTGCGGCTGCACCCCGGTGGTGGTCGGGGAGGGGGTGACACTTGGGTGTCGCCGGGCCCCGTGTGAGTGGCGCGCGCTCGGAGTCCCCTCCCCGGGGAATGGCTCCCCGTCCCCGGGTCCCCGCTGCCGTCGCCTTGTCCCCCGGGGGGGGGCACCGGGAGGGGTTGGGGGGGGCACGGTTGGCCTCTGGCCTTTGCCAAGCGCTGTCCCGCCAGCCCGGTGTCACCTGACCTCCCCCCTTCACCTCCCCAGCTCGCCCACCTCCCCCCCATTCCCTCTCCCCCCCCCCTGGAGCGCGGGCACCGCCCCAGGGGGGCAGGGCCAGCCGGAGGTCCTGGGGTGCGGTGGGGACCGGTCTGGGAACCCCCTCAGCCCCTGTCCTGGGGACCAAAGCTGCCTCAGGAAATGGACCAGACCAGACCAGGGCTGGCGCTGAGTTGTTCTTCTGGTTTGGGGGGGGAAGGGGAGGAAAAGGGGGTCCCCCCCCCCCCGAGTTTATATAGTTCTCTAAATATAAAACTCAAGGCCAGGACGGAGGCTCAGCTTTTTTGTTTTTATTGGCCAGTTCTGGGGCTGGAACTCCCTCAGGGCTTGGGTGCTGAAGGCTGGCGTCCTACCACTTGAGCCACAGCTCCACTTCCGGCTTTTTGCTGATTAGTTGGAAATACGTACAAGTCTCCCCGACTTTCTTACGGAGGTTGGCTTCGAACTGTGGTCCTCAGATCTTAGTGTCTTGAGTAGCTAAGATGACAGGGAGTGAGCCATTGGCCCCAGCTTCCGCTTTTTTTCTCTCTTTTTCTTCTTCTCCTTTCCATCCATCCATCCCACTTGAGAGGCTGGGAAGGGGAGAAAAGGGGTTCCCCAATGCCACACACACATTAGGGTCCCATACTCCAGTTCTGCGCCCCACCTCCCCCTTCATTCTGTTCTCCCAAGGTGTCCAGTTCAACCACGCACAGACACACATGTCTGTTCACACATGGACAAGGACATGGGTACACACAGGGTACACTGCATGGGAGCCTCATCTCCCCCCCAGGTCCCCACCATGCCTCTGGCCCGGCTTTGGGGGATAGCTGGGACCATCAAGGGAAGGAACAGGGGTGTATGTTTGTGGTTGTGGCTGTGCATGGACATGGACATACCCTTGTGTGACTGTTATGTGGTGTGTGTGTCGTGTCTGTGTGCTGTGTGTCTGTGTGCTGTGTGTCTCGTGTGTGTATGTGTATTGTCTGTATGTTTATATGTGTGTTCTCTGTATGGTTTATGTGTGCGTTATATCTCTCTGTTGTGTGTCTATTATTATATATGTGTGTCTATTATTTGTGTCTCTGTGTGTCATGTCTGTGGTGTGTGTCTGTGATGTCTATGTCTATTTGTGTGTGTGTGTGTGTTGTGTCTGCATTATTTGCACATGTCTTTGTGGTGTGTGGTGTGTGTCTGCGTGTGAGTGCATGTCTCTGGACAGGCCTGCATCTCACCCTAATGTAGAGCCTCAGTTTCTCCTGTGTAGAGTGGGATGACCATGTCTGGCTCCATGTATGTGTGTGTGTGTGTGTGTGTGGCCTTCGTCTCTGAGGGGCTTGGTGGTTGTCATGTCATGTTACCTCTGGGTCCCAGGCGCTGTCTGGGTTGTTCATGATCAGTGTGCTGAGTCTCTACCTATCTAGAAGGCCCACAGTTGAAATCCACACTCTCTGCCTGCCCCAGTCAGGGGACCCCAGCCCCACAGGTGACAGCCCCCCCGCATCAGGGGCGTCTCCTATGACAAGGCTGCCGGGTGCTGTTGTCCAGGACCCCTGCCCGCCACAGAGGCTGCGCGTATATGGACGTAAGGCTTGCTGCATTGTGATGTGCACACGTGTGTGTTATAATCGAGAAGGAGGAATGCTCTCAGATGTGCGTGTTTCTCCAGGCCACCTCCAGTGCCCACATGCTGAGGGCCAGAATTGTAGGTCTCCAGTCCCCCTCCTGCTGGATGCCTTTGGAGAGATCTCAGTGGGGAGCTCTGTTCTTTGCCAGGTTGCATAGTATTCCGGCTGGTCACAGTGAAGACTGTCTGTAGCAGATGGACACAGGGCTGCTGCCCAATTGTTGGCCCTGGCCAACTGTTTGTGAGGATTCCCCTCCCCATGTGCACCTGCATCTGGGACAACTCCAAAGAATTCTAGGACAGTGTCGAGGAGAATATTCCTGTACTTAAAATAATAATGATGACAACAACAACAAATAATAATAATAATAAAAGCCAGGTTGTGCTTTGAGGTAACTCATCCCTCCTCCCTGCCTTCTGTTCTATCATGTACCATGCATATCTACAAACCCAGAGGGGTAGGAGCTATGATTCTCCCCCGCTCCCCACCCCCAGTTTCACACAGGGGAAACTGAGGCACTAGTTCTGCTGGCTGGAGGAAACATGCCACAGACAGCAGCCATGCACTTTGTTCTTTGGCATTCATCCACGAGGGGGGTCAGCTAGTTATCCCTTCTACCTATGACAGTAAGACAACTTGTCACCCCAAACCATCCTGGCCCCCCCCCACACAGGGACACAAATCTTCAAGAGCCCCACTATGATCTGCCCAGGTTTCCCTTCAGAGAGCAGGACCTCGGTTACCAGATTAAAGCTAGACAAGTAGTAGGGAGCAGGACACTCGGGGTCACCTCACACGGGGAGAATGAATGACCCTAGGTCTGCCTCCCCTTCCCACTTTGTGTGAATTTTAAGATGTGACCCTTGATGCGTTGTGGCACGTGTTAATAAAACACAGTCTTTCATGATGCACACGCCCTGCGTCCCCCCTCCTCCTCCCAACTGCACAGCATGTTTGAAAAGAAAAGACAAATCTACTCAGGAGGCGGAGATCTGAGGATCACGGTTCGAAACCAGCCCAAGGCTGGAAGCAGAGCTGTGGCCCAAGTGGCAGAGTACCAGCCTTGTGCAGAAAACCAGGGGGTTGGGGGGGGGGGAGATTGCAAGGCCATGAGTTCAAGCCCCAGGACTGGTGCGTGTGCGCATACACAGACACACATACACACACACACACACACACACACACACACACACACACACACACACACACACACCCCTTTTGACGACTGTACGTGAGGTGCCCGGCACTGACCCATAAGTGTCGCGCAGCTGGCAGGGACGATCTTGCTGGCCCTGAGCCCTGAGTCTGTCCCCTCCCCCCTTCAGGGCTGGTGGCATCTTCTGTCCCCTTGGCCACAGGGGAGCTGCCTCACCTTGGGGACAGGAGAGCAGTCGGAACTCACGTACTGACTTTCTAAGAACATCCTGTGGCCATCTGAGTGGTGCCAGGGTCCCTCGAAGGGCCCTTCAGGCCCAGCCCCGGGACAGGGCACTCAGTCCCCCCTCCCACCAGCCCTCCGTCGGTGGCTGACCCCCAAGCCACACTGGCTGGACCGGGGAAATCTCAGGGTGCACAGCTGTGAACAGGACACACACACACACACACACACACACACACACACGCACGCTGGGCTGCTTCAAGTCCCTGCTGGGGGGGGAGGGCAGGGGTGTACCGGGGACCCCTTGGGGTTTGTCCAGAGGTGCTGCGGGGAGCAGGAGGGGGGACCCTGTGGGCCATGCCATGCCCCCTCTTCCTTTGGCATGCACGGTACCCAGATTCCTAAGGAGACCCCTGACCCCCCCCCACCTCCCCACACAGGACCCTTGGAGCTGGGCGCCTGAACTCCAGGGGTGCTCTCCTGGGACTCCCCCCGCTGCACCCCGACTGCGGCTGCATCTTTAAGGGGAAAGGCGCGCGGCCTCTGCCCACGTCACCGCGCCTCCCTCCCGGCTTGGCGCGGTCCTGCAGCTTCCCCGGCCAGCGGGGGGGGGGGGGGGGGGGGTCCAAATCCACGGGGAGGGGAGTGTGTGCGTGTTGGGGGGAGGACACCCGCCCCCCCACGTCCACCCCTGGGCTGGCGGGGGAGGGGGCGGCCCTGCGGGGGGGGGAGGCGCCTGGGGAGATGTAGGAATTTGGGGGCCGGGGGCGCCCCAGCGAGACGCGGGGTGGGGGCGCCCCCTCCCCGCCCTCCTCCTCGCCCCCCTCTTTCCTTTCGTCGCGCGCCCTTTTTTTTTTTTTTTTAATTCCCCTTGGTTTCTTTGAAAGTTGGATGTTGAAAAGTGGGAGGATCGGAGTGGGAGGGGCGAGACCTGGGGGGCGAGGGTGGGGAGGGACGGACGGACGGACGGACGGATCGGAGGGGGGCAGGAAAAGGAGGCGAGGCGGCCGGAGGCCCGGGGGAGGCGGGCGCTGGCGAGGGCGCGGGCGGGGAGGGGAGGGCGGGCGGAGGGAGGGCGCGGAGGGAGGGCGGGAGGGGAGCGGGAGGGGGGCTGGAAAATGACTCAGTAAGTTCGGCGCGCCCGCTCCGGCCGGCCTGCGCCTCCCGCCGCCCGCCCGCGCCCGCGCCCGGGATGTATTCGTCCCCGCTCTGCCTGACCCAGGTACGGCCGCCCCGGGCCCCGCGTCCGCCCCGCGCCCGGGCCCCGGGGGCCCCACGAGGCGGGGCGGGGACCCCCAACCCCCCACACACTCGGGGCGCGGGGTGGGGGGCGAGAAGGGCGGGGACCCCCCGGGCTGCGGGTGTAGGGGTTCCGCGGGGCGCCCCCCAGCCTCCCCGCTGCACGCTGGGCCTCCCTGGAGCAGCAGACCCGGCCCCCCCTTCCGCGTCCAAGCCCGGGACGGGGTGCGGGGGGCGCCCGCCTCGCTCCCCTCCCCCGCCCCGCGCCGCCGGCCCACGTGCGCGCGGGGGAGGAGGGCGCGCGGGGCGGCGGGGGACCCGGGCCGCGGCGGGGGACCCGGGCCGCGCCGGGCGCTGCGGACCCGCACCTGCCCCCGCCCGGCGGGGACCCCGCGCGCGCGCGCGCACTGGGGGAGAGGGGAGCGCTCGCTCTCGGGGTCCCCCTCCGTCCACCCCTCCCCCCGGACCGCAGGAGCTGCCTCCTCCCCCCCCCCCCCCGCCCCGCTGGCCGTCAGCTGGCCTCAGTTTCCCCCCCAGCCGCGGCAGGTGCGGCCACACTGTCCTGCGCCGCCCCCCAGCCCGCGCTGGGCCTGCGAGGGCCGCCCCCACTCCGGGACGGGGGAAGGGTGACCCCCCTCGCGTGACCCTGGAGTCCTCCAGGTACCCCCCCTTGTCCCACGCCTGGGCCTGTGGGTGACCTTGGACAGGCCGCTGCCCCTCTCCGGGCCTCAGTTTCCCCTGCTGGGCAGGTTCTAGGTGTGTGGGGGGGAGGGTCTGGCTTTTGCTGTGTGACTCCAGCTGGGTCTCTGTGCTTACCTGGGGGGGGAAGCTGCCCCCCCGTTGCTCATTCCCTCCCCACTCCCCTGCAGTGGAGGCCGAGGGAGGGGGGCTGTCCCAGGGTGGACCCCCTTGTTGTGCAGGCCTGGCCTCAGTTTCCCCAGGAGCAGGGCGAGGGGCAGTGAGCCAGGCCCAGGATGGGGAGGGGGACAGATGGAAGGTTTCCAAGAGAGACCATAGAGAGAGGGGGCGGTGGGGGGAGGGGGCCCAACCCAGGGGTTCCCCCTTTTGCATCTGCCACTTGCCCCTGTGCGGCCCAGAGGGGGGCTCGGGGTCCCCCCCTTCAGGATGCACTGAAGCTTGTGCCAGCCTAGCTAAGGGCAGAAAGCAGTGTGTGGGGGGGTCTCCTGCCTCAGTTTCCCTCCCCTGCTCCCCCCTTCTCTCTCATCTGGGCCTCAGTGCTGTGTGTCTCCAGCTGCCTCTCTGTCCCATCCGTGTGTCCCCGTGTCTGTCCGTCCCCCCCTCTCTCCTCACCCCTGTCTCTCTCCCTTTCTGTCTCTGTCTCTGTCTCTTCTCCAGCTAATTTTACAACCTGAGTCCTCCCCAAAATAGCTCTCCCTTTTAGCTGATCCGACCCGGATCCTGCCCGGGGGGGGGGGGGGGGGGGGGCTCGGTGCCAGCCTGCCTGTGCCCTGTGCCATGGGGGGGGCAGGGAGGGGAGGAGCGGGTGCCCTGGAGGATTCTGGGAGCCGGGTCCCTGTCTGGGTCGCTCTGGCGGTGACTCAAAGCCCCGGTCACTTTTACTCTCGGCAGGAGCCGCAGCGGCCGAGCCTTCCACCGCCCGCCTGCCACGTTAGTCGCCTCCAGGGTTCGGGGCCAGATCCCTGCTGGCCACAGGTCCAGGATTCCCTGGGCCTGGCAAGGCCTCCTCCACGCCCGGCCCAGCCCTCCCTCTCTCCCTCCTTCCCCCCTCCTTCCCTCCTTCATTCATTTACCCTTCATTTCTTCTCTTGCGGGGGGGGGGGGGGGGGGGGGGGGGGACTTGCCGCCTCAGAGTTTTGAGTCTGTGGCAGGTGTGTGTGTGTGTGTGCAGAGGTGGTGGGGTCCCCCCCCCCCCGGGGATGGGGTTTGGGAAAGGACGAGTGTGGGGTGGTGGGAGAAGGGATCCCAGCTGCTCAGGCCCAGCCAGAGGGGGTGAGGATCAGAGAGGGTGCAGCAGGCCACACAGCACAGCACTGCGTGGGGAGGCTGAGGTTCGGGGCTTTGTCCCTTTGGTGAAATGGCCAAACGGGCAGGTGGGGGGAGACCCTTCTAGGTCCCCCATTTTGCTCAGCCTGATGGTTCCATCTAGCCTCTGATCTCTGGTACCCAAAGGCTCTCTCCTCTGGCCGCCGCCACCTCCTCCTCGTCCTCGTCCTCGTCCTCGTCCTCCTCCTCCTCCTCCTCCTCCTCCTCCTCCTCCTCCTCCTCCTCCTCCTCCTCCTCCTCCTCCTCCTCGTCCCCCCTCTGCGGCCGAGGTGCCTCAGCCAGCCAGGGCCAGGAGCCCTGTAAATCACCGAGCCGGATTCTAAAGAGTCAGCGTTCTTGGCCTGCTCCTCTCTCTCTCTCTCCCTCCCTCTCTCCCTCCCTCCCTCCCCACCGAGTGCATGTCAGCCATTGCTGTCCCCCCCCCGCCCCCCGCAGACCCCCCACCCCGTAGGTCCCCACCTCACACTTGGTCTCACACATCAATGTGCCACGCCCCCCCCACTGCAGACTTGTCCTAACCAGGGGATGGGGTGGCCCCCCCCATGGCCCCCCCAAAGGAGTACGTCCTGCACACTGGCACGGAAATCCCACGCAGACGGCTGGTTCAGAATCCATGTCATTCCCCACCCTCAGCTCCGCGGGGAGGGGGGCAGGTTGGCATGCAGTAGGCGCATAATAAATGTGTTCTCCTCCCCACCCCCTTATACTGGCTTGGCCTTTCTCCTCCTCCTGGGATACTGAGGCAGGAAGGGGGAAGTCAGGAGATGCCGTCCCTGCCAGGAATCTACTCTCTGCACTCAGTTTACTCATGCTGTTCCTCCAGTGCTTTGGGGCTTGGTGCTGCCCCAGGGCCTTTGCACAAGCCTGGACAGCTCCTACCGCCACCGTTCAGGCCTTTGTCCAAGTCATTTTGCCAGGGATCACCCTGGACCACCAGAAGCTACAGGAGTTCCCCCTTGAGGGGAAGAGGGGCAGCCCCACAGAGCTGGCACACAGTAGGCACTCAGAAAATGTTCGTTGAACAGCCAAGCAGATCCCTCCTTGACAGGGTTAAATATGAGCTAGACGTCGGGCTGGGCGAAGGAATTAGCCAAGGCTGCCAACTCTGGCTTTGGTGCCAGATGGGCCTCAGTTCAGATAGGAGCCCTACCCCCTTCACTAGTCACAGATTTTGGGTGAGCCTTCTAACATGGGGAAAGGAGACATTGGAACCAGGGTTTTGAAGCATGCATAGGAGTTGGGGGTAAGACTTGACCAAGGAAGAGGACAAAGTGAATTCTCAGTAAGGACTGTTGAGTTACTTTCACCTGGAGAAAGTGCATTTTCATGTCCTGATTGGCTGGCTGTCCTGGACCATCGGAGTTGGGGATTGGAACACAGGAGACACAAAGATGTGCAACCCAGCTTGTGTGGTCCAGGCAAGGTGGGGAGCAGGAAAGGCTGCCTGAAGGGAGGGCCATTGGAGAAAGGGCCACTGAGGGATGTATAGGAGTTCGGGGAGGATTCTCAGCTGCTCCTTGCCCGGGCTGGGAAGAGGTCGTGATTGTTACAAGTCTGCGGGACACAGGGACTTGCCCTGCCTCTCACCTGGTCTGACCTCCCTGAAAGGAAGCGGGAGGATCGGGCAGGCGGCCGGCAGGTCTGTGACCTACTTACAGGCTGTTTGTCCTCTTGTCTCCGGACTAGCTGGGGTCACCAGTGACGTGGACTCTCACCCCTGCCAGGCCTGCCTGGCACCCTTCCCCAGGCTCAGAAGGGATGGGGCTCCCAGTTGAGGGGCAGGGTTTGGAGGGGGGGGGGCACTGGGCAGCTCAAAGATGACCAGGCCAGGAATTCTGGAAAGGGGCTCCGAGAGAGAAAGGAGTTCAAGGAGAGGTAGAGTGTGGGGGCCTGGCTATGGCCCTCTGACTAGCTAGCACTCCTCCCGCTAGCTCTAACCACCCCCGCCTTTTTTTTTTTGCTAGTCCTGGGGCTTGAACTCAGGGCCTGGGCGCTGTCCCTGAGCTTCTTTTGCTCAAGGCTAGTGCTCTACCACTTGAGCCACAGCGCCACTTCCGGCTTTTTCTGCTTATGTGGTGCTGAGGAATCGAACCCAGGGCCTCATGCATGCAAGGCAAGCGCCCTACCACTGAGCCACCTTCCCGGCCCCTCGCCATTTTTTTTCATGTGGGTATAAGTACCGGGGTTTGAACTCAGGGTGCTGCCCCTGAGTTTTATTTTGCTCAACGCGAACTAACCCTCTACCACTTCAATCACAACTCCACTTCCTGCTTTTTTGGGGTGGTTGATTGATTGGAGAGCAGGGTCTCCCAGACTTTCCTGCCCGGGCTGGCTTTGAACCACGATCCTCACATCTCAGCCTCCTGAGTAACTGGGATGACAGGCGGGAGCCACGGGGGCCTCGTACCACGTCCCCTGTTAAGTGCCAGAGCTTGAGCGGGCGGCCTCTGACCCCTTGGTGGGTCTTGTGTTATCAATTAGCATCCAGGCCCTGAGGCTGGGGGGGAGGGGGCTGGCGTGGGACACCCTCCCCCTCCACTTTCCTCAGCCGGTGGGTGGGAGGGAGGGCAGCAGAACGGGGGCCCTGGGTTCTGGGCCAGGCCGCAGCAGCTGGGAGGGTGACTCACCCTCGAGGGGTCAGTGTGAGTGGGCAGCTGGCCTGGCACAGGATGGTGACCCATCCCTCCCCCACCCAACTCTGGTCTCAGCAGGATATTTTCAGAGCTTCAGTAATAGGTGAGGTGCCGTGTCCCCTCCCCACCCCAGCACCCCAAGAGCAAGGTGCCCTGGGGAGGGGGCCGGGGAACAGAGCAAGGGTAGGTAGGGAGCCCCTCCCTCTCCCCCCAGGAGACAAGATGAGGGGTTTAAAGGGCCATAGCCTGGGGACTCCAACCTGGTGTCATTCTCTTTTTATCATTCCCCCCCACCTTGGTAGTTCTGGATTCTGAACTCAGGGTCTCCCACTCGCTCAGCGGGTGCTCTACCACTTGAACCATGCTCCCATCCCAGCTTTGGGCTGGCCTGAAGGATTTTTGTTTTTTTTTCTGGTTTCTTAACCATGATTTTCCCCAAGGTCTCAGTCTCCCGAATAGCTAGGATTCCAGGTTCGAGGCGCTATTTCATAAATAAGGTTTTATTGCCGCCCCCCCATATATACAATCGCGTCTCTCCTTAGCAAGTGTGTGTGTGTGTGTGTGTGCGTGCGTGTGAGCGGGTGCCCATGTGCGCGTGCATACACGCATGTTGGTCCTGGGGCTTGAACTCAGGTCCTGGGTATTGCTGTCCCTTAGCTTTTTTGGTGCTTAAATGAGTCTCATGGATTTGCCTGCCTGGGCTGGTTTTGAACTGGGATCCCCAGGTCTCAGCTTCCTGAGTCGCTAGAATGACGTGTGAGCCGCTCGCCTCTAGCTACCCGTAGCTAATTTTGTCCTTGAAGGACAAGTTAAGGGGTGGCCTAGAGAGACTTTGGGGCTCACATCCTCCCTGAACGGGGTACCCATGGAGGACATTTTCCAGTCCCAGAGTCTGCTTCTCCTCTGTTCAATGGAGCCGCTGCCCTCAGCTTGCTGCCTGTGTCTGGCCCAGGAAGGCCTTCCTCTGAGCCTCAGTTTCCCTGTGTGTCTGGGTCCTAGTAAGCCCTTCCCCCTCCAGCCTTAGTTTCTCCCCACATCTGAGCCTCAGTTTCCCCATCTGTCTGGGTCCCAGGATGCCCTCCTCCAGCCTATTTCCCACTATGTCCAGGCCCTTCCCCCAAGGCTCAATTCCCCAGGTGTCCGGGTCCCAGGAATCCCTAGCCTCAGTTTCCCTGGGTGTCTGGGTCTCTCCTGGGTGGTCCCAGCAGCCTGTCTCCCCGGGCATGCGGGTCCCCTTGGGTGCGTGGGTCTCCCGGGAGGCCTCAGTCTCCCCTGGTGCGCGGGTCCCCCCGGGCGTGCGGGTCCCCCTGGGTGTCTGGGTCCCGCAGCCCCAGTCTCCCCAGGCGTCCGGGTCGCGGGAGGCCTCAGTCTCCCCTGGTGCGCGGGTCCCCTCGGGTGTCCGGGTCCTCCAGCCTCAGTCTCCCCAGGTGTCCAGTTTCCGGGAGGTCTGTTTCCCCGGGTCGCGGGTCCCCCAGCCCCAGTCCCCCCAGGTCGTGGGTCCCCCCGGGTCTCGGGTCTCCCCAGGTCTCGGATCCCCCGGGTCTTGGGTCCCCCGGTCTCGCGTCCCCTGGGTCTCGGGTCCCCCGGTCTCGCGTCCCCCGGGTCTCGGATCCCCCGGGTCGCGGGTCCCCCGGGTCTCGCGTCCCCCGGGTCTCGCGTCCCCCGGGTCTCGCGTCCCCCGGGTCTCGGGCCCCCCGGTCTCGCGTCCCCCGGGTCTTGGGTCCCCCGGGTCTCGCGTCCCCCGGGTCTCGCGTCCCCCGGGTCTTGGGTCCCCCGGGTCTTGGGTCCCCCGGGTCTTGGGTCCCCCGGGTCTCGGGCCCCCCCCCCCCGGTCTCGCGTCCCCCGGTCTCGCGTCCCCCGGGTCTCGCGTCCCCCGGGTCTTGGGTCCCCCGGGTCTCGGGCCCCCCCCCCCCCGGTCTCGCGTCCCCCGGTCTCGCGTCCCCCGGGTCTCGCGTCCCCCGGGTCTCGGATCCCCCGGGTCTCGGGCCCCCCGGGTCGCGGGTCCCCCGGGTCGCGGGTCCCCCGGGTCTCGCGTCCCCCGGGTCTCGGGCCCTCCGGGTCTCGGGCCCCCCCCGGTCTCGCGTCCCCCGGGTCTCGGGCCCCCCCGGTCTCGTGTCCCCCGGGTCTTGGGTCCCCCGGTCTCGGGCCCCCCCGGTCTCGTGTCCCCCGGGTCTTGGGTCCCCCGGGTCTCGCGTCCCCCGGGTCTTGGGTCCCCCGGGTCTCGCGTCCCCCGGGTCTTGGGTCCCCCGGTCTCGCGTCCCCCGGGTCTCGGGCCCCGCGCCCCGCTGACCGCCCCCTCCGCCGCCCGCAGGATGAGTTCCACCCGTTCATCGAGGCGCTGCTGCCGCACGTGCGCGCCTTCGCCTACACCTGGTTCAACCTGCAGGCGCGCAAGCGCAAGTACTTCAAGAAGCACGAGAAGCGCATGTCGCGCGAGGAGGAGCGCGCCGTGAAGGACGAGCTGCTGGGCGAGAAGGCCGAGGTGAAGCAGAAGTGGGCCTCGCGGCTGCTGGCCAAGCTGCGCAAGGACATCCGGCCCGAGTGCCGCGAGGACTTCGTGCTGGCCGTCACCGGCAAGAAGGCGCCGGGCTGCGTGCTCTCCAACCCGGACCAGAAGGGCAAGATGCGGCGCATCGACTGCCTGCGCCAGGCCGACAAGGTGTGGCGGCTGGACCTGGTCATGGTCATCCTCTTCAAGGGCGTGCCGCTCGAGAGCACCGACGGCGAGCGCCTGGTGAAGGCGGCGCAGTGCGGGCACCCGGTGCTCTGCGTGCAGCCGCACCACATCGGCGTGGCCGTCAAGGAGCTCGACCTCTACCTGGCCTACTTCGTGCGGGAGCGAGGTGAGCGCTGCGCCTGCGCGGGGCGGGGAAGGGGCGGGGCCTGCGGGCGGAGGGGCGGGGCCTGCGGACGGAGGGGCGGGGCCTGCCGGTGGAGGGCGGGGCCTGCCGGCGGAGGGCGGGGCCTGCGGGCTGAGGGGCGGGGCCTGCCGGTGGAGGGCGGGGCCTGCGGACGGAGAGGCGGGGCCGGCCTGCGGGGCGGGACTGGTAGCTGAGGGGCGGAGCCCGCCGGCGGAGGGGCGGGGCTGATACCGGAGGGGCGGGGCCGGCTGACAGAGGGGCGGGGCCGGTCGGCGGAGGGGCGGGGCTGGTAGTGGAGGGGCGGGGCCGGCCCGTGGAGGGAAGGGGACGACAGAGGGGAAAGGCAGGGGTAGGAATGCCAATCAGAGGGCAGAGGCAGAGGTACTGGTCCGAGGGAAGAGGCAGGGTTGGAACTGCCGATCTGAGGGGAGAGGCAGGAGTGCCGCTCTGAGGCGGGGGAAAGCCCATGTGCCAGTCCAAGGTGGATGTGCAAGTCCAAGGGAGGCGGCAGAGCCTCGCGTGCAAGTGTGAGGGGCAAGCTTCGTGCTCTGAGTGGGAGAGAGGAGACAGAGGCTGATGTGCAAGTCTGAGGTGAGAGGCAAGGCGGATGAGGTGAGAATCCGAGGAGCGAGGCCGTGTGCCAGGCCCGGAGAGGTGGTTAGGTGCGGTGTGCCAGTCTGAGGGGGAGGCAGGATGTCACCTCCCCGGCTGAGGGCTCCAAGATTGTGGCCCCGGTGACAAGACATGATGTCGTGAGGGCACAGTGAGAGTCTGGCAGACTCGGTCCCAGGGTCACTCACTGGGCATGCATGGGGACTCTGTCCAGTGGCCATCATGGTCCTCCACGCTCCCTTCTATGGGCAGCTCTGGGTCCAGATGCCCCACACTGTGTGGCCAGGGGCCTGTGGCGGCTCCGTAGAGGAGGAGGAGGAGGAGGAGGCAGCCAGCCCGGCTCTGGGGGATGGATGGTAGGCAAAGCCCACAGCGGATGGAGCAGGGGAGAAGAGCTGTCTCCCCAGCTAACAAATCGAGGTTCTTGGAGGTCCTGCAGCTAGACTGGGCTGCAAGGAACCCCCCCAGGATTGTGTGTGTGGCTGGTCGCGTGTGGCCTGCGACGTGGAGGGGTTACAGCACCATCTCTGTGGGACTGGGGGAGACATATATCCCAGCCCAGCCCGCACTGGCTGCACCCCAGCTGTGGGAAGCCTAGGAGAACCTGGCATTGGGCACCCAGGACAAATGTAAGAGAAACTGGAGGTTGACCAAGCAGGATGGTGTCCACCTGTAATCTCAGCACTCGGTGGTCGAGGCACGCAGAGAGCGAGTTTCGGGCTAGCCTGGGCCGCAGAGGAGACCCTATGTCAAATAAAATCAAAAATGAAGAGGAGGATTGGGGCCACACACCCAGTGGCTCCCGCCTGTCATCCCAGCTCCTCAGGAGGCTGAGATCTGAGGATTGAGGTTCAAAGCCAGCCCAGCAGGGGGAAAAGTCTGTGAGACTCTTATCTTCCAGCACCCAAAAGCTGGAAGTGGTGTTGTGGCCCAAAGTGGTAGAGCGCCAGCCTTCAGTGGAAAAAGCTCAGGGACAGCGGCCGGGCCTGTTTTCCCATTAGTACAATAGCTACTGGCTAGTGCTGGCATGAAGTTCAGCCCGCAAGGGTAGAATAACCCAACTGTGACCTTCACTCCTGACCTTGACTCAGCACCAGGGAACAGCAAAGTCCCAGGGCTGCCCATGGAGGAGGGCAGAGAGGTGGACCAGATAGCCATGCATGGTGGGCAGGGATGGCCCCTGGGTGGGGGGGGATGAGGACCCCATCCCCATAGAGAACCCGTCCTTCCTCCCACCCCCACCCTGCCCCCACCCCAACTGATTCAATTCTGAAGCCAATTTTCTGTAGACTCAGCACCACCATCTCCAAAGCCATCCCCCCCTCCCCGTCCCTTCTTCCCTCCCCCTCCCCTGCCCTCAGCACCACCCCCCCCACACTCCAGTGCCCCTCTGCCCATCACCTGGGCGGCATTCCAGCCACTGGCTTAGCTGCTCCCTGGCTGGGTGACTTAGGTCAAGTCATTTGCTCCACCGTAGCTGTGTGAGGGAGCCCAGCCTGGCGCCGGTGGCTCACACCCGTCATCCGAGCCACTCAAGAGGCTGAGATCTGAGGATTGTGGTTTGAAGCCAACCTGGGCAGGAAAGCCCACGAGACTCTTTATCTCCAATGAACCACCAGAAAACCGGAAGTGGCGCTGTGGCTCACGTGGCAGAGTGCTCATCTTGAGCTGAAGAGCTGAGAGACAGCGCCCAGGCCCCGAGTTCAAGCCCCACAACCTGCCACAGCCAAAACCATCAGTATTGCCCTCCATTCCCCACCCACAAGTCTTTGCTCTGGCCATAAGCTCAACCTAGAATGGCTTTCTCCTATGGAAAACTCCTACTTGTATTTCAAAACCCCAGGTCTTAGCTCCACTACCTCTCTGCCAGGCCCTTTTTTCTGACTTAGCACATTTTTTTTCCTCCTTGTTTTTCTTCTTGAGACTGGGGGTCTCACCAGATGATCGAGATTTAACTTTAGACAATCCTGCCTTAGAAGTGTCCATCTCCGGCACCAATACCCCCCGCCCCACCTCTCCCGCTGGTGGCAGAAGAGATCAGAGATTCATCACAGAGGGAGGTGGACGTGCAGGCAATGGAAGCCGAGCTCTGGGTTCCCCGGGTTGCCGTCTGGTCCCCCAAGCTGAGACCAAACCCTACGCTGGGAGCCAGAGGGGGTGGGGACAGAAGCCCAGGGACAGAGGCCAGGGTGTCTCCTGGGGCGGAACATGGCTGCCTGGGCTTCCAGCCGGTGCCCCACGGGCCTCCGGGGATGGCCGCCGGCACGTGGCGTGTGCCCAGGGCAGCCGGGCCTGGCATGGACGCGCGGGTGAGGCGCCCCTGGAGGCTGATGTTGCCTCCAGTCCAGCTGGTGCAGTCTGGGAGCCGAGAATCCAAGCCCTGAATTGTTGTTTTGTGGTTATGGTTCCGGTCCTGGAGTTTGAACTCGGAACCCGGGCGATGTGCCTGAGCTTGTGCGTGCAAGGCTGCCGCTTTCTCCCGCTCCTGGCACAGCGCCACTTCCAGCCTTTCTGTGGTTCACTTTTTGTTGTTGTTGTTGGTCGTGGGGCCTGAACTCTGGGCCTGGGTGCCGTCCCTCAGCTCTTCAGCTCAAGGCGAGCGCTCTACCACTTGAGCCACAGCACCACTTCTGGCTTTTTCTGCTTATGTGGTGCTGAAGAATCGAACGCAGGGCCTCATGCACGCGAGGCAAGCGCTCTGCCCCTGAGCCACCTTCCCAGCCCTTGTGGTTCACTTTTGTAGTTCAAGAGTCTCCAGGAATTTCTGGCCCTGCCTGGCATTGAACCCATGATCCTCAAATCTCAGCTTCCCGAGTAGCTAGATTGATAGTCAGCAACACCCTAAGAGGAAGGGAACAGAGGTAACAGCAACAAGACAGGGACATAAGGGGTAGAGCGGCTTTCCTGGAGAGATGAGTTTGGGAGATGAGGCCTGAAGGCAGCAGGAAGCCAGCCACGTGAGGGAGAGAGAGAGAGAGAAAGAGAGAGAGAGAGAGAGATTGGAGGAGAGGGTACAGCCGGACCTAGTAGCTCACTCCTGTAATCCCTGCCAGGAAGATTGCAAGTTTTAGGCTACATAGGAAGACTCGGTCTTCACAAGCCAAGGAATGAGAGAGAGAGAGAGAGAGAGGTAGCCAGGCAGAGGGGAGGGGAGGCCGGCTGCCCGCCCGGGGCCTCCGCCCAGCCGGGCCTCCCGCCCCCCTGGCAGCCAGCGAAATCCGAAGCGCGGGCGGGCGCCGTGCCAGGGGGGGAGGGGTGCCAGGCCCGCCCACGCCGGCTGCCAGCCCAGATGGTGACCATTTGCTGACGCCGCCATGGGCCAGCTCTCCCTTCTTCCCGCCTCGCCCGGTGCCAACTTAACCCAGCCGTGGGCAAGGCGCCCTGGGTGGGGCCGCCCTGGGTGGGAAGGGGGTGCCGCGGAGAGAGGGTAGTGGGAGACACTTAGGGCTCCCCTCCCCACGCCTCTCCTGGATGGCACTGGGGAGAATTCATATGCACAATGCCTCCATGTGCCAGCCTCTGAACACGTGCCCATCTTTGTTTGGCTGGGCTGGCGATGGCTTCCAGGTCTTGACGCGTGCGCAGAATGTCCAAATGCACTGTCCCTCCTCTCAACCGGCTCCAATCCTGACTTTTTCTTCTCCCTCGGTTCAGAGAAGGCAGCAGAGGCCCAGAGAGGGTCAGCCACCTACCCGGAGTCACACAGCTCCTAAGAGGCAGAGCTGGAGCCAGAGCCCAGGGTCCCTTTAAGAAAAGGTGGAAAGCCAGGAGCCCTGAGGCTCACATCAGTAATCCCTGGAGGCTGAGATCTGAGGATCACAGTTCAATACCAGCCTAGGCAGGAAAAGTCTGTGAGGCTCTTATCTCTGATTAATCCCCTCCCCCCCCCCACCCCCACACAAAAGCTGGAAGTGGAGCTGTGGCTCAAGTAGTAGACCCCAGTCTTTAGTGAAAAAGCTAAGGGACAGTGTCCAGGCCTTGAGTTCAAGCCCCAATACCAGTGTAGACGAGGGGGGGAGTGGGGGAGGAAGACAGAGAGAGACATGGGAAAGTTGGGGAAGAGAGACAAGAAAGAAAAGAGTGATAGAGACAGCCTGGCTCGAGCCTGTAATCCTAGCTCCTCGGGAGGCTGAGATCTGAGGGTCTCGGTTCAAAACCAATTCCAGCAGAAAAGTCCTGTGAGATTCTTTTTTTTTTTTTGGTAGGTCTTGGGGCTTGAACTCTGGGCCCAGGCGCTGTCCCTGCGCTCTTCAGCTCAAGGCAAGTGTTCTACCCCTTGAGCCACAGCGCCACTTCCAGTTTTCTAGTAGTTTATTGGAGATAAGAATTTCAGGGACTTTCCTGCCCGGGCTGGCTTTGAACCATGATCCTCAGATCTCAGCCTCCTGAGTAGCTAGGATGACAGGCGTGAGCCACTGGCACCCGGCTCCATGAGACTCTTTTTTTTTTTGGTCCGGTCGTGGGACCTGAACTCTGGGCCTGGGCGCTGTCCCTCAGCTCTTCAGCTCAAGGCTAGCGCTCTACCACTTGAGCCACAGCGCCACTTCCGGCTTTTTTCTTTTTGCTTATGTGGTGCTGAGGAATCGAACTTGCATGCTGAGAGCATGCAAGGCAAGCGCTCTACCACTGAGCCACCTTCCCAGCCCTCCATGAGACCCTTATCTCCAATTAACCACCAGAAAACTGTTCAAAGTGTTAGAGCTTTGAGCAAAACCACTCAGAGATAGCGCCTAGGCCCTGAGTTCAAGCACCAGGACCAGCAAAAAAAAAAAGTGCAACACTCTACCTAAGAAATGAGTAAAAAAGGAAAAACACTGGGACATGGGTCAACTGCCTAGCAATCTCAAGGGCCTGAGTTCAAATCCCAGTACCACCAACAGAACTGCCCTGCTTGCCCTGCACCCTGAGCATGAGAGTCAGGATCCAAGTATCCAGGAGGTGCACGCTCCCTGTCCAGGGAAGGAATCAGGGAGGTCTAGGGGGTCCAATGAAACCTCAGGCCTCATGATTTCCACTCCATGGTAGCCCCAGGAAGGAGGGGCCATGTGGCTTTGCGGAAAGGGCGTGGCCATGCGATGGGGCGTGGCTATGGGGGAAGACTGTCGTGGGCGTGGCCTCCACAGCGGGTATTAATTCATGTAAGGGGCCTGGCTCCCAATGGGGGCGTGGCCTGGCGTTGGGGCGTGGCTTCACAGTCCTGGTGACTTTATGGAAGGGGGTGTGGCTCCGCCGTGGGGGCGTGGCTTCGTGATAGGGCGTGGCTCCGCAGCAGGACCTGGTGTTGCAGCGCAGTGGTTTGTAGCAGGGCGTGGCTCCGTGGCAGGGCCGTGACCCTGTCAATCAAGTGCAATCCATGCCCAGCCCATCCCTGCAGACTCCCCCACACACTACTGAGGAATCGAACCCAGGCCCTCATGCATGCAAGGCAAGCGCTCTGCCGCTGAATCACCTTCCCCGCCCAAGAGGAAACCTGTTGATTCCAATCTCCTTTACCCGGTTTTTGTTGGTTTGTTTTTTAATTTTAATATTATTTGTTGCAAACCCCGAGGGCAACGCTACATGGCGATGTGGGTGTCTGGGGTGTAATCCCAGCTACGCGGCCACCGCGGGGGCAAGATGGTGACAGTGTGACCCTGCTCATGTCCTTCTCCTTCCCGCAACTGCCCTCCCGGGCTGCCTGTGCTGTGCAGCCCCAGGCAGGCTCCTGGACGTCTCTGGTCTCTTTCGTAGCCTGTAGGCCCACACCTCCCTGCACGTGGCAGACGCTCAGAGGGGAGGGGGGAGGTGGCGAGGAAGAAGAAGGCCCCTGCCTTCTTCACGCTCAGAAGCGCCACCCGCATGCAGGCCTGGGCGTGGCGCCGCAGCACCTGCGCCCGGCGTGGCGGGCCTGCAGTTGCCACCCTGGCCCTGTTCCCGGCCGCCGGGGGTGGGGGGTGGGGCTGAGGGCAGCTAGGGACATCTCCGTCCCCCCCCTCCAGCCAGCTGTCCCTGCGGCCGGCCCCTCCGACGGGGTGTGGGCAGGAAGTGATGGGTGAGCAAGGGATCCTTGGGATGGCTGGGTGGGGGACCTGCGTGGTCTTGTCTGGATGGGGAAACTGAGGCCCAGGAAGGGCCCTCCACCCCCGCATTCTGTCAGTCTTGAAGTCCCCTGGCTGTCCTGGCCAGCTTGGGGGGAGCGCAGGGCAGAGGGAAGACGCATGCCCCACAGTGGGAGGGGGTGGAGAACTTTAGTGTCCAATGACAAAAGGGTCACGCTGCCACCAGACCCCGTGGGGACAAATCTGGAACTCCAAGGCCGAGTTCTAGAATATCCTTGGCAAGGGGTATGAGCATCTGTGGGATTCTAGAATTCTCTTCCAGGCAAGACCCTGCAGGCCCACTACAAAGAACCATAGATACTGTTTATATTATTATTATTATTTTCTGGCATCCATACTTAATGGTGTCCAGAGAGCAGGGCTGAATCGTCTTCAGTTCTAGTGAACACAGAAGCCGGCCTCTGCTCTTCCAAGTTGGAGTATGGAGGATGTGAGGGAAGGTTCTAGAAACCCCCAAATTCTGGTTGGGTTAGCAATGCAAGAACTGGTTGAGTGTAGTAGCTCACACCTGTAATCCCCAGCTAGTCGGGAGGCTGAGGTTGGGAGGATGATAGTTGGAGGCCAGGCCAGAGATACTACTAGCATAACTAAGCAGGGAACATAAATGGGAGGATCATGATCCAAAGCCAGCCCAGTTTGGCTGGGCAGCTGGGGGAGGGGGGGAGCCAAAGATGGATGTGAAAAGGGCTTGGGGGGACCTGGCTCAAGTGGTTGAGTGCCTTGATAGCGAACTCAAGGCCTTGAGTTCAAATCCCAGTACCGCCAAAAAGACAGTGTGTCACCGGAGTGGGCCCCAGAGAGCTCAATGTGGGACTCTGCGTCAGAGGTGGCCAGGCAGGCGCTGGGCCTGAGGACACAGGGCGTGGGGCTCTCTGGGGGGGTCCCAGCAGCGTCCCTGTCCACCCTCCCCCACCCCGTGCCAGGGGCTCCCCCCCCAGCTGTGTCAGCCACGCGCATCCCCAGGAATTACCAAACATCCCCTGGGCGCAGAGCCATGCTGGGAGGAAATGTAGGCCTTCTTTTTAGCAGCCAGAATCGTTTTTGGGGATCCCAGGAAGGTTCCAGAACACAACCATCCAACCTGGGTCTGGCATTGCCCACTGTGGGCTTTTTCTGCATTTCTAGAAAGCCAAGTTGCAGAATGCTGTGCGTTCAAGCTTGTTTTTGCTTTAGTGGCTCAGAAATTTCCCAAGCCGGCTTCCAGAACATTCCGGGGAGGGCATGGGTGAGGTTCCTCTGCAGTGAATGGGTACAGATCTTGAGTCCTCCCCAGTTGGGAATCTTGATTCTAGAATTCTCAAACTCCTGAGCAATTGGCCAATCAGTGACTAGTTGGGCCATTACCCCTCCTTCTCCCCTGCCCCATCCCCCCCAAAAAAAAGGTAGGTCTCATCTTGACAGGTCCTGGGTTTTCTGGAGCTGGTTCTGGAGCCCACCAGGCTGAGGCTCTAGAATTCTCTGGCTGAGATCCAGAAAGTACAGGCTGGAGTTCTAGAGAAGATGATAGCGGCCAGGCCCTGGTGCTGACGCTCATGCCAGTAATCCCAGCTACTCAGGAGGCTAAGAGCTGAGGATCACGGTTCAAAGCCAGCCCGGGCAGGAAAGTCCATGAGATTCTGATCTCCAATGAACCACCAGAAGACCGGAAGTGGCGCTGTAGCTCAGGTGGTAGAGCCTTAAGCTGAAGAGCTGAGGGACAGCGCGCGCCCAGGCCCAGAGTTCAAGCCCCACGACTGATGAAAGAAAGAAAGAGAGAGAGAGAGAGAGAGAGAAAGAAAGAAGCCAGCGTGGGCAGGGACGTCTGTGAAACCATCATTTCCTATGAATCATCGGAAAAACAAAACAAAACAAAGCCAGAGGAGCTGTGGCTCAAGCGGTACAGCGCCAGCCTCTAGTGGAAAAAGCTCAGGGACAGCGCCCAGGTCCCGAGCTGGAGCCAGGTGGGCCAGGGGCAAGAACAGAGATTGCGTTTAGCTGGCAGGTCACACGGGAGGCCGCAGCACACCCTGACTCAGCTCTGGAGTCCTGCCTGGGAGCTCAGGTTCTGGGCTTCCTCTCGTGGGCAGATCTGTGGCAGGACTTCCCAAAAGGCTTCCAACTCCCCAGCCCAGAGGACTTCCGGCCCCAGCAGTGGCTATGATGGCGGCGGGGATGCCCAGCGGCGGGCAGAGGGTGTCTGTGTGTCAGTTTTCAGGGTTGGCTGGGGCGTGGGTTTGTGGGGGGAGGAGCCGTCGGCCCGTTGAACCCCTCAGTTAACCATTGGAAGCCACGTCACCATCTCATTGAACCCTGGCAGGGACCCTCCAAGGCCGGGTGCTGTGGCGGTCACCTGTAATATCAGCTACCCAGAGGTCGTTCATTTTCCCGTAACATGTGAAGAAACTGAGGCAAAGTGAGCCCCCGCTCTGGGAGACCCCGGGCTCTGCTGTGGCCCCAAGGGGCGGGATGATGTCAGAGGCTCCCTGCAGGGTCCTGGGCCGCATCCCACCGTAGGACCCCGGGCGAGGGCTGCTTTGGTGCTTGCGGGCGGGCGGCAGGTGCGGCTGGATCAAGGCGTGCATCTGGGGACTGCAGCCCAGCCCGGTGCAGAGGGCAGGCCCAAGACACTGACCCTGGCAGCCGGGGTAGCGGGAAATGCTTCCAAGGCCAGCCCCCCCCCCCCCTTCGGTCTGGGTTGGCTGCCAGTCTGTGCCCGCCCGGCCCAGCCAGCCCGTGGGCTGCCCGGAGGTGGAGGTGGCAGCTGAATGAAGCCCTTGTTCCAGGCCACACCCTCCCCTCGGGGTCACCCTGGGACAAACCCAAGCCACCAGCTGGCTCAGATGCCTTAAAGGGCCAGAGCCTTCAGAGCAGGGCCGCGTTCTAGCGGCAGCCCCTGGGGAGGGGGAGGATGGAAGGGGTGGGGGCGGGGCCCCAGCCAGGGACCCCAGCCCCAGGCAGACCTGGGGGAGGTGGGGCTCCTGCAGGGGGGACATCGCTTCTGCACCCAGGGCTTGAGTTTCACCATTGAGTGAGGGGAGGCGCTCCATGTGTTCCCCCCAACTGTGAGCTGAAGGGTAGATGGGACATTGGGGGGGGATGGGAGGGTCTTGGATTTGGTACCCAGTCATTGTGGAGTCCAGGAGCACCCCCTACCCCTCCCCATGGCTTTAAAGAGGCCGCAGGGTCAAGCCTGGCCCTGTGTGCTGTGCAGCCCCGGGCTGCTCGCTTGCCCTCTCTGGGCCCCCTCAGTCTTCCCTCCTCTGAGCAGCGGGGGAAATGGCCACCCGTGCCCCCCAAGGTGGGAACCTTGTCACTGTCTTCTGCCTGGAGGAGGTGGTGGTGCAGGGAGCATGCTCCCTGGCAATGGGGGGGTCGCTGGGATCTGGGGGTCCCCGGCACCGGATGCCCCAGGGCACCTTATATAACCAGGTTACGCGGGGCCAGCGCCGCTTACATAAGGGGGGAGTGGCCAGGCCCGGTGGGGGGGCTCTTAAAGGGGCCACGCCTCCAAGCCCGCACTGCAGTCCAGGGCAGGCACGGCCCTGCTCATAAGACAATTGATTATTATCACTGTTATTACTATGACTACCACTCACGCTCCTCCCATGGACGACCCCCTCCTTCCTCCTCTCCCCTCTCTCCCTAAACTGCCTCAGTTTCCCCATCTAGGCAAAGGAGGAGGGTAGTGAAGGACCCCGCCCCCTCCCCCTTGCTTGCTTGCCGGCTCCTTTGTGATTTCAGGTCAACAGCAGCCTCCGTTTCCCCAGTCTGGGGGGAGGGATGGGGGAGAAGGACTCAGGGTCTCAGCCACCCCCACGCCAGCGAGTGTTTAACTGAGCACCTACTGTGCACTGGCAAGACAAAACAGATCCAACCCAATCCAGGGGCACCCGCATCTCAGGCCTGTCATCCTCCTCACCCAGGAGGCTGAGGTCTGAGGATGGAGGTTCAAAGCCAGCCCCCCCACCCCCGCCCCGAGACTCTGGTCTCCGTTATCTATAAGAAGCTGGAAGTAGGGCTGTGGCTCAAGGGGTAGAGCTCTAAGCTTGAGGGGAACATAGGGAGGCGGGAGGGGGGGGAGCACAGAAGCCCTGAGTTCAAGCCTCGGGACTGGTGGTAAGCAGGGGGGGGCGCCCCAGAAACCCCCTGGGACGCACAGGCCCCTAGAAGAAAGAAACACCCATTCTCGTGAGCCCGAGCCGACCTGCCTCCAGCCGCCCGGCCTCCTCTCGCGAGACAGAGCAGCCGATGCTCGGGGCAGGGGAGGCCCTTCCAGGCCTGATCCCGGAGTCAGCGGCTCGAGGAGGGGCTGGGCAGGAAACCTTTGTAGTCCCAGCCGGACCCTGGCGCTGTCCACCGCCAGAGCAGGACAGGCCGCAGCTGGCGCGCGGCCAGGGGAAACGTCCTGTCTCTGGCCCGCAGCCGGGACAATACATTGGCGCAGCTGGAATGGCATGTGCACGGGCATCCCTGGCGGTAACACGAGGCCCGCACAGTGTGTGTGTGTGTGTGTGTGTGTGTGTGTGTGTGTGTGTGACACGCCGTTGGGTGGGAATGGGCAACATTGTAGCCGGGCCTGGCTTGTGAATGAGCCAATGGTGAAGGCTGTCAACCCGAAATAAGGGTGCGTATGCTTACACCAGTACCAAAACATAAATGGACATGACCCAGGGCCGGGGCTGTGGCTCAGGGGCGAGCGCTGGCCTCACACGCACGCGGCCCTGGGTTCGACTCCTCAGCACCGCGTACACAGAACAAAGCCAGAAGTGGCGCCGTGGCTCAGGGGGGTGGAGCGCCCGCCTTGAGCCAAAGACGCTCAAGGATGGCGCCCAGGTCCTGAGTTCGAGCCCCAGGACTGGCAAAAGAGAAAGAAAAAAAGCCCCAGATGTTGTTGGAAGAAGAAAGGCGGATGTCAGTGGGTGATCAGGGGGTCCAAGAAGAATAGGGCCGAGGTCAAAGAGAGCTGCGGACGGGGTGGGCCGGGCAGGGTGCTGGGCCGCAGGAAGGACTCGGGGCTAATGCCAGGCTGCGGGCAGGGGAGGGAGGGGCCGGGCTTTGCTCGCGGGCGCCCCCTGGCTGTTGCAGTGAGGACAGGCCCCGAGACCTGAGGTGTCCTGTTGTGGTGTGGGGGGGAGGCGGCGGGGGAGGGGGGACGCACCTGCTGAGTTGCCGGCAGCAGGCCCACTCTGCGCCTCAGTTTCCCCCTCCACACCATAGGATCGGGAAACCTGTAGCTGACCAACCAACGGCCCGGTGGGTGCTCTGCACACAGTAGGTGCCAACTAGGTGCTTCCCAGCAGCAAGGAGAGATAGGGCCGGGCTGAGCACACAGAGCTGGCGACCCACGACCCCGCTGAACCCCACTCCTCCCCCATCCCCGCTCCCTGGGTGGGTGTTGTTATTTTGTCCCAGTGCTTTGGATAGCTGGGGAAACTGAGGCCCGGGGAGAAGCGGGAGCTGGCCTAGAATCACAAGACCCCCTCAGAGGCAGGGCCTGGCTGCTTTCCCCAGACAAGGGGACCCTGTGCCCCATGTCACCTGTCGGGCTTCTGCCGAACCTCAACCTGTGAATTTCTCTCTGGGGACTGAACCCCGCCTGGCACTGTGAGAATGTAATAAAGGCAAGATCGCTTCCAGACAAACTCCTACACATGCGTCAAGGCCCCAGCTCCAGTGTTCTCTCTTCACTGCTCAGATCAGACTCCTGTGTGGTCCTTGGGCTTCTCCTGGCACTGGTTCCTACCTGTGATACCCACTCTGGGCCAGCTGGGGGTGGACAAGGCCCTGGCCTTTGCTGACCCACAGGGGGTTTTGTCTGCTGAGTATGTATGATGGTCTTGCTGTATACCAGGCCCCACCAAACAGCCAGGGGCTTGTCTCTCAAGAACCTCTTACACTCAAGCACCAGCTGAGAAAAGCACGTACGGAACACCAGCTGTGTGCTACGCTCAGGGAGAATGGCCCATGGAGTGTCCCCCAACCCTGCTTCCCCGCAATGCTGCACCCTGCATCACAACATAGGGCCTCAGAGTCTGGATCGATTTAAGTTTAAATTTCTTTCTTTCTTTTCTTTTTCTTTTCCGGTCCTGGGCCTAAATTCTGGGCCTGGGCGCTGTCCCTCAGCTCTTCAGCTCAAGGCGAGTGCTCTACCCCTTGAGCCCCAGTGCCACATCCGGTTTTCTGGTGGGTTATTGGAGTTCGGTGTCTCCTGGGGACTTTTCTGCCCGGGCTGGCTTTGAACTGAGGTCCTCAGATCTCAGCCTCCTGAGTAGCTGGGGTGACAGGCGTGAGCCATGGGTGCCTGCCTTAAGTTTAAATATCTTTGATCACTGACGGACCAGCCCTGAATTCTGCAGTAAAGTCTTCCCCTCCCCCCTCTCCAGCCTCAGTTTCCCTCTCTGTTGAAGCAAAAGAAACTGCAATCCTGCCGGGCACCGGTGGCTCACGCCTGTCATCCTAGCTACTCAGGAGGCTGAGATCTGAGGATCGTGGTTCAAAGCCAGCCCAGGCAGGAAAGTCCCCAGGAGGCTCTTATCTCCAATGAACCACCAGAAAATCGGAAGTGGCGCTGTGGCTCAAGTGGTAGAGCGCTTGCCTGGAGCTGAAGAGCTGAGGGACAGCGCCCAGGCCGAGTTCAAGCCCCACGACTGAGAAAGGAAGAAAGGAAAGGAAAGGAAAGAACTGGAACCCAGTGAGGGGACCAGATCTTTCCCCATGACTCTGTCTTCTAGCCCAGAGGCCCAGAGTGGGCCAGGGCTGGCATGGGGCATGCACAGCATGGGACCCGGTGCTGGCACTGGAGTCCCGGGTGCTTTCTCCTGGCCCTGGCTCACCCTTGGCCACAGGTGGCTTCCGGGGTGGCCGGGTGGCCGTCCCCTCTGTGTGGCCGTGTAAACAGCGGGTTATTTTCGGTGCTGGCGGGTGACATGCTGACACTGGGAGGGGACGGGGTGGCACGGGTATTTTTAACCTTGCCGGGCGCAGTGGGGGCCTGGGCGGGGGAGGCCGGGGCTGTAGCGATCCCCCCCCTGCTGCCCGCTGCCCGGGTCACTTGCTCACCGCCCCGCCTGGCACCTGCTCTTTAACCCTTTGGGGGCCCCCCCGCAGGTGGCCGGCCAGGCAGCCCCCAGGCCGCAGCCCCGTCCCCTCTGCCCGTGTGGCTCTTAGTCCACCTCGCCCCCCCCTTTCCCTCCCCCAGAATCTGGGCAGGGAAGGAAATGGCCATCCGGCCTGTGATGTCACCAGGCATCTGGGGATCCCTGGGCCTAGTGTCCCCTGGGATGGCAGCCTGGGCCACCAGACCTGGGGTGGGGGGAGGGGAGGCCACCCCGAGGCCTGTACTGTGTACAGTCAGCGCAGCTGCCCAGGAGATGGGAAGCAGGTTAGAAGGACAGCGTTGCATATGGACGGACAGGAGAGCCCCATCCGCGCTGTCTTCTGGGGGACAGGCACGGAAGCCCCCAAACCATGACCTATGGTTGTGTGGTGGGCTGGGGGTGGGGGGCAGCGAACCCTGGGCCTGTGGCCACAAAAGCCACATTCAAACACAGGGACATGAGCCAGGCCAGGGAGCAGGCCCAACAAGGGTTTACTGAGGAGGCGGGGTGCTCTGGGCAGCGGGCGCAGCCTGTGCAAAGGCCCTGGGGCCGGCTGGAGGCAGGGAGGGGAGATGGGGCGGGTTGTGCGAGGCCCAAGCGACTGACTATTCTGCAAACCTGGCGGCTGACTGACGCTGGGCCTGCCTGCGGGAATTCCAGGGCCTGGCTTTGCTTCTGCTTTTCCTTGGCCGGAGGCGGCGGGAGGCAGACGTGGCACGGAAGAGCCCGCCAGGCTTGGCAGCCCAGTCAGGGCTGAAGAAAAAAACGGGGGGGGGGGGGGGGGGGGAGGTTGGCCCACGTGGGAGAGGCAGCGGCTGCTGGAACCCCCCTTCCCACAAGCTGGCGCTCCTGTGCTGTGTCCAGTTGAGGTTCAACACCTGCTCGGTGTGTGTGTGTGTGCGTGCGCACGCGCGTGCACATACACACACACACACACACACACACACACGCTAGTACTGAGGCTTGATGCAGGGCCTGAGTGCTGTCCCTGAGCTTCTATTTGCTCAAGACTGCCGCTCTACCCCTTGAGCCATGCCTCCATTTCCTGCTTTTTGCTGGAGAACTAGGAGACATTTTATTTTTCTGCCCAGGCTGGCTTCGAACCGTGACCCCTGAGTGGTTGGTTGGGATTGCAGGCGTCAAACCACTGGCACTTGGCCGTTTTAGTCTTTCTTTTTTTAAGCGTGAGGTCCATGCTGTGAACTTAAGCCAGGTCACATTGCTCCCCAAAGAACTGCAAAATAAAACTCCGCCTTCATGCAGGGGGGGGACCCCACATACCCAAGAGTCCTGACCTCCTCCTCCTCCTCCTCCTCCTCCTCCTCTCCTCCTCCTCCTCCTCCTCCTCCTCCTCTTCCTCCTCGCACTGCGGGGCAGCTGTGTGGTCTCTGTTCCTCATACATCCCACATTTGTTCCAGCCCCAGGACATTTGCACGTGCCCCTGGCTCTGCCCTTTTTTTTTCCACTGTTCCTCACTAACTCGCCACCTCCGAGACCTCCTGCCCCGCCAGCCTGGACCCTTCTCCCTCCCCCTGTCCTGTTCCTACCCCTCAGCACACCCCAGGGCTGTGGAAGTTACTCCAGGCTGCCTACCATCTCTCCCACTGCACTGAGGAGGGAGCGGTCAGGGATGCTGGGCGCAGTGGCTCACGCCTGTAATCCCTGAAACTCAGGGCATAAGAGATGGTGGCGAGGTTTGAGGCAGCCTGGACGAAAAGTGTGTGGCCCTTTACCTCAACCAACAAGCCAGGTTGGGGATGGAGAAGCCGGGAAAGGTAAAAATAGCTTCGGAGGAAGACGCAGCCCAGGCGGGACAGACAGACAACACAGACAAACCCCGAGACCCCATCGAACAAGTAATGAAAACCCCGAAGGGGCTGGGGGCATGGCTCAGCGGTGCAGCACCTGCAGCCCTGCAGCATGGGAGATTCTGAGTTTGGGGTTTGGTGTGTGTGTGTGTGTGTGTGTGTGTGTGTGTGTGTGTGTGTGTGTGTGTGTTGCCGGAAAGCAAGCAAGCACCTGTTGGGTGGTGACTGAGCCACCCAGGGACCTTGCTGGGGACAAAGGGTGTGGCCAGCAGTCACCGTGGTGACGCCCTTGTCCCGAGCTGGGACCAAATTTGGGCTCCACGCCACAGACAGGAAAGAACACTTTGTACAGAGCTGTCTGCCTGCCGGCCTTCCATCGCTATTGTGGCCTGAGGTCATGTGTTTGTTTGAGCAGGGGGGGGGATGTTCCCGGATGCATGTGGACACTGTGTGGACGAGGAGGATGGTGGGTCCCTCACCAGCGGAGGGCCCAGCACCTGGGGGGAGGGGGTTCTCACTTATACTAGCGTGTATGTGGTTATCTGTGCTTCAAGGTGCTTATAAGCTCCTGGGAGTCTCTCTCTGTCTCTCTCTCTCTCTCTCTGGGCATGAAGTGAGACAGTTCCAGGCAGAAGGAAAGGTCCTGGGGCAGGATGGAGCCTGGTGGGTTGGAGGAACAGCAAAAAGGCCCAGAGTAGAAGGAACGCAGCAGAAGGAATGAGGGGCAGAGAGGGGGAGGGGAGAGGCAAGGGAGGGGAGGGGGGAGGGCAGGTCATACAGGCCCCTTGAGCTGTGGGGAGGACTTGGGCTTTGACCCTGAGGGAGGGCGGGAGGGGGTGTAGGCAGGAGGGGATGGTGTTTATTTAACACTCCCCCCCACACACACCCCAGTGTGGCAGAATGTCCCCCATCAGATAGTATTTGGAGAAAAGCATGGTAGCTCCTGCCTGTAATCCTGGCCTTTGGGAGGCCGAGGCAGGAGCTTGAACGTTTCAGGCTAACTCCAGCTATAGAATCTCAAACGCATACATAAATGAAACAGAGAGTACAATTTGAGCTGTACAAGTTGAACGCAGAAACAGTGTGTTTGAGGCTCGCAGCCTGTGCTTATGATTGACAGGGTGTAAAGCTCTTTTTTCTTTTCCTGTGCCAGTCCTGGGCTTGAACTCAGGGCCTGGGCGCTGTCCTGAGCTGCTTCTGCTCCAGGCTGGCGCTCTGACTGCTTGAGCCACAGCGCCACGGCCAGCTTCTTGGGTGGTTATTGAAGATAAGCACGGAATGGATGTTATTTTTCCTGCCGGGGCTGGCTTTGAACCCCACACTCAGATGGCAGCCTCCCGAGTAGCCAGGATCACAGGCGTGAGCCCCGCCCCAGCCCGGGGAAGCACTGGGGTGTGAACTCAGGGCCCTCCGCGCCCTCCAGGCTGGGGCCACGCCCCCTGTCTCAGAGACAGCACCCAGGCCTGGACTTCAGGCCCCGGAAACAACAACAAAAGTTTAAAATGTAACAATGGTAAAAAGACAAGGTTAGAAAGTAACAGCGGAGGAGCCGGAGGGCCAGGGTGAGGGCTACCTGGGGCGTGGCTTTGTGCATCGTGGGCGTGGCTTGCACAGAGGGGCGTGGCTTTGTGTCGCGGGCGCGGCTTGCGCAGAGGGCGTGGCGGTGTTGAGGCTGTGGGCGGGGCGGTTGTGGGCGTGGCTTGCGCAGAGGGTGTGGCGGTGTTAATGCTGTGGGCGTGGCTTTGGGGCGTTGTGGGCGTGGCTCCCCGTTGGGTGCCCTGAGTTCAAATCCCACAACTGCAAAAAACAGAAAAAAATAAAACAGACACGCGAGGAGCCCGGCCCTCCCGCGTCCCGGGGGCTGGACGAGCCGGTGCCTGCTGGGCTCTGTGCCCGCCGGGTGTGGACGCTGCTGGGTCAGAGGAGCCCGTGCCGAGGCCCCGAGGCCCGCTGCTCGGGGCTGGGCCTTTCCCAAGCCAGCCACCCGTGCCCAGCCCGAGGCCGAGCCGGCAGGGCCGTCCCGCCACCCCTGCCCAGCCAGCCGGGGAAGCCGCGCCACTGAACCACAGGGAACCCAAACAAGTGACAGGCCGGGCACCGGGGCTCACGCCCGGCTGGGAACTGAGGACCGCGGGTTCGAAGCCAGCCCGGGCAGGAAGGTCCCGTGGCTCAAAGGGTAGTGGAACGCTGAAGGGGTTCACCCCCTCTATTCCCCCACCCCCCCACACTTCGGCCTTTGGCCCCAGGGCATTGTCTGGGCCCGGCTCCGCCCCCTTGCCCGGCTCCGCCCCGCCCCGCCCCCTTTACCAGGCCCCACGCCTGGCTCCACCCACTGTGCCCGGCTCCGCCCCCGCCCGCCCCCTGTGCCCGGCCCCGCCCCCTTTACCAGGCCCCGCGCCTGGCTCCACCCACTGTACCTGGCCCCGCCCCCTGTGCCCGGCCCCGCCCCGCCCCCTGTGCCCGGCCCCGCCCCCTGTACCAGGCTCCGTGCCTGGCTCCACCCACTGTGTCCGGCCCCGCCCCCGCCCCGCCCCCTGTGCCCGGCCCCGCCCCCTTTACCAGGCCCCCGCCTGGCTCCACCCACTGTACCTGGCCCCGCCCCCTGTACCGGCCCCGCCCCCTGTACCAGGCTCCGCGCCTGGCTCCACCCACTGTGGCCCGCCCCGCCCCGCCCCGCGCCTGGCTCCCCTCCCCCCCACTCCCTGGGCGGCCACCACCGCCGCGGTGGCGCATGCGCCCTCTGTCCTGGCTGCAGAAGCCAATAGCGCTGAGCTCAGCGTCTGCCTGCCGCGCGCCTCTGCTGCCTGCCAAGAAGCCGGATTATTTTTAGATAAAATGGGGGTGTGGGGGGGTAGCGTGGGCGGAGGAAGCCCCCGAGCCGGGAGGGGGGAAGGGACGGAGGGAAGCGGGGGGGGGGGGGGGGGGTCATCTACCAAGGGGACTGGAAAGGCTCAGGAACTCTTCTCTCTTGCCTCAGTTTCCCCATGTGTGCCATGATGATGGGGGGAGTGGGGGCCGGAAGCAGGATTCAAACACTGTTTTCACCCATGAGGCTCAGAGAGTGCAAGGGACTTGCCCGGGGACACACAGCATGAAAGTGAGGCAGCCGGGATTCGAACCCCAGGCTCCAAGGAAGCCAGCCTGGCAGCTGGTGGGTGCGTCCCGCGCAGAGGGCACCTGAGCCTCCGGGGCAGCCATCGAGGCCGGATCCTGGCTGAGACCTGGGGGGGGGCAGGCTCAGGCTGTCCTGAGCGGGCCCAGGATGGGGGCCCTGGGGTGGGCGCCCTCCCCCCCGCAGGGCGGAGGCCCCGCGCTGTCACCCACTGTCTCCTCTTTGTCTCTGCAGATGCGGAGCAGGGCAGCAGCCCGCGGACAGGGCTGAGCTCAGACCAGGAGGACAGCAAGCCCATCACACTGGGTGAGTCTGGGGGGGTGGGGGGGCCTCACGTACCCCTTCTCGGGGCTCCAGACCGCCTGCGGGCTTGGCGTGGCGCCCAGATGTGTTCCTTCCTCGTGGTGGGGGGCGGGCAGGGTGTAAGGGCTGCCGTTCCATGTTATAGGTGGGTAAACTGAGGCCAGAGGTTCCAGCACCCGGAGCTGGCCACAAGTATGTCCTTGCTGGCAGCAGCCAGGGGACGCCCAGGCTCCTCTGCCTGCAGCCCTCCACACTCCCACCTCCCTCTCTGCCCTGCGAGCCCCCCCTGCACCCCGTGGGCCTTCCTGCTGCACCTCCCACACGTCAGGCTGTCCTGACCCCAGGGCCTTTGCACAGGCCGGCCCTTCTGTCTGGACCGCTGCCTTCCCCCTCCAGACCTCCCTAGGTCTCACCTCGCATGCCCCTTCCCACAGAGGTCCCCCCGCAGCCCCAGCGCTCGGCCTCTCCGGCCACTGCCCTGTGCCTTATTTCCTCCCCAAGGAAGTCTGTGATCGCATAGGTGTTTACGTAGTGATTCCGGGTGTCTGTTTATCTCCCCCGCCCAAGAATGCAGTCCCAAGGGGCCGAAGCTTCTGTCTGCCTTTGGGAGCCTCCTGCAGCCCCGTGTCCACAGTGAACATTTGTAGAAAGAAAACAAAAGGGATGGATGGAGTAGAGGAAGAAGAGGAAGAACAGGGCAGGGAGAGGAAGAAGAGGAGAGGACCGAGAGGAGGGAGGGAAGGGGAGGGAGGACGGGAGAGAAAGAAGGAAGGAAGGACCGGAGGCCCCCATCCATCGGAGGGGGCCGCACAGGCATGCACAGGGACACAGAAGGTTCCAGAAGGCGGCCCAGGGGGCCACGCCTCCCCGGCTCCAGCCTTATCACCCTGAGTCCAGCCTCAGTGACCCCGCGAGGCCTCCCCGGGAGGCCGATGCTGGGGGGAGGCGGCCGGGGCTGCGGGGGGACCTTGGGCGTCTGGCGTCCCCCCCCAGTGCCGGGCCAGGGCTGCACAAACAGGAAATCCCAGCTGGGGGGAAGGGCAGGAGACACAGGCTGACAGCTCCGGCCAGCTGGGTCAGCAGGAAGCGGCCGCGGCCACTTCCCCTGGACACTTGGGGGTCCACCGCCCGCCCTCCCCACATGTCCCGGCCCTGAGGCTCCCGCGGCCGGGCAGGAGCGGGTGTCTCCGGGCCACGGGCTCTGGGCTCCTGGACAAGCCGGGCACCCGGCGGCCAATGCTGCCCCCTGGGGGCCGGGAGAGGGACTGTCCCCACCGCGCCCGCAGGACAGAGCCGGCCACCTCCCCGCGTGGGCTCCGAGCCCTCTCCCTCCCCAGCTCCCCGAGCCCTCTCCCTCCCCAGCTCCCCGAGCCCTCTCCCTCCCCAGCCCCCGGTCCTCCACCCCCCTGCGTGCGGACCCCAGGGCCTTTGCACAGGCTGCTCGGCACTGCCCGGCACCTGGCTTAAAACCATCTTTGTTCCAAGTCGCCTGACTGAGGACGCAGGGCTGCCGGACCCTAGATTTATTTTTCTTTTTGGGGGAGCACTTGGCACAGTTTCAGCTGACATCTTCCTCTTCTGACTGGCCACCTCGACCACTCTGTAAAGTGTCATTTAACGGGGGGCCCCATGCCCCCCCCCCCCGCCTCACCCGCGGGGGACAGGGCTCACTTGACACTCAGTGGGAAAGGGCACCGCCTGAAGTCCTGGCAGTGGCGCAGGCCCCCCCCCCCCCCGCCATGCCACGCCGCCGCCATCCCAGTCTCCACCAGGACAATCCCACGAGCCGCCGCCACCGGTCACGGTCACGCACCGTGGACACGCCGCGGCTTGTTCCTGGCTGAGTCATATTCCAAGAGCGGTGACCACGTTGCATCCCTCCGTGGCCCGGGGTGGCTCTCTGGTTTTGGCCACCGGGCCGCGCGGCGGTGTGCGGGTCCCCCTTGAGGTGGCCTGATGGCTGCCACTCGCTGGGTGGTGAGTCCCCCGCGGCCAGCCCGGAACCGGGGGGGGGGGGGGGGCACGCTGTTCCCCGGGCACCACAGGCCTGTCCCCAGCTGGGGGAGGCCTTCACGTCCACATCTGTCAAATGGGCCCACCTTTCTTAGCCCTGAGAGGCTCAGAGAGGGGCAGTCACCTGACCAAGGTCACACAGCGGGGGCCTCGGCATGGAGATTCCAACTCAGCAGGGGTGGGTGGGGGCACCAGGCTGGACGAATGGCCACGTGGAGCGGGGACACGCTTGTCAGACTGGAGGGGGGACTGGGCATGGCGACCCCGGCCCCCCCCACGCAGCCCCCGTGCTCCAGGAAGGGGAAGCAGACCCCACGCAGCCCCCGTGCTCCAGGAAGGGGAAGCAGACCCCACGCAGCCCCCGTGCTCCAGGAAGGGGAAGCAGACCCCACGCAGCCCCCGTGCTCCAGGAAGGGGAAGCAGACCCCACGCAGCCCCCGTGCTCCAGGAAGGGGAAGCAGACCCCACGCAGCCCCCGTGCTCCAGGAAGGGGAAGCAGACCCCACGCAGCCCGGGCCGCTGCTGACCCGACTCTGCTCCTGTTTCAGACACGACGGAATTCCAGGAGAGCTTTGTCACCTCCGGCGTGTTCAGCGTCACGGAGCTCATCCAAGTGTCCCGCAGTGAGTGACGCCGCGGGGCCTGGCCCCCACCCCTGTCCCTCACATCCTCCCCACACAGGGTGACCCGGTGACCCGGAAGGCACTCCCAGGGGCGGGACGACCGGTCACCTCCCCAGGAAACAGGAACCACCAGTGCTGGGTCCTCCAAGACCCACCCTCCCGGCCCTTGGCCTCAGGCTGCCTCACCGGCCAGTCCTGAGCACTGCCCTGCCTTAACAGTAACTTCCTGTCCACATCAAAACAGCCTGACCTGGGCTGTGGCTATGCCTCTGCCTGATGGTGCAGCCTTGGCCTCTCCCAGAGGCCTTGGTCTTTTGACAACACAGACCCCAGATTTAAGTCAAAATAAGAACCAAGCAATGGTAGCCGGGTGCTGGTGGCTCACACCTGTAATCCCAGCAACTCAAGAGGCTGAGATCTGAGGATCCCAGTTCAAAGCCAGCCCAGGCAGGAAAGTCCCTGAGACTCTTATCTCCAGTTAACTGCCAAAAAAAAGTCAGAAATGGATCTGTGGCTCAAGTGGTAGAGCACCCAGCCTTGAGCACAAAAACTCAGTGCCTAGGCTCTGAGTTCAAGCCCAGCGCGCGCACACACACACACAACACACACAACACACACACACACACACAGACACAGCCGAACAGGAGCTCTAACCCATTATCCCAGCTACTTAGGAATCTGGGAACAGGAGGATCAAGGTTCGAAGCCAGGGGCTAGGAAGGTGGCTCAGTAGTAGAGCGCTTGCCTTGCATGCCTGAGGCCCTGGGTTCAATTCCTCAGCACCATATAAGCAAAAAGAAAAAAGCCGGAAGTGGCGCTATGGCTCAAGTGGTAGAGCGCTAGCCTTGAGCTGAAGAGCTGAGGGACAGCGCCCAGGCCCAGAGTTCAGGCCCCACAACTGACAACAAAAAGAAAGATTCAAAGCCAGCCACGCCAGGCAAAAAGCTTATGAGACCCCCTCTTCCAACCGAACACTGGATACTGCAGCACATGCCTGCTACCTCAGCTAGGCGGGAAGTGCAGATGGCCCAGGCGTAGATGTAAGAGCTTAACTTGTCAAATTAGGAAAGGAGAAAAGATTGGGCGGGGGTGGGGGGTGGCAGGCCTCACTTGCCTAACAAGTGTGAGGCCCCAAGGTTGAACCCCAGTACCTCCAAACAACAAAACTGTCTCTGATTTTTGATTTGAGAAGTCCCTCTACCCACCCCACCCCCCACCACGTAACCCCTAGGATGCTGACCCCAGTCTTCCAGGGGGTAACAGCCCCTCTGGGCCGGCGCCCTCACTCTCTTCCCCACCGTTCCACGCAGCACCTGTGGTGACTGGCACAGGACCCAACTTCTCTCTGGGAGAGCTGCAGGGGCACCTGGCCTACGACCTGAATCCAGCCAGCACGGGGATGAGAAGGACGCTACCTAGCACGTCCTCCAGTGGGTACGTGCCTGGCACCCTGTCGGGACCCTGTCCTTAGGTCTGTCACCACCCTACCCGTCCGCATATCACCCTGTAGTTAAAACCGGTTCATTCTTGTTCCTGGAATACAGTCCATCTAGTATAGAAAACTCCTACTCATCCTGCAAAACCCATCCTTGAGTGCCCTTGGGCCCTGTGAAGACGCAGTTCCTTGACAGTGACCTACCACAAGTACCTCGATTTCCCCCATCTGTAAAACTGAGGCAGGGTGACTTACAGGCTCCCCTCTGCTGGCCGCGGCGGGACCTGGGTGCAGCCCCGCACCCCCCCCCCACCTCTCCCCCCCCCATCCCTAAAGGTAGGAGTGATTACAGTCAGAATTGACGCGGGTCCCGTGGAATCTCGCGATACAACTTCGCCCCGCCCCGGAAAGTCAGGCCATTTCCCCGCCCACCGCGTCTCCATGGTAACCGGCCTTCCTTTTCCCTCTGCTCCCTTTTAGAAGCAAGCGGCACAAATCGGGCTCTATGGAGGAGGACGTGGACACGAGCCCCGGCGGCGACTACTACACCTCGCCCAGCTCTCCCACGAGTAGTAGCCGCAACTGGACGGAGGACATGGAAGGAGGTAAGCCTGGAAGTGGAGACAGAGCCGACCTTCCGGTGGGGGGGGGGGAGGAATTGCGGCCGGGACTACATATCCCAACAGGCCCCGCGTGTATGCCGGAGGGTGGGAAGTGGGATTGCAGCCGCGTTGCCTCTTGGGAATTGTAGTCACGCTGACTGCGTGCTCTTACAAGTACAGTCCGTACTCAGTCGTTCCCGCAGCACTTTGGTTCCGTTCTCTGCGGAGCGGTGGGGGGGGCAGCCAGGGATGGAGGGAATGAAAGCCCCGCGTCTTTGGGCTTCCTGAGCTCACAGAGCTGACTCAGAGGATCAGGGCGCTTCTTCCTGGTCTCTTCTATGGACTCTCCCGTCTGTAGAGACCCTACTTGTCCTCTTGCCCACTGGAGGGACTTGGGTGTCTTTTTGTGGGTTCCTCTTCTCTGGGGTGCCGATGTTCCTCCTTCTTGGTTTACTTCGCATCTCCCCCTAGGATTTTTTTTTCCCTTCTTGCATGGGCTACGGAGGGCCCCTGGCTTCCTGAAACCTAGCTCTGTGCACCCCACTTCCCGAAGATTCCCCAGCCCTCTCACTGGGGGCAGGGCACACACAGTCCCGCTTTGGCAGCTGGTGTTCCGGCCCCTGCACCCATCTCTTACACGGGGGTGCTCAGACATCACCTACAGTACGCCTTCACAGGGTTCTTGTGGAGAGCTGGGGAATTGACCTTTCGTGGCCCTAACGGGCCCATCTGCTGGGGATCTGTTTGTTTTCCTCCTTTCCTCCCGGTGCTTTTTAGAAAGCTCTGTCTGTACCTGTAGGATTTTTGAGAAGGAAAAGAGAGCAGATTCAAGCTGGGCTTGTTCACAGAGATGGTTCAAGACCAGCCAAGCCCGGCATGGTCGGGCATGCCTGTAATCCCAGCTGTGTGGGGAGCGTAAATAAGATCCCACTCCAGGCAGGCCTGGGCATCCGTGGGAGCTCCTCGCTCAAAGAAAACGAATATGGAAAGGTCTGGGGCAGGGAACCAGTGGAGGAGGCAGGGCTTGAGTGGTAGTGCGCCTGCCTAGGCAAGTACAAGTCCTGAGTCCAACTCTGGTACTGGGAGGACAACAAAAACCAGCAGGTGCAAGGCAGACATAGTGGCCTCTAATCCTAGCTGCTTAGGAAGTAGAGGGAAGAGAATCGTAAGTTCCATATAAGTCTCAGCAAAGGTAGTGAAGTCCTTTCTCAAAGCAAAATACAGCCCGGCACTGTTAGCTCATACTTAATCCCAGCTACTTGGGGGAGGCTGAGATGTGAGGATCATGTTTCAAAGCCAGCCCAGGCAAGAACATCCAACCCATGAGACTCTTTATCTCCAATTAACCAGTAAAAGCTGAGATGGAGGCTTGGCTCAAGGGTAGCGCTCCAGTCAAGCAAATAAGTCAAGCAAGTAAGAAGCGCTGAGTTTAAACCCAAGTACTGAGTTCCCCAAAATACCAAATACCAAAAACAAACAAAAAATGAGGAGGAGCATGTGACTCAAATGGGAAGATACTTGCTTAGCATGCATGAGGCCCTGATTTAATTCTAGTACCAATAAGAAATAGGAGCCGGGGCTGGGAAGGTGGCTCAGTGGTAGAGCGCTTGCCTTGCATGCATGAGGCCCTGGGTTCCATTCCTCAGCACCACATAAGCAGAAAAAATAAAAAAGCCGGAAGTGGCGCTGTGGCTCAAGTGGTAGAGCGCTAGCCTTGACCTGAAGAGCTGAGGGACAGCGCCCTCAGAGTTCAGGCCCCACGACCAGACCCCAAAGAAATAGGAGCCGGGTACCAGTGGCTCATGCCTGTCATCCTAGCTACCCAGGAGGCTGAGATCTGAGGATCCCGGTTCAAAGCTAGCCTGGGCAGGAATATCTGTGAGACTCTGATCTCCAATGAACCACCAGAAAACCGGAAGTGGTGCTGTGGCTCAAATGGTAGAGCATTGGCCTTGAGCTGAAGAGCTCAGGGACAGCACCCAGAGTTCAGGTCCTGCGACCAACCGAGAGAGAGAGAGAGAGAGAAAGAGAGAGAGAGCACGAGCGAGCACTAACTCATCATTGGACAGATCTGGGTTCAAATCTCAGCTTGGCCGCCGGGTAGCTGCGTGTGCTTGTGTAACCCTGGGCAGATTCTATGTCCCTGAGCCTCTATTTATTGCCAAGTTTGGGGTGACAACACCAGGATTTCGTAAAGCAACCATCTGACGCATGGGAAGTGCCAAGAGAGCAGAGCGTGGTCTCTGATGCCCCCAGATGGTATTTCAGGCTCCATGTGCCATTGTTGGAGCAGCCACACACACACACGCACACGCACACACACACACACACACACACACACACACACGCACACGCACACACACGGAGAGCTTGCCTCTGCCGTGTTCCTTCTCCTTCATGGTCACAGCTTCCGATCCCTGTCAGCTCCGCCCAGCTCAAGGGCCTGTGGTGAGAAGCTCTTCGCTTGGAGGAGACGGTTCCTTGTCAGCCGTCCAGCGTCCCTGGGCAAATGCAGTGTGAAGGGGTGTTCGTGTTCACTCAGATGTGGGGTCCTCTTCCCCACGCACCTGCCCAGAGCACGAAGGCTTTCCCTGAGCGCCCCAAGTTCTGCAGCAGGGCAGGCGGGGCCCCCCTGCGCGGTGCCTGCTGTGCCTCAGGAGGAGCTAGAGGAGGCATGGGGGGGCTGAGCTGTTATGGGGGTTCTCACACAGCTGTTGGGGGGCCCGCTAGGGTAGGGGGTAGGCAGGCTGCGTTGCCTCGTGTCCCCAGGCCCGCGGCAAGGCCCTCCGCCCTCCGCCGGCGTTACAGGCGTGAGCCACCGGTGCCGGCTTCACGCTCATTTCTAAAATTGCTGCCCTTCCGGGGGCGGCCGCATCCAGACAGTGCCACGGGGGAGAGGGGGGGCAGGGGCCTCCCTTGCCTGGGGTGGGGGTCACACGTGGCCACGCTCACTGTCTCCCAGCCCCCCCCAACCCCGGGATCAAGCTGGGGGCGCTCTGGTCCCCACGTGCTCATGAGACAGGGAGGAGGTGGAGGGCCATCTTGTCCTCGCGGTACAGGCCCGATGATGTCCCCAAAATGGCTGTGCCCCCCCCCACATGCAGTGTGCTCTGGATTAGAGTTAGAAGCTGGAGAGGAGAGTTCCAGGAGCCGCCGGCGACCGCCGTGCCCCAGCTCTGGCTGGGCTGGCGGGGAGCTCCGGGCCCTCTCCTTCGGGGCACCCGGGCTCCTCACTGCAGGGAGCCCCCTCCCCACGCTGGGTCCTGTGCTGGGATGGGAAGGGGTGGGATGGGGGGGAGCCCGGGATCCTGGGGTGACCCCCCCCCCCGCTCTGCCCCCTACAGGCATCTCATCCCCCGTAAAGAAGACAGAAATGGACAAGTCGCCCTTCCACAGCCCGTCCCCCCAGGACTCCCCGCGCCTGTCCAGCTTCACCCAGCACCACCGGCCCGTGATCGCCGTGCACAGCGGTGAGTGCCACCACCCCGGCCAGGGACGTCCTTCCGCACACCTGACCAGCCCACCCGAGAGTGCATGGTAGGATGACCGGAGGGCAGACACGGCCGCGATACACAGCACAGTAGCCCAGTGGTTTCACCCATAGGTTGGCCAGTGGTGGCCCTGGGCGGCCGGTTCTTGTCAATAAAGTTTTATTGACACACGGCCCCGGCCTCATGTCTGTCCATCACGATGGCTGTTTCTGCACTAGGGTGGCAGACGTAGGTAACCAAGACAGACGCTTGTGACAACCAGACCTACAGACCCTGTGCTCAGGAGCCGGGGAGGGGCAGAGCAGCACAAATCACAGAGCTCAGGGACCGTCAGTACCAGGCCAGGATAGTATGCAGCCAGGAACAGGATGAGGCTGTGACCCACACCCCGACTGAGGGGGGCAGACACAAGAGGCGCCCGGTGTGACGCCAGAACGGGCAGACCCAGAGACTGGAAGCGGGGGCTGGGGGATCCCAGGAAGGGGCGGGCGGCGCTGCGGGGAGGCGGGGGCTGGGGGATCCCAGGAACGGGCGGGCGGCGCTGCGGGGAGGCGGGGGCTGGGGGATCCCAGCTGCGGGGAGGGCTCCTCTTGAGAAATCAAGAACAGGCGCAGGGCTTGTCTCTGAGAGGCGTGGGATGTTCTGGAACTTGGTAGAGGTGACGGTTGCACAGCTTCGTGGAAACAACTAAAACCTGCAGGATTGTGAGCTTTCTTAGCAGGGTGAATTTTGCAACATGGGAGTTGTCCGGTGGTCTGTCCACCCGAGGGACCGGTTCCAGCCCCCTCCCCCCCCCCCCGCCCGCCCCCCTACCATGGGTGCGCAGTTCTCTGGTTTAACTTGACGTGGTGCTCTGTCCCCATCATGGAGAACGCACTACTGTGTCGACATGGAGTACCTTCACTGCTGCGCCGTTGAGGGCCCAGTGACAAGAGAATACAATAAATACTTTCCATCCGCAATGTAGACTCTAAAGACACAGAGAGCTGACTGTGTTTCCATGTTTAAAAGACATTTACTGCTGGACACGGTGGCACATGCCTATAATCTCAGCTACTCAGGAGGCCAGGATTGGGAGGATCACAGTTCAAGGCCAGCCCTGGAGAAAGTCTACGAGACTTTTTTTCCCTCCATGGCAAACAATAAAACCTAGCATGTTAGCCGGGCACCGGTGGCTCCCACCTGTCATCCTAGCTACTCAGGAACCTGAGATCTGAGGATTGTAGTTCAAAGCCAGCCCCAGCAGGAAAGTCTGTGAGACTCTTACCTCCAATAAACCACCAAAAAAGTGGAAGTGGCGCTGTGGCTCAAGTGGTAGAGCGCTCGCCTTGATCTGAAGGGCTGAGGGACAGCTCCCAGGCCCAGAGTTCAAGCCCCATGACTGACAAAAAAAAGAACTGGCATGCTGGGGCATACCTATCATCCCGGCTCTGTGGGAGCTGTAGGAGGAACGTTGAAGTCTGAGGCAGACCCCAAAGCAAAAATTCTAGATCCTTCCTGAAAAAAGTAAACAAAGTAGTTGGGCATCAGGAACTTACACCCATCATCCCAGCTACTCAGGAGGCTGAGATCTGAGAATCTTAATTCGAAGCCGGCCCAGGCAGGAAAGTCTGTGTGAGATTTACATGTAGCGAACCAAACAAAAGCCAGAAGTAGAGCCGTGGCTCAAGGGGTAGAGCGCCAGCCTTGAGAGATAGAGCTAAGGGACAGCCCCCAGGCCCTGAGTTCAAGTCGCAGGACTGGCACCCTGCCGGGCGTGAGTGTTGGGGGGCGGGGCAGGGGGCGGGGCTCAGCGGGTCTGTTGGTGCTGGGGGGCGGGCGTGGAGACGCTCACCGCCCTCCATGCTGGCTCTGCAGGGATCGCCCGGAGCCCGCACCCGTCCTCGGCTCTGCACTTCCCCACCGCGTCCATCCTGCCGCAGACGGCGTCCACCTACTTCCCCCACACGGCCATCCGGTACCCACCCCACCTCAACCCCCAGGACCCGCTCAAAGATCTCGTGTCGCTGGCCTGTGACCCGGCCAGCCAGCAGCCTGGACCGGTGAGTGGGCATCCCCCCCCCCACGTGGCCCCTGGGGGCCTCCGCAGCGGTGGGATTTCCGTCTGTGGGGGTCTGCAGCCCCTGTTCTGTGTTGAGTCCGTGGGCCTGGGTGTATAGGACAGCTGGGGACAACAGGATCCCTGGCAGTGCCGAAATCCTGGGCGCCTCTTGGGCCGGGCCCACGGCACGCAGAAACACGCAGGCCGGGTCACGGGGGCCGTGCGTGCTCCAGGACAGAGTCCCAGCAGGCATGCGGGGCGTGCGGACACAGCGTAGAAAGCGGGTCCCAAGCCGGGCGCCGGTGGCTTGTGCCCGTCATCCTAGCTACTCGGAGGCTGAGATCTGAGGATCGCGGTTCGAAGCCACCCCGGGCAGGAAAGTCCGTGAGACTCTGATCTCCAATAAACCACCAGAAAACCGGAAGTGGCGCTGTGGCTCAAGCGGTAGAGCGCTCGCCTTGAGCTGAAGAGCTGTGGGACGGCGCCCAGGCCCAGAGTTCAGGCCCCACCACGAGTCCCAAACTGGGGGTACAAGTAGGAGCTGAGGGTCGTGATCCATGCAGGGGCCGGGGTTCGGGTTTCGCCACCTCCAGCAGCTCTCGGCCCCGCCACTCTGTCCCTTACCCTTCCAGGCCCCAATCCTGCTGCCTGTACCCCAGTTCCACGTGGACACAGCCAGTGTCCAAGGTGGAGGGGACACCACCCCCCATACCACGTGTCTCTCTGCTCCCCAGGGACGTGGAAGCAGCCCCCCCCCAGCAAACCCACAGAGCAGCCATGCCCCCACTCCCAGGCTGCTTCCCTGGGTGCCCACGCGGCCTACGGGCCCCCGGCCTGGGTGACAGTTCCAGGCCTGCCTCCCCCACGCCACAAGCACCTGCGGGAGACGGGGTCCCCCACACAGGTGGCCCTGACCCCAGGGAGCAGCCTCACTTCTTGTAGAAAATAACAATCCAGTGAGGAAGCCAGGGACCCATGGCTCACGCCTGGCATCCTAGCCACCTAGGAGGCTGAGCTCTGAGGATCATGGTTCGAAGCCAGCCCGGGCAGGAAAATCTGTGAGACTCTGATCCCCAGTAAATCCCCAGAAAACCGGAAGTGGCGCTGTGGCTCAAGGGGTAGAGCGCTCGCCTTGAGCTGAAGAGCTGAGGGACGGCGCCCGGGCCCAAGTGCCAACCGCATGACCAACGGAAAAGAAAAAACAAAAAAAAACGATGGCGGGAGGTTAGGTCCGTCTTTTCTGGGGGAGTGGGAAATGAACCGGTGACAAGCAGGTGCTTGTTTGCGGTGGCCTGGACTGGACCATGCCGTTGGAGGGAATAATGCCCACCTGGCCCACCTTCTCGATTTTTCTGGGCTTTGGATGGCAGCGCATTGGCTGCCCTGGGACGCTGCGCGGGGCCACGGCAGCCTCCCCAAGATGTGGCCCCAACTGTCCTCCCGCCCTCCGGCCTGCGTGACCTCAGGCCAGGGCCCGACCCTCTCTGAGCCTCAGTCCTCCGAGCTGCAGAATGGGTCTGCATGCACCCCCCGGGCGGCGTGGCGGGGAGGAGCTGGGGGACATGGGTGCGGGACGGGTGTTGCGAACTCTTTTTATTTGTGTACCTGGGGTCAGGAATCGTGTTGGCAGGCAAACGGGGAGCACTGTGGGGGCGGGTGGCTGCTCTCGGGGTGCACGAGGCCCTGGGGTCCGTCCCAGCACCATCCAAAATAAAACCCACTAGGCTCGCGCCCCATGCCGGCCTGGCACGCAGTAGGCCCGTGGCTGTCCCCCCACCCCACCCCACCCCGCTTCTACCTCGTCCGGGGGCCATTCACCCAGAGCCCGATAAATGATCCGGCGCCAATGTCTCATCTCCTGGCGGTGCAGGGCGGGCATCGCTGCAGGTTCGGTGCTCAGGGTCTTTGTGTTGTCCGCCCCCCCCCCAGGCAGTAGGACCCCCCCCCACCATGGCAGGAGCTCGGGGAGCCGGCAGGCTGCAGGGCGGGGAGCTGGGGGTGAGGGGCCCGTACCGACGCTAACGGGCTCTCGGTCTCTCTCCCCGCAGCCTACTCTGCGCCCGGCGCGTCCCCTGCAAACCGTTCCTCTCTGGGACTAGAGCCGAGGGATCACAGGTAGGGCCGAGGGGCTGGCCGTGGGGGGCTGGGGCAGGGCAGGGCGTCCGTCTGGGGGACCCCGGGGCCTCCAGACCCCAGCTGGGTTCTTCCCTTGACTGCACCCCCCCTCAGGCTCAAGGGCCCCTGTATGGCCCCCAGGGGTGCGAGGTGACCCCAACCCCACCTGTCAGCTCCTTAGTGCCGGCTCCTGCCTCTCGGGAGATCGTTGGTGGCAGAGCTGTGACGTCCCTGTGTTCAGATGGGTGGCCACGTGGGCCAGCAAGGCCCAGAGAGGCCCGGGGTCACACCGCACACTGGCCCCGTCCCCTCCCCTGCGTCTGGTCCAGGGACCTAGAGGGATGAGGGGGCCGTGCTGGCCAGGGGCAGGCAATTCCCCCCCACCCTGCACCCCCAGAGAAAGGCCGGATAGCAAGGAAGGCTCAGAGAGGGACAGCCAGCTGCCTGAGGCTGCACAGCAGTGGGGGCGGAGACCCAGACCCCAGGCCCACACCCACCTTCCCGTCAGAAGTCCCATCTTATGGGGCCTCGGAGCCTCAGCCCTCCTGGGGCTGGCAAGGGAAGAGGGGAGACAAGGCAAGGAGGCCAGCCTAGGGAGCCCCGGGGCCTGGAGCACCCCCCCCCCCAGCTCCAGAGGGTCCCCTTGGCCTTGAAAGACTCAGAGACAGAGAGACCAGCCCAGGGCCAACTAGCAGTGGGGTCCCCTGGGCCACTGTAGGCTCTACGGAGGTCACAGGCTAAGGTCAAGGAAGGGGTCACAGGTGGTCCTGTCCTCTGTGGGGGGGGTGCTCTATGCTCAGGTTGCTGCTGGGGGGGGAAGGCCCAGTGTGTGGGGACCCGCCATCCTCTTCTCCTGGCCTGGGGCCAAGTCTAGGCTGTGGCCGGGACAGGGCCCCCCCCACGCCCTGCCCCCCCCAGCCTCTTCCCCTCCCTCCCACAGCCTGCCAAGGCCACACCCCCCCACACACACAGTCAGGGTCACCGTGGCCCCAGTGGCAAGAAGGGGTGCCCCCACCCAGCCTCCCTCCGTGGTACCTTCCCCGTGGCCAACTGAAAAGCAGGCCCAGTGTTCCCCTCCCCCACCCATTCCGGGGAGCATAGAGCCCCCCAGCTGTGCCAGCCCCTGGCCCACCTGAGGGAAAGGAAACCGAGGAGGTGGGCACCCCATCCCCCTCCTCAGGGCCGGGGGCAGGGGCCAGAAGAGGCGGGGCGGGGGGGGGGGGGCGCGGGAGGCCTCGGTGTGAGGGAGGAGCACAGCCAGAACCTTCTAGAGCCCGGAAGGGATGAGGCAGATTGCAGGGAGACTGCAGGTTGGGAGGAAGCATGCGGTGCCCCCCCCCCTGCGGGGAGGGCGGGCAGCACGGCCCCACATCCTGCTCGGTCAGCACTTCCTACTGTTGTTCCTGGATGCCGCCTCCCCTCCCCCTCCCCTCCCCTCCCCCCTCCCCCGTCGTGTCCCCACCCTTCCCCCCTCCCTGCCCCTCCCCGACCCTCCCCGCCACGAGGCTGGCCCTGCTGGTGGTGTGGGGGGGATCTCCTCCATCCCATCCGCTCCCCAGGGCTCCCCGGAGCCAGCAAAGGGCAGGGGTCACAGCGCGGACATCCTGAGACTCCCCGCCCCCCCTCGGCCATGTGGGGGTTCCCCCCCTCCCGGGAGGGAGGAGGGAGGAAAGGCCACCGTGGCCGGCGGCCGGGGCTGGGTGTCCACCTCGGGAGGGTCACGCCCAGAGCCTGTCTGGTTGCCAACGGAAACCAGACATGAGGTAATGGCCGCGATGAACTTGAACTTGGCTGGGGGTGGGGGGAGCGGCGGAAGCGCCAGTTCCTCTGACGGGCCTGCCTGGGGGAGGGGCGCCACGGCTTTGCAACCAGGTTGGGGGGGCAGCGACGGGGGCGGGGGCTCCCCAGGGACTGGACAGGGCGGTCAGGGCTGTGGCCTCCCTGTCCCCGTGTCAGATGGGAGAGGACATTTCAGTACAGCAGGTGGAGCGCTCGCCTGCGGGGCCCTGTGGTGGTGGGGGGGTCACTAAATGGGGAAATGCCGGTTAAAAAAGGAAAATGGGGGGCTGGGAAGGTGGCTCAGTGGTAGAGCGCTTGCCTCGCATGCATGAGGCCCTGGGTTCAATTCCTCAGCACCACATAGCCACAAAAAGCCAGAAGTGGCGCTGTGGCTCAAGTAGTAGAGCTGAGGGACAGCACCCAGGCCCAGAGTTCAAGCCCCATGACCGACAGAAAAGAAAAAATGGTCCTAGCCGGGAGCTGGTGGCTCACGCCTGTCATCCTAGCGACTCAGGAGGCTGAGATCTGAGGATCGAGGTTCAAAGTCAGCCCTGGCAGGAAAGTCCATGAGCCTCTGATGTCCAGTTAGCCACCAGAAAAACGAAAGTGGCGCTGTGGCTCAAGTGGTAGAGCACTTGCCTCGTGCTGAAGCGTTCAGGGACAGCGCCCAGGCCCAGAGTTCAAGCCCCAGGACCCACTAAATAAACACAATGGCCCTGGTCACTGCCGTACCTGGCCTGGGGCCGTCCAGCAACGTCGCGTGCTGCAGTTGAGGGCAAAGGTCACAGCCACACTTTGAGAAGCCTCCCCTCACCCCCACTTTACACGCTTGGTGGTGAGGCCGGGGGCAGTGGGGAGGGGTGCTGCGCTGGCCAGTGCAGACAGCGCAGTGCGTGATGCGATCCATCCCCAGGCGGGCTGGCCGCGGGCTTCCTCACCCTGCCCGCTCCGAGCATCCCTGACGGCGGGTGCATCCCCAGACTCGCCCCGGCCCTGCTGCTGTGGAATCACAGCCAGAAAGTTCTATTCCCCCCCCCAACTCTATGGCTCACCCCCCCCCCCCCCCAGCCTGGTGTGGGATACCCTTGGACCAGAAGCAATCCCACAATCCCACACTGCTTGTCCGGGATGGAAACCTCACCAGCCACTTGGCGTTTACCCAGCAGCCTTGTCGGCAGCGCAGGGCTCCGGCCCCGGGTCCCACGGGTGGACGGGATCCCGGGTCCCGGGGATGGAGGATGGGGCTGTGGGGGAGGTGGGGGGGAGGTGACGGAGGGGTCCGTAGTGGAGCTTGATGCCTGTGCTCTCTCTCTCTCCCTCCAACCTCTCTCTCGTTCCTGTCGGCCATTCAGTCCTGGTACCTGGGATAGCAGCGTTCTGTGCCCCCCACCTCCTCTCCATCGCCCGGGAATTCCCGGGGGGGCAGCGCCGCCCGCCCCCCCCCAACCCACATTTGCGGTGGGAAGTTAAGAGCGAGCAAGAACACCCCACCAACGCCCAGCCCGGCCAAAAAACCAACCCACAGACAGACCCAGCGGGAGGAGAAGGAAAAGCAACCCCCCCCCCCCCCGAAAAAAGGAGAAAAACAAAAACAGGAAGAAGAAAGAAAGAAAGAAAGATCCGCGTCAGGAGAGGCCCCCCCCCCCAGGAGGACGCGAAGATGAAACGTGAGGACAGCTCGGAAGCCAGGCCCGGGCCGCGCCGGCCCCACGCGCCGCCCGCCACGCCCGCACCGTCATCTCCGCCCCAAGGACGCCGACGCTGCCCCACAGAGCAGGTGAGCCCCGGGCGGCCACCGACCGCCCCCCCCGCACCCCCCACCCCGCCAACGGCACTTGCCAAAGAAGGGAAAGGCAGCAGGCCGGCGCGGGCGAGGGGGCAGCGAGGACCCCCGCAGGGGCAGAGGCGGGTGGGCAGAAGAGGTGTGAGCCCCTCAGCCCCCCCTGGCTGGACAGGATGGACGCCGTGCGGGTACTTGGGGGACCCACCCCAGCAGCGGGGACCTGCGAGCCCCCCTCCCCACCGGACTGGCTCTGGCTCTCGCCCCTGGGGACTTGGTCTTCGGGGAGGGGTGCCCCCCCCAGGCCAGCCCCAGGGTTGGGGATGAGGGACGTCTATGCAAGTGACCCCAGGCCCTTGGCACGGTGGCCGTCCTCCCCCCCCCCACCCCCCCCCCCCGGCCTGTTGCACATGTGGAAGCAATGCACTTTCCCAGGAAGGGGATGGTGGAGCCGGGACCCTGAGCTCTCCACTCCAGACCCCCCCATCTGGAACCTGCTGGCCTCGAAGCCCAGCAGGGGAGCTCCCGCCCCCCCCCCCCAAGAACCCTGGAGGTGGGAGCCCAGAGTGGTTTAAGTGCCTGACCCCCCACCGTCGTCCACCGGACACAGAGTGGCCGAACGCGCCCCCCCTCCCCCAGCCCGGCCCCCCCATTGCCGTGCCCCCCTCCAAGCTAGAGAGACTGGACCCCAAGGGTCAGCCCCGGGAGCCCCTCCCTGCATCCCCCTCCTCACACCGCGGGCCCCGGGCCGGGTCCTGGGGGTCCCGCCGCCCCCTCAGCCAGTGCCTTACATGCTGGAGGGAGGCCAGCCCCTCCCAGGTGCCCCCCACCCCGAGGGCCACCATTTGCACTTTCATCTCCCCCAAAATGGGGCCCGGTGGAGGGAGCCAGCCCCGCACGGGGCGGGGCGGGCTCTGGCGGAGCTGGGGGTGCTGCGGAGAGCGGGGCTCACCTCACCCGCTGTGCGTGTTCCGTTGACCTGCTCCAAAAACACTAAGCTGGGGGGGACGCCAGGTGCCCCCCAGCCAGCTCCGTCCACACCCACCCCGGGACCCCTTCTTCCGTGGAGGGCCAGGGTGGGGTGTTAGGTGTTGCAAACACGAGGACCCCCTCCCTGGCCCTCCCGTCCATCCCATGCCCCCCACTTCGGCCAAAGCCATCGTCCGTTCCTCGTGGCCCGGCCCCCTTCGTCGGGGGTCTGGACTCTTCTTCTCCAAAGTAGCCTGGGGGGGCCTTGGCGAACTCCCTCGATCTCACACAGAAAGACCCAAGTCCCTTCCTCACCCTCTGTCTCCCATCCCCAGGGCCCGGAGCGCAGAGGTGGGGGGAGGGGGTCCCGTCTGTCCGTTTGTCCGTCCGTCCGTCTGTCCGTCCTCAGGGCCCCTCCCCCTCCACGGGGGGGGGGGGCGGGGGATCCTCGGGGACTGAAGCATGGGGGGGGGGCCCCCCCCGCTGTCCAACAGGGCAGGGGTGAGGGCCGTGCCACCCAGCAAAACCGGACTCTTGCCAGGGTGGTGACCGGGGCTGGGGGGGACAGACCGGACTCGGGGTACCCCCAGCAGTCGCCCTCTTCCCCCCCACCTCCCATGGGGGTCCGGGCCTGCGAGAACCAACTCTTTTACCTGACTTGCATGGTGCTTTAGGAACCCGCGACCTGTATGCATGGCGGATGCCCCCCCCCGGCGTCCCCCCCAGCCACCCGCGCCGCCTCTTAACAAAACCCCCCAAAACACAACTAAACCAGAAAACCCCCAAAAATCTACCAAAAAAGAAAAAAAAAAAAGCCCAGCCCCACCCATTCCACGGCTCCTGATTTGCACGAGAATTTTCTATCACATGATGTGCCTTGCGTCCCTGGTCAGCACTCAGCTGCATGCCGCACGCGTAGCCCCAGACAGACAGACAGACATAGACGATGCCACGAAATAAAGCGTACCAAGCGAAAAGGGATGGATTTCTATTTGTAAAAAAACAAACAAGAAACAACAATAACCACCATAACCATCGCCACCACAGACGAGAAGGAAGTGACATTCAGAAGACAAGGAAAACCCGCTCAAAAGCGAGCCACAGAGCCACCCCGCGCCCCCCTCCGCACCCCCCCCCCCCGCAGCGGGGGGAGGGGCTCTTCCCCGGTGCTCACCGCCATCCGCCGCCCGGGACCCGCGGACCTCAGGCCGCCCGGCCCCTCCCCTCCCACCGTCGCTGGGCACAGCCTGACTCAGACTCCATCCATGCAGGCTGGGGGCCCGCGTGTCCCTGTGTACCCCAACTTTGTCACCAAAGGACCCGTTCTTCTTGAGCCGGAGACCAGCCTGGGGTGACCCCCGTCCACTCACCCCCCTCCCCATCTTCCGTCTTCCAGCTAGTGACACGAAGGAGCGACACGGGAACCCCACACAAACTCGATATATGCAATACCTGCCCTTGGCCCCCGCCCCGGCGGCTGGGGGTGGGGACCGCGGGGAGCCGCCGTCGCCGGCCTCTGTCCCGAGGTTGTCATGTCCTTGATTTTGGTTTTTCTGGCTCTTTCTTCCCGTCCTTCCCCCCTGTACCCCGTCTTTCCTCTGTCTCTTTCCAGTTTCCTTGACCAAAGCTAAGGCAGGAAGATGGGCTGTGGGGGGGCCGGGGTGCAGCGGCCTCCCGGCACCCCCAGCCCCCCGCACGGGGTCTGCCAGCACAGCCTTCAGCCACTGTCCCTTTGTCCCCTCAGGATGTCACCAAGATATTCTTAATCCCAACTTTTCTTCCAAAAAAATGACACCCTGGTGCGGCCCCGGGAAAGGGGGGGGGGCGGCAGACGCCGGGCTGGGGGTCCCGGGGAGCGGGGGCACAGGGAAGGCCCCAGGGGCTACTGCCCCACCCCGCTCGCCCTCTCCGTTGGGAACTGGCAGGGAAGGGGGGCAGGCTGGGTGAGGTGCCGCCCCCCACTCCCCACCGCGGCCTTGGGGTCCCAGGCCCTGGCCAGCGGGCTTCTCCCAGTTGGTGGCAGGAGACAGAGTTGGGGCTCTTTTTTTTTCTCTGACTTGACATGTTCACCACCCCCATACCCAGGCCGGATCCTCCCAGAGCCCCCTTTCCCCAGATGATGGTTGGGGTTCAGTCCACCCCGTGGGGAAGGACGGGGGGGGGGGGGGGGGGGGGGGGGGGGCGGGGGCAGGGGTCCCATATATATGCAAATCGCACAGCCCTGAAGGACTGCAAAGAGGGAGGGAAGTCCCCAGCCTCGGTTCAGAGAACCCACAGGCTCCCCGGGGACCCCAGACGGACCAGCAGGGCCATCCAAGGGAAACGGGGAGCTGCGGGGACCTCCACACTGTCCCCTGGGGCTCCCCCTCCTGGGGCCAGCCCTGCCTGCCACCTCCCTGCCCAGCGGCCATCTGTGCAGGGCCACAGCAGCACCCAGGGAGGGCCCCGGCCGGCTGCCGTCCCACACACAGGACATGGTGGTGTGGCCACATGTGGCCTCAGGCCCCGGGGAAAGGGGGCAGCAGGCAGGTCCCCACCCCCCAGTGCACCCCAGACCCCGCCAGCACAGGGCTGTGCTGTCTGTACATACATGTAGGCTGTACCCATGTAACTTGGGGGTTGAAGCCTAGATTCTGGCTCAGACACCCCGATGATTTCTTCCCTCAAATTCAGCTTCCTCTCTCTCCCCTTCTCTGCCCCCTAGTACACTTTCTGGGAGGGGGGGTCCCCGCCTCCATGCCCACCCCCCCAAGCTCCAGCTATCCATCCCTAGGTGGTCCAGAGCCGGGGAGGGGGACCCTCAGCCCCCCCACAAGCAGCAAGGCAGGAGGCAAACCGAAGCCCGGCCAGCAGAACTCGCCAGCTATACCAAAACACTCATTTCCCAAGCAGTGCCTCATGTCTGCTGGTGCAGTTTTGGGGTCTCCCTGCCTCAGCGCCCCCTCTACACACACACTGGTATCTCGAGCCCCCGGACTGTGCTCAGACCTCGAGTGTGGGGGGGGTGTGGAACACAGGGGTGATCACGGGCTCCAGAGATGGGGAAAGCCATGCCACCTGGGTAAAAAGGGGGGCCTCCAAACCCCCTTCTCAACATGCACCCCTCCTCATCTTCCCACCTCCAATCTCAGCCAGGCTGCTGTCCCCTAAAACCAAAGCCCCTTCAAATCCAGGGGTCTCAGCCTGAGCACCCTCCTCTCCCCCCCTTCCCTGCCCACTGAGTGTGAGGGGTGAAGAGAGGGCTGGGGGGGAGGAGGGGCCCTGGGGAGGGCAGGTCACAGCATCTTCATCTGGATTTTTCTGGATTCTTTTCTAGGTTTCTTTCTCGATTTCCTCCCCTCACCCCCCCCCCCCCCCCCAGCCTTTCTGAATTTCTCTCTGGATATTGTTTCTTCTTTTTTTCCTTCCCCCCTTCTCTCCCTCTCCCTCTCCCTCTCTCCCTCTCCCTCTCCCTCTCTCATCCCTCCCCACCCCACACCCCTCAATTGTTTGGGTGTCGAGGCTGTCCCGTACATTTTTCTCTGAGACTTTTTTTTTGAGATTTTTTGTTTCCATTTTGTATTTTACGCATATTACAGGAGAGATCATTTTATTTCTCGCTTTCTGCTTGCGTCACATAACAGGCCATACACGTTACGCGCGCGCACGCGCACACACACCTGTGCTCAGAACCCAAGTCGGGGAACAGTTCCGCTTGGACCTGGGGGTCCCCGGGTTGTCCTGACCCTCCCCTGCTGGGGGAGGGGGTCAGCCGGGACCCCCTGGCCGGCCCCCCCGGCCCTGCGCTGCCCTCAGCCCATATATCACGCGGTCGGTTTGGTCTGCGCAGACGCGCCTGAGTATCATTTATAGAATGTGACTTTGGCTGATGTTACTTTGTTTTCCCTATGCAAAAAACAAAAAAAAAAATACAGCGAAAGGGGTTCCATAAAAGACTCGATAAAAGGCAAAAAAAAAAAAAAAAAAAGGAAAAAAGAGAAAATGTATAAAAATTAAACAAGCTATGCTTTGACTCTTGCTGGCGGTCTCGGCTTCTCTTTCTGTGCCCGGCGGGGCTGCCTGTCTGGTCACGTGCTCCCCAAGGGCAGCCCCCCCAGGGGGTCTGGGGACCCCTTTGACATGACTTGAGGAGCCCCTGAAATAGGATTGGGGGGGCCGGGGACATTGCTCAGCCCCCTCAAAGGGTCCAGGACACCCCCAGAAAATGGCTGTCTCATATCTGTCCCTGCGGGGCTGACCTGCCCCCCACCCCCACCCCTTCAAGATGCTTCACTCCAGCCGCCTCTTCCTCCAGGGAACTGGCCCAGCTTCACCGCCGTGTATCAAGCCCCACTCCCCCATCCTCGAAGCCTCCAGTGAATCCCAGACACCTTTGGGATACCTGCTGTGAGCAAGGCTCAGGGGACCCCCTGGTCATTCCAAATACACAGCCTGGCACATGGTTGGCACTCCATAAGTGAACAAACGCCTTGTAGAACACCCTTTTCTACCTGGTAAGTTGCTGAGCACTGGGATGCTGGAGGAAAGAAGAAATCCAGAAACCCCAGGCTGGCTTTGAAACCCATGGTTTGAAAACCATGATCCCCTGGGTCTGTGATCCGCACATCTCAGCCTCCTGAGCAGCTAGGATTACAGGCGTGAGCCACCAGCGCCCGACTACACTGATCATTTTTGAGGCTTGGTCTGGGCTCCTGCCCAAACCCTCACCTGGACCACGATCCATTTATCTTCAGGCCGAGATGACAGCAGTCATGCACCACCAGCCCAGCTTCTTCATTTGAGATGGAAACGCTCAGATTTTTTGGACGAGGCTAGCCTGGAACTGCAATCCTGAGTTCATCTTCCCACATATAGCTAAGATTATAGTGGTGAATCACCTCACCTGGTCTGCCCCCTGGAGAGGGACGTTGAAGATCCTGGAGAGGGCTGGGAAGGTGGCTCAGTGGTAGAGCGCTTGCCTTGCATGCCTGAGGCCCTGGGTTCAATTCCTCAGCACCACAGAAGCAGAAAAAGCCAGAAGTGGTTCTGTGATTCAAGTGGTAGAGTGCTCACCTTGAGCTCAAGAGCCGAGGGACCGCGCCCAGACCCCAAGTTCAGGCCCCACGACTGACAAAAACAAAAATTAAATTAAAAAAAGGTCCTGGAGATCAAACCCCAAAACCCTGTCCACTCAGACACAAAGGAAGGCAACCAGAGGAAGGGAGAAAAACCTGCCTGAGGCTCCACCTGCCGTCGGTGTCATTTGTAGCTACTCTGGAGGCTGAGATCTGAGGATTGAGCTTGGAAGCCAAGCCAGGCAGGGAAGTCTGTGAGACTCTCTCCAATTAACGACCAAAAAGGAAAAAAAAAGCCAGGGGAGGAGCTGAGGCTCAAGTGGTAGAATACCAGCCCTGGATGGAAAAGCTCAAGCCCTGAGTTTATGCCCCAGTACTGGTGCGCACACACATGCACACCGATGCCTGAGGTGGAGGCTGACAGAGATGTGGCCCTGAGGCCGGCTGAGGCAAGCGGAGCCCCACACTTCACGATCCTGGACTTTCTGTTTTTGTTTTTGTTTCTGTCGGTCGTGGGGCTTGAACTCTGGGCCTGGCACTGTCCCTCAGCTCTTCAGATCAATGCTAACGTTCTACCCACTTGAGCCACTGCGCCACTTTGGGTTTTCTGGTGGTTTATTGGAGATAGGAGTCTCACGGACTTCCCTGCCCGGGCTGGCTTTGAACCACAATCCTCAGATCTCAGCCTCCTGAGTAGCAAGGATGACAGGCGTGAGCCACCGGTGCCTGGCTCCCCTTCTTGCCTTTGGTGCCATAAGACCAGGCTAGGGTAAAAACTGCAGTAAGCAAACTTAATGGAGACTCCATGTTCCAAAGCCCCAAAGTGCTTATCAAGCACCTACTGACTCCATGCTTCTTAGTTCCCATGCTACAGAAGGGAACATGGGTACCCTGACAATTTGGAACACCTGCCCCAGCCGAGGGGAAGAGGTAGAGCTACACTTGAGCACTTCACTGTAGCCCTCTTGGCCTCCTGGGTCTCAATAAGGCATGAGTGAGAAGACAGGCTGATGGGCGAGAGAAGAGTGGAAAATGGATGAATGAATGGACGATCAGTAGGCAAATGGGTGAATGGTGGGTGGGTGAATGGATGGGTAGATGGATGGATGGATGAGTGGATGGCTGGTGGGTGGGTGATGAAATGATGGATGAGTAGGTGGATGGATGGGTGGATGGATGGGTGGGTGATGGATGATGGGTGGGTGTATGGATGGATGGATGATCGATGGATAGATGGATGGATGGTGGGTGGGTAGGTGAGTGGATGGCTGGTGGGTGGATGATGGATGGGTGATGGATGGATGATGGATAGGTGGGTGATAGATGATGGTTGGGTATGGATGGATGGTCAATGGGTAGATGAATGGATGAGTGGATGGGTGGTGGGTGGTGATGATGGATGGATGATGGATGGGTGAATGGATGGCTGGTGGGTGAGTGATGAATGGGTGGATGGATGATGGATGGATGGATGATGGATGGATGGATGATGGATGGGTGGGTGATGGATGATGGTTGAGTGTATGGATGGATGGATGATTGATGGGGAGGTGGATGGATGGATGATGGATGGGTGGATGAATGATGGTTGGGTGTATGTATGGCTGGATGGTTGATGGGTAGATGGATGAGTGGATGGATGGTGGATGGGTAGGTGATGGATGGGTGAGTGGATGGCTGGTGGGTAGGTGTGATGATGATGGATGGGTGAATGATGGGTGGGTGGATGATGAATGATGAATGGGTGGATGGATGGGTGGGTGATGGATGATGGTTGGGTGGATGGATGGATGGGTGATGGATGGGTAGATGAATGGGTGAGTGGATGGCTGGTGGGTAGGTGTGATGATGATGGATGGGTGAATGATGGGTGGGTGGATGATGAATGATGAATGGGTGGATGGATGGGTGGGTGATGGATGATGGTTGGGTGGATGGATGGATGATGGATGGATGGGTGGATGGCTGGTGGGTGTGTGCTGAATGATGGATGGGTGATGGATGGATGGATGATGGTGGGGTGGATGGATGTATGGATGGAGAAATCTACCATAGGTGGTTGGATGGGTGTGTGGATGTGTAGGTGGGTGGCTGAGCAGAGCATGGGTGGGTGGATAACAGAAGAAGGAATGAGAGGAGGTCATGATTCATTGCATAGAGGAAGGGATACTTAGCTGGTGGACAGGAGGACAGAGCTGGCAAGGTGGGTGATGGGTGGACGGACAGCAGGTAGCTGAGGGATGGACGGCGGATGGGTCTCCCCACGGCTGGAGGCCCAGTCGGTGCAGAGCAGTGGGTGGGGGTGGGAGGGCCGACAGAGATATAGGCGGAGGGTAATGGACGGTGGAGAGGTATGGATCTCATCTGCAGTTGATTCTGAGTCCTAGAATTAAGACTTCAGAATGACTTCGTCCTACCCGCTGACTGTGCTGCTCCCGCTGCCCTGCGACTCACTCCTCCTGGATCATGCCTGACTGGGAAGCGGTGGGTTAGGATGAGAGGGGCTCAGGGGCGTGACCGATGGGGGCGTGGCTCAAGAGGGGCGTGGTTCTCTGGGGCGTGGCCCATGCGATGGGTGTGGTTCGCGGAGGGTGTGGCCCATGAGATGGGCGTGGCTGGTGAGAGGGCGTGGCCCTGGAGGGGCATGGCTTCGTGGAGGGAATGGCTCGAGACAGGGGCGTGGCTTTGGAGGGCGTGGCTCGTAGAGGGAGTGGTCTCGGGCCTGGTTATGCAGTAGGCGCTGCTGTGGGCGTGGTCTGTGGGGGCGGGGCTCCCGGGGGCGGGAGCACTGGACAGTAAGGGCTTGGACAGAACGGTAGGGGAGGGGAGGGAGTGGCTCATGCAGGATGGGTTCCACACGCACACACTTGAGAACTCCCCACAGCAGCTCAGTGACAGACAGGGTGGCCAGCAAGACCCCCAGACCTGTCAGCAGAGAATTCATGGCAGACCGGTGCGGACAGAGTCCGGGCCAGGCAGCAGCCAGGCTGGAAGGTTGGGGTCCACCCTCTCTGGCCGCACCCCCTCCTGCCAAAGCCTCACAGCGCTGGGCCTGAGCCTTCGGAGGCCGGAGGAGCTGAGGAAGGGAATGGAGGCCCCATCCAGACAGGCTTGGGTCTCAGGTCCAGGGAGAACGTTGGTCTGCCCAGGCTGAGTATGGTGGGGCTCCAGGAAGTGGAAGGTGAGCTTCCCTTCCCTGGGGTCCTGGCCTCCCAAGAGACCCAGCCATGGCTCCTCCTTCAACGTTGACCACAGTCTGTTGTTCCTGGGGGTCAGAACTCTGGTCTCCACATCGTTGAAGAGGAGGAACCGATCTGAGGCTCAGAGAGGACGAACCACCTTCCCAGCACCACACAGCATCCCACAAAAAAGTTCTTGAGCCAGGCGCTGGTGGCGCCCACCAATAATGCTAGCTACTCAGGAGGCTGAGATCTGAGAATCAGGGTTCAAAGCCACCTGGGGCAGGAAAGTCCATGAGACTCTTATCTTCAATAAACCAGCCAAAAGCCAGAAGTGGAGCTGTGACTCAAGTGATAGAGCAACAGTCGTGAGTGAAAAAGCTCAGGGACAGAACCAAAGGGGGGTGTGTGGGAAGGAGGCGGAGGGGAGAAGGGGAGAAGGAGAGAGGGGGGGAGGGAGGAAGGAGAAGAGGGGGGGAAGGGAGAGAGAATTGATTTCTCAGCCAAAGCCAGGAAAGAATGCACCTTCCCAGCTACCATAGGAGGTGACCTCCAAACGGCACAGGCGTGACCCTGAAAATGCTCCCCTATCCCGATCCCAGTCCTGCCTTGGGGCGCCCCACTGTCCAGCCCCCCCTTCTGTGTGGAGAGTTACTTGGCGTTTCCTCCGCCCCCTGGTGGACGATGTCGGAACTGCACCCAGGCCGGCTATGAATAATAAGCCTTTGGGGAACCTGAACCCCAACCCACGCCCCACAGCCCGCCCTCATCGAGGTCCAGGGCAAAGGTTAGGGCGCGGAAGCGTGAGAAATAGGGAACGGAAGCCTGACAGGAGAAAGTCGCCTATCTTGGGACGCGGGGGCACGGGAGGGTCACGTGTCCAGCAATGGGGGGGATGCGAGGGCCCCAGGATTTCCCGGGAGACCGGGATCAAAGTTCAAGACTCGGGGAACACAATCAAGATCACAGCCGAGTGTTATCACCAGGGCTGCGGAAGCCTCCGTCACCCACCCCCGCCCAGCGCTTTGTCGGTCGCGGGGCTTGAACTCGGGGCCTGGGCGCTGTCCCTCAGCTCTTCAGCTCCAGGCTGGCGCTCTACCGCTTGAGCCACAGCGCCACTTCCGGTTTCCTGGTGGTTCATTGGAGATGAGAGTCTCATGGACTTTCCTGCCCAGGCTGGCTTTGAACTGTGATCCTCTAGATCTCAGCCTCCTGAGTAGCTAGGATGACAGGTGTGAGCCACAAGCTCACTAGCTATTCTTTTTGAGGGGCTTTGGTACTCAGGGTGCCCAGAGAAGGCCGACTCTGGCCAATGGAAACCAGGCTGTGTGGGAGAGGGGGAATGAGACATTTGGTAGAAATAAGTGAAGAGTCATAAACTTGCAGGACTGGAAGTTTCCCCTTGGGCAGAGGCACTGAGGATCTGAGTAGAAAAGGCCTCGTGAGCAAGACCGAGATGGGGAAGGGGGACCCCACACCACCACATGAGTCCCCCAAAGACCTCTCCTTAGACACTGTATTTAGAAGCCCAGGCCCAGGGTGCTGCTTACAGGGAACAGAGGAGGCATGGACGAACGGGAGCCTGCATGGACAGGAAGCAGATGTCTTCACAAGACTGTCTTCTTCTCTTTCTCTGTTTCTGGAGGCTCTATCTCCTCCAGCTCCAATCCTAAGTTGCTCTCGCCTTTCTTCTGGGCCTTTTTCTCCTCTCGCCTCTCCTTCTTGTCTTCTTGACTGTAGGGTACAGAGACAACAGAGCTCATAAGAAACAAGCCCTGACACTTAATGGCTGTCTTGGGAGGAGCACTGCTGTGCTCCCCAGCCCTGGTCATGGTGCCACCTTGCAGGGTAAAGCAGAAGGATCCCTAGCCCATTGCATGGATGGTTGGATGATGGCTGTGTGGATGGATGGATGGATGGGTGGGTAGATGGATGGATGGGTGGATGGGCGCGCGCGCGTGTGTGTGTGTGTGTGTGTGTGTGTGTGTATGGATAAATGGGTGGATGGGTAGGTGGATGAATGGTGGAGGGATAGGTGGGTGGATGGGTAGATGGATGAATGGATGGTTGATAAATGGTTGGATGGATGGTGGATGGGCAGATGGATGGATGGGTAGGTGGGTGGATGGATGGTGAATGGGGAAATGGATGGATGGATGGGTGATGGATGGGTGGTTAGGTGGGTGGATGGATGGTGAATGGATGGATGGATGGATTGATGTGTGGGTGTGTGGATGGATGAATGGGTAGATGGATGGATGGATGGTGGAAGGATGGGTGGGTGGATGGGTAGATGGATGTGTGGGTGGATGGTGGTGGATGGATGATGGATGGGTGAGTGGGTAGAGAACAGAATGATGGGAGTGAAGGAATTGGCCAGGCTGGGGGAAAGCTCAGGAGAACGGGAGAGTCGAGATCCTTTCCTGCCTCCTGAGGATCAGAATCCCGTTCACCAGATGGAGTCAGCTCACAGACAGGGCGAACACTGGGTCCGTACTTCTCCCCTAAAGCCATCTTGGCTAAGCTGAGCCCCTCAGTCAGCCTGGCCTGGCCAGCTGCCCCAAGCCTCGGCTCATTGGACTCTGCCCCCTCCCAGTCTCCAGCTCCCTCTCAAACTGTCATGACCAGAAGTAGCTAGAGCTCCTGAAGAGACCCACGCCTGGAGGTCCCACTGCACCCATGCCACAGATTTGTCCACACCAATTCTGTGTCTGCAGCATACCAGGCCCTGAGCTGTGTATGACAGACAAGGTCAAAGGTAAGTTCCTGCCCTCCAGGAGCTGCTGTCTATGCCATGATTCGTGGTGATTTGGTGAGGGGCAGACAAGAGGTAGGACCAGGGCACACGGAAGGAAGGTTGCTGGTCATAAGGAGCCTCTTAGAGGTCAAACTCCTGAGCAGGGAGTGAAGGGAAACAAGTTCTTTTGAGAGGGAAGAGTATGTGCAAAGGTCCAGGGGCAGGAATTTGCTGAGGTATTGAAGGGAGGAAAGGTCATCTGTGCACACCTGCCCCCCACCCCAGGAGGGGCTCACCCCGACAGTACCTCAGACCTGGGTTCTGCCTGGATTCTGCTCTCATAACCTGCTCCTCTTCATCCCCAGCTCTGCAGAGATGGAGACCAGGGTGTGAGTCTGGGGGAGGGGCTGGAGGTGAGCATAGCGTCTGCCTTGGTTTCCCAGCAAGCACAGGAGGGCATGGGGCTCCCTGGCTGCTTGGGCAGGGACAGGCAGAGTTGGGGTTGGGTGGGGTCCAAGGAGGAACAGGTAAATGGGGTGAGCCAGAGACTGAAGGGAGAAGGGAGTGGGTATGAGAGGCAAGGGCAGCATTTGGACAGAGCCGGCACCGGGAGCAGGGGAGGGGGAGGCTTTAGGCACAAGTGTGGGGTCTGGGGGGGGGTCCCCACCTGGTTTTGGAGCACCAGAAGCGGTTGGCCAGCATGAGCACGAAGACGATGAACAGGAACCCCACTACGGCAGCCAGCCCAGTGAGCCATGGCTTCAAGCGTCGCTCTGTGGCTGTGGGGAAAGGGGGAGCGGGGAGGGGATTCAGAGACTGAAGAGGACAGGGGCAGTGGGGCAGGGGTGTTCAGGAGGGGGGGACCAGGCCCTGGTAGGGTGGGGTTTTACAGAGAAGGAGGGGGCTAGGGCTCAGAGAGGCTGGGGGGGGATCTCGGGAAGAACCGGGGTGGTGGGTGAGGAAGGGGCTCAGGGGGCTCCATGAGGGGGGTATGTAGAGGAGACAGGGATTGTGAGTCAGGGAGAAGGGAGGGGGTCTGGGAGGAGGGAGAGCTCCGACCTGAGATGGGGGAGCAGGCGACCTGGGCGGGAGGCTGTGTGAAGGCCTCAGTTTCCCCTCATGGGAAATGAGAGGGACAGTTCAAGGCCGACCCTACCCCTTGACCCGAGTCCTACCCTGCTGGGCGTCGGCAGGCGACAGGAGGAGAGTGCCTAGGATGAGGAGTGTCGCCAGGGTGCGCATGGCGGTCCCGAGAGTCAGCGTCCAGATCGGCGTCCACCTGCAGAGAGCTGCCCCCGGCCCGGCCTGGACACGGTGGGGGCGTGGCCTGGGCGTGGCCACCTCGGGGCGGGGCCTGGCGAAGGCTGCTCTGGAGGCGGAGGGCGTGGCCTGGGCGTGGCCGGGCCCGAGTGGAAAGGGGCGGGGCGCGGGGTGGCCCGGACACCGCGGGGGCGGGGCCTGGGGAGGCCCAGCGGAACTGAGGTGGGAGGGGCCTCGCGCAGGTTGGCCTGCCTGTATACGGCGGGGGCGGGGCCGATGGGGGCGGGGACAGCCACGGGGGTGTGGCCTGGTTGGGGCGGGGCCTCCCTGGTTGCCCGCACCTTCTGCCCTTGGCCGACCCAGGGTCCTGTGCATGTCGCTCCCATGGGGAGGGCAGAGTCTATACCTGGTATAACTTTAACTCAGGGTGTCATCTTTCCCTGCACTCCGCCCTGGGGACCAGCAACCTCAAGGCCCAGGAGGTCCCTTCTGCCTGGTCCAGACGGAGATGAACTTAGTTCTCACTCCTCCTCCTCCCCCCCCCAAACCAAAGCACTGGTCCCCCACGTCCCCTCTGCCCCTGCGTGGGCACGCAGGTGTGATCTGACACGTACGACCCGCATGGTCCCCTCTGCGGCCTTGCACGGGGCTTCTGCCGGGCTCAGTGATTTTACACACACTAGCTGTTTCTCTGCCCCACCCCCCACACAGACATCTGGCCAACGCTAGCCTTGCACACTCAGAGTCAGAGGCGGGACACAGACCCCCGTCTGCCGCCCGCACCGGCCCGTGTGCACAGAGGCGGGCGGAGGCCAGGTGCCCCACACCGTCTCCACATCTGGATGACCCACTGCGGCTGAGGAACGGGGTGCCAGGGGAGCCCCGTCTTCCTTCCTGTCCTGCCCTTAACCTTGGTCCTTCACGTTGATCAGATAGGGAGCCCTGCCTGGGCAAAGGGGCAAGGCCCCACCCCGGCCGCCACGGCACAGGCCCGTGACAGGAGGGCTCAGGTGTTTATGAAGCACCTGCTGGCATACCCAGGGGTTCCGGGTTCCGGCCTTGGGCACATGCCGCTCAGCAGAATCAGGACAAGCTGCGGGCCTTGATTCAACCCGCCATGCAGCTATCAGCCTTGTTGGGGAATCAGGATTCCAAGACGCACTCCAAAGCTGAGAGGGGGGTCAGAGGTCATTTGGAGATTGGGGCACACTGCAGGGTGAGCAAGGGCAAGGCCCATGTGGGAGCCTCTGCCTTCCAAAGTAAGCCACCCTGGGCAAGGGCCATGCCCCAAGTGGTAGAACAGCGCTTGGCAAACTCGCCTGAGGCTCTGAGTTCAAGTGTCAGTGCGGCTAAAGGAGAGCATCCTGATGGGCTGTCAGTGGCTCGTCCTGCGGCTCTGAGACTGTTGCAGGATTGGAAAGTCAGTGTTTCCATCTGTTAAATGGAATCTTAAGCAATATAAGGGTGTGTGTGTGTGTGTGTGTGTGTGTGTGTGTTGGTACCAGGTAGGGTTTGAACTCAGCACCTGATGCTGTCCCTTAGCTTTTTCCGACCAAGGCTAGCGATCTACCACTTGAGCCACAGCTCCACTTCCAGCTTTTTGCTGGCTAATTGGAGATGTTTCCCTAGCCTTTTGTGCCCAGGCTGGCTTTGAACTGTGATCCGCAGATCTCAGCCTCTGGAGTAGCTAGGATGACAGGCGTGAGCCATGGCACCCAGCTTGGAGAAACTTGACATAGGGTGTCAGCTGCAGTGAATATGGTCCAAGTAATTCTTTTAATCTCTTTTTAAAACGTTTACAGATTGTCACTCATTGGCTTTGGCTCCGTGTGGCGGGGGGCTATGGGGTGTGGGGTGGCAGGAACAGCCGGCCCCTAAGTATCCATTGAAACCTTTGGTCCACTGAGTGAGCCCCATCCTCCTGGCAGCACAGGACTGGTCAGGCACCGGGTCCGGCCCAGCTCCCTGCCCGGCTCAGTGCAGCCTCCAGAATGAGCTTTGTACTTCCGGTTCCTTGAAAGTGATGGAGGGGCGGCGGGGATCCAGGGCAGGGCCTTCCGGTCGGACGCCTTCCCCACCCCCACCAGCCTCCTCCTCTCCTCGCCAGGCCAGGGCCAGCTGCAGGTCTAGCTCTTCCAGATCCTCACCCGCCAGGCTGGCACGCAGCTCCCGGGGGGCGTCCTCCTGGTCCGGCTTCGGACCAAAGGCCCAATCTGTGCAAGGGCAACTTCTGAGGACCCCCTTCCCCACCCCCATCCATCCTATCCCCTCCCTAGCTAGGAGGGGACACCCCAACACCCCAGGGCACCCCAGCCCAAGGCAGATTGGCAGCAGGGAGCGGCTCACCAGCCAGGTCGTGGGCAAGGTCTTTGATGAGGTGGCCAACGATGGCATAAGCCACTACCACCACCAAGAACGTGGCCATCATCAGGTACAGCACGTACCGGGGAAGCTGGATGGCGTCAAGCGGGGGAGGCCGGTACTCCTCATACATCGGTGGCGCCAGGCTCCAGCCCTCCGCCTCCTCCTCATCAGGCATGGCGATCACCGGCAGCAGGAAAGGCCGGAGGTGACCGACACAACGGAAGTATTAAAGGGCTTTGGGCTAAGAGGATTGGTCGGCTCCCCCTTGGCCACCATCTGCCTGGATTAATCTCACTGAAAATCACTTCCGCCCACCAGCCTCCTCCTTCCCTTGGCTGCAGCTATACTAGGCTTGACCACAGGACCTTAGCACATGCAAGGTCCCCCCATCTTGAGATTTTCCCATGGCTGCCTCCTTTCATTCATTTTGGTCACCTCCTATTGGTTGAGCATTTACAATGACTGGGCAGTCTCAGAGTCTGGAATAGATCTAGGAACACACCGCCTGCCTTCGAAGAGCGGAGGCCCCAGTTGAAAAGCCAGGAGACAACCTTGAACCGTGTGGAGTCATGGGGAAAGGCCAATTCCAAGTAGGGAGCTAGCCAGGCACTGAGGGCTCATGCCTGCAATCCCAGATCAGAGGCTGAGAACTGAGGATCAAGGTTCAAAGCCAGCCCGGGCAGGAAAGTCTGTGAGACTCTTATCTCCAATAAACTACCTAGAAAAAGCTGGAAGTGGCGCTGTGACCCAAGTGCTAGAGCACTAGCCTTGACCACCAAGAGGCTCAGGGACAGTGCCCAGATCCTGAATTCAAGATCCAGGAGAAAAAAAAAAAAAAAAAGGTAGGAAGAAAGCTAGCTGGGAGTATCAGGAAGAAAAGCACCCAGACAGAGGGCACAGACTGAGCCAAGGCCCTAGGGCAGAACCTAGCCTGGTGAGTTGCAGGGCCATGGGAGGGGCTAAGAGGAAGGAGGAGGCCGGGAGGGGATGACTAGGTCACAGTACCCTGTAGGTTAACTCAGGGAGGTGCGACCCTTGTCTGTAGGCAGAGGGACTGGATGTGATGCTCAAGGGTGCCCTCTGGTGGCCGCAGGGAGGGCTGGGCAAGTCAGGGCCAAGGAGGAGGGAGATCCAGGTGGGAGAAATTCTAAGAGGAAAATGGGATGCATTCAGAGTGAGCACGTGGAATGGCAGGGTTTCCGTTACTGCTGTGGGCCTCTGGAGGCAGTAGAGCCAGTGGCCAGAAAGACCTGATTTCAAATCCCAGCACTGACCCCTGCTTTTTTTTTTTTTTTGCTGGTCCTGGGGCTCTGTCCCTGGAATCATCTTCTGGCTCTCTTGGTGGTTAATTGAAGATCTCACAGATCACAGATTTTATTGTCTGGGCTGGCTTTGAACCAAGATCCTCAGATCTCAGCCTCCTGAGTAGTTGGGATTACAGGTATGAACCACCAGTGTGAGCTCTCTTTCCTTCATTTCCTTCCTGCACAGGGTATCAGACACCCAGCTGGCCTCGTTCCCCTTGGACCACCACACCAAGCTTTTTTTCCTGTCCCATAACACCTCCAAACCCTGATTTCCAAGAAGTCCTGTTCCCAGGTACTGGGTGGGGGGTGGAAGGAACAGGATGAAGCATATGCTTTGGGGAACACAGTTCAACCTAAGTGTTGTTGCTGCAATTGCTACTCTGGGAGGGGCTGCAGCAGGAGCACAGGGCAGGTACAGAGAACAGGGAGGGAGAGCTGCAAGATGGATCTGTAACTGAGGTCTTGGTCACCCTCCATGGGGCGCTGGAATCCCCGCAGGACTTGCAGGGGGCTGGCATCATCTTGACCCCCAGGCCGCACCTCCACCCACTCAGGGACAAGCAAGGCAGTGACTATGGGGTACAGATGAGTCCCACAGCCGGTGCTCTTAGCTGTACCACTGAACCCCTTTCTGAGTCTCCAGTGGGAGCTGGCTATTTCCCGTGAAGTTATGGGGAAAGGCAGGGGCACAGGTGGCAGTGGGTGGAAGGTCACGAGCCCCACGCCCGCGTGCGCACATGCTCACACACAGAGGTTACTGTCACTTGGCAAAAATAATTTAATGTTGCATTGGGACGGGTCCTGTGGTCTGCTCTGCCCACAGGGGTGGAGTGAGAGGCTGGCAGACTGTTACCTTGGCCCTTTCCAGCCTGGCCCAGGTCAGAGGCCTCTGCTGGTAGGGGCCGGAGCTGGGGGCGGGGCCTGGGCCGGGGGCGGGGCCTGGGCCGGGGGCGGGGCCTGGGCCGGGGGCGGGGCCGGCTCGGGCTGCGCGCGCAGGCGCTCCAGGCCGTCGGCGTACTGGAAGGCGGCGGCGTTCTCGTGGTCGTACATGTCCAGCGCCACCTCGCAGCTCTCCCGCACCACGCGCTCGGGGTCGGCCGCGTGGGCCCGCAGCGCGGCCAGGCAGGCGGGGCGGGCGATGGCGCCCAGGGCCTCGGCGCACTCGTGCCGCACCATGGGGCTCTCGGCGCGGCGGGCCAGCGCGGCGGCCAGGCCGGGCACGGCGGCCTCGTGCTGCAGCTGCCCCAGGACGTAGCCCACCTCGTGCCGGAACAGGGCGCTGCCGCAGCGCAGGCCTGCGGGGCGGCCGGCGCGGGGTCAGCCGCGGGGTCAGGGCGGATGGGTGGGACCCCGCCCCGGCCCCCCCTCGCCCCGGGCCCCGCCCCGGCTCCCGCCCCCGGGCTCCCCGGTCCCCGCCCCGGCCCCCGCTCACCCTCGGCCAGCGCCAGCGCCGCCTCCTCGCCGCCCGCGTTGCGCAGCGCGAACATGGCGCGGGTAGCGGTCGAAGAGCGGCCGCGCCTCGTCCAGCAGCGCCTCGCGCAGGCGCCCCACGTCCCGCTCCTCCGCGGGGGGCGCGGGGTCCACCGAGAGGTAGGGCCCCGCCGCCGCCGGCGCCCCGGGGTGCTGCCGCAGCCACTCCAGCCGCCGCACGGCCAGCTGGCACGTCTCGGCCACCTGCGGGAAGAGGGGCCGGGCAGCACATCGAGTGAGCACGCAGACCCGGGGGTGGACGCGGCCCGAGAGGGATGGGCAGGGGAGGGCCCCAGGGAGGTGCCCCCCAACCCAGGAGAAGGGGGGAAACAGCCAGGGCAAAGGTCCTGGGGAGGGACGCCGTGCAGGGGGGGAGAGGCGGGGGGGGGGGCAGGGGGGGAGAGGCGGGGGGCGGGGGAGACCGGGAGGGGCGGGGGGGGAGCCGGGGGGGCGGGGGGGGCGGGGGGGGAGGCGGGGGGGGGAGAGCCGGGGGGCGGGGGGAGAGCCGGGGGGGCAGGGGTGGAGAGGCGGGGGGGGGGGGGGAGAGCCGGGGGGAGAGGCGGGGGGCGGGGGGGAGAGCCGGGGGGGCGGGGGGGAGAGCCGGGGGGGGGGCAGGGGTGGAGAGGCGGGGGGGGCAGGGGGGGAGAGGCGGGGGGCGGGGGAGACCTGGGGGGCGGGGGGGGAGCCGGGGGGGCGGGGGGGGGAGCCGGGGGGGCGGGGGGGAGCCGGGGGGGCGGCGGGGGGTGGGGGGGGAGAGCCGGGGGGACGGGGGGAGAGCCGGGGGGGGCAGGGGTGGAGAGGCGGGGGGGAGAGCCGGGGGGGGCAGGGGGGGAGGCGGGGGGGGGAGGCGGGGGGGCGGGGGGGAGAGCCGGGGGGGCAGGGGTGGAGAGGCGGGGGGGCGGGGGGGAGAGGCGGGGGGGCGGGGGGGAGAGGCGGGCGGCAGGGGTGGAGAGGCGGGGGGGCGGGGGGGAGAGGCGGGGGGGCAGGGGTGGAGAGGCGGGGGGGCGGGGGGGAGAGGCGGGCGGCAGGGGTGGAGAGGCGGGGGGGCGGGGGGGAGAGCCGGGGGGGCAGGGGTGGAGAGGCGGGGGGGGGGGGGGGGGGGGAGAGGCGGGCGGCAGGGGTGGAGAGGCGGGCGGCAGGGGTGGAGAGGCGGGGGGGGGGGGGGGGGGGCAGGGGTGGAGAGGCGGGCGGCAGGGGTGGAGAGCGGGGCGGCAGTGGGCAGCGGGCGGCAGTGGGCAGCGGAGGGAGGGGAGGAGGGGGAGAGGGTCTGGGGGTGGCAGAGGGTACTCAGTGTAAGGTCTGCCCCCAGCCTCGCAGGCCCTGGGCAGACACCTCCCTACCTCTGGGCTGTTTCCTCCCAGTATCTGTTCCCTAGGTAACTGGCACACCTGGAAGCAGTCACCTCCCCCTCCTGCTAGGCCACATGCGGCCGCCCCTGGTCACAAGCCCTCTGACTGTAGGAGGGTCCCAGGCCCGCGAGGTCACGTGGGGATCGTGTGGCCACACCTCTTCCCATCCCTGGCCTAGTCCTGGGGGGTCGTGGGGGGGTCCCCCTTGGCCATACTTCTCCACCAAGCACCAGTGGGGGCAGCAGTTCGTAAATAAACTTCTTTTCCTGCCTGAATACGTTGTGGTGTTGTTCTCTGCATCGGCTACCTAACGAAACCTACCTACTTAGTAAACCTTACACTTGGGATTTTGTCCTCCAGCCCAATGGAGGCCCTAAGTACTTAAGCATGGCCCGTGCCTTCCCACCTGCCTGTGGTTGCTAGGAGAGACTGACAGGAACGAGAGAAGCGGACAGGAACGAGAGAAGCGGACAGGAAAGGCAGAGGATAAATAAACACAAAGATGTGTGCACGCTCATGTACGAATGTGCATACACGCGTGCGCACGCGTGCGCGCACACACACACGCACACGCACGCACACACACACACACACACACGCCCGCAGCACCCTGACTCATAAGGGCCAAAAAAGGTAGAAACAACTCAAAAATGCCCACAAATGGATACACAGCCTGGTCAGCCACACAATGGAGTATTTCTCAGCCATGAACAAGTCTTGGCTGTGACCCAAGTTCCAACATGGAGGGACCCTGAGCCACTGTGCTAAGTGAGGGAAGCAGCTGCCAAAGGCGCGCGCGCGCGCGTGTGTGTGCGTGCGTGTGTGTGCGTGTGCGCGTGTGTGTGCGTGTGCGTGTATGTATGTGTATGTGTGCGTGTGTGTGCGTGTGTGCGTGTGTGTGTGTGCGTGTGTGCGTGCGTGCGCGTGTGTGTGTGCGTGTGTGTGTGTGTGTATGTGTGTGTGTGTGCGTGTGTGTGTGCGTGTGCGTGTGTGCGTGTATGTGTGTGTGTGCGTACATGTGCGTGTGTGTGTGCGTGTGCGTGTGTGTGTGTGTGTGTGTCTCCATCGACAGGAAACATCCAGGACGGGTGGGTCCAGAGACAGGAAGTGGAGGGAGAACTGAAATAACTGCTCATGGGGGTAGGGATTCTTTCTGAGGTGAGGAGAACGTTCTGGAATTAGATGGTACGGCTAGTTGCACAGGCCTACAACTATTTCAACATGCTGAAAGGTACAGGGAAGCTTGAAGAAATCCAGGGGCCGAGGTGAGGTGGTGGGGTGGGAGATGGGGGGGGGGGGGCTGGCTCCCAGGGCCCCCTAGGGCCAGCAGATCTTGCTGAAGTCTTGCTGGCCGGTTGCTCACCATGGAGTGCCCTTGCCCAAGGGGTTGCGCTGGCAACCAGAGATGGTTCTAAAGCTGGACAAGGTCAGCCTGGGGAAGGGCAGGGAGGAGGTGGGGCCAGGGCCTCCTTACCTCAACCACAGGGTCCGTGGAATATTGCTTCAAGAGTTCCAAGACTTCCGGGTTCCCGATGGCCCCTAGAGCCTCCCCTGAGAACAAGCCGGAGCACCCTGGTTGGTTAGTGAGTCAGGAAATAGAACCTCCTTGGGGCTGTCAATCAACTGTCACCCCTCCCAGCAACTCTGCCTGTTCAGGTAGCACACACTCAAGTTTTTCTTTTTTGGGGGGTAGTGGGGTTTGAACCCAGGGCTTTTGCACTTGCTAGTGACTGGCATGATGCTGCTGAGCCATGGTTTCAGCCCTGTTTCTCACTGGTTATATTTAGGATAGGGTCTCGATTCCTACCCAAGCCAGGGCCTCAGCCATGGCCTGCTTACTCGCAGGTTTGCATGCTTCCCTCCCTCGGACTTTTCTATGCGGGCTGGCCTGACACGGCAAGCCTCCTAATTTTAGCCTCCCATTAATCTGCAATAGATGCATGCTCTATTGCTTGCAGCTATGGGTCGAGAAGAGAGTCTCATCAACTTTTCTGACTGGACTGGCCTAGAACTACCTAATCCTACCATTCTCAACCTCCTGAGTAGCTGGGATTAAGACATGTGCCACTAGAGCCCAGCTCCGCTCGTATCTGTCAGCAGTGAACATTGGTTTATGTCAGGGGATGCAGAAGGCTATCGGCAATCTCTGTGGCCACCATCTACTGATGGAAATGTGAACAGTGGTTTTTACAAATTTTCTTTTTTCTGTTGTGCTGGGGTTTGAACTCAGGGCCTTGCACTTGATCAGCTTGCTTGTTGTGACTGCTGCTTTTCCACTTGAACATGCATCTAGCTCAGTTTTGGGCTAGTTAGTTGGAGATGGTGTCTTGGACTTTTCTAGCCAGGCTGGCCTCAAACCATAATCCTCCAGATCTCAGCCTCCTGAGTGTCTTGGATTATAGGTATGGGCTATCAGAGCCCAGATGAAACAGTGAATTTTAAAGAAAAAAAAAAACACCCCAAAATCCACCCAGATGTGGCACAGATCTCTGGTCCATAACACTTGGGAAGTGGCAGCAGAAGGATCACAAGTTCCAGGCCAACTAGGGCCCCACAAAGAGGCACCAACTCTACACAAAATGGGAGAAGCAGGAGTCCCTGATGTGCAATCTCTGTGGTTACACATAAAAGTTTTGGTGGCAAACTGCCACACCACTCACTGACAGGTGGCTGGGAGTTGTGGTTAAGAAAGCTGGGACGCCCCTCCTCCCCAGGCTGTCCACGGGAGAGCCTGTGTCCCTCACCGGCCTCGTGGCGCACCATGGGCTCCTGGCGGGTGTCTCGCAGCACGTCCACCAGCACAGGGATGGCGCGGGTGTCCTGCATCTGGCCCAGGCAGTAGGCCAGCTCGTGCTTGAGCAGGGCAGACTCGTCCTTGAAGGCGCGGCTGATCCAGGCGATGGCACTGGGGCCCCCGAGCCCCCGCAGCGTGAAGAGTGCCCGGAAGCGGGCCTGCAGGGGCTGCAAGGGGTCCACCAGCCTCTGGCCGATCGAATCCACCTCCTGCTCGGTCACCATGGCACCTGCCTCCGCCCACAGGCTCTCTCCGGCCTGGTTCTTATCTGGTGGCAAGAATCTAGAGCAGAAAAATGAAAGCCTGGATTAGAGGCAAGCTCAGCAGGGTCTCCCGCCTAAGAGCCCAGCCCTACCTGCCGGCTTGCGGTGCAACTTCCCTAAAGTCACCTCCCTTTTCTGGGCCTCGATCTCGATAGCAGCTCTTTCTCTGTGTATCAGTGATGGCTTCTACTGGACAGCTCACCTTCAGCCGCCCCAGAGATTGAGCATAACAGCGGAGGTCATTGCTGACATACAGGGGAAAACTGGCAGAGGCTAAGGCCCCAGGACATTTGCACATGCTACCTTCCCTGGGTCTCAACCATCACCTCCTCCGGGAAGCCTTCCCTATCACAGTCTGCATTATCACCTTCCGCCTCTACGTTGTACTGCATGTTTACTGAATTAGTACTTATGGCTAGTCTTAACCCTGGCTAGAATAAAACCCTGAAGGCAAGGACTGTATCTTGGTCCCTGCTGTATTCCCAGCACTCAGCACAAGATTGTGCACACAGTAGGTCCACAATAAAAACAAGAACCCTAACAATGCTGGGCATCAGTGGTAACCCTAGTCAGGAGGCTGAGATCTGAAAACTGCAGCTCAAAACCAGCCCAGGCAAGAAAAAAAAGTCAGTGAGACTCTTACCTCCAATTAATCAGCAACAAGCCAGGAGGTAGAGGTGTGGTTCAACTGGTAGAGCACCAGCCTTGAGAAATTAAAAAAAACAAAAAAACAAAAAACAACAACACTAAGGGAAAACACCCTAACAACCATAGCAGCTAGCATGTCCATACCACTTACTACACACATCAGGTCTCTTAAAGCTTACCATGGCCCTGAGACACACGTGCTTGGACTATGTAGCAAAAGCAAAGGCATACTTAGGACCAACCTGCACATAGCAATCCAAACAGCCCAGCTCTTGACAAGTTTTAGGGTTTTTTCCTTTTTTAATCTCCTTATTTAAGACAGGGTCTTATTCTGAGTGCTCCTGAATGCTGAGATTACAAATGGATGCTACCACACCCGCCTCAAAGATGGTGCGTGTGTCTCCAACTTCTTGACAAATAGAGGAACTGGCAGGTTCTTCACAGTCGTAACTAGCAGGCTGTGGCATGCCTGCGGCCCTCTCTAATGGCGTCAGTAGGGTTAATGAGGGATGCAAGGGACGGATGGCTGCTTTGGCACAGTGACCATCAATTAAAGGAGTGCTACACCTTAGAAAAGAGCTCATCAGAGCCTACAGGCATGTGTGAGATGGAAGGGCTAACCCAGCAGGAAGGTCCGACCTCCTAGTTCTATCCAAAGCGCTGTCTCTAAGGGTAGATGGGAACCTGTATTTCCTGCTCTTGAGCCTCCCTCAAAACAGGTCAGAAAGGCTCCGGCTGGCTTCTCATCCCAGAGATCTTTTTTTGTTGTTGGTGGTGGTTGTGGGGCTTGAACTCTGGGCCTGGGCCCTGTCCTTCAGCTCTTCAGCTTAAGGCTAGCGCTCTACCACTTGAGCCACAGTGCCAATTTCAGTTTTCTGAGTGGTTTATTGGAGATCAGAGTCTCACAGACTTTCCTGCCTGGGCTGGCTTTGAACCTCGATCCTCAAGATCTCAGCCTCCTGAGTAGCTAGGATTACAGGCTTGAGCCACCAGCGCCCGGCCCCTAGAGTACCTTAAACTCCCCGAAAGAAGAGAATGATCTATGGCTAGGACTGTCTCTAGGTACAGAACATTGAGAAGGGTGAAGAGATTGTGGGGGGTTCTTGAGTGAACCCTGAGCTGGGGTAAAAATGTCTTTAAATTGAAAGTCACCTGTAATCCCAGTACTAGGAAGTCCTAGGAAAAAAGACTTTTTGAGTTCAAGGCCAGCCAAGGAGACATCCCTCTCTCTGCTCAGCACATCCAGCTACCTGTTGCTCTGAAATTCACACTTCACATCCGTTTGGGATGGGCAGTGGCAGAAGGGTGAGGACCTGGGGCTCAGTAAATCAGCCCCGACCAACTGAGAAGGGGGGAGGTTGCTTGCCCTGTTAAGGTCTAGCATGCAGACACAGGTCGGGTGATGATGGTTCACACCTATAATCCTTGTTACTCAGGAGGCTGAGATCTGAGGATCGGAGTTCAAAGCCAGGCCGGGCGGGGAAAGTCCATGAGACCCTTATCTCCAATGAACCACTGAAAACACCAGCAGTGGGGCTCTGTGGCTCAAAGGGGTAGAGGGGCTAGCCTTGAGCCCTCAAAGAGCTCAAGGGACAGCACCCTGGCCCCGAGTTCAAGCCCCACTGACCGACCAAACTACGACAGAATAAAACGCAGACCGGATGAATCAACCGGGAAGAAGGGGACCGTTGACCACTGGGGACCCCGTCGCCTTCTAGAGTCTCATCACTAGACTTCAACCTGCCCAGAAAAGGGGCTCCCCGAAACGGATCCCTCGGGGGAGGGGGGAAACTCAGGATCCCTGGGGGAGGGGGGAAACTCTCAGGATCCCTCGGGGGAGGGGGGGAAACTCTCAGGATCCCTCGGGGGAGGGGGGAAACTCAGGATCCCTGGGGGAGGGGGGGAAACTCTCAGGATCCCTGGGGGAGGGGGGAAACTCTCAGGATCCCTGGGGGAGGGGAGAAACTCAGGATCCCTGGGGGAGGGGGGAAACTCTCAGGATCCCTGGGGGAGGGGAGAAACTCAGGATCCCTGGGGGAGGGGGGGAAACTCAGGATCCCTGGGGGAGGGGGGGGAAACTCAGGATCCCTGGGGGAGGGGGGGAAACTCAGGATCCCTGGGGGAGGGGGGAAACTCAGGATCCCTGGGGGAGGGGGGGAAACTCAGGATCCCTGGGGGAGGGGGGAAACTCAGGATCCCTGGGGGAGAGGGGGGGTCCCCAGAATCCACACTGCCGCCCCCCCCACCCAGCGCAGGACGCGAGCATCTCAGAACCCCTCTCACGTGACCTCTCGCTGCTGGATCCCTCCCCAAACCTGCAAACGGGGGGCGGGGGGGGGGGGTGTCCCGACGTCCCCTCCCCCCAGGGCTCACCAGCGAAGGGATCGGCGGAGCAGCCGTGGAGAAGGCGCTGACCGGAGGCCGGGCCCCGGATGTCCCCCGGGGCGGCCCTCCCCGGCCCGCCCGCCAGACCCGTCCACACGGCCTCGGAGAAGCAGGCTGGCGGGCTTCACCAGACGCTTCACCAGCCCAGACGCTCGCGGCGCGCCCTGGGGGCCGCCATCTTGTCGCCCACGTGACCGGGCGGGCGCCACCAATGCCGCCACGGGGTGGAGGGGGGAGCGGTGAAAAGCTCCGTCGGCGAAGGAAGCCCCCGAAGCCACAGGCCGCACGGGGGACACAAGAAGAACGCCCCGCGGCATCAGAAGAGCAGTAAACCTCCTGAGAGAAGGGTCGCTTCCGCCCTTCCTCCGGAAGGAGAAGCAGAGCCACTCCGGTCCCCCCCCAGGTACAAGTGGAAATGGTTTGACCCATTCCTGAGGAGCCCGGATGCGAGCCGGGTAAGGGTGGGAGCGCAGGGCTGGAGCGCCTCATAACGGAGCATGCGCAGCGCGTCCGGGGCGTGGCCAGGCTCGAGGGGCGTGGCCAATGGCCTGGGCGAAGCCCCGGGGAGGGTGATTTTAAAAAGGAAAATGAGAAGTCGTTCATTCATTCGTTCGTTCGCTTCGTAAGTAATGAGTGGGCGCTCAAGACTAGACGGCCGGGTGCTGCTTTTACCTTCGTAAGCCTCTAGTCTCATTCCTGAGGAAGACAGAAAGTAGATGAAATAAGTAAGCCGAAGTCCTTTGGATGGGAAAGAAGATGTGTCAGTACGTAGAGGAGGAGCGGGATGATTTCTTTTTACTGTTATTTTTTTTAAGGGACTGGGGTTCACACTCTGGGGTTCACACTCGTGGCTTGGGGGTACCGTTTTTAGTTTTGAGATTGTGACCTTTGAGTAATGACTTGATAAGACAAAAATAAAATAATAAGACTAGAAAAGTGTTGGGGAGAGGAACTTTGCTTTGGAGGAAGAGCTATCCAGAACCACGAAGGACTTGCCTTTTTTTTTTTCTTCACAAAATGAATCATCAGGGCTGGGGATGTGAGGTCAAACCCCAGTGTAAGGTCCGCTCCTGGATGGCGAGCAGACTCCACCCTCCTCGCAGCAAAGTCTCCACCCAGTACCTGCGTTACCTAGGCAACTGGCACACCTGGAAGAGGTCACACCTGCATCCGCCGAGGGCACATCTGAGTTTGATGTGGCCACACCTTTCTCCGCCCATACCCTACATAAGGCCTAGCCCAGGTCCAGAAGCTCTCTTTTTCTAGCTCTTTTTTCTAGCTCTTTTCTAGCTCTTTCCCAGCTCTTTCCCAGCTCTTTCCCAGGCCTTTCCCCACCTCCACGTGGAGGGCCAAGATGCCCTGGTGCCAGCCAGAACGATGAACAAACCTACCCCTTACCTGAATACCACGTGCATGGTGCTGTTCTTACTCGGCTACCTCTTTTTAAAAACCTAACAGCAACCAGGCGCTGGTGGCTCACACCTGTAATCCTAGCTACTCAGGAGGCTGAGATCTGAGGATCGTGGTTCAAAGCCAGCCCGGGCAGGAGAGACCGTAAGACTCCTATCTCCAATAAACCACCAGAAAACCGGAAGTGGCGCTGTAGCTCAAGTGGTAGAGCGCTTGCCTTGAGCTGAAGAGCTGAGGGACAGCACTCAGGCCCAGAGTTCAAGCCCCACGACCGACAAAAAAATAAATAAATAAAAACCTAACAGCCAGTATCATTGAAAAATTAAAGTGGGGCACCAGTGGCTCATACCCCTAATCCTAGCTACTCTGGTTAGAACCTTTTTTTTTGGGGGGGGGGTCTGGTCGTGAGGCCTGAACTCTGGGCCTGGGTGCTGTCCCTCAGCTCTTCAGCTCAAGGCTAGCACTCTACCACTTGAGCCACAGCGCCACTTCCGGCTTTTTTCTTTCTGATTATGTGTGCTGAGGAATGGAACCCAGGGCCTCAGGCATGCAAGGCAAGCGCCCTACCACTGAGCCACCTTCCCAGCCCTGGTTAGAAAAAAATCAGTTTCTATCTGGGCACCAGGAGCTCACACCTATAATCCTAGCTACTCAGGAAGCTGAGATCTGAGGATCACGGTTCAAAGCCAGCCTAGGCAGGAAAAGCTGTAGGATTCTTTATCTCCAATTAACCACCAGAAAACCGGAAGTGGCACTGTGGCTCATAGTGGTAGAGCACTAGCCTTTAGTAAAAGAATTCAGGAGCAGCTTCTAGGTCCTACAAGCCAAAAGAAAAAATTAAAAATTAAAAAATTAATTTCTGGTTTAATGCTTCATTCATTCATTCATGCATTCACTCAGCCTGTGTGCCTTCCATTATCATAGGCACCAAAGCACATCCAGCCTCTGGCTCCTCATTTCTTTTTGTCGTTGTTGTTGTTGGTCAATGGGCTTGAACTCTGGGCCTGGGCGCTGTCCCTGAGCCTCTTTGTGCTCAAGGCTAACGCTCTGCCACTTCAGCCACAGTGTCACTTCTGGCATTTTATAAGTAGTTTATGGGAGAGAAACATCTCTCAGACTTTCCTGCCTAGCTGGCTTTAAACTTTGTCCCTCAGACCTCAGCCTCCTGAGAAACTAGGATTGCAGGCATGTGAGCCACTAGGGCCCAGACTGATTGACTTTTCTCCTTGTCATTGCCTCTTTAGGTATTTGAAAGTTAAACCAAACCGCAGATAACCAGCTTTGTAGCAATCCTTGGCCAAGTGCCAGAGACTCAGCCATGTTCCTGGCTTTGGGTGATATTTTCAGTTTTTCTTGTGCAGCCTCTGAAAGTCACAGGGCAGAGTGTCTGGTGGGATCATGCTCCAGGATGCTCTGCGGGAGCAGATAAGCCTAGGGGTGCAGGAAGCAGATACTGGAAGCCACAACCAAACCAAGGCTGGAGAAAGTCTGAGAACTTGGCATGTGGCCAGCTGACCTGTGACACTGATAGCCGGAGAGAAATGGTGCCAATGACAGGCACTTGGGTCATGGCTTTTCCTGGGTCCTCTACGTTCAATGAGGCTTCAAAGGCTCCAAGTCTGGAATGGAGCTATAGACAGGGTCTGTCTATACCTATTCTAGGATGTGTGTCACATCCTAGAAGCTCCAGGAAGCACCCTTTCTGCTTCTTCCAGGAGCTGATGAAGCTAGTGACTTGCATACTCATGACTGATTTAAGTGTTTTGCCTGTACTGGGTTTTGAACTTAGGACCTCATTCTTATTAAGCAGGTGCTCCTCCATTGGAGTCACATCTCCAGCACTTTTTGCTTTAGTTCTTTTTCAGCTAAGGTCTCCCATTTTGCCTAGATCAGCCTGAATGAACTGTGATCCTCCTATTTATACTCGTGACATAGCTGGGATGATAGATGTGTGCTACTACACCTAGCTTTTTTTTTTCTTTTTTTGTTGGTTATGGGCCTTGAACTCTCGCCTGTGCGCTGTCCCTCAGCTCTTCAGTTCAAGGCGAGCACTCTACCACTTGAGCTACAGTGCCATTTCTGGTTTTCTGGTGGTTTACTGGAAATAAGAGTTTCATAGACTTTCCTGCCTGGGCTGGTTTTGAACTGTGATCCTCAGATCTCAGCCTCCTGAGTAGGTAGAATTACAGGCGTGAGCCACCGGCGCCCGGCTATACCTAGCTTCTTGATTAAGATGAGGTCTCTCACGCTTTTTGCCCAGACTGGCCTCCAACGACAGTCCTACCAATCTCCATCGCCTTAGTAGCTAAAATTACTGGTGTGTGCCACAGGTCCCAGTGAGTTTTCTATTTTTTTTTTCTTGTTTCTATTTATTGTAGCTTCAAACTGGGTCACATTCTGTGAAGTCCAGACTGATTTAGAACTCTTGATCCTCGGGCTGGGAAGATGGCTCAGTGGTAGAGTGCTTGCCTTGCATGCATGAGGCCCTGGGTTCGATTCCTCAGCACCACATAAGCAAAAAGAAAAAAGCTGGAAGTGGCGCTGTGGCTCAAGTGGTAGAGCGCTAGCCTTGAGCTGAAGAGCTGAGGGACAGCGCCCAGGCCCAGAGTTCAGACCCCATGACCGGACCCAAAAAAAAAAAAAAGAACTCTTGATCCTCCTGCTTCAGCTTCTGGAACAGCTGTGGTTACAGTGTGGCCACTATGCCTAAGAGCAGGTGTTTTTTGTTGTTGTTGTTTATTAATGTTTTGTTGTTTTAAAACAGTTGTCCAGATCACATGTGCAATATTGGTTATCTTGATTTGTAGTAGAGGGCACCCACTGTTACATTACAAACCTATTACTGAGTCAGATATCTGGCCTGAGGAGAAGAGAAATCAGATCTAAAAATGGGGTAGCTCATGCTTGTAATCCTAGCTACTCAGGAGGCTGAGATCTGAGGATCACAGTTCAAAGCTAGCCCTGGCAGGAAAGTCTGTGAGATCCTTATCTCCAATAAACCACTAGAAAACCAGAAGTGGAGCTGAAATGCTGAGAGATCACAGTCAAGCCCAGAAGTCAAGCCCCACCAACGACCAAAAAAAAAAAGGGGTGTGTGTGGCCCCCATGGCGGGGCCTTGGGCTCCATTCCCAGTACTGCAAAACAAAACAACAAAACAAAAATCAGAAAGACCTACTTCACAAAGTATTTATTTATTCACTTATTTATTGTCGGTCATAGGGCTTGAACTCTGTCCCTGCGCTCTTCAACTCATGGCCTGAGCACTGTTTCTGAGCTTTTGCTCAAGGCTAGCAGTCTATCACTTTGAGCCACAACTCCACTTCCAGTTTTCTGGAGGTTAACTGGAAATTAAAGTCTCACAGACTTTCCTGCCTCAGCTGGCTGGCTTTGAACTGCAATCCTCAGATCTCAGTCTCCTGAGATGAGCCACCAGCAACCAGCCTAACATATTCTTTATTGTCACCATTCAAGATAGTAGCTACTACCTAGTCCTATCTCAATGGATTCATTAATGGCTTCCTACAGTTCTCAGCCTTTTACATCTGGCTTTCTGAAAGCAATGTCCTCAAGGTGCATCTATGTTGAGGCCTGTTATCATCAGAGCCTCATTCCTTTATATTGTGAAATAAAGTTCCATTGTATGAACAAAGCTCTACCCATTCATCTGTAACTGGGTGTTTGAGTTATTTGTGTTTTTGGACTCCTTCAGCCAGTTGCACAGTGGAGGAATTTTTCTGGGCATGTCTGTGTTTATTTCTCTCAGGCGGGTGGATACCTACTGTAATACAGCTGTGTCATACAGTAGTTCTATATTTAACTTTTTGAGGAACTGCCAGAATGTTTTTCTCAAAATCGACAGTGTTTTACAGCTGCGTAGGACAGTTGTATTTTCCCCCACATCTTTGTCCACACTCATCATCCCCACCCTTGTTTTTTTTTTCTGTTCATTCTGATTGGTTTTGAATCAAAGCCATCCTACTAGGTTTGAGCCAGTATCTCCTTGTGTTTTGAATTTGAATTTCTGTAAATGCTAATGAAGTTGAATGGTTTGTGTGAGCAGGATATTTTTGCATATCCTCCAGAATATCTAGTCACATAATTTTTTTGGGGGGGGGGTTAAGAGGTCCTGGGGCTTGAACTCAGGGCCTGGGTGCTGTCCCTGAGCTTTATTGTTGCTGTTGTTCAAGGCTAGCCCCCTACCCCTTGAAGAGCAGCTCCACTTTTGGCTTTCTGCTAATGAATTGCTGCCCCTGGCTTCAAACCGTGATTCTCAGAGAGCAGCCTCCTGAGTCGCTAGGATGACAGGCGTGAGCTACCGGTTCCCAGGCCATTTTCATAGACTCTTTTTTAAACCCGCTGCCTATTACATCCCCTGTCCAAACTTTCCCACTCATCTTTAAGCAGGGATCTTTAATCTGACTCGTTCCTCGCGGCGTCTGGAGCGCTTGGAGGCCGAATGATTGCAGGGGGGAATGAATGAATGGCTCAGCAGCAGGGTTGGCGTGGATTCCATCGGTGTTTATCACACCCGGTGTGACTGGTCCGGGTCTACCCTGTGGGTCCACCCTCGGGCGGGGTGTGTGTGTGCGTGCGTGTGTGTACAGCTCCACGCGACAGTCCTCCAGTGAATAGGAGCCACTCCCTCCAACCCGCAGCGCTGTTTTCCCCATTCTTCCCGCAGCCGGCGCCCTCCCCCCCAGTCCCCCTTCCGCCCGCGGTTGCCCTTGGCAACGCGTGGTGCCGCTCTTCCTGTATTGATTCGAATCCTCGGAGGCGTCACGTCCTCCCGAGATGCTCCACGCGCGCAGGCGCACCAGCGGGGAGTGGGCGGGGCGGGAGCAGCCTGGGGCGCGCGAGGGGGCGTGGCCGAGCCGAGCCGCGGCACCCAGCGTGCCGGCGTGGGGGCGTGGCCGGCGCTCGGGAACGCGCTCGTTCGGCGGTCCGGGCGCGCGCGGCCGAAGGAGGGAGCCGGGAAGCCGCGGACTAGCGAAGCGCCGCCATATTAGGAACCGCGGATTCCCGGGATCCCGTCAGTGGTGGCGGCTGCCGGCTCTGGTGAAACTGCGGCAGCCCGAGGCAGGTGCGGCGCGGCGCCGGGAGAGGCGGGGCCGGCGGGAGCCAGCGGGCGACGGGAGCGAGCCAGGTGAGGCGGCCGGGGATGGCGGGACCCGCCCCCCGGGGCCCGAGGCGGCGGCCGGCCGCCGCGCCGGGACCCCCGCCCCCGGCCCAGCCCCTTCCCGGAGCAGCCGGTCCCTCGGGATGTCACCCCGCACCCCCAGGCTGCGCCGGGCCCGGTGACCTCAGCGTCTCTCGCCCTGACCCCCCCCCGAATTCGAACATCCCCCCCCCAGGTCAGGCCCAAAATAACCCCTCACCTCCGAACCCCCACCCCCACAGACCCCTTCCTCCGTTACCAGCACCCAGCATCCTTTAAGAAAAAAAGTCACACCCCTCCCTAAAGACAAGCCGGGGGACCCCTTCTGGCCGCTCCCCTCCCCCAAAGGTGTGGACCCGGCTGGCCCGTGCCCTTCACCCCGTCGCTCCTCTCTCCGGTCTGTCAAGTCCCCTGTAAAGTGGACTTCCAAATTCCAACGCTCCCCGCCCAGACCCTGCCCCCCCCACACTTACATTGCACCCCTAGACCCGAGTGTCCCCAAGAAAATATCATCTGAGTCCCAGAGATCAGAAACATCGGGACTCCTGGGTATGGACTTGGCCTGGCCAGGATGCCCAAAGTCACACCGTGACCCTCCCCAAGATATGAATGAATGAACATCTGTATCTCCCCCCCCATTCCTTTGGGCACCTCTGATTTCTGCTTCCCCACTGTTCTGGCTATGTCAGCCCACTTCAGCCACCCCACCCCCAGTATCCAGCTCTTCCATCTGTTCCGTGACCCACCCAAACCTGAGAGGGTCTGTGAAGTACCCACTCCCCTGCCCTTCAGATCGGAACCTCCATCCTGGCTGTATTCCAGACACAAACCTTAGCGCTCCTGTATGTGAAAATGTGAAATGTGCCGGTGGTGACCCCCTCCCTCCCGCTCCCCCACTGTCCCTAATCCAGTGCTTAAGAAATGAATTTGCTTCCGGTTTTCTCCACCTAAAACTCCTTTCTTGGTTCTGGGCACCTGTCTGTGTTGGAAGCAGAAACCCCCATCCTTCATGTGATGACCTCATACCTCTGGCTGGTGAGGCCGCAGCCCCCTCCCCAACTTCTGCCTGTGCTCTGAGTGAATGAGAGTGATTTGCTTAATGAAGAATTAAGGGGAGATGCCAGGATGCTTTTGGAATCAGGACTTAGTCTCTTGTGGAGTCTGATGATGCCTCCCCCCAACAGGGCCTAGGACTTGTGCCTAGGACCTCTGTCCATTGTGTGTGGTTTTCCTGGTGGAGGTGGTGGCCTGTTCCCCCCCCCCCCCCCCCCTCCCACCCGCACCTAAGGTGCTGTATGTTGTTCATACTGGTCTGTTGCTTCTCTCTGGGCTGAGAAGGGGAAGCGGGGAAGCAGGTGTGCCAGGCCCTGCAGTGGGCGAAGGAGGGCAAAGGGCAGGCCCCATGCTGCAGGGGCTGCGGGAATGCCTCTGGTTCTCCCTCCCAAGTTGGGGTTCTAGTCTTCCAGCTCTGGCGTAGAGGCTTGTCCCTTTGCGGTGTCTCCCCATGTTGCTGTGCTCCGGGGAGTCAGACCCGCCCTGCCTGGGGCTGGGTTTGTTTGGGTGTAGAGACCCAGCCACTGCAGAGCAGATGAAAAAAAAAAAAAAAGCCTTATGCCCGGGCATGTGCCTGTCATCCCAGCCCTCAGGAGGCTGAGGCAGGAGGATCTGGAGGTCAGGGTTCAAAAACAGACAAAGGAAAAGGCTGGCAGGTCTTCCTGGTGGGCCGGAGGGTGTTCCTGGCACATCCATCTCTCACCAGAACTGTCTGGAGCTGGTAAGGGTGCCGGGGCTCCTGGCGGGTGTGTTTTCAGTCCTCAGGGCTTCAGGGTGGGTTGGTCGGTCATGGGGAGGGACACAACACAAAGTCATTGTGTTTGGGGCCAGTGCTGGGGACTCAGGGATGGAGGGACTTATTCTTTTACCATACCACCCGGTGAGGCCTTTGTCCTAGAGTTGGGCCAATTCTGCCCTCAGGGCACCCAAGGCCATGCCTGGGGACATGTGTGATTGCCACAGCGGGGAATTGCTGGCCTGCAGTGGGTGGAGGCAGGGCACTGCCCAGCACGCTGTAGGACTCAGCATGCCCAGCGACCAACAACCCAGCCTGCTACCCACAGTGCCCAGGAGCAGGGGAGCTGCTCTAGACCATTCTGAGGGCTGGCAAGGGTGCCCACCCAGCCACCTGCCCTCCACAATGACTGATGTCACCCAGTGCCCCGTAGCCCTCCCCATCACGTGCACCTGAGGGACAAGGGACAGGATGCATCAGGCCCTCTATTGGGGACAGACAGACGGACGGAAGGGGAGTATTTGGCTCTTCCCTGTGGCTGCCAGGGACCTTCTTTTTTTTTTTTTTGTCAGTCGTGGGGCTTGAACTCTGGGCCTGGGCGCTGTCCCTCAGCTCTTCAGCTCAAGGCGAGTGCTCTACCACTTGAGCTACAGCGCCACTTCTGGTTTTCTGGTGGTTTATTGGAGATAGGAGTCTCACCGTCTCTCCTTCCCTGGGCTGGCTTTGAACCGCGATCCTCAGATCTCAGCCTCCTGAGTAGCTAGGATTACAGGCGTGAGCCACCAGCGCCCGGCTCTGCCAGGGGCCTTCTTCTCATCACTCTGGCAGCAGTGTCTGCCTGGGAGACCAAGGTCAGCACCTTTCCAGACTGTACCATGGTGGGGCTACAGCCCAGAGAGCCTCGCATCTTCCCCAGCCCAGCAGCACCTGGTGGTTCAGCTCTGCACGAGCAGCTGCCGCCCTCCACAAAGCTTCCCTTGCTCCCCTCACGTCTTCAACTTGTTTTCTAGATTTTCCTTGCCAACAGCTTTAGGCAGATTGAATCTCACGGCCACACACCAAAACAATTACAGTTCAGGGGGCTGGACATTTGGCTTAGTGGTAAAGTGCTCGCCTGGCATGCATGAAGCCCTAGGTTTGATTCTTCAGTACCACATACACAGAAAAAGCTGCAAGTGGTGCTGTGGCTCAAGTGGTAGAGCGCTAGCCTTGAGCTCAGAGTGGCTCAGGGACAGCGCCCAGGCCCTGAGTTCAAGCCCCAGGACTGACCCCCCCCCCCCAAAAAAAAAAAAAAAAAAGTACAGTTCAGATTTTTTGTTTGTTTTGGTGGTACTGAAGTTTGAGCTCAGGGCCTCACATGCTGGGGCAGGTGCTTTACCACCTGAGTTACATTTCAACCCTTTGTGCTTTAGTTATTTCTCAGACAGGTCTTATTCCCACCTCCTACCCCCTCCTTGGCCAGCTCCTTGGGAAGCTCCTATGGCTTCCTCATTGCTGGGATGATGGGCACTCACCCCTGTGTCCAGCTGTTAGTTGAGATAGGGTCTTGTAAACCTTTTGCCCTGGCTGGTCTAAACTGGGATTCTCGGATCTCAGCCTCCTGAGTGGCTGGGATTGCAGGTGTGAGCCACTGCCGCTGGCCATACCTGTATTGCTCTGTGTTGCTCTGACCATTACCCACTTCCAGAGCTGTCACCCAAAGGAAGCCCTGTGCCCATGAGCAGTCACATCGCCCCTCCCCAGCACCTGGCCTCAGTGAATTCTCCTCCTGTCTTTAGATACGCCTGTTCTGGACATTTTCTATCAGTGGAGCCAGATGCGCCGGGGCCTTTGGTGTCTTCTCTCACTGACCACAGTGGCCTCAGCTTCCCTTTACGCTGTAGCCTAGGTCACAGCCTCTTCCTGTTCCTGGCTGCATAGTACTCCAGCATGGGAGTGACCGTGTGCGGTGTGCGTGTTTCTCTCTGCACACTGAGCTGCTTCTGCCTTGCCTGTGATGAGCCCAGCCACTGGGGCAGTGAGGCACAGGTTTCTGAGCCAGGACCCTGTTGGGGGATGTAAAGGCCCTTGACTGCTGCTCAGCGCGTGCTGCTCGCTGCCTCCCACCTCCCCTAACAGAAGTCTGTCCTTCCTCACCACCATCATCACCCCAACCCTCCTCTCCATGTCCTGCTGTATTTGAGGACTGGGGAGCGTCCATTCCTATGGCTTACAGGTGATCATGTGCCTCTCCTGGCTCCCCACCTCGGCCCCTGGCGGTGCCTGGACCGCAGTGTGGGGCTGGTCCCCCAGGGCAGGGCCTGGGTGAGGCGCTGGTCCCTGGAACACACGCACCGACACCCACACACTGCTTGGAAGGGTGCAAGGGTGCCATTGCCTTGGTGGTGGTCAGCCCCAGCTCCCGTACCCACCCTGGCCCTGGCCACATCAGGGACATGTGGGTATTGAGGCTGGGGAGTGCCTGGCCTGGGTGTGTGGCCACTAGGGGTGCTACTCAGCCCCCTCCCCCACGGCTGGGTGGGGAGTCCGGTGGTGAGCGTGCTAGGTCTCCCCTGGGCCCCCTGTGCTCCGTGGTGCCAGGGTGGCCCAGTCCCTGCCATGCCAGGGCCTCCCCGTTGGCCCGTCTTTCTGAAGCCTTTCCATGCTGGTGAGCGCCCCCTGCCTGTGTGGCTGTGTCTGTGCGGGCTGCTTCCGACCCCAAGGCACCCAGTCAAACAAGGCCACTGGTGCAGGCTGGGGACAGAAACCTAGGGTCTCCCTAAGGTTGGGGTCAGTGCCTGGGGTTAGAGCAGCCATTCTGTCCCAAGATGGGAACCCCCGGCAGGGAGGCCGTGGGCATTAGGCTCGTATCACCTCTGAACTTTGAGCCAAGAGACACGGGGTACAAGGTGACCTCCAGGGAGAGGCAGTGTGGGTTCAGACCCAGCCCCGGTCCCTCTACCATGCACCTGAGCACGCTGTGGACATTCCCGTGGGAGGGAGGGGCAGGATGGAGTCAGTCAGTGGTGTGGTGGGGCTGTGGCTCTGCGGGAGGCATGGGCTGGATACCCTACTGAGCATGTGAGGAATGGGGGGCAGGTAGCTGGTAGCACAGGTGGGAGAGCAAGATGGGAAGGTCCCCCCAAATCCACATGGACCTGTGCCAACACTGGGAAGGAGAGGCAGGAGGATCTTGGGCATTTAAGGTGTGTCGGAAACAAAATGTAAAAACAAAGACCAGCCAGGTGCCAGTGACTCACATCTGTCATCCTAGCTACTCAGGAGACTCAGATCTGAGGATGGCGGATCAAAGCCAGCCTGAGCCAGGAAAGTCTGTGAGACGTTTATCTCCAATGAACCACCAGAGAACTGGAAGTGGCGCTGTGGCTCAAGTGCTAGAGCGCTCACCTGGAGCTGAAGAGCTCAGGGACAGCGCCCAGGCCCTGAGTTCAAGGCTGATGACTGACAAAAGCTAATATAGTAAAGGCCAGGGGGCGTAGGGGGCGTGGTTCAGTGGAAGCGTGCTTGCCTAGCCTAGAACCACACCCCAAGATCCCATCCCATGTGTGCAGCAAATTGGGTAACTCCCCATTTTCTGTTGGATCCTTCTTATCTGGCACCAACCCCCTAGACCCTGGGGGAATAGCTGGGGATGGCCCACAGGCCAGGGCCACCCAGAGTGACCCCTCCCCGTCCCTGAAGGACCCACACCTGGTGACCTCACAGCACGAGGCTCCTGAGAGTCTGTCCACGGCCATTGGTCACCTAGTCCGTAATTGGACCGATGATCCCAGGTAGAACCAGACCACACCCCCGCCCCCTCTGGAGAGCTGGGGTCTGTCGCTCCCCAGCGTGGCCTCCCCGTCCCTGTCCTGCGCTGGGTCCTGGTCTGCTTGCAGGCCTGTGGCAAGGGCCACACAGAGGAAGGAGCCAAGTAAAGCTGAGCGCTTGCTCTGCCTCACCCGAGCTGCCCGGGCCACGCAGTGCTGCAGGACCCGTGTGGCTCCATGTGCCCCCTCCCCCCCCCCCCCCCCCCCCGCCATCACCTGGGGGTGACCTGGCCTCCACAGGACCTTGGTGATGTCTGGGATGTGGGGTTTGTCCCAGAGGCCTCGGCATGGAGCGGGGAGGCCAGGGAGGCCCCAGGATGCCCACACAGAATCGAGGTGCCCAGGCCTAAGCCATCTCAGGGCCACCACGAGGCCCCAGCTGCCCCCGGTGAGTCACCGCAGGCCTGCGCTGCCATGTGTCATTTCCTCTTGTTCCTCGAAGCTGAGACCCTGCGCGGCAGGGACCAGTTTTTCAGGATGAGCAGTGATGAAGAGGAAGTGTGCCCAGAGCCTGAGGAACAGGGCACTGTGCTTCTGGGGGTTCAGGCGGCACCTGGACGCCTCCCCAACTCCATTCCCAAGCTGCTAAGGGCCTGGCCCCGTGTGAGCAGCCGCCTCCTGTTACAGGGCTTCTGGTCCACATCCGGGGGCTTGGCATGAAACCCCTAGAGGTGGAAAGCCTTGCCCTGGAACAGGGTCTCCACCCCCCCCCCCCCCCCCGCCCATCTCTGCAGAGTGAAGGCCCAGCCTTCCACCCCTCCACACAGCACTCTGCCCCCAACCCTGAGTGACAGGGACAGGCCCTTGCATACATGGCCAGCATCACTTGGGGTTGTGTCTAGTGAGGGGGAGCACATAGAAATGGGGACCTGAATCTGGAGCCAGGAAGGGCCCAGAACAGCGGCCATGGTTGGCAGGCATGCCAGATGCCAGGCCTGCTGAGCCACCTCAGTGGGCCTGACTCATGAGGTGGGGTGTGCAGGGGTCCTCACCCAGGTGTGCCGAGTGACCATGGGGTACCCACCCCCAAGGGAGCAGGTGAAGCTTGTGAGCACGTGTCCAGAAGGTGTGGCTGTGGTGGTGAATACTCTGGGGACCTTGGGGTAACTCCAGAGGCCATAGGCAGTGGCAGACCCCACAGTGAGCAGCCGCCTAGGGCCATTCCTAAGGCTCGGTCCTGCTGGCACTCAGCCACCCGGTGTTGTGGGGTCTCTGTGATCATTGTTAAGTTTGGGGAGCAGAACAGCGCAGGCTCCTTGGCCTGCTGTCCTGGGGTTTGTGTGAACCACTAAAATGGCTCTGACAGAGCTCAAGTAAAATGAACGGCCTGCTTCCTCCCCCAGCAGGCCCTGCCGCCTGACCCTGTCCCCATGCCCCCTGCTCTACCTGCAGATCACCGAGCCGGCAGGGCTCCCGCGCCTCCTCTGCCATGCTCAGCTCCTGCGAGCTGCCACAGGGGTGTCTGCCCTTTGTGCCTGAGAGGTAGAAACACCAAACCTGTGCCAAAAAGGGCTTGCACCTCTGCTTTGGAAAGCAGTTGCCAGAGTCTCAGCAGCCCCAGTAGAACTGTGTGTACCACGTGTCCATCCCATCCCCAGCCTGCAGCAACCACGCTGCATCCCTGCAGGAAAGTGTTCTGCCCCTGCCCGGGCCCTGCTGAGAACCACTGGTTAGGCCTTTGGCCAGTTTGGCCTCCTGCCCTGTGGGCAGCAAGGGTGGGTTTATTTTGGATGTTGATGCTTGCTGTGCCTCACAGTCCTTCGTACCTTCTGTTGCACCTGCAGCCGGCTGGCTGCGGAGGATCACCGCAGACTGGCCACGCTCCTGGCTCTTAGCCGCCCGGGTCGAAGTCTGGGGCCCAACTCCTCAGAGGCAGATGGGTGCCCGCTCCCAGTTGTAGATTGTACCAGTTAGACTGTGGGAACCCCACACCCTTCAGTCAACCAGTCCTAGATTCACAAAAAAAGACTGCATCGGAGCTGGAAGCTTTGTGGTGTGTGCTTGCCTGTGTGTGTCAGGCCCCGGGGTCTACCCTGTGTACCACCCAAAAACAATTAAAATGTATATGGAGCCAGCTACTGTGGCTCCCACCTGTCATCCTAGCCACTCAGGAGGCCGAGATCTCAGGATCACGGATGGAAGCCAGCCTGGGCAGGAAAGTCTGTGACACTCATCTCCAATTAACCATCAGGAACCCAGAAGTGGCGCTGTGGCTCAAGTGGTAGAGCATTTACCTTGAGCTGAAGAGCTGAGGGACAGCGCCCAGGCCCAGAGTTCAAGCCCTATGACCTACCTACCAAAAAGAAAAAAAAAAAAAGTATATGATGGGAGGCTAGGTACCAGTGGCTTACACCTGTAATTCTAGCTACTGGGATGTGAGACCGAGGGTGAGATCTGAGGGTCTCAGTTTGAATGTCTCTAACATTCTTCTCTTCAATTAACCACAAGCTGGAAATAGAGCTGTGGCTCAAGTGGTAGAGTATTAGCCTTGAACACAAAAGCTCAGGGACAGTGCTAAGGCCCTAAGTTCAAGCCTCAGGACCAGCACCAAAAATTTACATGGGAAGGGGGTGTGATGTGACGTGCAAATACCACTTGAGGTCCCGGAACTCTCTACTCACCATATGAAATAAGCAAGTTTCGGTGCCATATCAACCTGCTTTGTTGGTGGTGGTCATAGAGCTTGAACTCGGCCTGGGCGCTGTCCCTCAGCTCTTCAGCTCAAGGTGAGCGCTCTACCACTTGAGCCACAGCGCCACTTCCGGCTTTTTCTGCTTATGAGGAATCGAACCCAGGGCCTCATGCATGCAAGGCAAACGCTCTACCACTAAGCCACCTTCCCAGCACTCATCCTGTTTGGTTTTAAGCCAGGGTCTTCAAATATGGCTCAGGTTGGGCTAGAACCCATGACTGGCCTGCCTCCTGAGGGCCAGGGTAGCACGCAAACCATTCAGCTCATAGTACGCACACCCCTTTTATTTTTCCTTCTGTTTTGGTTGAACTGGGGAGCCTCGTATGTGGCAGGTGCTCTGCCTCTTAAGCCACATCTCCAGTCCTGGACCTAAGTTTGCATTACAGACATACTCCATTGACTGAGAAGGCCTGGTCCTGTGTCGGTGCGGGGGGGGGGGGGGGGGGGGAGCAGGGGTGTGCCTCTAAAGGATGCAGGAAGGAGAGCCTGCGCACCCTCCCTGCGGCCTCATTGAAGTCCCTCTGGGACGGTGCCTGTGGTAACGGCTGGGGGCCCCCATGGGGACCCCCCGTCTCTGTGATGATGCTCCTGCCCCAGCTTCTAAAGGAGCCCCACTCCCTGGCGTTGGCTGTGGGGTCCGCAAGCTGGGGCTCAGCCTCCTGTGCGCTGGGCTCGCGGTTGCAGTGTCTTGCTTGGCCCTGGAGCTGCTTCTGACCTGGGCATGCGCTCTGGTTCCCTCCCACAAGTGCTGGCGCAGGGCCCCGAGTCACCTGAGAGACCCTTCGTTCTGACCGCGGAGGCCGTGGTCAGCGAGCTTGGCTCCCCCAGCAGCTCTGCACCAGGGCCTTCCAGCACCTGAGCTGATCCCGCTGGCAGCAGGCCCAGGAGTGCGCCCTGGGAGGAGGAAGGAACTTTCTGGAATAGTGAATCTTGCTCTGCTACCCAGCAGGCACTCAGGCGTGTGGCCAGGTGGGCATTTACCACTGGCCCTGAGCTCTCGATACGGTCTGTCGGGACGCTGCCCCCAACGTGGTGTCTGCCAGAACAGGCATCGCCGTGCCCTTGGGGTGCCCTGGGGCCTAGGCTGGTGTGGGTGGGGTGCATCCTGCGAAGGGAGAGGCGGCCTGGCTGTCAGCACTGCCTGCGGCCGCAGCCCAGTGGACCAGAAGCGGGGTGTTATCCTGGCAGCATCCCCTCAGCGCGCACACTCAGGACTTGGGGACACGGGAGTGGGTGCAGGCTTGGGGGACCTGCCACAGCAGCCGTTGGGGGACACTCACTCCCAGCCAGGAGCCCCCTTCCTCCTCCGTACCTGTGCTCACAGCGGCACTATGGGAGGGGCTGCCAGCCATGGCTGCCGTCCTGCAGGTCTTGCCCCTCACCTCTGCCTGGTTGGGGCCCAGCCCCGCTCCAGCCGTGGCCCTGGCACTTGGCAGAGGCCATCTGGGGTGAGGAGGGGCCGTGGGTCTGCGCAGCTCCTCAGGTACCACGTTGTTCCGAGGCGATGGACAGGCGAGGACCGGGGAGACCACGCTGGTGCGACCTAGGGCTGTTCTCAAACAGCTCCAGGAGAGAGATGGTCATCAAACAGTCGCCTTTTGTTGTTGTTGGTTGTGGGGCCTGAACTCGGGGCTTGGGCACTGTCCCCAAGCCTCTTTCAGCTCAAGGCTGGTGCTCTACCACTTGAACCACAGAGCCACCTACGGCTTTTGAAGGTTTCATTGGAGATAAGAGTCTTGTGGGGACCTTCTGCCTGGGCTGGCTTCAAACCACAAACCTCAGATCTCAGCCTCCTGAGTAGCCAGGATGCCAGGCGTGAGCCACCAGTGCCCATTCGCCTATTTAGTTTCTCCAGGGTCAGTGTGGAGCTCAGTGAGTGGGGGTCATCCAGCTGCAGATTCAGGGTGTGTAGGCGGGAGGGCAGCAGGGGTCTCAAGAGAACCAGTGTGTTCTCAGGGCCTCCAGGCAACAGCTGTTATTCCCACGTTGGGAGTGGGGTGGTGTCTGCCCTGCACCTCTGTTTAGTGGACAGGGAGCCACGGGCGCTCATTCAGAAGGTGTCTGCTGTGGCCCTGTGCTACGTTTGGTGGCACCATAGCACCATCCCTGAGCATCGTCCACCCTGCCTGGCTCCCAGGCCAGTGCTCCTCTCTCCGGTGTTCTTCCCCCACTGATGGCACTTCCCAGCCTCCCACACACGCACGCGTGCGCTCACGCACGCATGCCCCCGCCCCACCCCATCCCGCTGGGCTGACTGCAAGGCCCTGGCCCTCAGCCGTCAGGTGTGAGATGAGGCGCGCTGGCCCCGCACTTGTAGGGCACACGTGGGCCAGGGGCTATGGCTTGGAGCCACAGTGCTGCCACTTGTCCCCCTCCAGTGCCACCTGCCCTCCCAGCCCTGGAGGTCAGCAGCTAGTTTGTCCCCACGGTCACCTCACTGACCCCTGCCCTTCCTCCCAGGCTGCCCTGGCTGGAGTCCCGCCCCGCCCCGCCCGGCCATGGACCAGGACTACGAGCGGAGGCTGCTACGCCAGATCGTCATCCAGAATGAGAACACCATGCCCTGTGTGAGTCTGTGCAGAGTGGGGGGGGGGGGGGGTATGCCCTGTGTGAGTCTGCAGGGTGGGGGGTCCCACCGTGACCTGGCGTAACCAACACTGAGCTAGGATCAGGCCCTGCCTGCATCCACACCGGTAGGAAGGAGGGCAGCAAGGGTGGTGAGGTCCTGCCCACCTCCCCTGCCCAGGCCATGGGCTCCGTTCCCCGCCCCCCCTCCCCCCCCCTCCCCCGCCCCTGCTGTTTCCTGGACAGGCCCGGGGGCTGAAGCCAGCGCCTTCCCTTCCAGGTGTCGGAGGTGCGGAGGACCCTGACACCAGCCAACTCCCCGGTGTCCTCCCCCAGCAAGCACGGGGACCGCTTCATCCCCTCGCGCGCCGGCGCCAACTGGAGCGTGAACTTCCACAGGATCAATGTGAGGGGCAGCGCCTCTGTGGCAGGCAGACTGGGGTGCCTGGGGGGCCATCCTCCCTCGGAGCCTTACCCCTGCACTTCCTCCCCTGCAGGAAAATGACAAATCTCCCAGCCAGAACCGGAAAGCCAAGGACGCCACCTCGGACAACGGCAAGGGTAAGCTGCCCGCCTGAGCTGCCACCCCACGCCCCCAGCCCCACGGTCCCGTCCACCCGGCTCACACGCTGTCGCCCACAGACGGCCTGGCCTACTCAGCCCTCTTGAAGAACGAGCTGCTGGGCGCCGGCATCGAGAAGGTGCAGGACCCACAGACGGAGGACCGACGGCTGCAGCCGTCCACTCCCGAGAGGAAAGGCCTGTTCACGGTGAGCCGCGCGTGGGCCCTGTCCTCTGCTGCACGGGTTCCCGTCAGGCGTGGCCCTAACACCAGCCCACGTGGCCAGGGCCAGAACCACAGTTGCTGGGGAAGCCCATGGGCAAAGGCCTGGGCAGTCTCTGCTCAGTCTCCACCCGATTCCATGCTTTCGGGTGCTCTGGGTTTGGGTGTGAAGCCCCCAAGCCCTGGCATCCCCTGAGCAGGTGTCTTCTGTCCCCAGTACTCCCTCAGCGCCAAGCGCTCTAGCCCCGATGACGGCAACGACGTATCCCCCTACTCCTTATCCCCCGTCAGTAACAAGAGGTGAGTCGGGGCCCTCGGCGGGTGGGGGCCCGGTGCAGACAGTGAAGAAGCCCACCCAGTGGCCCAAGGACCCCCAGACAGCAGCCCCGGAAGAACGGGGTGGCGGAAGCCCAGGACGGCAAGCTGCAGATTTGGGATGAGGTGATGAGCAGAGAAGCAGGGCTGGGCCCCAGGCAGGGCGGGGCGGTGCTTCCGCGCATGGGCAGAAAGCCGCAGGCCCCTGCTCCACAGTCAGAAGCTGCTGCGCTCCCCACGGAAACCCACGCGCAAGATCTCCAAGATCCCCTTCAAGGTGCTGGACGCGCCCGAGCTGCAGGACGACTTCTACCTGAACCTGGTGGACTGGTCGTCCCTCAACGTGCTCAGCGTGGGGCTGGGCACCTGCGTCTACCTGTGGAGTGCCTGTACCAGCCAGGTAGGTGCCTGCCGTGGGCTCTGGCGGGGAGGGATCAGCTTTTCTGGGGCCCCAGGGCTGGGTGGGGCATGGCAGCCCCCCGCTGCCCTCTGGGGGCGCTCAGCGTCTGCTGTGTTTCAGCCCAGGCTGCCAGCCATGGTGGCATGCCCCACATGTCCCTCCCTGTGGCCACCACGCCTGGCTGAGGCCCAACTTGGCAGGGGCCACCACTCAACACTGGCCTCTGAGATAAAGTGAGGGACTCCTCACCCCAGTACCCCTGTCCCCCCACTCCTTCATTCTCCTCTCCTTGCTGACCTGTGTCATCCCAAGAATCGCAGGGTGCCAGATGGTACCTGTGGCCCCTTGGTGCCAAGTAACGGGATGGGGACATGTCTCACATGCCCTCTGCCCCCAGGTGACCCGGCTCTGTGACCTCTCCGTGGAAGGGGACTCGGTGACGTCAGTAGGCTGGTCTGAGCGGGTGAGTGCCGGGGAACCCAGCGTGCCATCTGGAGCCCTCCCCGGGGTGCTCACCCCCCAGCCTGAGCATAGGGCTGCTCGTTGTGGGGTGCCACAGTCTACGGCAGGGTTGCAGCCCACAGGGCCCCACAGTCGGGGGGGGGGGGGGGCGGACGGTACCTCTACCTGCTCACATCCTAGATGGTGAGGAGGCCCCGGGGCGTCAGCGGAGCACTGCCCCCCTTGCTGGGTACTGGGTGGCACCGGAGCCTCACGCCTGGCCTCTGTCACCCTCAGGGGAACCTGGTGGCCGTGGGCACGCACAAGGGCTTCGTGCAGATCTGGGACGCGGCGGCCGGGAAGAAGCTGTCCATGCTGGAGGGCCACACGGCACGCGTTGGTAAGGAGTCTGGCGTGGTGCGGCGGGCTGCAGGTGGGCCCGGCCCTGACCCGCTCACCCTGCCTCCCGCCTCCCGCTGCAGGGGCCTTGGCCTGGAACGCCGAGCAGCTGTCATCGGGCAGCCGCGACCGCATGATCCTGCAGAGGGACATCCGCACCCCACCCCTGCAGTCGGAGCGGCGGCTGCAGGGCCACCGCCAGGAGGTCTGCGGCCTAAAGTGGTCCACCGACCACCAGCTCCTCGCCTCGGGGGGCAACGACAACAAGGTATGGCCGGAGCCCGGGGACGTCCCCACAGGCTGGGCATGGTGGGGTGCACCAGGCAGCCCGGCCCTGCAGCTCGGCGGGGGGTTGGGGGGGGAGCTGGGGAGGCTGGGGGCTTGCGCCTCCTGCTGGGCCAGGGCCTCACCGCCTGTGCCCGCAGCTCCTGGTCTGGAACCACTCGAGCCTGAGCCCCGTGCAGCAGTATACTGAGCACCTGGCCGCCGTGAAAGCCATCGCCTGGTCCCCGCACCAGCACGGCCTGCTGGCGTCGGGCGGCGGCACGGCTGACCGCTGCATCCGCTTTTGGAACACTCTCACGGGCCAGCCGCTGCAGTGCATCGACACCGGTTCCCAAGTGTGCAACCTCGCCTGGTCCAAGCACGCCAACGAGCTGGTGAGCGCCAAGCCGGGGAGCCGGGCGCCCCTCCGCCCTGTGTGTGTGAGTCCATGTGTCCCCGCCCCGCAGCCAACCTGACCAGCCCCGTCCGTAGGTGAGCACGCACGGCTACTCACAGAACCAGATCCTCGTGTGGAAGTACCCGTCCCTCACCCAGGTGGCCAAGCTCACCGGCCACTCGTACCGCGTCCTCTACCTGGTGAGTGGCCGCTGGCTGGGGGCAGGGCACGCTCACACCTCCACCCGATCGCAGCACCCCTCCACCGTGGGCCCTACTAGCCAGGCACCCCATTCTGCTCCCCCCCCACAGCCTGTGTGGCCCTGGGCCTTGCTTCCCCCTGGGCACGCAGCTGCCACCTCCAAAGTGACCGCGCCTCCCGCCTCCCCCCTGCGCCCCCCCACTCTGCCCCCAGCGCTGCCTGCAGCTGTCCTGTCCTCTCCGCAGGCAATGTCCCCTGACGGGGAGGCCATCGTCACCGGGGCTGGCGACGAGACCCTGAGGTTCTGGAACGTCTTTAGCAAAACACGATCGACAAAGGTAAGGCAGGCCCTGCCCCAGCCCCACGCACACCCTGGCCCCGCCGCCCCGCCGCTGCTCACGAGCCCCGTGTCCACAGGAGTCCGTGTCGGTGCTCAACCTCTTCACCCGGATCCGATAGGCCCACGGGCGGAGCGCGTCCCTGTGGAGACCGCCTGCCAGCTTGCATGGACCCGCGTCCCCGCCCGCACAGTCCCTGGAGGAGACGGCGGGCGGCCGGGCGGGCGCTGGGCCTGGAGACCCCCGAAGAGTCTCATTAAATGCCTGATTGTGAGCCATGTCCACCAGTGTCTGGGGCGGGGACACGGGACCCTCCGCAGCGGGCCCTGTTGTCACCCTTCTTGGAGAGCCGAACCCCCAGTGTCCCCGGGGCCTTGGCCCGCGCCAGCCATCAGCACTCGGCACAGTGGACGCCAGGGACCCACGGCGCTGTCCGGTGCTGCCTGGAACCCGGGCCACTGCCACCGCTGCCCGTGGCTATGTCGGACAGACAGCTGGACACCAGGCTGGCCTGAGACCACGGGTCAGCCGCCACCAGCCAGGGGCCATGGACCCAGGGCATCTGCAGCGCCATGGCTCCACCTGCCAGGCAGCCTCGGTGCCAGCTGGGGACAGCGTGGGTGCCTGCTGCCCCCACATCTGGTGGTGGACCTGTCATCGCGAAACTCGCTGAGTCTTGGCCATCGTGCGTCCTGTGTTCGCCTCTCTGCTTCCCCTGCCCGTGTGACTCTGCGTCCGCCGTGGGCACGGGGCCGCGAGTAACCAGGGCACCAGGTGTGTCCATCCTCCCTCCCCCCGCCCGGTGCGCGGCCGCCTGCCTGTCTCCATCCGGTCGCCTGCCGTGGGAAGGGCGCTCAGCCCTCTGGAAGCCTTCCGGGGCTTCCCTGACCTCAGATCCTGTGTCTTCTTACCCCTCCCTCCCCCAGCAGCCAGTGGTGCCCATCCTCAGCCCCTCCTGCCGGGGCGGGGCCTGCTGGCCAGCGCCTGTGCGCATGTGTATATATGTATTTGTGACTCCCTCATGTCTGTTTCTGTGTTTTGTTGCCAGTCCTGGAGTTTTGGAGGCACGGGCAGGGCTGGGTGGCCGCCCTGGGTCACAGTGATCCCTGACCTGCCACAGCGTGCTGGTCGCAGGGCATGGCTGGCGTGCAACCCCTTACGCCTCTCTGAGGTTGAAAGCCCAGCCAGCGGGTGGCTCACAAGTAATCTCAGCCATTCCGGAGGCTGAGTTCTAAGAATGAAGGTTCGAAGCCAGCCTGGGCAGGTTGTCTATGAGACTCATGTCTAATGGACCACCAAAAAGCCAGAAGTTGGAGCTCTGGCTCGAGTGGTCGAGTGCCAACTTTGCGCACAAAAAAGTGAAAAGCGCGGCTGCGCCCCCAGCCCTGCCCTGGCTCTGCCAGCTCGGTGGCAAAGGATGCGGGGCACAGCGAGGTGCCAGGCAGGGCGAGGTGCTGGGCAGAGCTGCCCCGCTGCGGGGGTCCTGCAGGAGCCTCGTCCTGTGGGCGCTGAGCTGGGTCCTTGTGCTGGGGTGGCAGAGAGGTAACAGGTGTAGACAGGGCCTGACCCCAGTGAGGGGGCAGAAGGGCTCTTGGGTAGAGTGCCAGGCCCTGACCTGGCACTGCCCAGAGCATCTCACGGAGGGATACCTGGTGGTGTGCTGGTCGTGGAAGGTAGCTGTTGGTGTAGAGGAAGGGGTGGGGAGGGGCACGTGGCGGGCATGAGGGAAGGAGGGACTGCAAGTGCTGGTGAGGGTCTGGTTGGTGAGTAGTGGTAGTGAGCAAGGGGAGCAGAGAAGGTGAGGGGCTGCTGAGTGAGGGAGGGATGGGGCTTAGTCTGTGGGACTGGCCGCTGAAGGACAAAGCCTGCAGCCCACGCCAAGGCCCTGGAGCAGGACAGAGCCTGGCACACAGGCGGGGCAGGACTGGGGCCCCTAGGTGGGACCTGGCTGCCGGGGGGAAGCAGAAGGGCCGACCGGGAGCCCTTGGTGGTTGTGTTTACATTTTCTTGTGGTAATATGCATAACAATATATACTGCCAAAAAGTAAACCGGTTCAGTGGAGTTAGTATATTCAGTTTTATAACAATCCGAACTTCAGAACTTCCCCTGATCACCAAAAGGAAGCTCATCCCCGGAGCTGCCGCCGAGACCCCTCCCTGTCCGTCCCACCCCTCACGTCCACTTCCTGTGCAGGTCCAGTTCTGGACGTTTCTCATCCACAGAGCCCGGTGTGGCCCTTTGTATGTCTCGAGCCTGTTCCTGTGCCTGGGTGTGTGATGTTCCCACGTGGGGGTGCGGTGCCCTGCGTGCTCCTCCGGCGGTGGGCGCAGTGCTCCCCATTACTGCTGAGAGCGCCGTGTTAGGTCAGGGAGGGGCGAGGGCGGGAGAGCTGGAGGGTGCCGAGGGGCCCCAAATGCCCCCTAGCCATTGGAGTGGCTCCCCACCGCTGGGGAGGGGGAGGACAAAGGCAGGGCGGGGCCCAGGGCTGACCACCCGCCCGTTGCCAGGACACCGGAGTGGGTGGCCTTTGTCCCTGTCAACAGTGGCCCTAGTACCTCCCTTCCCGGAGCCTTGGGATGCAGAGGCAGACATGCAGACCCTGAGGCGGGAGGCTGCCCGGCCCTACGTCCCCTTGGGCACCCTTGAAGTTGACTTCCCGGCCCCTCGCCACAGGTGGGTCCCCGCCAGCACACCGGGGCTCTGTGTGGCTTCCTGCTAGGTGGGCTCTGGCAGTGAGCGGAGCTCGAGCGCCACCCTGTGGTCTGGAGCACGGACAGCCCTGTTCTCAGTTCCCCAGGCCCAAAGAAAATCCCCCCCCCCCCCCCCCCCCACCAGGGATCCAGCCTGCCATCCAGGCTACTCAGACCTGGCTGGTTCAGAGAAGTCCAGACTCATAGCCATTGACCTGCTAAATGCCAGGAGGGTGGTATGGCTCAAAAGTGGTAAACCACTGGCAAAAAAGCAGAGTGCCTAAGGCCCAGCGTCCAAGTCCAGCACCAGCTCAAAAATGAGAAGCTGGGCCTGGGGGACAGGACCCCACACATCTGTGACCTCAGCCCTCGGGGTGCTGAGGTGGGTCAGTTCCAAACCAGCCTGGGTGATGGGGATCCTTCCTCTTTTTTGGGGGGGGTTGGTCATGGGCCTTGAACTCTGGGTCTGTGCGCTGTCCCTGCGCTCTTCAGCTCAAGGTGAGTGCTCTACCGCTTGAGCCACACACTTCCGGTTTTCTAGTGGTTTATTGGAGATGAGTCTCATGGACTTTCCTGCCCGGGCTGGCTTTGAACTGCGATCCTCAGATCTCAGCCTCCTGAGTAGCTGGGATTACAGGTGTGAGCCACCGGTGCCCAGCAAGGGACCCTTCCTTTTAAGCTCAGACCAATCCAAAGCCGGGTGGAAAAGGCAGCCCCACATGGCTGCTCTGGGAGATGGCAGAAAACACTACAAAGAGGAACAACCAGGTGCAGGTTCATTTGGAGACAACCTTGCTATGGAGCACTCAGTCCTCCTAAGGATTGAGGTTAGAGGCCGTACCACCATGCCTGGCAGGAAAGTTTTTTTTGTGGGAAGTTCATACGTTGTGCTGGGATTCACCCAGGGCCTTGCCCCAGATTTCAGTAACCCTGAAGTGTGTTTGGCCCATGTTCACTGCAGATTCTGTTTAACCATCTACACTGCCCTGGGACCTTTGCACATGCTGTTTACCACCTCTACAGGCTCTTCCTGATCTCAGCCTAGGCCAGGTTCTGCCTTCAGATGCAGACACATCATATCATTTAACCTGTCTGCCAACACCCACCCCGCTCTAGCTCAGCGTCCTGGGGCACTCCCAGGCAGGGGGTCTTCCTGGAGGAAGTGCTCCAAAGGGCTTTCAAGTCTGACCAGGCCGCACGCGGCCCCTCTGTCAGAGCTCTCCTCCGGGTTAAGGGGTTGGATGGGACAAGCTCAGGGAGACTCCCGTTCTGGATTCCGGCAAGCTGAGGCTGGGGCCGGCCAGAGCCGCCCGCTCACCCTCGGCCCCCCTCAGCGATGACTACCTGTTCATGGAGGGGCCTCGCTGGACACCGGCCATCAAGCACGGGACGCGCTGGAAGTACTCGCCCATGGGACGCGACGCCGCCGGCCAGCTGTTGTACACCGGCCTGACCAACTCGGACCCCCGCGAAGCCTGGTACAACCTGCCCCGGGCCCTGGACAGCCCCTACCGCGAGGCCTACGCCCGCTGGCACGGGTGCTTGGACCACCGCCAGCGGGGCCTGCCCCCCGGTGAGCGCCCCCTGCTCGCAGGGTCACCCCCAAGGCCAGGCTGCTCCTGGGGACAGGCCCCGCCTCCCGGCACCCAGTCACTCACAGGACAGGCCCCGCCTCCGCGAGCTGTCCCGCCCACCCTCGGGAGAGGCCCCGCCTCCCGGCACCCAGTCACTCACAGGACAGGCCCCGCCTCCGCGAGCTGTCCCGCCCACCCCGGGAGAAGCCCCGCCCACAGGGCACCCAGTCCACTCAGGGCAGGCCCCGCCTCCGCGAGCTGTCCCGCCCACCCCGGGAGAAGCCCCGCCCACAGGGCACCCAGTCCACTCAGGGCAGGCCCCGCCTCCACGCGGTGCGCCGCCCTGACCAGCCCCGCCTCCGCAGCCTACACTCAGCACGTGCGGGACAACGCGTGGTACGACCCCGTGCTCCCCGCCCAGTACAAGAGCCCGAACACCCGCTGGGGGAGCGCGCTGTGGAGGGACAGGCTCCTGCGTGGCAAAGACTATGGTGAGCCGCCCGCCCGGAGTCACCTGGGCCGGCGGGGGGGGGGGGGGGGGGCGGGGCACCTGCGGGGGCGGGGCCGGGACCCCGCGCGGTGACCCGGCCCTCGCCTCGTCCCGCCCCCCAGTTGTGAACCGGAACCGATTCGGGGAGGAGCCGCGTGGGACGTGGGACTACGTGCCGTGCCTGTCGGCGGCCCAGCGGCCGCGCTACGCCTCGCGGGCCCCGCGGACCTGGGGCCTGGAGCCCTGCTGCGGGACGCCGCCGCCGCGGTCCCCCCATGCGCACGCGCACGCGCCCGCGTTCCGATAAAGCTCCTGCTGTCGCCAGCCCGGCTCCTCGGCGCCTCTCGGCCGCGGGCGGGCGGGCGGGCCGTCAGGGCCGGGCTCCGGGGTCCCCTGGAAGGCGGAGCGCGGGTGAGTGCGGGGCCCGGCCCCCGCCCGCCCGCCCCGCCGCCCGCGCGGGCCCCACTCACGCGTCCGGAGGCCGATGGGCCAGACGAAGAGGCTGCAGAGCGCCAGCGCGGCCGCCGCGCCCACGCCGCCCGTCACCGCCGCCATCACCCAGCGGTAGAAGCCCACGCAGGCCGCGCAGCACAGCTCCGAGCTGGGGGCGACACGGGGGGGCACGGTGGGCTGCCGCCCCTGCCCGACCCCCAAGGCCACCTGCCGCCTCCAAGAGCAGCCGCCGGAGGCCGCCCGTGAGCCGGGGGGGTCCCGGTCCGAGTCCCTTTGTTCCTCCAGCTGGCCACTCATTCCTGCCCCAGGGCCTTTGCCTGTGGCCCACCTCAATGCCCCCAGTCCCTTGAGGCTGGGACCAAGACAGCCCAGTCGGGTCCTAAGCCGGCAGAAGTGCCAGCCCTGCACCCCATCTTGAGTTCTGCGGGTCTGGCGGACTGCGCCCTCCTCCAGCCTGACCCACGCACCTGTGGTGTCTGCCTTGGCAACCCGGACTCATACCACATCCAGTGTGAATGTATGAACTGCCCTTTATCGCCCCCCCTCCCCTCCTCCCCCCGCCCCCAGACCCACGGGCCTGCAGGACACAGGGCTGGTGGGAAAGAAGAAGGGGTGAGTGAAGGACTCACGGACAGGGATGCAGGCTCTGCACAGCCATGACCGCCAGCCCGTTGGCCACCTTATCTGAGAAGCTCATGGCACCATACACAAAGGCTCCACTGTCCTGGGGGACAAAGGTCAGGGGGGCGGGTCAGTGCCCAGCCCGCGCGTGGGGTTTCCCGGCCTCCGGGAGTCCTGTCCAGCAGTCCTACCGTATGGGGGCCGATGAGGTCGGCTGTCATGGCCAGCGAGGTGACGAGGATGGTGGCAGAGCCGGCGCCCAGCAGCACCGCCGCCGCGTACACGGCCACGCCCAGCGTGTCCGCCAGCGCCACCCAGGCCGCGAAGGCCAGGATCACCAGGAGGCCGGCGAAGTAAGTCAGCTGCAGGGGAGGAAGTGGAGGAGGCCCAGCCCGAGTCAGGCCCACGCCCACACCGGTCCTGGCACTAGCCCCCTCTGGTGGTCACAGCCACTGAGATAAAGGACTTGTCACACTTCCAAGCTTTGCAAGGCATGGGGCATGGAGGGTGGGAGGCGGAGACCCCAGAGCCCCCCATCTGCGCCTTTGGGGTCCCCCCCACACACACACCAAATCCCAGGTGTTTGTCCACTCACGTTCCGCCCCATGTACTTGTTGACCGGCTTCATGAGGAAGGAGGAGCAGAAGCCGCTGAGGTACATCACCAGGGGAATGGTGGCGATGAACTTCTGTAGGGGCACAGCACCAGCGATCCACACGGGGTCCATGAGGTGGCCATGCCAGGGCCCAGCCCGCCATCCCACCATCCCGCCATCCCGCCATCCCGCCAACCCGCCATCCCGCCATCCCGCCATCCCGCCATCCCACCAACCCACCATCCCGCCATCCCACCAACCGGCCCCGGCCAGCTCACCTTGGGCAGGTGGAGGGAGTAGGTGAGGTACATGGCCACGTAGGTCTGAGACAGGTTCACGATGAGCCTGGTGCTCATGTACAGCACGCCCACCTGTGGGTAGATCAGCAGAGGGACAGCTAGGGAAGGGTCAGCAGAGGCCTCTCCGCAACCCACCAGCAGGGGGCACTGGGGCCCCGGTGAGAACTCCCAGAGACCCATCTTAGCTGTGACTGCACAGCAGGGACCAGTAGGAATGAGAGACTTGATCCACTGGTGATGTCTCTCATGGGTGTGGGATGAAAGATGGATTGCTAATGTCTGCCCTGGGGGTAGCAAAGTCACATGGGTTGTGTGTGCCACCTATTGGCTGAGGAGTAGGCCTGGCGGGAAGGGAGGTGCCCACTCCAGCCCCCCCTGCATCCCCACATCGTACCTGGTAGAAAGCTGGCTCCTGCAGCCAGTGCTTCCAGAGCAGCAAGGGCCGGGCTGTGGGGGCCAGCAGCGGGCTGCGCTCGTCGGGCTCCTCCGCCCTCCGCGGGCGCCCCTCCCTGGTGCCCAGGTGGAAGAGCAGTGAGGAGGCGGCGCCCACGCCCACCACCAGCAGGGCCAGGTTCTGGGGGACGGCGGGAGAGGGGTCAGGGGCCAGGGGTCAGAGGCAGTGCCAGGGGCTCAGGTCTCCCGAGCGGCCTGCCTAGGTTACCCCCAGCTCACCCGGAACACGGGCACATCCTGGGCCCCCAGCTGGTCACCCACATCCATGTCCCGGGCAGGGGCCTGCAGGTGGAGGAGCAGCCAGGCAGCGCCAAAGACGGCGATGTTGGCCACCACGGTGAAGGCATACCTGGGAGAGGGTGGGAGAGGGAGGGAGAGGGTGGGTCGGGTCTCAGCAGGTGCAGGGACCCCTCCCCTTCCTCCTCCCCCCCCCCATGGAAGTCAGGGCCACCAGAGGACCCCTAGCTGTCGACAAGTGCAGCCACCGGTGGCCCAGGCCTGCCTCAGTTTCCCCAGCCGACACAGGGCTCACCCCCACAGAACCTATTCACCCGCCTAGGGCCAAGTCCAGACCTAGTTACCGAGTCCCCCCACATCTGAATAAGCGCTTGCTGGAAGGGCCCCGACTCTGGCATTCTGTTCCCAGATGCCTGAGCTCCCACCAGCCCAGGAATCCAGGGTTTAGAACCATCTAGGCCTCTTTCCTGCAGAAGAGAAACACCCTGGCCAATGGCGGTGGTTAGCCGGGGAGTCTCACAGGGAACCGAAAGGCAGGGCTGGAAGGAGGCACCAGGGCCCCCCAGCACTGAGTTGTAGCCAAGCCTGGCTTTCGGGGCTCTGTGGTAGAGCGTTCACGGTACAGGGAAGCCCTGGGCTGCGTCCCCAGCGCCACAAATCAAGCTGCAAGCCAGTTCCTCTTCTGGAATGAGGAAGTGGGGGGCACAGCCAGCGTCAGCACCCCCCCCCATTAAAACCGAACTCTGCCCTCGCTGAGAGGCACACAGCGACCATGTCACCTCCGGGGACAAGAAAGGGATCTCGTAATGCCACTTAGGGTGGGGCGGAAACCGTCATCCTGGGCGGGCCTGGCCTAATCAGGTGACTTTCGCCACGGGCCCCAACTCCCTGCTGCACATCTGTCATCCCTCCACTTCGGAGGCTTGAGGCAGGAGGATCACAGAGAAGAAAAAGGAAGGGGGGAGGCTGGGGGAGGGGGGAGAGGTGTTTCCATGAGGCTCAGCCCAGTCAGCATCTTCCTTTCGGGAGCTGTGACGGCCGCCCGAGGACAGAGGCTGTTCACACCCCGGGTGTGTGTGTGTGTGTGTGTGTGTGTGTGTGTGTGTGTGTGTGTGTGTGTGTGTGTGTGTGTGTGTGTGTGTGTGTGTGTGTGTGTGTGTGTGTGTGTGTGTGTGTGTCATGTTACGCAGCAGTAGCTGACAGATGCACCTTTCCCTCCATGCTCCCGGCTTGGGCCCTGGGGTACCTGAGGGCGGTGAGCTCCACCTTCTCGTGGTCGTTGGTGGCCAGCACGGGGATGAGGCTGAGGTGGGCGACCTGCGTGGCGGCCCAGCCGAACTGGAAGATGACGATGAAGGGCGCGTAGTAGAGCAGGGCCACCCACTCGGGCGTGCGCTCCCCGCAGCCCAGGCACGGGCTGAAGATGAACGGGAAGGACAGCAGGACGCAGATGGTACCTGTGGAGGCGGGGAGATGGGGCCACGCCACGCTGCGTCACATCCCGGGCCTCCCCGCACCAGCCCAGGGCTTCCAAACACACACATGGGGGTGGGGAAACTAAGGCACAGCAGGCATGGCCCCCCCCCTGCCCCTCCCCCCCCCCCCCCCCCCCCCCCCCCGGCTCCATACTGTAATGAGCACAAAGGCCCATCTGCTCCCTGCATGCGGACCTTAACCACGGCCCCACCCGTGTTCTGGTGACCACCATGAGGGGGGGAAGGACAGTCACCCTGTGGGGACAGCCAGGCAGCAAGGGTCCAGGTGGCCCTGGGCCAATCCATCCGTCCTTCGCTCATAAAATGGCGCCTCCCAGGGAACTGAGGTGACCAAGCCTCCCCAGGAACCGCAGCCCCCGCCCCTCTCCCCTCCTCCAGTGTACCTCAGGACCTTTACACGTGCCATGTCCTCCGCCTGGATGGCTTCTCCCTCCCATCATAGCAAAGTGGCCCCTCCGGCCTCGCCCCATCTTCCCCACCAGAGCTCAACACCACAGGTGGGCACGGGTCCTCTCAAGTCCCCTCTGTGCCCCAGGGATCTCCTGACCCATCCAGACTCCGGAGGATGGGTTGAATAATAAACACGGAGCCTCAACTCAGAGCTCAAAGTGGTGCTGTGACCACGGTGCACCAGATGAGGAGATGGAGGCCAAGTGCAGAGCTCTGAGCCCACGGCCACGGCCGGTGACCTCACCCTGCGTCCCGGCCTCTGCCTCTGCCCCTCCCTCCTTCCTCTGGCATGGAAATGGAGTCAGCCCACAGCCCGTCCTCCTCTGAGCCAAATGGAAGCGGGAAACGGTCAGTTCCCAGAGGCAGGGGGGGTGGGGGTGGGGGGTGGGGGGTGGGGTGGCCCAGCACTAGACTGTGAACTCCAGGGAGGAAAACTGGGCTGGCTCCCCGAGGCTGGCATCAGAAGGTCTGGCTTGGGGTCCTGGGGCAAGCGACTTGGCCTCTCTGGGCTCCCAGGAAAGGTCCTGCCTCCCGGGATTGGCAGGAGAAGGACTGACCTTCAAGGCTGGCGGGATCCCTCCTCAACTCTGGGCCACTTCCTGACTCAGCCCTTACATACCCTCTCTCAGCTGCCCCTCCTGCCTACACACTCCTACTCACCTGTCAAAACCCCAAAGCTAATGTCCCTGTCCCCCATTGCCCCCCACTCCCCCCCTACCCATCTCCACCACCCAGACTCCGGAGTGAAATAGAGAAGTGGGCACCACTGCCAGGATGACTGTTACTCATGTCCTTATCAACTATTAGGAGATACTTCCCTGTCTCCCTTTCTCAACTGAGAACTGGGAAGGGGTATAGGCTGGGGCCTTAGGGCCATTTACCAGGGGTTTTATACAAACACAAGCCTGCACCCCTGTGGCCTCCACTTCTTCTGGTGTCCCAGCTGCCTCCTCTGGGGTCAGTGGGAGCCTCCCCAGACTTCAGACCTCCCCCTCATGACAGGAGCCAGGGAGCTCTGCACTGATCACATGCCAGACCTCAGGGCCTTTGCACATGCAGTGTCCTTTGCCAGGGATCCCTTCTCCTGGCTGGCTGAGGAGAGAAAGGAAGGTAGGGCAGGGGAGGGGAAGGAGGATCCCCTGCGGCTCTCCTCCACCCTGCGCAGGAATTCCCTGGTGCAGTTGGGACTCTCCAGCCTACATGGGGCTCTGCCCTTCACCCGGGCATCAGTTCAGAGGAAGGGCAGCTTGGCCACCTCTGTTTCCTCCTCCCACAGGGCTGCCATAGTGAGGTGACCCGGGTCCAGCCCCCTGACCTCACAGCCCCGGGGCCTCCAAGCAGTCCACCATGGTCACCCACAAGTCGCAAGGTTCACTACAATCTTGCAAAAAGTACCACTCAGGAGGCCAGGCGTGGGTCAGAGCACGCCCCGTCCCCCCAGGGCAGAGGGGCGCCTGGGCGGCCAGGGCAGGCTCCTCTCCCGGGCTTATCAGAGGGGCCAGCCCGCACCCCTCCAGGACTCCACCCCAGACAGCACCCGGGGGGACCCCGGGGAGGGACAGCAGATAAGTCTCGAGGCACACCCCGCTCCGACCCCGCAGCACTGCCTGGGACGGTCAACGGGTGGGCTTGAGCTGGACCAGACAGACAGACAGACCGACAGGAGGCGCTGGACAGGCGGATGAAGCCGGCACCCCGGGGTGTCACAGAGGGAGAGGGGCCAGCCCGACGGGGGAGGCCGGCTGTGGGACAGACAGACGGAGTGGGGCGCGGCCGGCGGGGGGGGCAGGCAGGGGACACCCGGCCGCAGATAGGCCGGGGAGGAGGTGTCGGCCCTGAGGCCGCCCGGGGCTCCGATGGCGGTGAGACGGGTCAGGAGGGCGCTACAGAGGGACGGACGGACGGACAGGGGAGGAGACACGCACGGGGCCTGGGTGTGAGTGTCGGGTCAAACCCCACCAAGGGGGGCCCGTCCCACGGTGAGGAGCGCAGCCCACGTCGGGGGCTCGGGCCCCGCCGTCGGGTCGCGCCCCGCCGCACTCACCCGCCAGGTGCCAGGCGCGGCGCGGGCCGTAGCGGGCGCAGCGCGCGCGCATGCGCGCGGCCTCGCAGCCCACCAGCGGCGTGCACAGCCCGTCGGCGGCCTGGCCGAGCAGCAGCAGCGCGCCCGCGCCGCGCGAGCTGTAGGCGCGCACGGCGTGCAGGTAGAGCAGCAGGTACGCGAACCACATGGCGGCGCTCAGGTCGTTCAGGAAGTGGCCCACCGCGAAGCTCAGCCGCGCCACCGCCGACAGCGGCGGCCCCGCGGCGCCCCGCGGCCCCGCCGGCGGCCCGGGGCCCATGGCAGCGGGCGGCACGGGCGGCGCGCGGACGCCGGGGCCGCAGCCACGCTCGCCGGGCCCTCCCGGAGCTCGCGCCGCGCCGCCGGGCCCCGCGCGGACCCCGCCGTCCCCGCCGTCCCCGCCGTCCCCGCCGCCGCGGCCCGCGATCACCTCTGCGGCCGCCGGACCCGCGGGCGGGGAGGTTGGCTGGCCGGGCGGGGCAATCCCCGGGAGCGGCGGTCGGCTCCACCAATCAGATCAGCGCGCTGGGGCCAGGCAGCCAATCATCAAAGAGGAGGGCGGGGACTCGAGGGTTAGCCCGGCCTCCCACACACTCGGGGCGTCCGCGCGGTCCTAGCGCCCGCTCGGTACTCGGGGGTGCGCGGGGACCCCCGGAAGGTTGATTGACGGGACGTCCCGGAGAGACGCGGTCACGGTGCCTGCCGCCCCCTCGGGCCTCCCGCCGCCGGGCCGGCCGACACTCCAGCCCGCGGCCCCGCGGTGGTCCCGCGGCGGCCCGCTGCGTCGGGGCGGAGGCACGAGCGCTAATTAATTAGTAATTACGGATAATGATGGGGCCCGGCGGGGCAACACCAGCCGGCGTTTAACGAGCGCCGGCGGGGCCAGGCGCCCCACGTGGCGGAGGCCAATGGCTGGCCCACCCCGGGGTGTGGGCCGGGCCGGGGAGCGGGGCTGGGGCGCCCGGCCAGCCCGGGAGCCGCGGGGCCCACCCCGCCGGGACACCCCGCTTCTGCGGGGTTTAACACCGCGCCCCGCAGGACCGTCCCGCCTCGGCTGCTGCTTCCTGAGTGCTGGGATTACAGGCAGCCCCGCCCGGCCCGGCCTCCCTGGAATCCTAGAACTCGCCTGGTGGGGGGGGGGGGTCAGGGGGCTGGAACTCAGGACCTGGGTGCTGTCCCTGAACTCTCCTGCTCAAGGATAGCCCTTTCACCAAGTTGAGCCACAGCTCCACATCCGGTTTTTAACACTCTCTGGAAGACTTTTCTGCCCCAGGCTGGCTTCAAACCACTATCCTCAGAGCTCAGCTGTAGCTGGGATGACAGGTTTGAGCCACCAGCACCTGGCCCAGCCCCACTTGCTGATTGTACAAGAGCCACTGTCTTCCGCACACTGGACAGCACGTGGGTATGACTCCACAGAACTGCACCCTGGAGGCTGAGATCTGAGGATCAGAATTCAAAGCCGGCCTGGGAAGTCTATGAGACACCCTCCACCCTCCACCCCACCCTGGGGCTTGAACTTAGGGCCAGGGCGCTGTCCCTAAGCCTCTTTGTGCTCAAGGCTAGCACTCTACCACTTGAGCCACTTCTGGCTCTTTTAGAGTAGTGTATTGGAGATAAGAGGCCCACCAGCTGGGCACTGGTGGCTCACACCTGTAATCCAACCTATTCAGGAGGCTGAGATCTGAGGAGGATCACAGTTCAAAGCCGGCAGGACAGGAAAGTCTGTGAGACTCTTCAATGAACCACCAGAAAACTGGAAGTGGCGCTGTGGCTCAAGTGGTAGAGCACTGACCTTGAGCTGAAGAGCTGAGGGGCAGCGCCCAGGCCCAGGGTTCAAGGACTGGCAAAAAAAAAAAAAAAAAAAGAAAGGACTGGAGATGAGGTTGATCTCTGTGGGGAGATGAAGGGATAAGAGACAATTAGAAACTCTATTCCTTCCTTCCTGCCCTTGAGGCAACTTTGCACTTAGCCAAAGCTTTGTGTTCTCTCCGGAGCCCACAGATGTGTGTTCCACAGCTGGAGGCACGGCACAGGGCCTCTAGCTGACCTGGGCAGACTGAGGATTGAACTTGGCTCTTTAGGAGCTAGCTGCTTACTAGTGGGAAAAGGCAGGGCCCCTGTGAGGGTGACTTGCTGGGGTGTTATCTCTGCTGCTTTCTATCTCCTCAGCTGATCTAGAAGCAAACCCAGAAGATTCACCAGGAAGGGTTGTTTTGGGTATTGTGGTCCTTTGATTTCGATTTTTTTTTTTCCTTGTCGATTGTGAGGCTTGAACTCAGGGCCTGGGCACTGTCCCTGAGCTTCTTTTGCTCAAAGCTAGTACTTGAGCCCCAGCATCACTTCCAGCTTTTTCTATGTATGTGGTACTAAGGAATTGAACCCAGGGCCTCATGCATGCGAGGTAGGCAAGCACTCCACCACTAAAAGCCACATTCCCAGCTCTGTTGGTTCCGTATCTTGAAGTTGGCTTCAGTATGCATATTATTTTGTATAAATATGGAGAGGATTTTCACTGGCATTTCTGAAACGGAGTACATTCGCTTTAAATATGGGAAAAAAATTTAAAAATGGAAAAAGCAGATTAAGACCTCATTACAAGTGATGTCAACACCATGAGAACTCTCTTCCAACGCAGATATTCTAAAAATAAAGAATAGCTATTCCCATTGAACAGAAACTCCTGTTAGATTCTGTGTTGATGCTTGCAATCGTTGGGGATATAAAAGTGTAACATGTATAGAAAAATGGGAAACGGGAGATAAAACATACGTCCTGGGAACAACAGTTACATCAAACAGTCACATGCAAAGGTAATCTAAACTAGGAAATAAAAATGTGGAAAAGTGGAATGAAGTGTATATATTATTTTGTAGCATGTACTCTAGCTAATTATTACCATGGAGAGGCACTTAGGCATTGTGCATTTGTGATTCTCTCCTAAGACTATGCTCTTTGGGTCTCACTGTATTGATCTCGAATCCTGTGTAATTTGTCATAGCCCAGTGTATTTTAGATCAAACTTCTGCATATCAGAGAGAACATGTGCCGCTCATCTCTCTGAGTAAGGCTTACCTTACTTAACACTATTTGTTCTAGTTCCATCCATTTCCCTGCAAATGACATTACTTTGTTTTACTAACGGCTGTATAAGAGTCCATTGGATACAGGAACCACCTATTTTGGATCTGCTCATCTATTGTGGGGCATCTGGGCTGTTTCTGTATCTTGGCTATTGTGAATAGTGTGGCAATGAACATGGATGTGCAGCTGTCTTTATCATGTCCTGGCTTATGAGGGTAGATGCCCAGGAGTGGAATAGCTGGGTTGTGGGAAGGTCTGGGTTTAGTTTTTTTGTCTTTTTTTTTTTGCCAGTCATGGGGCCTGAACTCTGGGCCTGGGCGCTGTCCCTCAGCTCTTCAGCTCAAGGCTAGCACTCTACCACTTGAGTCACAGCACCACTTCTGGCTTTTTCTGCCTATGTGGTGCTGAGGAATCCAACCCAGGGCCTCAGGCATGCAAGGCACGCGCTCTATCACTGAGCCACCTTCCCAGCCCCATAGGTTTAGTTTTTTGAGGAACCTCCAGACTGCTGTCCGGCGGGGTTGTAGTATTGTGTGTGTGTGTGTGTGTGTGTGTGTGTACTGGTCCTGGGGCTTGAACTCAGGACCTAGGCACTGACTGTGAGCTTTTTCCGCTCAAGGCTAGCGCTCTACCACTTGAGCCACAGCACCACTTCCAGTTTTCTGGTGGTTTATTGGAGATAAGAGTCTCACTAACTCTCCTGCTGGCTGGCTTTGAACTGGGATCCTCAGATCTCAGCCTCCTGAGTAGCTAGGATGACGGGTGTGAGCCACCGGTGCCTGGCATGCAGCTGCTTTTTTAATTTTCGCCTGACTAATGGGAGATAAGAGTCTTACAGACTTTACCTGCCGGAGACTACTTCAAACCAGTCTCCTGATTGGCTGGGATTACAGGCATGAGTTGCTAGCCTGTGTGCTTCTGGGGTTTTAGAGTTCGTGGGGAAAGCAGGAAGAGTCCCCTTGCATCCAGGGTCACCTCTTCCATGCAGCCTCCCTGGATTGGAAGTCAGCCAGAGAAAGTGTGGAGGGGAGGGGCAGTGGGAGGAGCAGAACTGTCACCCCGAGATTACTGGGGAGTTATGACAGGACTCTGCATGCACCCCCACATCCCATCTTCCTGGACATGGGTCACACAGGATCAAAGCGAGCCTCTGCACCTGACACCACCACCCCGCTCACCCCCAAGACAGGATGGAGCTCCAGCAGGACCTCCCATCTCCGGCCCTGAGGAGAGACAGGCAGATAAAAGTTCAATGATAGAAACCACTGCAAAGGACCACGTGCCCAGCAAGAGGGGAGGAGCGGGGATGGAGCAGGTTTAGGGGTGAAGATCAGAGAAGAGATGGATTTAGGGGGTGAAGATCTGAGAGAGCCAGGAAGGAGGCTTGACTGCCCGCCCTTGGGCTGCCCAGACAGGTCCAGGGGTCAGCAGCAAAGATCCTGGAAACTTCAGAAGTCTCCAGCGCGTCCTAAGTCGCACCCAGCCCGCGTCTCCCCTCCCCTGGCCAGGGATCCGATGTCCTGGTGGCTTCTGTCCAGCCTCAGGGATGGGAGCCGACTTTGCGCTCTTGGGCACAGGTCCGGGCATGGAGGTGGAGGAGGTCCTGAGGCTCCACAGAGGGGGGGGAAGTCATCTCCAACAGGGCCTGGGCCTCAGTTTCCCTCTTTGTAGAACAGAATTAAAAATCACTGAGGCTAGACATGTGGCTCAGTGGTAGAGTGCTTGCCCAGCATACATGAAGCCATGAAGCCCTGGGTTCGATTCCTCAGCACCACATACACAGAAAACGCCAGAAGTGGCGCTATGGCTCAAGTGGTAGAGTGCTAGCTTTGAGCAAAAGCTCAGGGACAGTGCCCAGGCCCTGAGTTCAAGCCCCAGGACTAGTATAAGTGCGTGCATGCACGCGCGCACACACACACACACACACATAAAGAGGAAGACATTTTCTTTTTCTGGGGATGTAGTCCTACGCCGAGGAACACTGTGTATTGTACTTGCATTGGTTCTGGGGGGCTCTGTGATCCCCAAGGCTGAGTCTCCTGTCCCAGCTCCAAGGAGAGACCTCAGAAAGTGACCTTATTTGGCAACAGGGCGGTTGCAGATAGAACTGGCTAAGATGACCTCATCAGGCCTGGGCCTGGCCCACTGGGACACGTGTCCCTAGGAAAAGGGGAAATTTGGATGCAGGGCTGTGGTGGGGTGCTAACCGAGGCGGACAGCAGGAGCCACCGGCAACCGCTGGGGACAGGCCCATGGCTGCACCTCCCCCGGACCCCAGAGACGTCCCAGCCTTTGCGGTTTGCTCTGACAGGCCTGGGAGGGGCAGAAAAAATTAGGAAGATTGTTTCTTTTTTCTTTGGTGCCAGTCCTGGGGCCCGAAAGGGTTTTTGTTGTTATTGTTATTTTCTGTTTAGTCCATCTCAGGGCCTAGGCACTGACTCTGAGCTCTTTTGCTCAAGAATAACGCTCTACCACTTTGAGCCACAGCGCCACTTCCAGCTTTTGGGTGGTTAATTAGAGATGAGAGTCTCAAGGACTTTCCCAGCCATGGTTGACTTTGAAACAATCCACTGATCTCAGACTCCTGAGTCACTGGCATTACAGATGTGAGCCACTGGCACCAGGCTTCTAGCTTGGTATTTTTGTTGTTTGCTCACTTGTCTTTTTTGTTGGTGGTGGTGGTTGTGGGGCCTTAACTCTGGGCCTGGGCGCTGTCCCTCAGCTCTTCAGCTCAAGGATAGCGCTCTACCACTTGAGTCACAGAGCCACTCCAGTTTTTTCTGCTTATGTGGTGCTGAGGAATCGAACCCAGGGCCGCAGGCATGCAAGGCAAGCGCTCTACCACTGAGCCACCTTCCCAGCCCCTCATTTGTCTTTTGAGATAACGTCTCCCCATCCAAACCAGGCTGGCCTGGAACCCTTCAGCCTCAGCCTCCCCAAGTATTCACCTTGCTGGTTTTGAACTGGGTGGTGAGAGGTTTGGGACACGTGGGCGATCACTGCCTGTGGGACAACAGAGAAAGGTCTGGAATCTGGGTGTGTGTCAATTCCAGGGTAAAGTCCTGTTTCTCAACCCTGGGCTGCATCTTGGGAAACAGGCTGAGGTTGTGTCACATGCTGTACAATGCATCCAGAGTTTACAATTGAGTGGGTACAATTTACAAGTCATGCAGCCATCGCCATAATAAGTTCCAGAACATTCCATCACCCACAAAAACCCACTTCCTGTCACTGGATCCCATTATTCTAGACGCTTCCTGTTAATGGTGCCACACAGGACGGGACCTTTTGTTTCTGCGTCTCTCACTGAGCACAGCTGGCCTCCAGGGTACTTGGTGACATAGCATGGGTACAGCCTCATCTTGTTCCTGGCTGACTAATATTTTCTTGTACAAACATAGTCCATTTCATAAATCCGTTCACTATTAGATCATTTATTTGTTATTTTTGATGTTCTGAGTATTTCAGATCACACTCTGTTGACTTCCAGAGCTCCTGGGTCTGTTCCTAGAAGGGAAGCATTGAATGGTCCATCATTAACTCCTGTCTTTATTTGCTCCTTTCAGGAATTTGCACACCTCTGCAAAGCAGATGCCTGGGCAGTGGAAGCGGTGGTGGAGGAATTTACTGTTGACTCAGGAGATTATTTAATGAGTGTGCATACAGTGACTCACAATGAATCTGGACTTTAAGACTCCAGGCCTAAACTTGATGAGCTCCATATAGCAGATCTGGCCACTGCCCCTCTATACCAAATAAAGCCGGCACCAGTGGCTCATGTCTGTAATCCTAGCTACTAGATGCTGAGATCTGGGGATTGCAGTTCAAAGCCAGGTTGGAAACACAACTCTGTGAGACTCTTATCACTAATTAACAACCAAAAAGCCAGAAGTAGAGCTCTGGAGCAAGTGGTAGAGTGCTAGCCTTGAGGGGAAAAAAAAGGTTTTAAAAAAAAAGCAGCTCTAAGCAGGGCACTGGTGGCTCATGCCTGTAATCCTAGCTACTCTGGAGGCTGAGATCTAAGGATCAAGGTTCAAAGCCAGCCTGGGCAGGAGAGACCGTGAGACTCCTATCTCCAATAAACCACCAGAAAACCGGAAGTGGCGCTGTAGCTCAAGTGGTAGAGCGCTTGCCTCCAGCTGAAGAGCTGAGGGACAGCACCCAGGCCCAGAGTTCAAGCCCCGCGACCGACCAAAAAAAAAAAAAGCAGCTCTGGCCTGGGAAGGTGGCTCAGTGGTAGAGTGCTTGCCTAGCATGCATAAGGTTCTGGGTTCGATTCCTCAGTACCACATAATCAGAAAAGGCCAGAAGTACCAGGCACCAGTGGCTCACGCCTTTCATCCTAGCTACTCAGGAGGCTGAGATCTGAGGATCACGGTTCAAAGCCAGCCCTGGCAGAAAAGTCCATGAGACTCTTATCTCCAATAAGCCACTAGAAAACTGGAAATGGTGCTGTGGCTCAAGCGGTAGAGCGCTCGCCTTGAGCTGACTAGCTGAGGGACAGCGCCCAGGCCCAGAGTTCAGGACCCAGGACCGACAAAAAAAAAAAAAAAAAAGAAAGAAGGAAAGAAAAAAAGAAAAGAAAAGGCCAGAAGTGGCGCTGCAGCTCAAGTGGTAAACACTAGCCTTGGGCAAAAGCAGCTTAGGGACAGTGCCCAGGCCCTGAGTTCAAGCCTCAGTACATATGCACATGAGCACGCGCACACACACACACACACACACATCACACACACACACACACACACACACACACACACATACAGAGCATGAAGGGCAGAGAAAGATTGATTACATAGTGGAGCCAGGGGAAGTTGGCCCTGCAATTTAACTTCAGGGTACAAACATGAGCTGTATGTTTCAGTAGACAGACATCCGGGTACTGGTGGCTCACACCTATAATCCTAGCTACTCAGGAGGCTGAGATCTCAGAATCCTGGTTGAAAGCCAACCAGCGTCCATAGGACTCTTACCTCCAATGAACCACCAGAACACCAGAAGTGGCGCTGTGGCCTAAAGTGGTAGAGCGCTCACCTTGAGTGAGAAAGCTGTGGGACAGCGCCCAGGCCAGGAGTTCAAGTCCCACAATGGACTAAAAATAAATAAATAAATGGTGAAAAACAAAGAGCTGGGGACAGGAAGGAGGAGAAATGTATAATTATTAAATAGACCCGCTCAAAGCTTGGCTGGTAGGTCACAGGTCAATCTTTATTTGGAGAAGGATTTGGGAGAAGCCCAAATCACTGTCCTCCCTGGTCTGTAGAAATAAGTCATGTGCCTGGGAGGTGGTCAGGTCTCAGAACTGTTGTTTCCCCCCCCAGAAGAAGCTTTTTGTCTCTTTATCGTAAAGATGTGTCTGCATACAGGTGCATTGTCCTCATAATCTGATGTGTTGAATGAAAATCCCTTTCCACAAGTATTTAAAAGAAAACCCAAGTGTTATCATCTGCCTTGCCCTTCTAGGATTCCAAGGCGATAGCAAAGTGACGGCAGAGAAAATGGCTCACCAAGCGGGGAGACGAACACTATGGAGGCAGCAATGCGAAGCTTTGCTCCTGGTTCTAATTTATTCATGAAGCCAGCCAAAGCACCTTTTAAACACCTGCTAAATGGCTGCAGCATGTGTCAGAGGCTGCCTGCCTGGCGGTGAGCAGATAACAGAGAAGGAAAAGAAAAGGGTTGGGGACAAGACATAGCTATCCAGAAGCAGGGCACCAGTGGCTCACGCCAGTAATCCTAGCTACTCAGGCAGCTGAGATCTGAAGATATGGTTCAAAGCCAGCCGGGGCAGGAAAGTCCGTGAGACTCTTATCTCCAATTAACTTGAAAAAAAAAATCCGTAAGTAGAGCTGTGGCTCAAGTAGTAGAGCACCAGCCTTGAGCAGAAAAAAAGCAAAGTGAGAGTGCAGGGCTGGGTGAGAAGGGAGGAGAAGGCTCTTATGCTGAAGGCTTGATGGAACTCCACCCCAAGTAGTGGGTAGATGGCACAGAAGGAAGCGGTGGCAAGTTGAAAAGGGTCAGTGTTGGAGGAAGTAGGTCACTGAGATTAAACCATGGATAGACATTTCTTTTTTTCTTTCTCTCCCCCGCCCTCTGGGCTTGAACTTCAGGGCCTGGGCACTGTCCCTGAGCTGCTTTTGCTCAAGGTTAGCACTCTACCACTTGAGCCACAGTGCTACTTCCTGCTTTTTCTGTGTATGTGGTGCTGAGGAATCGAACTCAGGGCTTCGTGCATGTCAGGCAAGCACTCTACCACCTAGCCACATTCCCAGACCTTTTACTTCTCTTTTTTCCAGTCTGGATTATTTCACTGAACACGATGATCCCTTTCCATCCATTTCCCTGCAAAGGACCTGATTCTTTTCTCCTTTAAGGCTGAATAATTCACCGTATGCAGATACACCACAGTGTCTTGCTCACTTTTCCATGTACAGGTACCTAGGCTGACTCCAGATCTTGCTTCATGGTGACTAGTTCTGTCCCTCAGCCAGGTGCCCAGGATGCAGGAGACATTGAGCTGATACCCAACCGTGGCCAAAGACAGAAAAGAATATTCCAGGTGGAAGCAGCAGCAAAGGCCCAGAAGCACCAAGGAAGGAGAAGGTAATTCATTTGACAAGCAGAGGACTGAGAGGCAAGTGGAGTCTTCAGCCTGGGGAGACCGCAGGGAGCAGCTGTGGACAGAAAGGCGTCCAGGCCTCATTCAGGTACAGGGCCGCAGGGCCTCGTGTCCCCGATGTCTACCAAGTCCATGTAGACTTTTTAATTTCCCAATATCCTTTTCCAAATGCATCATCGCCAGCTACCCAGCTCCTGATTCCTGCTCCAGCCTGGCCCACATGCGTCGTAGCATCCCAACTTCTGGGACCTGAACATCAGTTTTATAATGGATCCATTGAACAGGCAGAAAAGTCAAGGGTGGACCGAGAGCAGAGGGTCCGAGGGAATAAATGAGGTCTCACACACACAGCTTTTGGTTTTGCAGGATGATATCCCTACCGCGGGATACAACCGCTTAGGAGCTTCACTCCTTCCATGGTAACCAAAGGCCGTCCCCATAGCAACAGGGGCGGGGCCCGTCCCGGATCCACAGTTGCCCGGATCTGGCTGGGGCCGGGAGTCTCGCTTTTGGGCCCGGGAGGAGGAGCAGCCCGCGTCGCGCCTACTGGCGCTTAAGGAGCTCCGCCCACACGCGCTTCCCATTGGTCCCGAGCAGGTCCGAGCGCAGCCGAACTTGACGCACCACCCGCAGCTTTCCCTACCCACCTCCCACGCGGCTCAGATGCTTTTCCAGCCAATCACAGACGGGCGCGCCGACCCTCATCTGCATGGTCACGGCCCAGGGGAGAGAGACAGCCAATCGGTGCATCGGGTAGAGCTTTTATTAGCGTGCCGGGGGGCGGAGCTGGGCGGGGCGACAGACAGGCAGGGGCGGGCGCGGGGCGGTTGGTTGGAGCGTCGCCGCAGTCGAAAGGTCCGGGAAAGTTTCTTTGGAGGTGAAAACAGCCGCGGAACTTGGGGGCCCGGCGATGGGGCGGGGGCGCGGGGGTCCCGAGTCCGGGATGGGGTGTTTTCCAGGCTGGCGAGTCGCTGACCCAAGCCTCCCGGCGGGGTTGATCACCCAACAAAGGATTCCTGGGGCGCCCGCCCTCAGTGCCTTCCCCGCCCCCGGATCCGGCCCCCCCCGGCGCCGGCATTCAGGGCTCCGGGTCGGGGCGGAGGGCGGAGCCCGCCATCCGGGGCTCGGGCGCCCCTCACTTCTGCCCGCGTCTGTGTTCCAGATCCGGCCCCTGAGCGGCCATGTCCCACGGCCCCAAGCAGCCCGGCGCGGCCGCCGCGTGAGTGAGCCCCCCCACCCGGGCCCGTCCCCGCTCCAGCCCTCCCGGGGGTCTGTGCCCCCCCGCCCGGGCCCGTCCCCGCTCCAGCCCTCCCGGGGGTCTGTGCCCCCCCGCCCGGGCCCGTCCCCGCTCCAGCCCTCCCGGGGTCTGTGCCCCCCCCCCCCCGCCCGGGCCCGTCCCCGCTCCAGCCCTCCCGGGGGTCTGTGCCCCCCCCCGGGCCCGTCCCCGCTCCAGCCCTCCCGGGGGTCTGTGCCCCCCCCCCCGGGCCCGTCCCCGCTCCAGCCCTCCCGGGGGTCTGTGCCCCCCCCGCCCGGGCCCGTCCCCGCTCCAGCCCTCCCCGGGGTCTGTGCCCCCCCCCCCGGGCCCGTCCCCGCTCCAGCCCTCCCGGGGGTCTGTGCGCGCCCGCCCGGGCCCGTCCCCGCTCCAGCCCCCCCGGGGGTCTGTGCCCCCCCCCCCCGCTCCAGCCCTCCCCGGGGTCTGTGCGCCCCCCCCCTCCAGCCCTCCCCGGGGTCTGTGCCCCCCCCCCCCGCTCCAGCCCTCCCCGGGGTCTGTGCGCCCCCCCCCCCTCCAGCCCTCCCCGGGGTCTGTGCGCCCCCCTCCCTGCTCCAGCCCTCCCCGGGGTCTGTGCGCCCCCCCCCCCGCCCGTGCCCGTCCCCGCTCCAGCCCTCCCCGGGGTCTGTGCGCCCCCCCCCCGCTCCAGCCCTCCCGGGGGTCTGTGCCCCCCCGCCCGTGCCCGTCCCTGCTCCAGCCCTCCCCGGGGTCTGTGCGCCCCCCCCACCCGTGCCCCCCCCCCCCCGCTCCAGCCCTCCCCGGGGTCTGTGCGCCCCCCCCCCCGCTCCAGCCCTCCCGGGGGTCTGTGCGCCCCCCCTCGCTCCAGCCCTCCCGGGGGTCTGTGCCCCCCCGCCCGTGCCCGTCCCCGCTCCAGCCCTCCCCGGGGTCTGTGCGCCCCCCGCCCCGCCCGGCCCCCCCCCCCCCGCTCCAGCCCTCCCCGGGGGTCTGTGCGCCCCCCCCCCCCCCGCACGGGGCCTGCACGCCCCCACGGACAGCTCCCAAACTCTCCGGGCTTCCAGGACGCTCGACTGTCTCCCTTTAGCGTTCCAGCCTCGACCCCTAGATTCCGACCCCCTCGTACCTGCCTCTCCCCCGTGCCCCCTCGAGCCCACCTCGGCCATCGGTGGTCTCTAAACGCAGGGGAGGGCGTGTGGGGGGTCGTGGGGAACTTCTCGGGACCGGTACGACCTTGGTGTCCCATGACCCCAGACCGGCGGGCGGCAAGGCTCCTCCGGGCCAGCATGGGGGCTTCGTGGTGGCTGTCAAGCAGGAGCGCGGCGAGGCTCCCCGGGCCGGCGAGAAGGCGTCCCCGGAGGAGGAGGTGAGTCCCCGTCCTCGCCCCCCAGGTCCCCTGGCCCGGGCCCCGCCCCCAGGCCTTGAAGCCCCGCCCCAGACGAGATTTGAATTCGCGGTGGCCGGGACCTCAGCCTCGGTTCCGGATCGGAGCAGAGACCCCGCCTCCAGCGCGAAGCCACGCCCCCACAAAGGCCTCGCCCACTGCCCAATTCTAGCTCTGCTGGCACTGAAGGCCTGGCCCATGGCTGCATCCCTGTGGGCAGCCACCCACCAGGAACCATGCCCACATCCAAGCCAGCCTGGGTCCCCAATGTTGGATTCCCCTCATCCCTGGCCAAGAAGTGTCCTATTCTCTCTCTCTCTTTTTTAATGGTGTCAGCACTGGGGCTTTAACTCAGGGCCTTGTGGTTTTGCGTAGGCTTTTCACCCAAGGATGGTGCCTTACCGCTTGAGCCACACCTCCACTTTGCTGGTTATTTGGAGATAAGCGTTTTCTTGGATTTGTGTGCCTGGTCTGGCTTTGGACCATGACCCTCAGATCTCAGCCTCCTAAGTAGCTAGAGTTACAGAGCCTGGAATCAAGTCTCCCCAGTAGGGACCTGTCTGGTTACTCCATTTCCCTAGTTTTTGCCTTTGGCTAGGCTCCGCCCATTACTAGCCCAGCCCCTGCCATGCTCGGCCCTGTCCCTGCTCTCCGGACATCACAACAACCCAGTCCTGTCCCGCAGCCTGTGAAGAAACGTGGCTGGCCCAAGGGTAAGAAGCGGAAGAAGATTCTGCCCAATGGTCCCAAGGCCCCTGTTACTGGCTACGTGCGCTTCTTGAACGAGAGGCGGGAGCAGATCCGGACTCGCCACCCAGACCTGCCCTTCCCGGAGATCACCAAGATGTTGGGCGCCGAGTGGAGCAAACTGCAGCCTGCAGAGAAGCAGGTAGGTGGAGCCACCGAAGGTTTTCTACCAGTAATAGTTAGCAACAGACCAGAACAGATCGACAGCTTAATAACTAACAAGGTTAGGTTTAAATATGTCATGATGCCCCCCCCCTTTTTTTTTTGCCAGTCCTGGGGCTTGAACTCAGGGCCTGGGCACTCTCCCTGGGTTCTTTTGCTCAAGTCTAGCACTCTACCACTTGAGCCACAGCGCCACTTCCAGCTTTTTTTCCTGGGTATGTGGTACTGAGGAATCGAACCCAGGGCATTATGCATGCTAGGCAAGCAATCTACCACTAGGTCACATTCCCAGCCCAAGGACTTTTTTTTTTTGCCGGTCGTGGACCTGAACTCTGGGCCTACGTGCTGTCCCTCAGCTCTTCAGCTCAAGTTAGCGCTTGAGCCACAGCGCCACTTCCGGCTTTTTCTGTTTATGTGGTGCTGAGGAATCGAACCCAGGGCCTCAGGCATGCAAGGTAAGCGCTCTACCACTGAGCCACCTTCCCAGCCCGACTTTTTGTTTTTAATGCAAACTTCTGATTTTAAAATCCTGACTTTATTTTTATTTTGGGGATTGTATTCAGGGCCTGGGCACTGCTCTTTAGCTTTTTCACTCAAGGGTGATACTCTACCACAAGTTACTTCTGGCTTTGTGTGTTGACTGGAGATAGAGTCTCATGAATTTTTCTGCCCCAGTTGGCTTTGAATTGTGATCCTCAGATCTCAGTCTCCTGCGTAGCTTGGATTATAGGCATGAGCCACCACGGTTCTGGCAATTAGTTTAAAATGTTCATGCCTGAAATCCTAGTTACTCAGAAGCTGAGATCTGAGGATAGCCGGAAAAGTGTGAGACTCTTCATGTCCAATTAACTACAAAAAAAAAAAAAAAAAAGAGCCAGAACTGGAGCTGTGATTCAAATGATAGAGTACTAGCCTTGAGCAAAACAAGATCAAGGACAGCACCCAGGCCAAGAGTTCATGCCCCAGGATTGGCACCAAAAGAAAAAGAAATCTTTCAGTAACAAAGAGGAGATGAAGTTCAAACCACCTGAAACTGAGATTTCAGTCAGCAAAAACAGTGCAGGAGAGCAGTCAAGGCCTCAAGCCAGACTTTGAAGGGAGATGTACAGAGGTCCGGGAGGCCAGAGATGGTTTCTGAGAGCCCAAGTTGGGAGAATTAGGGTTGTGGGGGGTGAAGTGGCAGCTAAGGAGGCCCCTTGAGGAGCAGGTAAAGGACATAGGGAACTACAGGAAGCCCAGTACTGGGAGGGGGCACTGCCAGAGCTGGGGGTGGCCGCAGGCCTGTCCCTGGGGGCTCTCCACCATCTGGCTAGGCCCAGTGATTGTGTACTGCTACATTTCCAGAGGTACCTGGATGAGGCAGAGAAGGAGAAGCAGCAGTATCTGAAGGAACTGCGGGCCTACCAGCAATCAGAGGCCTACAAAGTGTGCAGCGAGAAGATTCAAGAGAAGAAGATAAAAAAAGGTGGGCGGGCCCTGAGCACCTGTGAGTCGCAAACCCCCACCCAGCTCCGCGCAAGGTGATCACATAACTAGCCAGTGGCCAGATGGGGGTGCCCAGGTGGGGGGCGTGGCCCAGGATGGGCAGACTGACAGGGCTGACTCTTCTCCCCTCCCTCCGCACCAGAGGACTCGGGCTCCGGGCTCATGAACACGCTCTTGAACGGACACAAGGTAAGGACCCTTTAGGAAGTACCTGGGGACGGAAGGTCCCGAGTGACCCGGGCACAGGGTAGGAAGTGACCGTCGCTGGCCATGGGGATGGCAGGTGGGCAGGGTCGCCAGGAGTCCATCAAGGCACCTCTAGGGACCTGTGGCTGCTCCCCTAAAGAAACAATTGCCACACTGTCCCTCTGTCCCAGGGTGGGGACTGCGATGGCTTCTCCACCTTCGACGTTCCCATCTTTACTGAAGAGTTCCTAGACCAAAACAAAGGTGAGCGCCCATTGGATCCTGGAACTGGTCATTGGTGGTGGGAGGGAGGGACCCTGGCTGGAGGAGGGGGCAAAGGCCGCGGTGGGGGGTGGGGGGTAGGGGTGGAGGAGCCGGGCTCTGACCCTTCCCCGCCCCTCCCCCTGCCCCCCACCCCCACCCCGTGGGCAGCGCGGGAGGCGGAGCTGCGGCGACTGCGGAAGATGAACGTGGCCTTCGAGGAGCAGAACGCCGTCCTGCAGAGACACACGCAGAGCATGAGCAGCGCGCGCGAGCGCCTGGAACAGGAGCTGGCGCTGGAGGAGCGCAGGACGCTGGCGCTGCAGCAGCAGCTCCAGGCCGTGCGCCAGGCGCTCACCGCCAGCTTCGCCTCGCTGCCGGTGCCGGGTGAGCCGTCTTGCCTCGCTCCGCCCGCAGCCGCCCAGCCCCCGTGGTTGGTCCGGCTCTGATTCGCCCACAGCCGCCAGGCCCCGCCCCCGTCCCACTTTGATTCGCCCACAGCCGCCAGGCCCCGCCCGCCGTCTTGCTCTTTCACGCCCACAGCTATCAGGTCACGCCGGGTCACGCCCATAGCCGCCAGGCCCCGCCCGTTGTCTCACACTTGGCTGCGCCCTCCGCTGTCGGGTCTGCCGGCGCCGGCGCCGGCTCCCGTCTGTCCGTCCTCACTTCTGTCCCTGCCGTTCCACCCCTGCCGGTCTCCCCATCCTCCCCCAGGCCGCCTCAGTTCGTCCCTCGCTCGCCCCTAAGACTCCAAACTCCTCCAGGCCGGTCCCTGGGTTCTGTCCGGGCTCATCCGGGTCTCGGCCCCGTGCCCCACCCCCCCCCCGCCGTGTCAGTGCCGGCCACGCCCACCGCAGGCCGCGCCCCCGCAGGCCACGCCCACCGCAGGCCCTCACCCCACCCCCCTTCCCCCGCCCCGCGCCCACCGCAGGCCACGCCCCCGCCGGCCCTCACCCCCCCTTCCCCCGCCCCGTGCCCACCGCAGGCCACGCCCACCGCAGGCCACGCCCCCCGGCCCTCACCCCCCCCCCCTTCCCCCGCCCCGCGCCCTCCGCAGGCCGCGCCCCCGCCGGCCCTCACCCCCCCCTTCCCCCGCCCCGCGCCCGCCGCAGGCACCGGCGAGACGCCGACGCTCAGCACCCTGGACTTCTACATGGCGCGGCTGCACGGCGCCATCGAGCGCGACCCGGCGCAGCACGAGAGGCTCATCGTCCGCATCAAGGAGATCCTGGCCCAGGTCGCCAGGTGCGTGCCGCCGGGCGGGGACCGGTGCGGTCTCCCCGAGGGCCCGGGCGGGCGGGTTCCGGGCTGGGCCGGTGACGCGCGGCCTGTCGCTTTGTCCCCATGGCAGCGAGCACCTGTGAGGGCTGAGCCCGCACCGAGGAGCGGCTCCGGCCGACGCCCTTCCCCGCACAGGACGGAGGAGACGCCGCGGGTCCAACTTCGGGGCCCCGCCCCCATGCTGCACCTTTGGGGATCCACCCCCCCTAAAATTAAGCTTCTACGGCATCCCCCCAAGCTTTCAGCGCCCCCCAGCTCCCTGAACCCAGAGAAAGCACGGGCCGTTGTTGATGTACCCAGAAGACCCTGGAGCCCGGCCCGCTCACCTCCCAGCCGGGCCGCACACGGGGGGGGGGGGGGGGGGGGTCCCCCAGGCTCCCGGACCTGAGGTGGCCCCGGGGGCTGGGCCGTCCAGGAGGCGCTCAGGCGCCAGCGTTTGGAATAAGTTGATTTGTGTTTGAAATAAAAAGTTGATTTGCGTTCTAAACTTGTGAGTGGGCAGTTGGGGGGGGGGGGCTGGGCCAGGATACGCACCCACAGACTAACCCCACTCTACCCCTGCCTGAGAATCGGGGTCTGTGCTGCCCACTTCTCAGGTGAGGAAACTGAGGCCCAAGCCTGGCTGAACACAGCAAGGCAGGGCCATCTATTCCCCCCCCCACACACACCTTGAAGGTGGAGGTGACTTCAGCCAAACACAGGGGACTCGGGGAATTTGGGGACAGCGTGGCCACCCACCTCAGCTTTCTGCTTCCTGACTGTGACTCCTACTGCCCCCACACACACACACAACCTAGACCACTGCAGCCATTTTAAGATGCACAATCCAGCCCGGCACTGGCGGGTCATGCCTATAATCCTAGCTACTCAGGGGGCTGAGATCAGAGGATTGTGGTTCAAAGTCAACCCAGCCAGGAAAGTCCATGAGACTTTTTTTTTTTTTTTTTTTTTTGTGGGTCGTGGAGCCTGACCTCGGCCTGGGTGCTGTCCCTCAGCTCTTCAGCTCAAGGCTAGTGCTCTATCACTTGAGCATAGCGCCACCTCCAGCTTTTTCTGCTTATGTAGTGCTGAGGAACTGAACCCAGGGCCTCATGCATGCAAGGCAAGCACTGAGCCACCTTCCCAGCCTTCCATGAGACTCTTCAATTAACCACCAGAAAACTGGAAATGGCGCTGTGGCTCAAGTGATAGAGCACTAGCCTTGAGCTGAAGAGTTGAGGGACAGCACAGCACCCAGGCCCCACGACCAAACCAAAAAAAAAAGCACAATCCAGCTGGGCACTAGTGCTCACGCCTGTAATCCTAGCTACTCAAGAGGCTGAGAGCTCAAAAGCAGCCTAAGCAAGAAAGTCTAAGAGAACATTATCTCCCATTAACCATCAGAAAAGCCAGAAGTGGAGCTGTGGCTCACAAGGCTGTGTGGCCATCATCATTATACTTCTAGAACATTCTATCACCTCAAAAGAAAGCCCCACCGCTAGCAGCTCCTCAGGTCCTGCCTGCCCCCCACTTCCCAATCTACTTTCTATCTTTGGCATCCATGGACCCACACACTGGGCCTTTTTTTTTTTTTTTTTTTGGTCCGGTCATGGGTCCTGAACTCTGGGCCTGGGCGCTGTCCCTCAGCTCTTCAGCTCAAGGCTAGCGCTCTACCGCTTGAGCCACAACGCCACTTCCGGCTTTTTTCTTTTTGCTTATGTGGTGCTGAGGAATCGAACCCAGGGCCTCAGGCATGCAAGGCAAGCGCTCTACCACTGAGCCACCTTCTCAGCTCCACTGTGGGCCTTTGGTGTCTGCTTCTCCCACGCAGCCTCAAGGTCCCTCACACTATAGCAGGGGTCAGGGCCTTGTCCTGTTCTTGAATGTGTAGTATTCCAGTGTGTAGATGACCACCCTGTAAGTTTCCACTTGTCTGGGACAATGGACCTTCTGGCTGTGGTAACCATGTGTGCATCATTTTCTGTCCAACTCCTATTGGCCATTCGTTGGAGTCTTTTTTTTTTGGGTCCGGTCGTGGGGCCTGAACTCTGGGCCTGGGCACTGTCCCTCAGCTCTTCAGCTCAAGGCTAGCGCTCTACCGCTTGAGCCACAGCGCCACTTCCGGCTTTTCTTCCTTTTGCTTATGTGGTGCTGAGGAATCAAACCCAAGGCCTCAGGCATGCAAGGCAAGCGCTCTACCACTGAGCCACCTTCCCAGCCCCTCGTTGGAGTCTTTAAGTTGCCCAGTCATGGGTAATTCTGTAGTTCACTGATGGAATGTGTTCCTAGAAATTACTGGTGAAGCCATGGAATTTTTTTATGTTGTTGTTGTTCTTGTGGACCAAGGATTTGATCTCAGAGACTTATACTCCAGCTGGCAATCTGCCACTTGAGCCACACCTCCAGCTCTGCTTTGTGCTACCTAATTGGAGATAAGAGTCTCGGACTTTCCTGCCTACACTTTCAATTGTGATCCCCACATCTCAGCTTCCTGGATGACAGGCATGAGCCACCAGCTCCTTGCTCTAATGAGATAATGCGATGGAGTTGGAATGTGTTTCCCCCCTCCCCCCAGTCCTTGCCCCAGTCCCTCCAAATGCGACCTTATTTGGAAGTAGGGTGGCTGTCGATGAGCCCTTGGCAGAGGAGCCGGCCCCGGGCCAGGAACTGCTGCCTTTACAAGATGATAAAATTTGGACACGGATACAGGGGAGAAAGCCACTGACCAGAGGCAGGGACTGGAATGACTGAGTCCGGAATGGCCAAGAACTGCCCCAGCCACCGGAAGCTGCCAGGGCCCAGCCAGGGCTTCCGCAGGACTCGGGCGGGGGTGGGGTGGCGCCCAGGTAGCCTTGCTGATAATACCTTGATTTCAGAATTCTAGATTCTGAAATGGGGAGAATTGATTTCCCTCCCTCCCTCCCCTTTGCCCCCCCTTTTGTTGGTCTTGGGGCTTCGAACTCAAGACCCTGGGCGCTGTCTCTGAGGTTTTTTTTTTGCTTAAGGCTAGCACTCTACCACTCTGAGCCACAACTCCACTTCCGGTTTTCTGGTGATTCATTGAAGATGAGTCTCACAGACTTTCCTGCCCAGGCTGGCTTTGAACCACAATCCTCAGATCTCAGCCTCCTGAGTAGCTGGGATGACAGGTGTGAGCCAATGGTCTCCCACTAGAGTACATTTCCTTCCTCCCTCCCTCCCTCTCTCTTTCCTTCCTTCTTTCCTCCTTCCCTCCCTCCTTCCTTCCTTCTTCCCTTCCTTTCTCCCTCCTTTTCCCCACCTCCCTCTCTCTTTCTTTTGCTAGTCCTGGGGCTTGAACTCTGAGCCTGGGGACTGTCCCTGAGCTTCTTTTGCTCAAGGCTAACTCTCTACCACTTGAGCCACAGCGCCACTTCTGGCTTTTTCTGAGTAGTTTATTAGAGATAAGAGTCTCCTGGACTGACCACGCTGGATCCTCGGATCTCAGCCTCCTGAGTAAGTAGGATTGTAGGTGCGAGCCAGCCATGTGCACACATGCAGAGTACATCTCTTCTGGGACAGTGTCACCCCTTCTTTCGCTCTTTCCTAGTTTTCCCCTCCTCTCTCCACCCACAAGTTATATAGTTCCTTTTCACTGTGTTGAGTGAGTCCAGTTTTTGTGTCTATTTCAAAATGTTTTGAATATACAAGTCAACAAATGTAGGTACAGTTTTCACAGTGTCGCTAATTCTAGAACATTCCATCACCCCTCTCATCTCCCTGAGCGATGGCCTGGCTACTCCCTTCCCCCAGCCCACCGCCCCCAGGAGTCCCCTTCCTGTCTCCCAATCCAGCCGTTTCCTACCCATGGGGCCTTTTGTGTCTGCGTCTCTCACTAAGCACAGTGGCCTCAAGGTCCCTCCACGTGACGGGTCACAGCCTTGTCCTGTTCCTGGTTGTGTACTATTCCAGGGTGAATGGACCATGCCTTGAGGGTCCTTGATCTCTCCACCCAGTGATTGGTTTTTAAACTTCAAGTAAACTTCCTCTCATCTCCCCTAAACCTCCTGGGACCTGCCTCGCCATCAGCAAGGGATGATTGCAAATGTTGTCGTGAGGCACAGAGCCCTCTCTGGGCTCAGCTGGAAGGGACAGCAGGACACCCCCAAGGGACCTAAGTCCTGTTGATGGAGGCTGGATCCCTGACTGGTGATAGTGATGGATGCAGGGCGGGTGCACCAGTACTGAATGCATAGGAGACTTTCACAGGCAGCTCCTGAAACCCTGAGCTACCTTCTTCTCCTGTAACCTGGGGATCCCCTCACCCTGTCCCCCCAAGACTTCCTCGAACAGTCCCCGTGTGCCAGGTACTGCACACAGCTCACTTACAGCAAGGGAGTAAACCCCCCAAACCCTGCTCAGCTGAGGCTGACCGTGTAACTGCGGACGCACGGAGCCCGGAGAAAAGAAATGATTTTTTGCCGAGCACTGGTGGCTCCCACCTGTCATCCGAGCTACTCAGGAGGCTGAGATCTGAGGATCGCAATTCAAAGCCAGATCAGGCAGGAAAGTCTGTGAAACCCTGGTCTCCCATTAACCACCAGAACACTGGAAGTGGTGCTGTGGCTGAGGTACAGCACCCAGGTCCAGAGTTCAAGCCCCACAACTGAGCAAAAAATTAAAAAAAAAAAAAGAAAGAAATGATTATTTTTCTTTTGTTTTGAAACAAACTTCAGACCCTCCCCAGTGCTGAGATTCAAGGCATGTGTTGCTATACTGGGTAGAAGTCAAACATCTGTCGTGTCAGATGTGGGAAGCGGGCTTTGGGCAGACACTGAAAGAAGCTGAGAGGAGGGCGGCAGGGAGGAGGCGGGCAGGGCCTGGTGGGCTGTGGGGAAGACCCGGGAGTTTTCCTCTGGGGAAGTAAGAGCCGCAGAGCATTGTGGGCAGAGCAAGGACTGAATGTGGTCGGTTATACCAGCATTGCCCCCCTTCTCCATCACCTTAAAAATGATGGGGCCTGCGGGGTGCTGGTGGCTCATGCCTGTAACCCTAGAGACTCAAGAGGCTGAGACTTAGGGATCAGGGTTCAAAGCCAGCCTGGGGAAGGGAAGTCTGTAAGATTCTTATCTCAAATGAACCAACAAAAAAGGCAGAAGTTGCTCTGTGGCTCAAGTGGTAGAACATCAGCTTTGAGCAAAAAAGCTCAGGAACAGAGCCCAGTCCCTGAGTTCAAGTCCAAGGCTGGCACACATACACAAAATATATTCTTTTCTTTTCTTTTATTCATTTATTTTTTGTTGGTTGTGGGGCTTGGACTCTGGGCCTGGGCACTGTCCCTCAGCTCTTCAGCTCAAGGCCAGCGCTCTACCACTTGAGCCACAGCGCCACTTCCAGCTTTCTGGTGGTTCATTGGAGATAAGAGTCTCACGGACTTTTTTGCCTGGACTGGCTCTGAACTGTGATCCTCAGATCTCAGCCTCCTGAGTAGCTAGGATTACAGCTGAGAGCCACTTGCAGAGTGTGTGTGTGTGTGTGTGTGTGTGTATCTTCTGTCTGTCATCTCCCTGCTATTCTGTCCATCCGTCTGTCAGTCATCTCCCTGTTATTCCTGTCCATCTGTCTGTTTCTTGTCTCCATTATTCCTGTCTGTCTGTGGTCTCCCTGATACTCCCGTCCATCTCCCTGGTATTCCTGTCTATCTGTCTACTACCTCTCTGTCATTCCCTTCTGTCTCTTGTCTCCCTGTTATTCTGTCTCTGTCTCTCTGTCGTCTCCCCGTTATTCCTGTCCGTCTGTCTGTCCCTTGTCTCCCTGTTATTCCCATCTGTCTGTCTGTCTTCTCCCTGTTACTCCCGTCTCTCATCTCCCTGTTTTTCCCCCGGCCGCAGCCCAGGTCCCCGAGGACCCGGGCGTCCCCGGGGAGGGCGCAGCTGGCCCTGGCAGCGCCCGGACGCCTGGGCCCCGCGCCCCCCCGCGCCCCCTCCGCGCCCCGCGGTGTCGCCTTGCCGCGCGGCTCGGGTTCCCGGATCCCCTTTCGCGGGGCGGCTCGGCTGTCGCCGCCGTCGCGGCCGGGGCCGGGGGAGGGGAGGCTGCAGGAAGCGGCGGATCGGGCGGCGGCCCGGGCGGGCGGGTGGCGGAGCTCGAGCGGCCATGGACGGCGCCGCGGCCCGCGCGCCCCCCGCGCCCCCGCGCGCGCCCCCCGCGCCCCCCGCCGAGCCCCCGGCCGCGCCCCGCGCGCGCCCGCGCCTGGTCTTCCGCACGCAGCTGGCGCACGGCAGCCCGACGGGCAAGATCGAGGGCTTCACCAACGTCCGCGAGCTCTACGCCAAGATCGCCGAGGCCTTCGGCATCGCGCCCACCGAGGTGAGCGCGGGGCCCGGGAGAGCGGGGCTCCGGCCCGGGGCGCGCCTGCGGGCTGGGGCTGGGGCTGGGGCGGGTCCCCCCTTCCAGCGCGGGCGGGCCTGGGGACCTGCGCGGGGCGGGCGGGGCGGGCGGGGCGGGGGGCTTTCCCGGCCGGGGCCCCGCGCGCCTCGCGGCCCCCACCTTCCGGAGAACCCCCGAGGTGAGGCGCTGGGGTCAGCCCTGGGGTCGGCCCCGGGGTCAGCCCTGGGGCCAGCCCCGCGGTCAGCCCTGCGGTGGGCCCCGGGGTCAGCCCTGGGGCCAGCCCCGCGGTCAGCCCTGCGGTAGGCCCCGGGGTCGGCCCCGTGGTCAGCCCTGCGGTAGGCCCTGGGGTCAGCCCCGGGGTCAGCCCTGGGGTCGGCCCCGGGGTCAGCCCTGCGGTAGGCCCCGGGGTCAGCCCCGGGGTCAGCCCTGGGGTCGGCCCCGGGGTCAGCCCCGGGGTCAGCCCCGTGGTCAGCCCTGGGGTCGGCCCCGGGGTCAGCCCTGGGGCCAGCCCCGCGGTCAGCCCTGCGGTGGGCCCCGGGGTCAGCCCTGGGGCCAGCCCCGCGGTCAGCCCTGCGGTAGGCCCCGGGGTCGGCCCCGTGGTCAGCCCTGCGGTAGGCCCTGGGGTCAGCCCCGGGGTCAGCCCTGGGGTCGGCCCCGTGGTCAGCCCTGCGGTAGGCCCTGGGGTCAGCCCTGGGGTCAGCCCTGGGGTCGGCCCCGGGGTCAGCCCCGGGGTCAGCCCCGTGGTCAGCCCTGGGGTCGGCCCCGGGGTCAGCCCCGTGGTCAGCCCTGCGGTAGGCCCTGGGGTCGGCCCTGGGGTCAGCCCTGGGGTCGGCCCCGGGGTCAGCCCTGGGGTCAGCCCTGGGGTCGGCCCCGGGGTCCGCCTCGGGGTCAGCCTGGGGTCCTCGGCCTGCGCTCTGGGCCTCCGTGTCCCCAGGGCGGCCCCCGCTGACCCCGCGCGTCCCTCCCTGGGACAGATCCTGTTCTGCACCCTCAACAGCCACAAGGTGGACATGCAGAAGCTGCTGGGCGGCCAGATCGGCCTGGAGGACTTCATCTTCGCGCACGTGCGCGGCGAGACCAAGGAGGTGGAGGTCACCAAGACGGAGGACGCGCTGGGGCTGACCATCACCGACAACGGGGCCGGCTACGCCTTCATCAAGGTGCCGGGAGGGAGGGCAGGGGCGGCTGCCACGCGCCGAGTGACCTGCGCGGATGCGGGGGGTGGAGGGGAGCCGGCTGGGGAGCCCCGAGGAGGGGGAGGCGGGGTTCCCCTCCCTGCCCCCCCCAGTGACCCTGAGATCCCCACAGAGGATCAAAGAGGGGAGCATCATCAACCGGATGGAGACGGTGTGCGTGGGGGACAGCATCGAGGCCATCAACGATCACTCCATCGTGGGCTGCCGCCACTACGAGGTGGCCAAGATGCTGCGGGAGCTGCCCAAGGCCCAGCCCTTCACCCTCCGCCTGGTGCAGCCCAAGCGGGCCTTCGGTGAGGGCCACCTGGCACCCAGGGGGAGGCGGAGCCGTCCAGGAAGACGGGTTCTTGAGACAGAGGAGGGTGGGTGAGGGACATAAGAGGGCATGGAAGGTTCTAGAAGCATTCTGGTGGCCTGCCGGACTCGCTGCTGTCTGGGGATGGGAAGCGCAGTTTGCGGATGGGAGGAATGGGAGGCGCTTGCTTTGGAACACGGTCTTTCCCCTCAGCACTGTGGATATCTGGGGCTGAGCTCTTTTTTGGCGGAAGAGGCTGATGTCTCGAGGTTCCCAGGTCTGACAGTCATGGTATCCCCAACTTGGCACAGGGTTCCCCCAAAGGCAGAGCCAACCACAGCGAGGAACGTCTGTTCTAGATCAGACGTCATCCTGTGTACTTTAGCCAGCGTTTGTATATATGCATGTGTGTGTGTGCGTGCGTGTGTGTGTGCGTGTGTGTGTGTGTGTGTGTGCGTGTGTGTGCATGTGTGTGTGCATGTGTGTGTGCGTGCGTGCGTGTGTGTGTGTGTGCGCGTGTGTGTGCGTGCGCGTGTGCGTGCATGTGTGTGCGCGTGTGTGTGTGCGTGCGTGTGTGTGCACGCGTGCGTGTGCGTGCGTGTGTGCGTGCGTGCGTGTGTGTGCGCGTGTGTGTGCGTGTGTGTGTTGGTCCTGGGGCTCAGATTCAGTCTGGGTGCTGTTCCTAAGCTTTTTCCACTCAAGGCTTGTGCTCTACCGCTTGAGCCACAGCTCCACTTCTGGCTTTTGACTGTTGAATAGGAGGTTCCTGTCTGGGCTAGCTTTGAACTGTGAGTCTCAGATCGCAGCCTCCGGAGTAGCGATGATTTTGTATACAATTATAAGTGAGAGCCACCAGTGCCTGGCTAAGCCAGTTGTGTATTTTGTTTCCTGGTTTTGTTTTTGTTGTTGGTCCTGGGGCTTGAACTCTGGACCTGGGCACTGCCCCTGAGGTCTTCAGCTCAAGGCAAGCACTCTATCACTTGAGCCACAGCACCACTTCTGGTTTTCTGGTGGTTTGTTGGAAAAAAGAGTCTCAGGGATTTTCTTGCCTGGGCTGGCTTTGAACTGTGATCCTCAGATCTCAGCCTCCTGAGTAGCTAGGATGTCTGGCGTGAGCCACCAGTGCTTGTATTATTATCTCATCATGGACAAGCCCTTTGGGTTGCACTAGCCCAGAGCAAGCAGTTCTAGGATTCCTAGTGAATCTAGAATGAGGCCCTAGCGTGGAGTTCCAGGGTGTTCCAAGGTGTTCCAGGGTGGAGTTCCAGGTATCAGGGTGGTGAGCTGTGTCTGGAAGCCAGGAAGAATGAGTTCTACAGAGAGGGAGCTGGGAAGGTGGCTCAGTGGTAGAGTGCTTGCCTTGTATGCACGAGGCCCTGGGTTCAATTCCTCAGCACCACAAAAGCAGAAAGAGCTGGAAGTGGGTGCTGTGGCTCAACTGGTAGAGCGCTAGCCCTGAGCTGAAGAGCTCAGGAACAGCGCCAGGCCCAGAGTTCAGGCCCCATGACTGACAAAAACAAACAAACAAACAAACAGAGAGGGCCTCTCTGGATTGACCCTTTAGGTACAAGGTGATTTCTAGAATCATCTCAAGGGGAGGGGGCAAGACTGAGGTTACTTCTAGAGCCATCCTGAAGTAGTGTGGCTCCTGGGTTAGTTCCAGGAGGGCAAAAAGTATTGCAATAGGGTTTTAAGGTTCAATCAATGGTGGTAGGGAGAATACAAAAGCTCAGAAAGTTCTAGAAAGGCCCAGCTGGTGTCCTCTCAAATCTTGACTGTCCCCTCCAGATATGATCGGCCAGAGAGGCCGCAGCAGCAAGTGTGCCCTGGAGTCCAAAGTGAGCAGTGGGAGAGAGACTCTGCGGCTGCGTGCTGGGGGTGCTGCCACCGTGGAGGAGGCGGTGAGTCACGGGAGCCCATCTGTGTGTGTGCGTGTGTGTGTGCGTGCGTGCATGTGCGTGCGCTGGCCCTGGGGCTTGAACTCGGGGCCTGGGCGCTGTCCCTGAGCTCTTCAGCTCAAGGCTGGTGCTCTACCCCTTGAGCCACAGCACCACTTCCGGTTTTCTGGTGGTTCATTGGAGATGAGAGTCTCATGGACTTTCCTGCCCGGGCTGGCTTTGAACCACAATCCTCAGATCTCAGCCTCTTGAGTAATTAGGATTAGAGGCATGAGCCATCAGCATCTGGCAGGACGCACTGAGCCTCAGTTTCTCTGCCTGAGTGATGAGCAGGGTGACCTTCCCTGGGGTCAGGAAGGGTCTGCTGGGGGATCTGACCGCTCACCTCTGCTTCCTCGCCCTGCCTCAGCCCAGTGACTTTGAGGAGGAGGCCTCGGGGAAGGTGGATGACCTTCTGGAGAGTTACATGGGCATTCGGGACCCCGAGCTGGGTAAGGGGTCAGGGTAAGCTGGGGGGCCCCCGGGGGGAGGGCAGCCTGGGGAGGAGACGGGGGTCTGGGGGAGTTGGGGGCGGCAGGGTCCTCACCAGTCTCCCCGCCAGCGTCCACCATGGTGGAGACGTCCAAGAAGACGGCGAGTGTGCAGGAGTTTGCTCGCTGTTTGGACTCCGTCTTGGGCGAGTTTGCCTTCCCCGACGAGTTTGTGGTGGAGGTGTGGGCCGCCATCGGCGAGGCCAGGGAGACCTGTGGCTAGTGTGCCCGGTGGCAGAGCGCAGCCCCAGCCCGGAGGCCAGCCCCCTGCCCCAGCCCTGCGCCACAGCCCAGTCCAGCTCCACAGCCAGCGCCCCAACCAAGCCCAGGCCTGGAGGCCTGCCAGACTCCCGGACCAAGCCCTGCACCACAACTCAAGCCAGCCCTGAGACCAAGCCCTGCTCCAGAGCCCAGCCCAGCACTCACACCAGCTCCAGCTCCAAAACCCAACGAAGCTCTGACACCAGATCCAGCTCTAGAACAGAGCTCAGCCCTGAGACCAAACCCAGCTCCAGAACCCAATGCAGCTCTGACACTAGATCCAGCTCTACAACAGAGCTCATCTCTGAGAACAAGCCTAGATCTGGAGCCCAGCACATCACTGAGACTAAGTCATGCTCCAGAACCCAAGCCAGCCCTGAAACCAAACCCGGTTATAGAGCCCAGCTCAGCTCCAAGACCAAACCCAGCTCCAGAACCCAGCTCAGCTCCCAGACCAAGCCCTGCTCCAGAACCCAGCGTAGCTCTGAGTCCAAACACAGCTTGAGAGTTAAACTCAGCTCTGAGACCAAACCCTGTTCTAGAGCTCAAGTCAGCTCTGAGACCAAATGTAGCACCCAAAACCAGCCCAGCTTGGACACTCCCTCTAGCTCTACAACTGAGCTCAGCTCCGACAGCAAGCCTAGACCTGGAACCCAGTTCAGCTCAGGGACCAAGCCCAGCTCTCCAACTGAGCTCACCTCTGAGATGAAGCCTTGTTCCAGCACACAAGTTAGCGCTGAGGCCCAGCCTGGCCCCCAAACCCAGCTCAGCTCTGAGAGTCAGCTCCCCTCAAGAACCCAGCCAAGCCCTCATGCAAAGCTGTGTTCTGGAACTCAGACAACTCCAGAGATGACCCCCAGTTCTAGAACCCAGTCCAGCTTCAACACCAAGCTCAACCATCCAACTCGACGTGACTCTGGGCTTCCAGATCCTTCCACGGCCATCCTGGACACTCAGCCAAGCCCTGCAGAAGCTCTTAGCCTTGGAATCCAGGTGAGAATGAAGAACCCGCGCAGCTCGGGCACTCCAACCAGCTCAGGAGCCAAAGAGTGTTCCCAGGTGCAACTGTATTCCAGAATCCAGATGAGCTCGGGAAGCCAGTGCCTCCCTGCCACCCAGTACCCATCTGGACTGCAGCCTGGCTTGAGAACTCTGCTGTTCCCACATTTGTCCCTCCAGGATGCATCCCAGACCAGCTCCAGTGCTGGGTCTAGCTGTGAAACAGAGCCCAGCAAGAGAACCCAGCCTTCGGCTACAACCAGCACCAGAATCCAGAGCAGCCCTGGACCCCCATCCAGCTCCAGAAGGTGGCTTGGCACCAAGTCTCACTCACCCTGCAGATCACACACGGGCATGGGAACATTGTCCACCTCTGGGACCCAGACTGACGTGGCCTGGCCACCATCTGGAGTCCCGTCCAGCTCAGCTGTCCTTCCCCACTCCAGAGCCCAGCCCAGCTCTGAAACACGGCCAGCTGAGACCCAGGCAAGTTCTAGAATGCAGCCAAGTGCTGGACCTCAGCCGAGTTCTGGGGTGCAGGCCCAGGCTGTGGTAGAACCACATTCGGAAACCCCGTTCAGTTCTGATGGTCCACCCGGAACCAGAGTCCAACGCTGCCCAGGAACCCGGCCAGCTTCCGGGGCTCAGCTTGGTGCTAAACCCCAGGCAGATTCCCAGGGCCCGCGCCAGCCCAACACCCAAGCCAGCTCTGGGACTCCACTGGGCTTGGAGAAGCAGCTTGGTTCTGAAATTCCCTTGAGTTCCAGCACCCAGCTGACGTCTGGAGCCCAGCTCAGCTCCAGAACTACAGTAGGCTCAGAGACCCAGCCCAGCGCCACCTCGGAAGCCCAGATCAACGCCACAAGCCTTGAGGAGTCCAAAATCCAGCCCCACTCCAGAACCCAGGTCAGCCCTAGAAACAGGCTCCGGTCTCCAACTCCAAACCCTGACCCAAGATCCCCGCAGGATCCTTTGGTTCCAGCCGGGCTTCAGGCCACAGCCCCAGTCTCTAGAGCCCCAACTCCCACCCCGAGCCAAGCCCCTGTGACTTGGCCTCAGTCCCGGGGACTGCAGGCTAGCTCGGGGCCAGGAGGAAGTCCTCCAGCCTCCTACCTGGCCCCCCAACCACGGGGACCACCCACCCCCGAGAAGCCAGCCCTTTGCCCCAAACCTCAGCTGGGACCCCAGAAGTCCACCCCACCTGGGCTATCTGTCCCTCGTTGCCCAGGTCCCAGGGCAGCCACCCTTCCCTCCGCGCCCCCCAGATCCCCAGCTCAGGGTGCAGGCCCCTCCCCCATGAAGGGGAGCCCCGACCCCTCCCTCATGGCAGTGGAAGAGCAGGAGGGAGAGGTCCCTTTCAGGGGGCAGGGCTCCAGAGAATAAACAACGTTGCACCCCTGCAGCCCTGTGTGTCATTTTGGGGGCAGTCGAGTCTGACAGCAGCGTGGCTATTTAGCTACACTGGAGGTTTATGAGCACTTGGCGGGGTGACACTCCATTCCTGGGCCATATAACAGACATTTATTGTGCATGTTCTGCGGACCCCAGACTCGCAGTGGGGGAGGATGGTGAAGGGGAGGTGGCAGACCCCCTCCCATGTCTCCCTTTCTCATCAGCCCCACTGGCCGAGCCCTAGAACCCCACTACTCAGAAGGCAGGCCTGGTAAGCGCCTACTAAACGCTCCAGAAAGGGGTGTGAGCAGCAGAGTGGGGGGTCTTCTTGATAAGGTACCCCAGCCCAGGGCCACCCCCCCAGCCCCAGGGGAGAGGAAGCCAGGGGCTCCCGAAGGTGCATTTTGGCACAAAACCAGGCCATTCATTGATTTCTGAGCCGGTCCCTCCCTCCCCCAGCTCCAGGCTCCAGAGGCCCAGCCTGGGGGGGGGGGGGTGCAGGGGTGCGGGGGAGATGTCGGAGAGGGATGGGGTGGGTCGGCCGGGGACCGGCCCGAGCCCGTGAGTCCAGCGGGGGGTGGGGTCACAGAGGACCCAGGGCCGCGGGGCGCGAGGCCCGCCGGGGGCGCAGGGACAGGGACCGCGGGCGCGCGCTCAGGCGCGGGTGCAGGCGGCGCAGCACGGCGCGGCGGAACAGGATGTACACCCAGGGGTCCAGGATCTGGTTCCACGTGGCCACGCGCAGGTAGATGAGCAGCTGGCGCTCGGTGGCCTGCGACAGCTGGCCCGCGGGGCTCATGGCCGGCGGCGTCCGCAGCACCGTGTGTCCGATGAAGACCTGCGGGGAGCCGCAATGGGTCAGGGTGGCGCCAGGCCCCGCCCCGAAGCCCCCGCCCCAACCACACCCACCGCAAGGCCACGCCCCACGCCCCGAGCGTGCCCCGCCCACATCCCCTCCCACCACACCCCGCCCTTTAGAGCATGCTCCGCCCCCCGACCATGTCCCACCAGAACAGACCACGCCCACACTCCCTCGCTCCGCCCCAGCCACGCCCTCCGGGTCTTGACCACGCCCCCGCCCCAGCCGCAGGGATAAGGGTCTCGGGGCCTTTCCTGCCCTGGCTGGCTTTGAACCTCGATCCTCAGATCTCAGCCTCCTGAGTAGCTAGGCGTGAGCCCGGCTTCACTTGCTTTTTGAGTTTTTCTGTGCTGGTGGATGAACTACTCAGGAGCCACACCCCCAAGCCCTACGTTCTCACTCATTAAATACTTTATACTCCATATTTGAACCCACTTCACTAAGTGTAAAATTGATACTTGCCCTTCAATAGAAGTGATTTAATAATTCAGAATATAACATGATTTTAAAAAGAATTACAGACTAATGTACTTGTTACGACTTCACAGAAACAGAGGACCAGATATCAGCGTGTAATTATAATACATAATAACGAAACGATTAGCTATGACACAATAAGGATAATTGGCAGGTGTGCTGAGGTTATAGTATAATTGAAACTGGTCAAAGCCCAAGTCCTCCCCGCAGCCCACAGGGCCCTGCACGGCTCGCCGGGCTCAGTCCTGCCCCGCTGCGTGCGCTGCCTGGGAGTTCTTTTTTGTCAATCATGGGGCCTGAACTCCTTAGATCTCAGCCTCCTGAGTAGCGAGGGTGACAGGCGTGAGCCACCTGCGCCTGGCTTAGGAGACTCTTTTGTGTTCTCTACATAAAAGAGGATCCCTCTCGACACCCCTCAGTCCTCTTCTCCCTACCCTCCCTGCAGTCCCCAGGCTCTTGAAATGCTCAGCCTGAGCTCTGCCCTGCTCTAAAACATGGAATCTGGGGTTCTGAAGGATCAACAGGAGTTCACCTGCTGGATAAGTAGGTAGACACCCAAGTTAGAATCACTGATTCAGTTCAGTGTTTTTCGTTTTTGTGGTTGCTGGAGGTGAGCCCAGCAACTGTGGTAAATGGCCTCAGCCTCCTCCGCCCTCAGGTGGTCTGGGGAAACAGTCCCAATCACCAGGAGCGAGGTCATGCATCCACAACCACACAGTGCTGCTCCAGCCGCAGGGCTCAGCCCTGGGTTACCCTTACCTGTCCTGACTCTGCCGCCTCTGTGCTGTGCCCAGGAGCGGGCAGCCCAGAGGCTCTGTGAGCCCAGAGCTCTCCTGGAGCTCAGAGTCTGCCCTGAAGCCCAGCATTTGGGGCTCACGCCTGTCACCCCATCAGCCAACCTCTTGCACAGAGATTCTGTGGTCTACCCGGCAGCCCTGGGCCCCAAGAGGCCTCAGCAAATCCACCATAAAATGTATTCCTCCCATTTCGCTCAGCAGGCAAACTCCTATTCATTCTTCAGAACCCCAGCTTCAATGCCCTCTACTCCACCTCCTCCCTTTTCCCCCCTCCAAGTCAAAAGTTCTCCCTGGATGCCCACCCTGGACTTCTGGAACCCGCAGCACACCTGCACTCACCAGCAAGGGCAGCCAGCACACGGAGGCCACCACCATGATACCCAGGAGCTGGACCATCATCTCCACCTCGCAGTCCCGGGGCCGCTGCTGGGCGGCCTCCCCGCCGTGGTAGACGCGACACAGGGTGGCCACGCTGACCGTGTTGAGCAGGAAGGACAGGGCCACCGAGAGGCCCCCGAGGCAGGCGAAGAGCAGGCCGAAGGCGGCGTCGCCCGGCCGGGCGGCCAGCGTGAGGAAGCACCAGGAGCCGGGGTACTGCACGGTGTAGCGGCCCAGGCCCAGCAAGGGGAGCAGCCCCAGGCCCAGGGCCAGCGCCCACACCAGGCCCACCGTGGCCCAGGCCCGGCGCGGCGAGGCCACCGCCGGCCTGGAGAAAGGCCGCGTGATGCCCAGGAAGCGCTCGGAGGCCATGGCCGCCCCCAGCAGCAGCGGGCACAGGCCGAAGAACACCATGGCCACGCCCATGAAGTGGCACAGGTGGCAGCTGGGGTCCCCGGCCCGCCAGTCCAGCAGGGCCGCGTGCTGAGACACCACGATGGCGCCCGTCACCAGCAGCCCCAGGAAGTCGGTGAGCACCAGGCCGCACAGGAAGGTGAGGAAGGGGGAGCGGGGGCACAGGCCGCCCTGGTGGGAGCTGGCCAGGACGCTCAGGGCCACCAGGTTCGAGGACAGCCCCACCACGCAGAAGGATGCCGGGAACCAGGGGGAGGCGATCAGACGCCTCTCCTCCAGCGTGAAGTTGAAGTTGATGGGGCGGAAACACGGGCCCAGACTGGCGTTGGACCACATGGCTGCCTCCAGCCCGGCCGCCGCTGCCACCGCCACACCAGGTGACAAGACAGGTCACCACCCCATGGGGGCTGCCAGGGCCGGCCGGGAACACCTGGAAGGCAGCAGAGAGAAGACCGGCTTGTCAGGTGTGCAACTGGCGGGAGGGGGCGAACTCCTACGCAGCCTTTAATGCCCCAGCTCCAGTGCCCCTTCTTGAGGAAGGATTTGTCTTCATCCCTCAACTGTTACTACGATTGCTAGTTGTATACTGTTGGAACTATTAGTCCCTCCACCTCGCACTAAAGGGACAAAACACCAGGGCTGCCATGCCTGGGACCCCCTAGAGAGACACCAAGAAATATTTTTGTGGGTCTTACGGAAAAATCCAAAGACCCTAGCTTTGAACTCCAGCCCGGAGTCTGTGTGACTCTAGGCAAGTGGTTTCTCTTCTCTGAGCCTCAGTTTACCCCTTACTCACCCTCCACCCCCACAGCTGACTGCCTGATCTAAATTATAGTCATTGTCAGTAACAATTGCAGTCTCCCACCCGGTCCAGGGCAGGGGAGGGGCGGAGGCGCAGGGCAGGGGAGGGGCGGAGGCGCAGGGCAGGGGAGGGGCGGAGGCGCAGGGCAGGGGAGGGGCGGAGGCGCAGGGCAGGGGAGGGGCGGAGGCGCAGGGCAGGGGAGGGGCGGAGCCGCAGGGCAGGGGAGGGGCGGAGCCGCAGGGCAGGGGAGGGGCGGAGGCGCAGGGCAGGGGAGGGGCGGAGGCGCAGGGCAGGGGAGGGGCGGAGGCGCAGGGCAGGGGAGGGGCGGAGGCGCAGGTCCCGGGCGGCTTGTGTGCTCCATTTCATAGGACACTTTTGCTGTCACTGTTGTTTTCCTTGTTTTTGGGGGAGTCTGGGGGACTTAGGGGGGTATTTCCATCCTGCCTCCCATATGCCAGAACACTTTCATACTAATAAGCAAGGATCCCTGCAGTCCCAATTCCATTTTGGGAACAAAAACGCAGCTCATTTGCAGCCACAGCTTCCCCAGGGACAGGTTAGAGCGAGCGCTCGGACTGGGTGGGGCTGTGGGAAAACGCTGGGCAGACCGAGGGGTGGGGGTGATCGCAAAGCAGAGCCAGATGTGCCCTGATCAGATCAGCATGGCTGCAGCCCGGCGCTGGGGGCTCCCGCCTGTCATCCGACCACTCAGGAGGCTGAGATCTGGACTGCGGTTCAAAGCCAGCCCAGGCAGGAAAGTCCGTGAGCCTCTTTTTTTTTTTTTTTTGTCAGTCCTGGGGCTTGAACTCTGGGCCTGGGCGCTGTCCCTCAGCTCTTCAGCTCAAGGTGAGCGCTCTACCACTTGAGCCACAGCACCACTTCCGGTTTTCTGGTAGTTCATTGGAGATAAGAGTCTCACAGACTTTTCTGCCCAGGCTGGCTTTGAAGCACGATCCTCAGATCTCAGCCTCCTGAGTAGCTAGGATGACAGGCGTGAGCCACCAGCACCGATAAGACTCTTACTTCCAATAAACCACCAGAAATCTGGAAGTGGTGCTGTGGCTCAAGTGGTAGAGCACTAGCCTAGAGTGAAAGAGCTCAGGGACAGCGCCCGGGCCCATAGTTCCAGTCTTAGCCCTGGGTTCGATTCCTCAGTACCACATACATCGAAAAAGCTGGAAGTGGCGCTGTAGCTCAAGTAGTAGAGTGCTAGGCTTGAGCAAAAGAAACTCAGGGACAGCACCCAGGCCCTGAGTTCAAGCCCCAAGACTGTCACAAAAAAGAAAAGAAAAGAAAAAGATTACAGGCATGAACCACCATGCAAGGCTATGAGTTGAGATGGGGTGGAGGGGAGGGTCTCACTAATTTTTTGCTTAGACTGACCTAGAACGGTGATCCTCCTGACTTCGGCATCCCAGCGGCGGGGATTATAGGTGTGTGCCACCACCTCCAGCCAACTTACTTCCATTTGTAAAAAAAAATTAATTGGCTTTCTTGTTGTTATAGAGGTGATGTATAGAGGGATTACAACAACCTGAGTCAGGAAATGAGCACATTTCCTCTCGTACCTGTTTTCCGTTTCCTCCTGCTCTCCCAGAGCCTCCCTCCCGGCTCCACCCACGAGTTGTCTAATTCATTTTCATCCGTGTCCAGTGAGTTCCACCACTGCACGTTTTCCCCTTTTCCCGAGTCCTGCCCTCCCTCAAACCCTTCCGAAGATAGACACTGAATACACGAGGAAAAGTACACACACGCGTCTATCTCTAGGGGTGTGTGTGTCTTGTTTCCATATTTGGAGTGGGTTTTTCAGTATGCACATCATTCTAGATAAGGCGGAAGCGTTGTGTAGCTATGGTGCCCTTTTGTTTCTCTCCTTAGACTAGCCTCTTGTTCTCGCTGTGTGGGTGTCTCTAGAATCCTGTATCATTGCTCAGCCCCTGGTGCGTTTTAGATCGAACTTGTGCCAATCAGAGGGAACAGGTGCCGTTTGCCTCTGTGAGTGAGGCTCACCTCACTCACTCAGCCTGATTTTTTCTGGGTCCGTCCATTTCCTCGCAGATGGCATTACGTGATGGTTTCTAATGGCGGTGTAGCAGTGGTGCGTATATTGGCGTGTGCGTCCTAGGTCTGGGATCCACGTGTCTCTTGTGGGGGCCTCGGGGCTGCGTCCCTCTCCTGGCTGTTGTGAGTCGTGGTGGTCAGACCGGATTCTGAGTGGCCCCCTCTTGCTGGCCTTGGACTTGTCCTGGTTCACAGCCTCAGTTTCCCTTCTTGTACAGAGCGTCTAGCCCACAGGCCCTGAGCCAGGGCGGCCTTTTGGAGCAGATGGGAAGTGGGGGGGAGTGGCTGCGGGCCTTGCTTTCCATCTGGGTAATTGGTGCCTTGGCTGGGCTCCTCACTATTGAGCCTTATAAATTATCCAGCCCCAGACAGAGGCCCTGAGCCTGCCCTCCTTTCCGCACCCCCCCAGACCAGCCTGGAGCCAAGGCGTCTGTCTCTGTGGGGCGCGATGGGGAGAAGGATGGACAGCCAGATAGCAAGAAGGCCAGGTGGAGCCAGTGCTAGGACACTCGCAAGGCCATAGATCTTCATCAGCGGAGGACTTACTGGAGTCCAGCCTTGGCTCCCCCTGGGGACAGGGTTCTCCCTCCCTCCTCTGCCCTCCCCCCTCCCCCCAGCTGGTATGCACGGTTTCAGAAATTCCCCTGAAAAAGTGGGCCTGTGCCTGTGCCTACAGCCACAGCCCATCCCATGTGGGTCTCACAGGTCTGGCCTGGGGACACACACCCAGGATTCTTGCACACACACACACACACACACACACACACACCCTCACCCTCACCCTGTGTCTCAGGACAAAGCCATGACCCAGAGGTCCTCTTGGCCAGGGGGAGGCTGGAAACTGGCTCTCCTCTTTGGCCACAGCTGGCAGTTTCCAGTCTCCCCCTCCCTTGCCCCCCCCCCCCCCCCTGCCCAGCTTGGGTTCAGGTGATAGGAGCCGTTTCAAGTTCCCTAGGCTAGCAGGCCAGCGCCAGGGCGTGGGGTGGGCAGGGCCTCTGCCACAGGCTGTGTGGCCCGTGGAAGAATTGCTGTTCCTCTCTGTGCCCCACCCCCCACGGGAGGTGTGTGTGGCCTGTGGCTTTCTGGGTTCAGGCTGGAAAAACTTTTGGTTTCGGGGCTAGGCCTGGGGCTTGAACTCAGGGGGCTTGGGTGCTGTGCTGAGCTTTTTTTCTTTTCTTCTCAAGGCTGGTGCTCTACCACTTGAGCCACAGCTCCACTACCGGCTTTTTGCTGGGGGTTAACTGCTGGGAAGCATCTCACAGAGGTGTCTGCCCAGGCTGTTTGAACGGCCACCCCTGGCCCTGCGCTCCTAGGGAGCCTGGAAATCCGGGAATTCCAGGGGTAAGCCTCTGCCGGTTCTGAGGTCACCCCCCCCCTCTGTCTCAGCCCCTGGCTTCCTCCTGGGGTCCAGGCCCGGGGCTGTCTCAGGAGGCTGCCCAGAGGTGGGGCGCACTGTGAGGGGAGTGGGGGGCCTTGGGCCAGTCTCATGTCCACCTGCCCCCTGCCCCTCCCTGGCCCTCCCTCCTGCCCTGCCTCCCCTCTGTCTGCGGTCTGGCAGCCCGGCCCCCCCTGCCCGCACCCCCGGGGCCACGCTGGCCCCCCAGCGCCCGGGCCGTGTCCCCGGCCTGGGGTCCCCCCCCACGTGGCGGAGGCTGCCAGTGGAGGCCGCCAGGTCGCGGCGCCGCAGACGCGCTCCCCTCGGGGGTGCGGCCCCCACCCCCGTGTCAAACCCCATTTCCGGGAGCTCTTTCCGTTTGCACACCGCGAGCCCTCCCCACCCCCGGCCCCAGCGAGGCCCGCGCGCGCAGGTGGGCGCCCCATAGCCTCCCCCAGTCCCGCCGAGCCTCAGTTTCCTCTTCTGCCCGGGGCTCAGCCCCGGGGGTCGGGGGGGGGGGCAGGGCGCGGGACCGACCCGGGGCGGGGCGGGCGGGGCCCAGGGCCGGGCTGGCGGGCGGGCTCGGGGGACACTGAGTCACGGCACTGGTCCCAGTCATCAGACCGTCCCTCCCGCCCCCGTACCCCGGCCGGACACGCGGACCCCGGCCGACCCCCAGGGCGGCCCCGCCCCGCCCCGCCCCGGGCCTCACCTGTGTCCCGGATGCCGCGCGGAGATGGAGATGAGGCTCGGGAGAGACCGGCCCGGATTCCGTGGACCCCGCGGGAAACTGAGTCACGGCGGGGCGGGCCCGACGGAGGCAGAGCGCGGGACCGGGCCGCGGGACCGGGCCCCCACCGAGCGCCTGGACCGCCCGCCCGCCCGCCGGCCGCGGTCTCTCCGGGGCAGGGTCTCCCCGCCCGCGCGCTGCCGGCCCCGCCCCGCCGCGGCCCCGCCCACAGGCAGCCCCGCCCACAGGCAGCCCCGCCCCCGGGCAGCCCCGCCCCACGCGCATAGCCCCGCCCCCGCCGGCCCCGGGGCTCGCCCCTGGCTCCCGGGTGCGTGGAGGGCCCGAGGAGGGAGGAGGGTCGCCCCGTGGGACCCTGGCCGGCTGCCCCGCGGTATTCGCCCTCTGCACGGCGGGGCGCCCTGGGCAGGGGCGGGGCGCCCTGGGCCAGGCCCCGGGAGGGGAGGATGGACGGGCTTTGACACTGCAGCTGTGATCCACACGGGACAGCTGGGGCAAACGAACTCGTACCACCCTCAGATCCCCTCAGGGCCCAACAGTAAAGACAGGGGGTGTCCAGGCCGGCTGGTGAAGGTGTGGGGGCTGGGCTACACTCCACAGGACGGGGGAGAGCCTGGCCCAGGGGCCTGGGTCACCCTGAGAGGCTGCAGGGCGCCTGCCCACCCAAGCAGGAAGGTCTTTGGCCCAAGCAGGGGCCTAGAGTTGGGCCAGGATTGCTGGCCTGGCCTTGAACCCACCCCACCCAGTTCCCACCCCTCTCCAGGCTCTGAATGACAGCCCCATCAGCAGGGCCAGGAAGCCCCTTCTCCATGGCCACCTTCCCCTCCAGGCCTCAGTCCAGCCCTATGTCCCTCCACATCCCCTTATCAGAGGCCCCTGAACCCTTAACCCTAACATCCCTCTTCCTCAGGAAGGCACTGCCCAACTCCTATTCATCCTGCAGAGCCCAGCCTCCAAGTCCTCCTCCTCTACAAAGCCTTCTCCATCTTTTAGTCTTTCTCCACTCTGTCCTTTTTAGGACCCTCCCCGCCCCCCTCCCCCCCATCCTGGGGCTTGAACTCAGGGCCTGGGCAGTCCCTGAGCTTCTCTGACTCAAGGCTAGCACTCTACCACTTGAGACACAGTGCCACTTCTGGCTTTTTCTGTGTATGTGGTATAGGGCTTCGTGCATAGTAGGCAAGCACTCTACCACTAAGCCACACATTCCCAGGCCTAAGGAAACAATTCTGAGACTCAAGTGGGCCTGCCCTTGAGGTCTCTCCTACCTGGAGAAGGAGGTGACCATTATGTCAGCCCTTTGGGATCAGTACTGAAGCAAAGGAAGTGTCTGCTCCTGGGATCTTAGAGGTTGGGTGTGGAAAATGGGTCTTTGTAGGATGGGTAGGAGTTCTCAGGGTCTGAGCTACTTGGTGTCAGCAGGACTTTCTCATGAGGTCTTGAGTATCATTACAACTAGGGCAGGAGTGGTGGGAAGAGGATGTGGGGCGGGGCCGGAGGCGAGGGCAGGCAGCGGTAAGGTGGCTGGAGGTCACTGCACTGACTTCCTCTGTACCCAGCCCCAGACAAACCTCTTTTCTGGGAAAGAACTTGGAGCACAATTGATTTCCACGTTGCCTTCCTCTCACCACGTCCTGACAGCCAGGCCAGGTGTGGCGTGGGGGCTCTCATCCCCGTCCCCCCGCACCCCCACTGGTGGTCAACCTGGGAGTGGATGGTGGAAACGAAGGCCAGGCTCAGGATGCGCCCCCCGTGGCTGCGGCTTCCGCCGGGCCAGGCAGGGAGCGGCTATTCTTAGCCTTGGACAGCGGAGGAAGGAAGAGGCTGGGACTGGGGCAGCATCCAGGACACCGGGGGGCTGGGGGGGCTGTGGACAGGCAGCCCAGCCCCCACCTGCTGGCGGGGTCCCCCGCATCCCGGGCACCCGAGGCCCTGCGGCCCTCGCCTCCACCGCGTCCGCTGCTGTCCTGTCTTGGATGCGCCTGCCGTGCCCCCACCCCAGCGTGCGCTGCGCCTCTCCTTCAGGGAGCCTGGGCCTCTCAGGCCTCTGAATGCGGGGCCTTGCCTCCTTGAGATCAGGACCCCGAACCCCAATCCTGCCGGGACAGCAGACAGAACAGCGGACACCTCTTCTGGGACAGGTGGGGAAACTGAGGCCCAAACATTGGTGTGGCTTTTTTTCGGGTACGATCCAACACGGAGCGAGGCTCAAGTGCCTGCCGCCGTGGCCGACTCAGGTCAGCCGCCCCACGCTCCGGACCTCGGACTGGTCGGGGTCGGCGGAGAGGCTGGCTGGAGGATGCAAGGCTCAGCCAGCCTGCGAGTGAATAGTGATGCCGGCCAGGGTTCAACGGGGGCAGAGGCGTGAGGCTGGGATGGAGCCCTGACGAGACAGGCGCTGCCGGCCTGGGCTCCCAGGGCGCATGCGCAGGGCGGGACTGGGGCCTGGGCTCCCAGAGCGCACGCGCAGGGCAGGAGTTGGCGGGCCTAGGCTCACAGGGCGCGTGCGCAGGGCAGGAGTGGGCGGGCCTAGGCTCACAGGGCGCGTGCGCCGCAGGGCGGGGCCGGGGGTCTGGGCTTGGGGGGTCTGGGCTTGGGGGCCCCTGGGCGCACCAGGCCCGGGTGGGCGCAGGCTGCTCTGGCCGGTGCTTGGTGAACAGGGGAGTCGGGAGGGAAACTTACTAGAAACAGGAGCCACTGAGCTGTGAAAATACAAGATTTTTCTCCACCAAAAAAAGTCTCTCTAGACAAACAGTCTGCGGACGCAGGCCGCAGGGGTGCGGCGGGGCTGAGGTGGTGGTTGGGGCCCCGGGGAAAGGAAGACCCTGTGAGCGGGCGAGGGCCCAGGTGACCTCCACGCTCGGGGAGGGTGACCCCCACCCCAAGGCCCCGGGGGAGGGTGACCGCCGGCCCAGCGGGGGAGCCCCCGTGGCGGGGCTGGGCGCCCGTGGCGGCCCAGAGCAAGCCTCCGAGGCCCGGGTCGGCCCAGGGGCGGTGCCCGGCCCGGATCCTGCTGGGGAGCCCCGGGGTCTGCTCAGGGGCCCTGCAGGGGACACCGAGGCGGGCGCACGGGGGTCACCGGCGGTAGCGGTAGCGCTTGAAGTGGAACCAGAGCTGGAAGATGCCGTTGGCGAACTGGCAGCGGAAGCCGTGGCGGTGCGAGTACTCCCACTCGCGGTTGACGATCTTGAAGGCGATGTCCTCGTAGGGCGGGCCGGCGTGGAAGCGCAGGATGGCGAAGTCCTTGTTGTCGGCGCAGGCCTCCAGGAAGTACTCGGGCGTGGAGCGCTTGTCGATGAGGTCGGGGTAGAAGATGTTGAACTTGTAGCCCTGCACGATCTTGGGCGGCGGGTTGTCGAAGTCGTAGTGCGTCTGGTTGTACTTGTTCCACTCGAAGCCCGTGTGCACGCGGTTGAAGAAGCGCGGCTTGCGCGGCCGGTACTTGTCGGCCCACAGGTAGGCCTTGCCGGTGAGCGGCATCTCCACGCTGAACTGCGCCTCGTCCTGCCCCATGCCCTCCTTGGCCCGCCGGAAGAAGATGTCCTCGGCGCTCTCGCTGGCGTCCCCTGCGGGCGGAGGCCGGGCGGGGCGGCGTGAGGCCGGGCCTCGTCCCTCCGGCCTCCCTCCCCGGCCTCCCTCCCCACGGCCTCCCCGGCCGCCGCACCTGTGACCTGGAGCTGCTGGCGGGACAGCTGCAGGCGCTGCAGGTCCTCGTCGGGCTCCAGCACGTGCGCGTCCAGCGGCAGCTCGTGCGCGGTGAGCAGGCGCGGGCTGTAGCGGCCCGCGTCGTAGTCGTCCAGGCTCTGCTGGATCAGGTCCTCCTCCATGAGCACCGCCTCGCCCTCGCCCTCCTCGCCCTCCGCCTCGCCCTCGCCCGCCGCTGCCCCGTCCTCCGGGGGCTCGGCGGGGCCCTCGGCCGAGGGTCCGGGCGGCGAGGGGGCGGCCGGGTCCTCAGGCTCCGGGCTGCGGGAGAGCCGGGGTGAGCGGGCTGGGCCGGGGGGTCCGCGCCCGGGCCCGCCGGCCTCCCTCCGCGTACCTGCGGCCCGGGGACGCGGGCTCCTGCTTGAGGATGGGGAAGAGCGGCTCGCTCTCCACGCCCTGCTCCTGCTTCAGCTTGTACAGCTTCTGCCGCAGCACGTCCTGGTGGCGCTCGCGCAGCCTGCGGGGGGGGGGGGGGCGCACAGGGCTCGGCTCGGGGCGGCCCGCACCCCACCCCCAGGCTGTGGGGCCTCAGGGCCCTGTGCTGGGGGAGGGGCCGCTGGCCCAACCCTGGGCACTTTGGGGGGAGGGCCCTGACCCAAAGAGCCTGGGGCCTGCCAGAGGGGCGGGGCGGCTCCCAGCAGGATGAGAACCCGACAGGACTTAAGAGGCTTGTAGGAAAGGACAGTGGCCGGCCAGCTGGGCTCAGCACTGTTTACTGGCCGCTGCCAAGCACGCGGGGAATCTGTACACAGCCGGGGAATCTGTACACAGCCGGCCGTGCGGCGAGGGAGCCTGGGCGCCTGGAGGAAGGGGCCCAGGGGCGGAGCCGGGCGTCGGTGGGCGGGGCCTGGCAAGGGCTGTGGGCGGGGCCTGGGAACCAGAGGTGAGGTCGGGCAGGGCCCGGGGCGGGGCCTGGAGCCCTGTGGGCGGGGCCCGGGGAACTCGGGGGCAAGGCTCACCTGGCACGGGCCATGTGCGCGCGCAGCTGCTGCAGCAGGCTCTCCCAGTAGCCCATGTCCAGGTTGGGGCCGCCCGCGCGGATCTTGCCCTCGATGCCCTGGAAGATGACCTGCAGCTGGTTGTAGGTCTTGCCCTTGAACACCGACTGCACGTCCGAGCTGACGGAGGCGTTCACGCCCTCGCGGTGCTCGCCTGCATGGAGAGGGGCGGCTCAGCACGGGGCTCCCGGGCTCCCCTCGCCTCCCCTCACACTATCCCCACCGCGGTCTCTACGCTAGAGACAACACAGACCCCGGCCAAAAGCCAAGTCAAATGCTGAGGCCCGGAGCCTGGAAGGCGGGCTTGGCTTTGGCTTCTCTCTAGAAGCGGGTGACACTGCAGGGCTGTCGGGGGCTCACTGGGACTCCCTTCCGGGTAGGGGCTGTGTTAGAAAGGATACCAGGGGCCGGTGTTCCCCTGGTTAGGCAGGGGAGCCTGGGCGGCCTCAAATGCCCACCACAGCCCTGCTGGAACACTCCTTTCTACTCTGGTGAAGTTAGATACAGTGGGTCACCAGTCCCTGGAGGCTGGAGGCCAGGGGTGTGGGTGAACCCCAGGGCAGCAGTGGCTCACTGCTGACCTCTAGTGGCCGGCCCTTCTCTGTACACCACAGACAGGAAAACAGGAATACCTGGCAGGGCGGCTCCTGTCAGACCCCAGAGCACAGCGCGCTGGCTCTGATGGCCTAGCAGGTGGATGGGAGGGGACAGGGACACGTGTTACCTGGCCCCTTGCCCGAGGCCTCCAGCTTGCGGAGCTTGGAGATCTCATCCTCAGTGATGATGGTCATGTCACGCCAGAAGTCCACATTCTTGCCCTGCTCCAGCTCCATGTATACCTGGGTGGGTGGGGCGCAGGGCAGGTGAGGTGGGTGGAAGGGGGGGCTGCAGGGTCCTGGGGAGGGGCAGGGCTGGCAGGTACCTGTATGTCCTCCAGCAGGTCCTCCATGTCAGCCACCGTGAGGCCGTTGAGGAAGGTGTACGGCTCGTGCATCTCCACAGCCAGGTCATCATCCTCGGCACTGATGTACTTGGCCAAGAGGTCGATGGGCTTGGCCCGCCCGTCCCGGATGCGGATCTTGGAGCTGCCAGGCACAACGGTGGCAATGTCAGGGGGGGGTGTGCCCTGCTCTTTTGGGGCAACGCACTGTGGGAGCAGGGCAGGGCAGCCATGGGTAGTGAGGAGAGCTTTTGGAGGAGCATGGACCAGAGTGTGGGGGCAGGGGAGGGCTGTTGTCTGTACTGTGGCAGGGGCTTTTTGGGGTGCTCCACTCGGTGCCCAGGGGGACACGTGCAACCTGACCCTGGCCCTCGCCCACACAGGTGGAAGGAGAAGCCTCAGAAGTGAGGAGGGAGGGAGGAGGGACAGAGCATCTGAGCAGCAGGAGGTGGGGTGCAGCGCATGGTGCTGGCGGGGTGCGGGGGCGGGCATGGGTGTGGTGGGAGGGCAGGGGTGAGGGTGGGCATGGGTGTGGTGGGAGGCGGGGTGAGGGGCGGGCATGGGTGTGGTGGGAGGGCAGGGGTGAGGGCGGGCATGGGTGTGGTGGGAGGGAGGCGGGGTGAGGGGCAGGCATGGGTGTGGTGGGAGGGCAGGGGTGAGGGTGGGCATGGGTGTGGTGGGAGGCGGGGTGAGGGGCGGGCATGGGTGTGGTGGGAGGGCAGGGGTGAGGGCGGGCATGGGTGTGGTGGGAGGGAGGTGGGGTGAGGGGCGGGCATGGGTGTGGTAGGAGGGAGGCGGGGTGGCGGGGACGGCGAGGGCGCACCGCAGCTTGGCCTGCTGCAGGTGGAAGTGGTCCTCCTGCTCCTCCCAGGTCTTGAAGTGCTCTGCCTCCTTCTCCCGCTGCAGCATCTCCAGCTCCTGCTCCCGCATGGCCTTCTCCCTCTCCCGCTCCAGCCGCAGCTGCTTCACCTGGGAGGCACTGGTGTGAGGAGCTGCCCTCTCCGGCCCTGGCTCACCTGCCCTGGGCACAGGAGTGCTGACGTGGGGGACAGACACTCTCTTCCTGTGGGAGGCCCAGCAGTCGGCCAGACTACTAGTGGCCAGGGCAGCATGGCCAGGGGGCGAGGGGGGAGCGGGGGCCTCACCTTTTGCAGCTCCAGCCGGTTGTCCTCTTGGATCCTTTTGTTGCGCTCCTTCAGCTCCTTCTCTTCCAGGTGGCTGATCCCTTTCTTCTCCAGGGCCTGACAGACAATCTAACCTGAGCACATACGCTGCCTGCGCCTCCCAGCACTGCCACCCAGGGAGCCTCTAGCCCAGGCACAGAGAAGATGTCCCCTCCTCCCGGGACACAGCACACAGGGGCAGCCCCAGCGGGAGCGGGCCTGCGAACAGCAAGCGTGGTGCTCCTCAGACTCATTTCACAGGAGTCTGGCTAAGTCGGCAGCGTGAAGCAACCTCAGCCTGAGTCGCTGGCTGTGCTGTGCGAGGGACCCAGGAGACTCAGAATACAGTGTCATCTGGGATCACCAACATGGGCAATCTCCCACACTCGGTCCTGAGGGGCACTGTGAGACTCTGTGTCACCTCATCTGGTGTCGGGCGTGAGGGTGCAGGTACTGCACAGGATGTACCCTGGCCACCCCAGACCCTCATGTCACCCACCAGTGACTCCCCGCCCCCCCCAGTTCCCTCAGGGACAGTTGAGGCCGGCCTCGCTCAGCAGCATACCAGCACACACACAGGCGCTCAAGGTGTGTCTGGGGAATCCAGGGCTGACAAGCCTGGCCTGGAGAAAGACGTGGCAGGGACCCAGAGGTGAGGGGGGGATCGGCAGTGTTTCAAGGACACAAAAGAACAGCCAGGTGCCAGGGTCCTGGGGTGGGATAAGCTCTGGTGATCCCGGGGTCCTCCTAGCTCTGGAGAAGCCTTGCACCCCCTCCACTCTTCCACTGCGGGGCGCTGCAGTGGACCAAGCTACAAACATGCATGTCCTCACCCAAGGCTGTGAGGAGGGGGTTAAGGGTGAGAGAGGGGTGGGGTGGGCGGGGCCTCGGACCCCAGGCGGAGCCTTCGGAAGAGATGGACACTGGGACTAGAGCAGGACGTGTGAAGACAGGCTCAGAAGGGGGTGGGGCAGCCCTACGACAAGGACGCTAAGGGTCTCCTGGCCCAGGAGGGAGGGGACAGGCTTTCCCCGCGCGTGGGGGAGAGAACGTGGCCTGGGCCCGGCCTGCAGGGGTGTGCCCTGTGTGGTGCACAGGAGACAGGGACTCTAGATGCTCCACAGTCAACTTGGGGGGCTGGGCTGGCTCACACAGACGCACCCAAGCTGGGGAGGGGTGCGCGCATGCGCAGCAGCGCTGGCCCCCGGGCGGGCTCACCTTGTTCCAGATGAAGGTGCCCAGCAGGTTGTTGTCGCCGAAGGGGTTGTCGGTGTTGGTGTAGCCCATGTACTCCTCGCCCCAGCCCATCTTCTCGCGCTTCTTGCGCTCCTTGGCCTCCTTCTTGGCCAGGCGGCGCGCGCGCTTCTCCTCGGGCGTCTCGAAGGCCTTGAGCAGCTCCTCCTGCTGCCGCCGCTCCTCGCGCCGCCGCAGCCGCTCCTGCAGCCGCTGCTGCCGGCTCAGCGCCGCCGCCGCGCCGGGGCTCTGCCCGCCGCCCGCGGACGCCGCGCTGGACGCCGCCGAGCCCGGGGACCACGAGCGCCCGCGCCCGGCCCAGCCCCGCGCCGGCTCCTCCTCGGAGCCGGACGGCGAGGAGCGGTCCCGAGAGCGCCATCGGGGCGGCGCGGGGCTCCGGCTTCGCCTCCGGGACCGCCGAGCTCGCCGCCGCTCTTCCTCCGAATCCGACCTGCAGCCGGGGAGAGCGCGGCCCGGCCCGTCAGCGCGGCCGCCCCCCAGCCACGCCCAGGCGGGGACCCCACGGCCCCGCCCGCCGGCCTCGGTCCTCGTGGAAACCCGCACGCACGGACACGCGTAGTCACATCCAGTCACGGGGACCAGCGCGCAGACGGGCTGGCGGGGGGGGGGGGGGGGGGGCGGCCGCCCAGGAGCTGGGGCGCCTGGCAGGAAGAGCATTCCAAGCTGAAGCAAAGGCCCTGGGGCAGCTCCAAAGGAGATCGCCAGGACTGGGAAGGTGGCTTAGCGGAAGAGGCTTTCCTAGCATGCATGAAGCCCTGGGTTCCTTCGATTCCTTAGCACCACATACACAGAAAAAGCCAGAAGTGGCGCTTGTGGCTCAAGTGGTATAGCGCTAGCCTTAAGCAAAAGAAGCTCAGGGACAGCGCCCAGACCCCGAGTTCAAGCCCCAGGCAAACGAAACAAACAAAAAACAAAAACAAAAGAAGATCGCCAGCTAACAATATGGGCAGAGAACCCGACCTTGTCCAAGAAAGCATAGAACACGGGTGGAAGCAGTGTTTTAAGTCCTAGAAGCTGGACACCAGTGGCTCATGCCTGTCATCCTAGCTGCTCAGGAGGCTGAGATCTGAGGATCACGGCTCCAAGCCAGCCTGGGCAGGAAAGTCTGAAACTCTTAACTCCAGTGAACCACCAGAAAACCAGAAGTGGCACTGTGGCTCATAATGGTACAGGACTACCCTTGTGTAGAAGAACTCATGGACTGAGCCCAGGCCCTTAGTTCAAGCCCCATGACTGACAAAAACAAACACAACAGCAACAACAACAACAAAAAACGTGGTCCTAGGGGATGAGCAAGCTAGAACAAATGAGGAAGGCATTTTGACATTCAGCTCAGGTAGAGACCTAACTACGTAAGTGGGTGCCTATAATTCCAACTACTCAGAAAGCTGAGATTTGAGGACTGAGGTTAGAAGCCAGCTTGGCAAGAAAGTCTGTTACCTCCAATTAGCCAGCAAAATGCTAGAGGTGGCGCTGTGGCTCAAGTGGTAGAGCACCAGCCTTATTTGAAAAAACTAAAAAACAGCATTTAGGTCATGAGTTCATGTCCCAGTTCAGATCCCTTCAATATTGGCTGCAAAGTTAATCCAATTTTCATAAGCAACACCAACTGTAATTGTGTACTGAATGTGGCTTCTCAGTGTATTTACATGGTTCAAGTATTAGGTTACAATACAGTGAACCCCAGCCTCTCCATGCCACAACCACCCCTCCCCAAACAAAATAAAACCAACTCCCCCACCAAAAAAAAAAAAAAAAAAAGTAGTTCACGTGTAGAAGCTGCCAGGCGCTGTGGCTGAAGCCTGTAATTCTAGTTACTGGGTAGGTAGTTTGAGATCTCGGTTGGAGGCCACTCTGGAAATCAAAGTTCCTAAGACCCCATCCGTCTCAACCAATAGGCACTGTGGTCGGAGTCTGTCATCCGCAGCGACATCGCCGGGAAGGAGGATCGAAGCTCGGGATGGTTTTGGCATAAGGGGGAGACAATCTCAAGACGTGGGAAAGTTTGGGACAGGGCGCGGGGGCGTGGCTCTAGCGTGGGGGCGTGGCTCTTGCGCGGGGGCGTGGCTCTAGCGCGGGGGCGTGGCTCGAGCAGTAGAGAACCTGATTGGTCCGTATCAAGCCCTGAGTTCAAACCCCAGGAGGAGGGAGAGGGAACGGGGGTTGGAGGCATAGCTAGTCAATAAGCGTCAGGTACCCAGTTCAAGCCCCGGTCTCGGAGACCAGAAACAGAAAAAAGCGGAAGGTAGCCTGTAGCTGACGCGAGCCTCAGTGGTGTTGCCATCAGTCACCGCCTCTTTTTCCATCCCCGGGTCCCGCCACCATTAGCAGAGATACCTCCACAATCCCTCTCCAGCCAGCCCACTTTCTCACGAACGCCATTCGTCCCAAAGAAACCCGAACTGGAGCTGTGACTCCAGGGGTAGAGCGCTAGCCTTGAGAAAAGTAAAACGCTCTGGGGCAGCGCCCAGGCGCTGAGTTCAAGCCCCAGTACCCACAGCACGCACACGCACACGCACACGGCAAGCCACGCCACCTCACGGCCCTGCTCAGACCTCTCCCACGCTCCCACTTCACTCCGGACGACGAGCAGCCGGCTCCCCGCGCAGCGGCTCCCCGCAGCCGCTCCGCCTCACCTCCCGCGCTCCTGGCCCCTTCGGTCCCGCCAACCCCCAGGCGCCCGGCCCGGAACGCCCGGCCCTCTGCGGTCCCCGCCAGGCTCATTCCGACCCGCGCCGCGACATCTCTCCCTCCAGGAAGCCCTCCCGGACCGCGTCGCCTGAGCGTGGGTGTCTCCAGGGAGCCCCGCCGCCACCCCACCTGCGATCCCGGCTCCGCCGCTTCCGCCGGCGCCGCCCCTCGTCCTCCCGGCGCCGCCGGCTGCGCCGACCATGGCTCCCGCTGCGACTCCGACTCCGGCTGCGACTCGCACTCTGACTCCGCTGCCTCCGGCCCCGGCGACCCGCCGACCGCGAGCGCGAGCGTGTGTCACCACCCATCAGAAGCGACGGCGGCGGCGCGGACGCCGACAGCCGGGGGCCCGGGATTGAGGGGCCTTCCACGGCCGCGGCGCCTCTGGGGCTGCCCCAGTGGCGCCGGATCCAGAGAATGAGCCCCTCCCGCCTCCCCGAGCGCCGGAAGGCGACGACCTAGAATCTCCTCTACTTCTGCGTGCGTGACTTGCGTGGTAAGAGTCAGACTGGACTTTGGTAAGCGGGAATGGTTGGCATCTTTCTTCAGGCAGTGAAAAAGGAACCTCCATTCGGGTCTTCATAACCTTGAATAGGGCGGGGCTTGATAACGCGGAACCCAGAGGAGGCGGGTCCGAGGTTGGACAAGACGTTGGAGGAGGAACCGAAAGAAGGCGTGGTCTAAGGGGGCGCGACAGGAGGTGTGCCCTGTGACGAGTGGGCGTGGCCAAGAGCAGTGCCTGCGGAGGCGTGCAGGGGGCGTGGCCATGGGGGGGATACAGAGAGGTGGGCGGGGTCTCGCATCAAAAAGAGGCGTTTGAAAAGGCCTTAGAACTGGTCGCCGGTGGCTCACGCCTGGCATCCTAGCTGCTCAGGAGGCTGAGATCTGAGGATGGAGGTTTGTTACCAGCCGGGGCAGGAAAGGCCACAAGACTCTTACCTCCAACTAACCGTAATAAAAAGAAGCCAGAAGTAGAGCTGTGGCTAAAGTGGTAGACATTAACCTTGAGCACAAAACAAGCTCTAGGACCAGCAAAAAAAAAAACGAAGACACATTACAACTTCGAAACACTAAATACTGGATCCTACTGGCCCCGGGCTGTGACAATGCCCCAGGACTGTGAGACCCCAGGAAGGAAGCATGCACTTCGGGAAGGTTTGCTCCTTGGAGTCTGACTGTGCCACATCACGGGCTTTGAGATGTTTTCTGAGCTGAACCAGATCCCCTGGAGGCCACAGCTCTTCTAAATGTGCTTGGGCCTTTTTCATAGCAGTACTGGAGTTTGAACTCAGGACTTGACAGGTTCTAGGCAGGTGCTCTACTACATAAGCCATATTCCTAGTAGCTCCCACTCCCACTTTCTTTTCAGCTAAGGTCTATATTGATCCTTCCACCTCTGCCTCCTTAGTTGCTGGGATTACAGACAGGCACCACTCTGTCCAACCTACTTGTTTCAATTCTATGGTGTCTAGTTTTTTGAGATGGGTGTTTTACTGTGTTGTCCAGCCTGTCCCTAGCTTCCTGGGCTCAAGTGATCCTCCTGCTTTGGCCTCCCTAAGTGCCCACCTGGGACTCAGCCCATCCTCCAACCTCAGACCCCAGGAACTCTCCCTTCGTCCCCGCAAGAGGCAAGCAGACAAACTGATGTTTATACCCGATTTATTAGAGATCTCTTCAACGTAAAAAGGATTGTGGCATGGGTGGGTGGGCTGCATACATGTGTCTTCTGGAGCCAGCAGTAGCTGAACTATTGGACGTGCCCATGGTTCTGGGTTGGGGGTCACGGCTTCTTTGTGGGAGCCAGGGGCAGCCGTGCTCTGGATTGTCACACACCAGACCACAGGGGCTGAGGACCAGGGGGACCCCCCCCCTCCCCAGTGAGAGTTAAGACACACGAGGTTTGCAGTTTTAAGAATTGGTTCGGCCATTAAAAACGAGATTGGGAGATGCAAATTTTAACCACCAGAGAAAAAAAGGTCGGTGGACATATGTCCTGGGGTGGGGGGACCAAGGGGCGGTGGAGACAGTACCATGGCTAGGGGTCCCCAGGGGGACGGAATAAGTATTGCACTGAATCAGGTGTGGGGTGGATAGGGACAGAGGCCAGAGAGGACACCTGGAGATTCCACCTTGTCAATCAGAGAAAAGGAAACTTCTCTCTGATCTTACAGTACAGGATTTCGGACACTGTCCCTGACTGGAGTGGTAGCAGCCATCGGAGAAGGATGGGGATGGGTGGGTGGAAGTGGCCATGAGGGTATTTACAGATTTCCTAGGTGGAGGAAGAACAGTCCAGAACCTTCCTCCTGGGGGCTAAAGAAGGGTGAGGAGTGCCAAATGTTATAAATAGGTCTTGCCTTTCCACTCCGTGTCTCCCAAATAACAATGTGGTCCCTTGACACAAAAGGATCAAAAACCGTGGCCACGAAAACATAGGTCTCCGAAGGAGTCTCCAGGACTTGACACAAAAAATGTCAGGACATCCACAGTGGGAACCATCCTTGCTTCGTGACCCCCACGGCACAGGATTCACTGATGACCAACTGGATGTGGGGACCCTGGCCCCCAGGGGTCCAGGAGTGGCCATGACACAGCCAGCCTTGATTGTCACTCAGGTCTTAGACAGCCCCTTTAGATCTCTGTCGCAGCGTTCCCCACCCCCACCTCCTTTGGTAGAAGGGCAGATGGACAAGAGACCAATCATGGCTGACCAGGTGCCTGTCTGGGAATCAGGGTCAAGGCCACTTCCTAGGTTGCGACAAACCCTCCCTGGGCAGGGAAGGGAGGACCCTGCTGTGTCCCCTCGGGCCCTGTGAAGCCTGGCCTCAGGAGTCCTGGGTGGACTGTGGAGTGTGGGCTTGGTCCCAGCAGCTGGGCTGGAGGGGCAGGCTAGGGGCTTTCTCGAAGTCGGGATGGAACCAGGAGGGGCTGGACAGGCCACAGCTGTGCATCTTGGAGCTTCCAACAGAATTTGTGTGTGCGCACACGTGCATGCGTGTGCACGCCAGTACTGGGGTGTGAACTCAGGGCCTGAGTACTATCCTAGCTTTTCTGCTCAAGGCTGGTGCTCTACCACTTGAGCCACACCTGCACTTCCTCCAACAGCGGAACAAAACCTGATTCCTGGCTGACCCAAGGTTAAGCTTCTTCCCGAAGGTGTGTCTTCTCCTGCCAGGGCTTCCTGGATAGGGGAGGAGTGCTGACGACAGTGACCCATTTCACCTCCAGGAGTCCTGTGTGGTGATGATGGCCGCAGCCTCTGCCCTCTGGACTGGTGAGGCCCGGTGGCCCTGGATGCTCATCTGCCGAGGTGTGCCGGTCACTGTACAGATGTGCCCATCCTGGCCTGGAAGGGCACTCCCAGGCTCTGGGGACAGTGGCCAAGGGTAGCCACCATGGGGTGGAGTGGCTGAAGGTCAGCCCTGGTCATCTCCAGGACTCTGCTGTCTATACCCGTCCTGAGGCCAGGGTCTCCTGCCCAAGGTTATTTTACTTGGAGTCCTTTCTGGGCATCACGTGGCCCACAGTCCCAAGCTGTACCAAGATGGAGTGGCACGGGCGCAAGGTCCCTCCTGGTGCGGGTCTGATTGTTAACGTCTTGGCCATTCTTGCCCATAGTGCACATGGGTGGTGGGGCATCCCTCCTGGCGTTAAGTGGGTGTGGGGAGGGAGGGGCAGAGGGTTGGGCAGGACCACCACCGGGGATGCCCATCCTGCACAGAAGCCCCCAAACCTGAGTCGAGGGAGGGAGGCGCTGCTTCCGGGTGTCTGCCACCTCTGTGCTCCCAGCCCAGGTCCCCAGGTCGGTGAGACTCGAGTGGGCAGGCTTTCCCAGGGCCACCGGGCACGGGCGCCGGGACACATGCAAATGCAGCAGAGACCCACCCGGGGTCTCCTGCGCTTTTGTGTATGTCTTCTGTCATTTTTCGTAGAAAAGCACATGCGTGCTTCCGTCTCTGTGAAGGAAGGACCCCAAATAAATACACGACTGCTGCTCCACAGGTCGCTGCTCCACGGGCCTGGATACTGGGGCGGACCCCGTCGTCCCTGGAACTGTCGGTGGGGACGGGCTCGCTGTCAGCATCCATCGGGGGAGGACGAGGACGAGGTCCGGCCAGGGGTGGCCCGGGCGGCCGGTCGCCGGGCACGTGGCCTCCGCCGGGCGGGCAGCGCCTCCAGGAAGCAGCCGGGGCGAGGCGGGCGCCGGGCTCGGGTGGGGACTGCATAGACATTACTGCAAAGGTGAGGGGGCAGGTGAGGGGGGTCCGGGGGGTATGTGGACCCCGCCCTGCCAGGCCTCCCGTGGCCAGCCGGACCTTGCCTGAACCAAGCCGGGCGCCAGCGCCGGGCTTCCCGGGCCACTGGACCGAAACAGGCCCGGAGATGCTTGGGGGTGGCCACCTGGGCGCCACAGAGCCCAAGGCGCAGCTGGGGCCGCCTGCGCCCGCCCTCCCAGCCTCAGTTTCCCCGTCGGTCGCGGGTCCCTGCCGGGCCTGGGCCTGGGCCTGGCCCGCCGCACTTACTGTGTCGCTCTCGCCGTCGGAGGCGGGCTGCCCCTGCGCGCAATAGTGAAGCGGGGAGTACACCCAGCTCCTCTCATCCGTGGGCTGCGCGGCCGGGGGGCGGGCGTGCAGGAGGGGCGCAGCAGGGAGGAGGAGGCGAGACAGCGGAGGCAGAAGGAAGAGACAGGAGAAAATAAAAAGAGGGGACCCACGCGGGCGAGCCCTCCGGGCCGGGCACGGGCCCCGAACCCAGACCCTGGGCGCAGCGCGGCGCGGGAGGCAGCGGGCGGCGGTTAGTGTGGTCCAGGCGCAGGACAGGAGGGAAGGACAGAAGGAGGGGTGCGTGGGGACGCTCTGCCGCGGGACCCAGCTCCTCCCGGCGGACCCCGCCCCCAACGCCTCAGAGCGAGGGCAAACCTCACGCCTCTAACCCCGCCCCGGGCCCCGCCCCACACAAGTGACTCCGCCCACGTGGCCACGCCCACAGAGAATTCCGCCCCATCTGGAAGCCCCACTCCTCTAACTCCGCCCCTCTATCCCCGCCCACGAGAGGCCACACCCACACACGAACGCCCTATCGGGAGGCCCCGCCCCCAACCTAACTCCGCCCCACCCCTCCAGCGCCTCTGCAGGCCCCACTCCCCTAACTGCGCCCCACCCGATATGTTGCGTATGTTGCCTCTGCCCCCAGCTTTTTCCAACACCTGCTGACCCAGGGCCCATCTGTTGGCCCCACCCTTCCAGCTGCTTCTCCACCCACTGGCCCTGCCTCCTCCCTCCCTCTGCTAGCTGCTTCCCCTCCCCTGCTAGCTCCTCCTCCTCCTCTTTAACCGACTTCCCCTCCTTCCAACCCTTGCCGGTCGGCCAGAGCTGGATCCTGGGTCCTTCGTGGGGTGCCTCTGATGCTCCGGAGCATAAACCACTGTTCCCGATCGCGGGGAGGCCTGTGGGGACCTGAACGCACAGCTGGCGGGCCATGCAGCCCTGGTGCCTGGAGCAGGGTCATCTGAGACAGAGCCGAAGGGAGTGGGGGGCGGCAGGGTGAGGACCAGTCAGGCTCACCTGAGGCCGCGTCAGGGGGGCTGCCTCCCTGCTGAGTCTGGGCGGGGGTGTGGGGCTATGTGACTCCCATCTGCTCCTGGTGGCCCGGGGCTTGTCCTCCTCTCTCATGCTCTCTGTGCGCCCAAGGTTTTTGTTTTCCAGATCCCTCTGGGTACAGCCAGCTTGTGGACTTCTGCCTGGGTCTGAACATGCATCTACTCTGGCTCCATCCATCTAGCACCTTTAGGCCCGGCCCTGATCTGTCCACTCCAAATAGCAGCTGAGACACCCCGCCCCCCCTCCAGCCCAGCCCAGCCATTGGTTATCCCAGTGTCCCTCCCTGCTGTGATCTTCTGTGCTGTCTAGGTGGGCCAGATCCTCACCTGCTGGGTCACCCCCCCTCCCAGGGGCAGCTCTGCCCAGGAAGTCCCACCCCAGGCCCACAGGAAGGAGTGACAGAGGCACAAAGGTACCAACACCTGTGAGCCGGGGAGGTGGAGGATCACCTCTCTGGCCTGAGAGGCCAGCCCAGGCGTCCTGCACTGCTGCTCCACACTGGAATGGTGACCGCTAGCTCTGTGAGCTTGTGCTGGGGTTCAGAAACATGGGATCAGAGGAGGCTCCCCAAGGCCCCCAGAGAGCCAGCCTGGGTGGGGGAGGAGGGGCTGGCAGTGGCCTGAAGGCCATGTCAGAGCAGGTTCTGGGAGGAGCCACTGCCCCTGGGCGGAAACAACTGGACACCAAGACCACATCACAGGGTGGAAGGGCCAGCTTCCCTGTCCTCTGGCAGGGCCACCGGGCCGCACAGTGCCTGGATGCAGGACCCCAGATCAAGGCCAGGGAACGTCGCCTGGGGCTTTGCCCTCTGGCTAGCCATTCCCCTCTCCTTCCCTGTGGTTGCCATGCTTCCGCTTCTGCTGGGCCCTGCTGAGGTTCCCTGTCCTTCCCGGCTTTCCAACCTAGACCAAGGCACTCAGTGAAGGCAAACAAAACAGACAGGTTGGCTGATGGGGCTGGGGAGGCTGCTTTGAGGGGGCTTCGTCTTGAGAACAGAGAGTCTTGCGCCTCTGCTCTGATGCTGTGCAGCTCTGGGTAGGTTACTCAGCCTCTCTGGGTGCTTGATGTTCAAATGGCAGAAAGAAGTGCCTAGACTTCATCTGTGCTGGTGCTCGGGTCTCTGCTGACATGTGGCCTGCTCTGTGCCACAAATCTGAACGGCAGGAAGTGTCCACTCAGCACATTGGACACCGGAAGGCTGGGATGAAGATGAAGGCCGGTGGGCAGGGGGAGGGGTCAGCTTAGACCCCGCCACGTCAGTACCTGCTTCAACCTGGGGCTCCATAGTCTCCTAGGACACAGCATCGGCCAGCCTCAACTAGTTATTTCCCCAGCGTCCTCGGAGAAGAGACGCTGGACACTGTACAGGGCCAGGGGGCCCGCAGCTCCCTGCTGGCCCGAGGTGGGCGAGGCCCCCTCTCCCCGGGTGGCCGGCTGCGGTCACTTACAGTGGCCGAGGCGCTTGGCGTCATGGCCCGCAGTCGGCGATGACGGGGAGAGAAAATCCAGTACCTCCCATCGGCGAACTGGCGGGTGCGGGCCGGCGGGAGGAAGGAAGAGAGGGTAGACAGGATGAGGGACAGGAACCAGGCAGGAAGAGGTGGAGAGACAGCAGGGCTGGCAGGCGGGGTGGGGGAGACATGCCGGCTGAAGCACGAGAAGGGGGAGGGGGGCGTGTGCAGGGAGCAGGAGGGTCCCACAGACCTGCTAGCCGCTCTGCAGGGACACGGGCACGTCCGGAAAAGACACGGTCCCAGGCCAACCCTACACCAGGCACAGACCAGCAACAGACCAGGCCGATACACACCGGGCCCCCAGGTGCAGGCCGGGGACTGACCCATTTCTGCCCCATCCAGGGCCAGGCCCGGGCTCTGGGGCCCACGGCAGGACTGAGAGAGTGGGGGGGGGATGTTAGTCAGGAAGCAACGCTGGCCTCAGGCTCAGGGCAGAAGCCCAGGCTGACCCCTGGAGCCCCAGGGGACCCCGATGGCTGAGGGGGAGCTCTGGCTGTCCCCAGCTACAATGTAGCCATTTGACATCTGAGTGGGGCTGGCCCCAGGATTCTGGGTTTTTGGGGGGGTGTCACTGGATTGACCATGTGGCAGATGGATGGGGGGTGAGCTCCGGGTGGGGGAAGGAGGGGTGTCCACTGGCACCCAAGGCCAGGCTGACCCAGCCTCCAGCGTTGGCAGCTTGCCCACCCTTGGAGAACGTTCTCATTTCCACACGGCCGAGGGTACCCAGGCCCTTGGCCTGAGCCAGGGTCTCCCCGAGAGAGTGTGAAGTGGGGTGGCGTGGCCGAGGCCAGAGAGGGGGCGTGGGGTAGGAGCTTGGTGGTGAGAGCCACGAGTGTGGAAGGGTACGTGTGCAAGGGGCCATGGCGCCCGTCCGGTGCCCACGCGGCACGTGGGGGCTGTGGGGAGGGGCGTGGGGGGCACATGGACACTGCACACGCCTGGCACTGGGCAACTTACAAAGTAGATGTCGGTGGCGGGCGCGTCCTCCTCGTCGGAGGCCTGGCTGGCGGGCTCCGAAGCCTGGCTGGCCGTGTCCACGTCCACAGTGACGGCAGATGCTCCGGCCGGGGCAGCCTCCACCCTGGGGACACAGGGCAGGCACACTGGGCTCCCGGGAGGTTCCCGACAGCTCCCATCTTCCCAACCTTCTGCCCCGATCCTCCCTGTGCCCCCTCTGTCTCACTGAGACAAACCCCCAGGTGGCTGGGGACGGGCGGTGAGCTTTCTCCCCCTCCCCCTCCCCCCAACTACTCCATGCAGCTGCAAGGACAGTGGACGGCCCCCCAATGCTGCGCCCTGTGGTCTGTGCCGTGGTGCACGGGTTATGACCAAGCCATGGTGGCCTTGGCACAGAACACGTGCAGCAGGAGTGAGCGACCTAGCCCTTTGCCAGAAGAGCCAGCCTTCTGGAGCCTCAGTTTCCTTGTCTGCAAAGTGGGGCAATATAGGATTCCCCCAGGGGGTCAGTCAGCCTGCTTTTACCCTTTCACGGTGTACTCAGGCCAGGGCCCAGCTCAGGCCTCTGAGCCTTCCCTTGTGGATTAGCCCTAGGGACAGAGGGGGGAAACTGAGGCTCAGGAGCGGACAAAGGTGTGTTCTTAAGTAGGGCCAGTGATTAAGTGTAAAGGCATACAGTTTATCTGGTGAATGGTGAGGGCGGGGACTGGCTCCTCTGTTAGGTTTAGAGTTTGTGATATTTTTTTGACAAAAAACTGAATGACAGCCAGATTTAAGCTGGGCGCCGGTGGCTCATGCCTGTAACACTAACAATTCAGGAGGCTGAGATCTGAGATTCAAAGCCAGCCTAGGCAGGAAAGTCCATGAGACTCTTATCTCCAATTACACCAGAAAACTGGAAGTGGTGCTGTGGCGCAAAGTGGGTAGAGCACTAGCCTTGAGTGAAAATGCTCAGGGATACCACCCAGGCCCTGAGTTCAAGCCCCAGGATGGACCAAAAAAAAAAAAAAAAAAAGCCAGATTTAGTAAAAGGTAAGACATGGATAGCAGCAAACCTGCCTGTGTCAAATGAACTCTCCGTGACACTGTGGAGCCAATCAGTGCCAAGAGTGCTTGTTAAACTCTGTGGGACAAACTCAATCACGAGCTGGACATGGTGGCTCATGCCTGTAATCCCAGCTACTCAGAAGGTTGAGATCTGAGGATTGAGGTCTGAAGTCAGGCCTGGCAGGAAAGTCCCTGAGACTCTTATCTCCACTTAACCACCAAAAGGCAGAAAATGGAGGTGTGGCTCCAGTGGTAGAACACTAGCTCAGGGTCTTAGTTCAAGCAAAATACTGTCTGAATAAATAAATTAGGGTTAGGGAAGTGAGGGCTGAGCTCAGTGGTTACGTTGTACACACCTGTGGACATTTCACTGAGACCCCTGTACAACCACTGGATGCTAACAAAAATCTTAAAAAAAAAAAAATCCCCAGGGCTGGGAAGGTGGCTCAGTGGTAGAGCGCTTGCCTTGCATGCCTGAGGTCCTGGGTTCGATTCCTCAGCACCACATAAGCAAAAAGAAAAAAGCCGGAAGTGGCGCTGTGGCTCAAGTGGTAGAGTGCTCGCCTTGAGCTGAAGAGCTGAGGGACAGCAGCCAGGCCCAGAGTTCAGGCCCACAATGGACCAAAAAACAACAAAAATAAATCCCCAAACTCCAACACATGATGTATGTGTGGGGCTCATGCTGTCATCGCAGTACGCAGGAGGTAGAGGCAAGACTGTGAACTCTCACCTAGCCTAGACTCTATAGCAGCAACACCATGTGTGGAAAACCCAGAGGCTGGGGGTGTGGCTCAATGGTGAGCACAAGGCCCTGGGCTCCATTTCCAGGAAAGAGTTTAAAAGGGAAAACTTTTTTTTTTTTTTTTTTGGTTGGTCATGGGGATTGAACTCTGGGCCTGGGCGCTGTCCCTCAGCTCTTCAGCTCAAGGCGAGCGCTCTACTACTTGAGCCACAGCACACTTCTGGTTTTCTGGTGGTTTCACTGGAGATAAGAGTCTCACGGACGTTCCTGCCTGGGTTGGCTTTGAACCATGATCCTCAGATCTCAGCCTCCTGAGTAGCTAGGATGACAGGCGTGAGCCACCAGCACCAGGCTATAAGAAAACTTTTATGAGCTGTGTTCAGTGTTTAAATCCTTAAATAACCCACAGACCAGGGTCTCTTCGGCATGTCTACATAGAGTGGTAGTGCCCAGCGCTGGACACAGGTGGCTTTTCCAGCACCATCCCCCACCACAACCGCGGTAGGGGATGCACGGGGCTGCACTCACCCCGCGTCCTCCTCCTTGGGGACCACAATCTCCACATTGCATGCGAGCTCCACCTGCACAGTGATCTGCTGCAGATCCTCGTCTGCACGCGGCTCCTCCTGGGGCCTGCAGGGGTGCAAGCCGAGAGCCTCAGTTCCCCCTGCCTGGTGCAGGTGCAGCTTAACGCCCCCCCCCAGGCAGCCACCCCCCCCCCCCCCCGGTCCCTCTGGAGCTTCATATTTAGGGGATGGGTGGATGGCAGCCCCACAAGCTCAGGCATCACGTATCTTGCCCTCCCTTCTGGGGTGGGGCTAGAACATTCTAGAAGCTGGGCTGGGATTGCAGCAATCAAGAGCGCAGCTCTGAGGGCTAAGGCCAAGTAGTCAGGGATGAGGGGAGGGGCTGGGACTTACCGGCCATCCTGTCCTGAGGACTGTGTGCGTCGCCTGGAGATGGTAAATGGGGTGGATGTGGTTTTTGGTGTTTTTTTTTTTGGGTCCGGTCATGGGGCCTGAACTCTGGGCCTGGGTGCTGTCCCTCAGCTCTTCAGCTCAAGGCTAGTGCTCTACCACTTGAGCCACAGCGCCACTTCCGGCTTTTTTCTTATGTGGTGTTGAGGAATCGAACCCAGGACCTCAGGCATGCCAGGCAAGCGCTCTACCACTGAGCCACCTTCCCAGCCCCAAATGGGGTGGATGTAAGGCCGGTGTCCTCGTTAGAGCCAGGCGAGGACAGCTGTTGTCTGTGCAGCCAGCCCACTGGCTACAGCTCCCACAGGGCTTCGAAGCCCCGTCCACACAAAGTCCTGCCTATGAAGACTGGAAGCTCCACCCACCTCATGCCCAGCACTGAAGCGCCACCCACTGGATGCCCCGCCCACTCACTGCAGCCACACCTCCCACCAGGCCTTGCAGCTCTGCCCACTAGCTTCCCTGTCACCCACTGCAGCCGCCCCTCCAGCACTCCACCTGCTCTGTGCCCCCTCCCCTGCCTCTTTCCCCACCCACCCACCCCTCCCTGGCTCACCTGTACCGCGGCTGCTCTGATGTCTCAGATGGCGACCGCTCTGGAATGGAGAGGGAGGTGGATGACAGGGTGGTGGCAATGGAGGCGGTGGTGGCTTCCTCAAAAGAAGGCGGGGTGCAGGGCAGGAGGTCTGGCCGGCCTGTGGGTGGAGTGGGCGCGTGGACACTCGGCCCATATGGTGGATCCACCCCCTGATGCACTCCCAACTGTCCCCCTGAACTGGCCACCCAGCACCAGCCTCTGCACACGGCGTTCAAAAGGCAAGTATGACTGCCCTGTGCCAGTGGCTCACACCTGTCATCCTAGCTACTCAGGGGGCTGAGATCTGAGGATCGAGGTTCAAAGCCAGCCCAGGCAGGAAAATCCACGAGACTTATCTCCAACAACCACCAGAAAACCAGAAATCGTGCTCTGGCTCAAGTGGTCGAGCACTTGCCTTGAGCTGAAGAGCTGAGGGACAGCGCCCAGGCCCAGAGTTCAAGCCCCACAACCAACAACAAAAGAAGGCAAATATGATTGAGTTTTCCTGCTTGCTTATAATCTTTTTGTGGCTTCCCACTGCTCTGTCAGACCCCAAACACCTTAAGCTTCTGGGCTGCCCTTCCCCTTCCTGCTCTCATCCCCTTTTCTACCCCCCCTGCCCCCTTTCTGTTTTGGTCGCTTGTGGAGCTTAAACTCTGGGCCTGGCGCTGTCCTTCAGTTCTTCAGCTCAAGGTGTGCACCCTACCACTTGAACCACAGCACCACTTCTGGTTTTCTGGTGGTTATTTGGATATAAGAGTCTCACAGACTTTCCTGCCTGGGCTGGCTTTGAACTGCGATCCTCATATTTCAGCCTCCTGAGTAGCTGGGATTACAGGTGTGAGCCAGCAGTGCCTGGCTCTCCCCTCCCTCATAACAGGCTGGGTCCTGCCCCAGAGCCTTTGCAAGGCTCTGCACGCTACCTGAGATGCCCCAGCCCCCCACTGCATGGAATCCTTCCAGGACAGCAGGCCTAGCCCCACGGAGTGCACCCTCCGTGACATCCTGGCACCCCTCCTGTGACCTGTTGGTTTCTATACTTAGTCCATGGCTCCCGCAATCCCACCCTGGAGGAGCCCATCACCTTCGTCTTCCAGCGTGGGGTAGCTGCGGGCCCCTCGAAGGTCGTACTGGGCCTCCTCCCGCTCGCTGGGGATCTGGCTGGCTGAGAAGGCGGCCGTGGGCCCCAGGGGCTTCACAGCCAGCAAGGCGCCGCGCCCCTTCTTAGAAGGGGAGGACTTGAGGGCTGTGGAGGGAGGCCGTGAGATCGGTGTTCAGAGGTCGTGACCCTCCTTCAGCCTCCCCAAAGCAGGGTCCTACGGGTCCCCCTCTGCCTCTGCACGCAGCTGGGCTGCATCCACGAGGGGGACCAGGGGTGGGGGTGGGCTGTGCTCCTGACTGATTTGTCCCAGATTGGGGAAGAAGGAAAGCCCAGCTCTGCCACGGGCTGCGGGGTGTGTGTGTGTGTTGGGGGAAGGGGGGGGGGGGCCTGGGAGGCTCCGCTCGGGACCTGCCCCCTCGAGGCGTCCCCAGGAACTGCAGGCGCGGCTGGTGCCTGTGACTGACAGCTGCCAGCCCTGCACTGTCCCAGCCCAGGCTCTCTGGGGTCCACTGTCCTCCATCCATCTCAGCTCCACGATGTCCGCCCCCCACCCCCACTACTTTCCTCCTGCTCCTTCCCTCACCCCCAGGCGCTGGGGACTTACAGGAATTCTTCCGAAAGACCGTGTTACTCATGAACTTGAAAAATCGCTCAGCGTAGAAGCTGGGGCGGTGGACGGAGACCGTGTCCTGGAAGAGAGGTGGTGGGTGGGAATGGTGTGTGTGTGTGGAGGGAGCGTGTTGAGCCCAGGCTGGGGGTGTAGGAGGCCCCATTCTGTGTAAATGCTCCCTAGATTTCAGGGGGGTCTCTGGGACCCAAGGAGTAGGGAGTGGGTTCACAGAGCCCTGTGCCCAAGAATGAGGTGGGAGGCTGATTTCCTCCTCCAGATAAAGCCATGTGCACTTTGAACTTTTTGAACTGTGTGAATGGAGTTAGGACTCAGCCAAGCAAATGAGTAAACACACAGGAAACCTGAGAAAGACTCCCAAACCCAGTGGGCCAAGCTTGGTTGTCTGCTTTGTAAATAAAGTTTTATTGGCACATGGCTGCACCCTTTCCTCTCTTTAGCCTCTGCTGCTTTGCCTTGGCTGAGCAGCATCCCTGGCCTCCACCCAGACCAGGAGCTCCCCAGCCCTAAGTGTCCCCCAGAGTGTCCCCCAACATTGTTCAGGGTATGGAGTCTAACAGAGGCAGTCCTTAGAAGTTCAGACATTATCAGGGAAAAACAAGGATGGTGAGGAAAGCATCTGCCTAGCAGAGACTCTACAAGGCTTATGGCCTCCATCAAAACTTGAGCTGGCTGTCCTAAGGCTTTGGACCTGTGTTCGGCCCTCGTAGTCTTTCATTTAAGGAAACTCACATGATGGGTGCAGGTAACTCACACCTATGATCCCAGCTACTCAGGAGGCTTAGATCTGAGAATCACAGTTCCAATCTCATTTCCAATGAACCACTCAAAAGCCAGAAGTAGAAATGTGGCTCAAGTGGTAGAGTACCAGACTTGAGTAAAACTGGGACAGTTCCTAAGCCTTTAGTTCAAGCCCCAGTACCAGCATAGAAAGAAGTAAATAAGGGCTGGGAAGTTGGCTCAGTGGTAGAGCGCTTGCCTTGCATGCATGAGGCCCTGGGTTCGATTCCTCAGCACCATATAAGCAGAAAAAACCAGAAGTGGCGCTGTTGGTCAAGTGGTAGAGTGTTAACCTTGAGCTGAAGAGCTGAGGGACAGCACCCAGGCCCAGCGTTCAGGCCTCATGACCAACAACAACAAAAAAGGAGTAAATAAAAATTAAAAAACAGTAGTCATGTGGGCATACTCATGGGGGTGTGTGGCAAAGGGGGTCAGAGCTGAGAAAGACGGGGACACTGCATATTTCTGGGCAGTTCTGACGTCCTGGCTCAGCTGTCCTAAGGAACGCTCCCTACACAATGTGGGGTCCCCTGCTCCAGGAAGCCAGTGTAGCCTCACCCTGGACTGGACCCCTGTAGGGCCTCCGTGGCTTCCTGGATTTCCCATGCTTCCTTGGCCCGAACAGGCAGACAGGGCTGTCACTGCTGGGCTGGGTAACCCAGGAAGGTGCCATGTCTCTGGGCCCAGCAATCACAAGTGTGGACTGATGGGCAGAACCGTGAAGGAAGGACACTCACCCCGTCGTGGACCAGGGCCTTCCATGTGTGCTCCAGCTTCTTGATGAACCTGTGGAGAGAAGGACCTAGGGGGTCAGCGCACTGGACGCGTGTCACAACCTTGGGCTAGACCCTAGATTAGGAGGTGAGCAGATGGTGGCTTGGAAGGCTTGGGGCCAGACCAGGGCAGGGGGGGTGGGGGGGTGTCGGACTATGTCAGGGGCGGGGCCACATTGAAGTGAGGCCAGGCCAGGAGGGCTGGACCAGGCCAGGAGGGCAGGGCAGGACTACCTTGAAGGGGGGAGGAGGGCAGGGCCACGTTGGGAGGGCGGGGCCACATCAGGGTGAGGAAGAGTGGGGAGCTACCTTGGGAGGGTGGGGCTACGTCAGGGTGGGGGAAGAGGGTGGAGCTACGCTGGGAGGGCGGGGCTATACCAGGATGGGAGGGGTGGGCTACGCTTTGAAGGCGGGGCTGCATCAGGGTGAGAGGGGCGGAGCTATCTTTTGAAGGCGGGGCTATTCAGGGTGGAAGGGGTGGGCTGTTTCAAAGGTGGGACTACGCCAGGGTGGGGCTACGTTGGGAGGGCGGGGCTATGTCAGGGTGGGGAAGAGGGTGGAGCTACGCTGGGAGGGCGGGACTGTCAGGGCAGGAGGGGCGGGGCTATGTTGGGAGGGCGGGGCTACGTCAGGGTGGGGAAGAGGGTGGAGCTACGCTGGGAGGGCGGGACTGTCAGGGCAGGAGGGGCGGGGTTATGTAGGGAGGGCGGGGCTACGTTGGGAGGGCGGGCCAGGCCGGCCACACCTGTAAGACTGCAAGATGTCGATGATGCCGATGTGCAGCAGCAGCCGCTCCCCACGCCCGTTCACGGCGGGGATCCCTCCCATTCTGTGGAGAGAACAGCAGGGCGAGTCAGCAATGGACTGGGCAGGAGGTGGGACGAGCAAAGTCGCAGCAGTCAGGGTCGAGGAGGCTCTGGGGCCAACACTCCACCTGCTCCCAAGGTGTCAGGTGGAGTGGGTTCCAGGCACCGGGAACCTCGGTCTCCGGGCGGGCGGGCGGGCGAGGGAGCGAGCGACTGTTTCTCAGGCTTTGCTGCGGCTCAGCTGGAGACTAGAGGAGGCTGGTGAGGGTCCTGGCTGTAAGACTTGGGGGCGCACACCTGCTCACCATGCTGTAGACGTGCATGCACCCAGAGCTACTCACGCATGCAATGCTTCCACGCCTGTACACGCATGCACACGCTTCCATGCTCGCACACATGCACACATGCGGCCATGCCTGCACACACACACACACACTTCCATACTTGCACACACGAACACACATCTATGCCTGCACACATGCATATACCTCCGTATCTGCACACCCATGCATTATTTGCACACACCTCCACAGCTATCTATATATTATATACACACACATACTCAACACCTGGCATGTGTCAATGGATATTCATGCATACACAGCTTCCATGGCTGCACACAGGGGCTTACACACCGTTGCACATACACATGCACTTACACACCTATGTAGCTGCATGCATGCACATCCTCATTCCCACACACACATCCATGCCCCCACAGGCACACTTATGCATGCATACAGTTCCATGCCCACTCACATGTGCATGCACATGCATGCGCACACACACGCACACCCCTTCCTGCATGGCCAGGAAGGTGTCGTGGGGTCTCAGGGGCATCTGGGGCATGAACTATGTTACTCAGTACAATGTGCGCATGCACCCCAGCCTAGCATGTTTAGTGACACTCGATGATGCAGCAGCAGTCCCAAGGCCACTTCAGTCCTGAGCCAGGGACCCGCCATGCCCGGCAGGCTGGGCTCTCTACACACCAGGCTCCCTGTGCTCACCTGCACCCGGCTGGGCCCGCACAGACCTAGCACATGCCAGGACAGTCTGGGACAGGTGTGTTGCGCTGGCATCTGCACGAGCCATCCCTCACCCCGCTTGAGGACATGGCTGGCTCCTCCTCTGTCCTCTGCTGACTGGTGGCCTACAAGCCAGTATCTAGTTCTATGGGGCCGGACTGTGTTTCCAATCTCTGTACTGTCACAACTACCCCCACTTATAGTTAGAGACTTGAGGGGGTGCCACCCTCCTCCAGGGCCAGGGCACATGTTGAGTAGGGCAAGAAAGCAGGCAGAGCTGGGAAGGTGGCTCAGTGGCAGAGTGCTTGCCTTGCATGCCTGAGGTCCTGGGTTCGATTCCTCAGCACCACATAAGCAGAAAAAAACAGAAGTGGCGCTGTGGCTCAAGTGGTAGAGCGCTTGCCTTGAGCTGAAGAGCTGAGGGACAGTGCCCAGACCCAGAGTTCAGGCCCCACGACCAACAACAACAAAAAAGCTGGGCGCCACGAGCTCACGCCTGTAATCCTAGCTACTCAGGAGGCTGAGATCAGAGGATCGCAGTTCACAGCCAGCCCCGGCAGAAACGCTGAGAGACTCTTATTATCAATAAACCACTCAGTAAAACCAGACGTGGTGCTGTGGCTCAAGTGGTAGAGTGCTCGCCTTGAGCTGAAGAGCTGAGGGACAGCACCTAGGTCCAGAGTTCTAGCACCATGACAGACAAAAAATAAATAAACAAATAAAAGAAGAAGCAATCAGGCAGAGGCTCGGGCTGGTCACTGGCCTGGCAAAGTGCAAACTGACCAGGGCACTCATCCATCAGTTCCCTAGGGGACGTTCTATAGGGTCTGGGGACATGTGGCTGTCACACTGAGGGGTCTCCTGACATGGAGTGGGGGGAGGTTCGGGATTACCCCCCCCCCCAGTGTGCATGGTGCCAAAGTGACCCCAGGTGACCCCAGAAGGATATATGGATACCAAGGCAGCTGCTCCGTGTCCTGGTGGCCATCGATTTCCCAGGGCCCATTCCTCCCTGCTGCCACCCCATGGACCCTCACAGCCCTGCCTTGGCAGGAAGGACTCCATCCACACACCCATGAACCCCCGAGACCGCACTACGCGGGCCTGAAATGGTATGGCTCATGGTCGCCGTGCCACGGCCTGGGAGGCCGATGCTCTGGGTCACGAGTGAGGACTCAGGGTGTGGAGGGGCCCTGGACCAGGCATGGCTGCCAGCTTCCTCTCCTAACTCAGGGATGAGCTGGCGCCCCGGGGGAGGGCAGGGTGGGAGGTGGGTGGCTCTGGAGGGACCCCGGTCTCCCCCCACCCCACCTACGTGTCATCCGTCTCGATGGCTTCCCCTCGGGCAGCCCCGCCCTGGATGGACTCCATGGCGGTGGAGTAGAGCGCCTTCTGGCCTACGGGCCGCTTCTCATCCGAGGTGCTCTGGGCGCCCTCCGCTTGCCGCTCTCGCTCTTGCTGGTCAATGTTGTGGACGCCAAGCAACAGGCTGTAGTCCATGATCTTGAAGCTTTCCAGCACCTGGCGGGGGAGACCCCAGATCACGACGTGCTGCGTGTCACATCTGAGGGACCCCCAGGCCCCCCCTCCCCGCAGCCACAGGGGTCCTGTCACCATCCCAAGGGACCAGAGGGTCCGCAGTTACAGCAGGCGCCAAAAACTGGGGCCAGTCCTCCACAGGCTATATTCCAGGAAGACCAGGACTGTGGCCACCCAGGCTCAGGGATGAGGAGGGCAGGTCACCCCTGGCATGGCTGGGGGTTTTCTGGGGATACCTGTCAAGTTCTGGAAAGCACAGGAGATTGCAGACACAGGTTCTGCTCCTGATTGGCTAGGGAAGAAGGTGGGGGCCATCTTATTGCTTTGGGGCTTTGCTAACGCACTCACTCGGCCCTCAGGCCCGCACAGGCAGTGGACGCTCAGAAGCAGGACCAGGCCTGGCGTCTCTGCCTCCATTTTGGGCCGGGTCTGCCTCCTTTCCTAGCTTAAACGCTGGCTCAAGATTCTTGCTGAGCTTCACGGAGCTATGTCTCCCTCCACAAGTCATTCCAGGAACTATGGGTCTGATGGACAAATGTCTCTGTGCAGAGTCAACCTCCTCATCTCTGCTAACACCTTAGGGCTCAGATCGTCCAGTGAGGCAGACTTCTTGCCTTAAAGCCCAAGTCACATGAAATGCTCAAGATGCCTGTGCATGTTCTCAAGTCTGAGTTCCATCTCGCACTTGCTAGGCAGCCGCTCCACCTCTTGAGACAAGCTCTCAACTTCAGCTTTAGTTACTTGTGGTTACTTTTCAGGCAGGGTCTAACGCTGCCACACTGAGACCCTTCTATCTACGCCTTCCAGTGTAGCTGGAATGACAGGTGCACTCCACCATGCCCAGTGTGTTGGAACGGAGGGAGATGGGGTGTCTCCCTGTTTCCAGGCTGCCGCTAAGTCTCCATCCTCCCTACGTCAGCCTCTCGAGTAGCCAGGTATGAGCCACAGGGCTTGGTTCTCCCCTGCCCACAGCCCCACTTTCTTTTTCAATACTGGAGTTTGAACTTGGGCCTTGTGCTGGCTGAGCCATGTCCCAGGCTGTTTTCTGTGTTGTTTCGGGATGAATGCCTAGATCTGGGCTGTTGAGACTCCCTGAAGTGCAGGTCCCACCTCTAGCCTAGAGCATCATGGCTGAGGAAGAACTGGGGGTGCAGTGTGTGGGCTGGCTGAGATTGCATGGCCACCAGGCGCTGGAATATAGAATTACTCCCCTTACAAGAGAACAGGCTCTGGGAGTGGGGGCCATGGAGCACATGGGTGGAGGGCGTGGCTTGATGGGCGGAGCTTGACTGTGGGCATGATGCTGAGGGATTAGTGGGCATGGCTTGGTCTGACCACGGGTGGGGCTTGGTGGGCAGGTGTGACTCGTGCTGGGCATGATCAAGGCTGACCATGGGCGGGGCCTGGCGGTGGGCGGGGCCTCACCAAGCAGTCTCGCTGCAGGGTCTTGACCAGGGCGCTGAAGGTGTCAGCGTCCAGCAACAGCCCCTCAGGCATGTCCTGCATGAAGTCCAGGTCCTTGTAGGTGGGCATGCTCTTCTCCTTCTCCTTCTTGCTGGCCCGCCGCTTGTACGTGGAGCCCTTGAGGTCGAACTTGAGGTGCATCTTGACCACGCGTGGCAGCACGTTGTTCATGACCACCACTCGGATGTTCTTGCCACCTGACTGCACGCAGTACAGCCCGTAGAACTTGGGCAGCAGCGTGCGTGGGTTCTGGTTCAGGTTCTGTCAGCCGGGGGAGGAGGATGGGGGAAGGGGGAGAAGGGAGAGAGAGACATCAGAAGGAGGGGTGAATCCATCCTGCCCCACCCCGGCACCCCAGATTTCTTTCAGAGAGCCGGTTCTGGTCTACCGGGCTTGTCCCACAGAGCCAAAATACCACCACTGGCCATGTGCACGGGTAGCTCAGACAGACATGGCCCACAATTTCTGGGACACTAGAGAGACGGGGGCATCAGGTAGGCCTGGCCACAGGCCACCGCCCCTTCCGGAGGTGGCTACCTAGGGCCAGGGGGGCCCTGTTTGCATGAGCCAGGCAGGCAGTCGGGGGCCAGAGCCTCACTGCCTCCCCCACGCCTCCCCCACAGGGACCCCTTCGGCGACCCCCGGCCCCCCCACGCACCATGTAGTAGCCGGGCAGTAGCTTCTGCAGGAACTCGGCCTCCTTGTGCATGACCGTCTTGATGATGAACTCGTCGTCGCTGGTGACGTAGAACAGCGAGCCGCTGGCACCCGGATTGGACAGTTCAATCAGTGGCTCATTGCACAGAGAGTACTGGAAGGCAGGGGCGGGGTGGTGAGAGGCCCAGAAATAGAGGCCAAGTAAGGGAGGAGCAGGAACTTGACCCAGATCACATAGGGAGGACCTGGGTGCTGACTGCTGGGTGCATTCCCCAGGGGGCCTTCTCTCTCTACCAGTAACCGACACCTGGTGACTTTCAGAGAGCTCTTCTGCCCTCTCTCCTTCCCATCTACTTCCCACCTGAAACCTTGACGTGACAGCTGGAGCCCCAGGAGCCATGCTGGGCCACGAGGGGACTTTCAGGATAGAGGTTATCTACCAATGACAGCGGAGAGAGGAGGGCTGCGTGTCTAACGTGCACAGCTTCTCCATGGACCCCCAGCCCTGGCCCTCACTCCCCGTGTCTCTTCCCCGCTTTCTCTCTACTGACATGTGGGTGTCACTCTGTCTTCCTCACAGGCCGGGGGTGGGTGGTGGTGGCTGAGGAGGCACGTCCAAGCTGTAGTCATTGCCAGGCCTGGCCATATGTCTGTCCTTTCTCCGCCCACAGCCACGAGCCACAAATATCCACAGGAGACAGAAGCCCATGCCCAGCTCCGGCCCTCCCCTCCCAAATCGTGGCTCGCAGAAAGGAAGACCTGGGACCCATTTTTCTACTGCTCTAAGCGAGACCACCTCAGCAATCACGTGACTTGGCTTCTACCTCAAACCCCGGGTGCGCCTTAGCCCCTCTCACTGCCCGGTGGCCTTCGCAGGAACGCTGGAGAGACTCGAGACACTGGAACTGGGAGACAGAGCCTGGAGCAGCAGCACCCTCAGGAGGGGTAATGCACAAAAGCTCATGTGTGGAAGGCTTGGCTCCTCCCCAGGTGGCACCTTTTAAGAGGTAGAGCCAGTTGGGGGCCGGTGGCTCAGACCTGCAATCCTAGCTACTCAGGAGGCTGAGATCTGAGGATCGCAGTTCAAGGCCAGCCCAGGCAGGAAAGCCCATGAGACTCTTATTTCCAATTAATCACCAGAAACCCGAAGTGGTGCTGTGGCTCAAGCAGTAGAGCACTTGCTGTGAGCTGAAGAGCTGAGGGACAGCGTCCAGGCCCAGAGTTTAAGCCCCACCGACAAAAAAAAAAAAAAGAGTGAGGTCCTGAGTTCTAACCCTAGTACTGCAAAAAACAAACAAAAAAGCCAAACCAAAAACCAAATATGAAACAGGAGTGAATCCGAACTATATTCCCATGTGGAAATATCACAATGACAATGAAATCCCTCGGTGAAGCTAAGGCCATGGGGGACATACATTTACCCAGCTTCTCTTGCAGCTAGGTTTGCTCATGTGACTGTACTCAGCCAATGAGCTTAGAGAGGTACAGAAACTGTGTGATTTCCTGGTTGTGGCGTCCCTTCCCCTCTTTCTCTTGCTCCCTGCCTTTAAATCCCAGCCCTCCATGGTGAGTTCACACCTGGTGCTGTTCTCAGTCACTCATAGGGTGACAGCTTACCAAGTAATCATCTGGCCGGATCCCAAAGAGCTCCCGGAAGTAGCGGAAAGCGACAGGGGCATAAGTCTTGAACCGGAAGTCCTGGAAGTGGTGGGCAGGGGTGAGGTTGCTGCCTTCACTGCGGAGGAGGACGCAGGGGGGGATGTCTGTGAGGAGCAGTGGGTTTTAGGGGCACCTCTCCCCATATGTCCCAATACCCAGCCACACAAAGGCACTGTGGCCGGCCCTGGGCTCTATCCCAGTGACCACTCTGTCCTGTCTCTTATTAGCAGTGGAGCCCACCACACATGGCCCAGAGTGAGATGTCCGCTCCCACTGCTCTTGCAGCTAGGCATGGTCATGCAACTCCACTCAGCCAATGACGTGCAGGCAGACTGGAAATGATGCATATTATTTCCTGGTTATGCCTTTTTACCCTGTTGGAATGCAGATGTGATGGCAGGAGCTTGGGCTCCCACCAAGGACCTCTGGTTACACAAGTCTCTTATTAGAATGGAAGAACTGAGCAACAAGTTGACCTGTGAACCCCAACATCATAAAGTCAGCTGACTAGCCATGGATTTCCTAGTTATTTATCTATGCAATAGTCCCAGTCCTTGTTGTTGTTGTTGGTTGTGGGGCTTGAACTCAGGGCCTAGGCACTCTTTGTGCTCAAGACTAGCCCTCTAACACTTGAGCCACAGTGCCACTTCCAGTTTTTGAGTGGCTAATTGGAGATAAGAGTCTCACAGGAACTTTTTATTGCCCAGGCTGGCTTCAAACCACAATATTCAGATCCACACCTCCTGAATAGTTAAGATTACAGGCATGAGCCACAGGCGCCTAGACTTTTTTTTTTGGGTTGTTGTTGTTGTTTTTGTTCCTGATAGGGTATTCTGCTAACTTTGCCAGGGCCCATCTTGAGACCATGATCTTTCCTCTGCTGGGACTATAGGAGTATGCTACCATACCATGCTTGCTTTTAAGTTTAAGTCTAGTGCTAACTTGGCTTAAACTAAGCTCAAATCTTTTTTTTTTTTTTAATCATAAAGGCATTTTATTATCCCACATCCAGATTTAGAGTGGTATGAAGATTACTTATCTCAGTAGCTCAACAATGCTCTCAATAGCCTCAAATCTTGATCCTTCTACCTCCGCCTCTCAAGTAGCTGGGATTACAGGTGTACACATTCACACCAAGATACTTGCAGTTATTTATTTAGATGGTACTTGAGTTTGAACTCAAGGTGTCATACTACCTAGGTAGGTGCTCTACCAGTTAAGTCACACCTCCAACTCTTTCTGCTTTAGTAAAATTTTCATATAGGCTTCTCCTTTTATTCCCTGACCAGCCCAGACAACAATTCTACTTACTCTTCTTTTGTAGCTGGGATGACAAATACGTGTTACCTTGTCCACCTTTTTACTGAGTGATATAAGATCTTGCAAACATCTTTCCCAGATTAGCCTTGAGTAGCTGTGATTGCAGGCACGTGCCTTACTGGGTCAGATTGTTCTCTCTCTCTCTACTGGGTCAGATTGTTCTCTCTCTCTCTCTACTGGGTCAGATTGTTCTCTCTCTCTCTACTGGGTCAGATTGTTCTCTCTCTCTCTCTACTGGGTCAGATTGTTCTCTCTCTCTCTCTACTGGGTCAGATTGTTCTCTCTCTCTCTCTCTCTCTGGCTTTGAACTTGAGGTGTCAAGTTTGCTCAGCTTGCTTGTTCTGCTGGCACTTTATCATTTGAATCATGCCTCCAGCTGGGCTTTTTGCTGCTTACTTGGAGATAAAGAGTCTCATAGACTTTTCTGCCTGAGCTAGCCTCAAACTGGGATCCTTCAGATCTCAGTCTCCTGAATACACTAGGATGATAGGCGTCAGCTACCCAGCTCCAGGCTCTGGCTGATTCTTTTTTATGTAAGAGGAAAAAAAAAAAAGATTGCTCCCCCCCACTCTTGCTCAGGGGAGGCTGCAGGGTCTCCACGTGAGGAGCGAGGTGTCATAGGCCAAGGGTGGGCCCGGCCCTACCTGGGGAAGAAGATACTCTCCACCACGTAGAAGTCCTGCATGAGCACATCACGTTCAGGCTTGGAGCTCAGGTTGCCCACGGTGTAGCCGATGCCCAGCTGGATGGCACCCTTCAGGGTGGATGAGGTTGTCTGCAGGGGATGGGGAGGGGAGGAAGAACCAATGGCATCAATTCCCTCGGCCTGTGTGCCTTCTGCTGTCACCGGGCCCCTGTTCCTGCTGAACCCCAGCTGCCACCCAGCCCTGCCGGAAGCCGGTGACCACCCGCTATGGGCTGCAGGGAAGGAGTGTCAGCAGGGGAGGGGTGCTCTTGGCCACACTGCAGGGCAAGGGTCTGGCCTGACTTTCTTTTTTTTGTCAGTCATGGGGCTTGAACTCGGTCTGGGCGCTGTCCCTCAGCTCTTCAGCTCAAGGCGAGTGTTCTACCACTTGAGCCACAGCCACTTCTGGTTTTCTGGTGTTTTATTGGAGATAAGAGTCTCACAGACTTCCCTGCCTGGGCTGGCTTTTAACTGTGATCCTCAGATCTCAGCCTCCTGAGTAGCTGGGATGACAGGCATGAGCGCCGGTTCCCCGGCTGGCCTGACATTTTTTTTTTTTAGCCCCAGAGCCTGGTTTCTGGCTACATTCTAGAAGGTTCCCACATCCTAAAACTACTTGGGCTTGTTTTATAGAGAGCCACAATTCAGAGTGACCTCTCAATTACTTTAATTTCTATTCCCATAAACTCTAGTTCCCTTTTTTTTTTGAGGGGGATGGGAAACCCAGGTCCCTGTACTTGCTCGGCCTGAGCTCTCCTACTTGAGCCACACCCCTATGGCTTGAGAAGCTTTTTTTTTTTTTCTTTATCTTGGTGTGGGGCTTGAACTCAGGGCCTGGGTGTTGTCCCTGAGCTTTTTCACTCAAGGCTAGTGCTCTACCACTTTAAGCCACAGCTCCACTTCCGGTTTTCTGGTGGTTCACTGGAGATAAAATCCTAACAGCCTTTCTTGTCTGGACTGGCTTCAAACTGTGCTCCTCAGATCTTGGCCTCCTGAGTAGCTAGGATCAGAGGTGTGAGCCACCTGCCCCTGGCTAGTTCTTTTTCTGATAGTGTCTACCTTGAGTTTTTTGGTTCAGAGCTAGCCTCAGATCACACTTCTGTTTATGCTTCTTCCCTTAGTAGCTGAGATCACAGGTGGGTACTATCGTGCCCGGCTTGTTGGCTAAAATGAGGTCTTATGAAGTTTCTTTTTTTTTTGGGGGGGGGTGGTCAGGGCTGGCCTCAAACCATGAATCTGCTGACTCCCCATCTCCGGAGTAGCTAGGATGACGGCACGATCTGGCCGTTCCACTGGCTCTCTCCTCGATTGCCTGAGCCTGTTCCCACTCCTGGAAGCTGTGGCTGGCTCCGGTCAGGAGCTCGGGCGCTCTCAGCAGCACATGCTGCTCGTGTTTTTTTCATGGCCATGGGGGGGGGTGCCTCGCTCCCTGAGCACTTTGGGGGAGCCACCCTCTGTCCCCAGTGGCAGGAGCCATCCCTCCCAGGCCTGTTCCCATTCTCTCATTTGTTGGGATCATCCAGCTCTCCAGGGAGTTCCTCACAGTCCCACATTTGGGAACGTGCCATGTGACCCCGATTGCTGTCCTGGGGGACTCAGCTGAGACCCTCAGGGGCCCCGCCCCACCACACGGCGACTCGGGGCGGGCGAGGGACCTTTTTGTAGGTGGTCTCGCCGGATGCGTCCACGCCTCGGTGGCCTAGCTTCTTCCCATGGCCAGGGCCGGGCTGTCCAGTCACCGACGGGGCCTGAGGACAAGGAAGCGGGAAGCGTCAGGTCAGGGAAGAGGCGGGAGCAAGTCTGGAAGGCCCCAGGAAAGGGGGTGAGTCGCTGCGCCCCGGGAGGGCGGCGTTGTGGACGTGTCCCAGGGGCCATCACCAGGCTGATGGACAGCAGAGGCTCTGGGATGGGGGCATCCAGCCGCCACCCACCACTGGGGCCTCAGTGCCCAGCTCAGGGCGTTCTTGGCAGCAGCCACCAGGGGGCGTGCTTGTCCCATGTAGGCCTCCTCCTGTCCTGGCATCTCGGGGTCCCACTTCCTGCCTCCCCATCCAAAGATCTGTCCCTGGCCCCGCGGATGGAGTCTTCCCGGCTCTGTGGACACGGGAGGCTCAGGCAGGGCACAGGATGGGTGGCTGTCCCAGCAGCGTGGCCTGTCAGGGCTGCGGTCCCTGTGGGGTGCGTGTGGGGACACAGGGGGGTCCCCAGCCTCCCCCACCCCAACTCAGGCTGGCAGGACAGATGGGATGTTCACCCCACCTGACCACATTCTAAAATGTGGGCCCAGAGAGGTACAGCGAGCGGTCTGAGGACACACAGCAGCAGACGGGGCAGCTAGGACGCCTCTCTCCCTCGCCCAGCTTCTCACGGAGGCCAGTCTGCACGGGACCCCAGCCCTCCGCCCCGGGGCTCACCTCAGTCAGGGCCGTCTTCTTCTGAGCCAGACCTGGGAGGGAAAAGAGAGTTTTCAGGGTGAGCCACACTGGGGGTCCACCCTCCCTCCCCTCATCCGAGGCAGGTTTGTCCCCGTTTGATCTAGAAAGTCCTTGGGTCACAGGTGCGTGGAGAGGCCCAAGTGCCACCCAGCCAGGACTGGCACCTGTCCTGCCCCGGGGGCCTTGACCTCTGCCCCACCCCTCCGGCCATCACGGACCAAGGAGGGGACAGTGAGTAGCCCGGGCTTCCTGTGGGACGCTGCCCGGTCAGGGCGGGTTGCACTGCCGTGGGGAATGATGGGAGCCATGGGGGGGGAACCGTGTCCACTCCGGGCCTTCTCCAGGGAGAAGCCTGCAGCCACCCTGCCCTGCCCTCCCCTCCCCCCCCCCCGCGTCTGCCACAGGCACCTGGGGTACCCAGCAGCACACGTCCACCCAGCGGGCACGTGGAAAAGGCCGGGGACCATGGGGGGGGCTACGCTATTGGGGGAGTGGGGTCCAGGCCCGAGTCACCACTGTCTGGGGTACAGAGAAACCATCCACGGCCACCTGGAGCTTCAGGGAGGACGCAGGCTGGGGATGGCGGTGGCCCGGGGTGCCGGGGAGGGCCTGCTGCGCGGACCCCAGAGCCCCAATCCCTGCCCAGTGGGGGGGGGTGTCTGTCATGGTCCCTGGGCTGTCCCCAGGCAGAAGAGGGGGGTGGCAGGGGGGCGCCAGCTTCCCTCCCGGGTGCTGGCATGGGGCACAGAGACGTGAAGGTGGGCATGGAGAGCCTGGCTGAGCTGGGGTCCGACCCTGTGCGTCCCCCCGAGATGCTGCTGGACCCCAAGTGTGGAGCTCAGCCCACCTGGGTCACCCCTTCCTAGGACAGGCAGGGCTGCTCCAGGGTCCCCTCATCCTGCATCTCAGGGGCAGCCCTGAGCTGGGGCGCGCCCTCAGGCCCCCCAGGTGGCGGAAGGTGCTGGAAGCTGCCCTGGCGTCCTCACAAATGATTCCTGGGTGAGCCCGGGCGCGGGGCATGCGCGGTTCTGGACCTTGTTGAGGAGTCCGGGGCCGCTGTCCGGCCAACGGGCACCCTGTGTCTTGGTGTCCCCAACACCAGCTGTCCCAGCCTCTGGGGAACCTGATGGGCCAGGGCAGGTCACCCGACACCTGGCAAACCTCACCGCCACCCTCACCTGCTGTTCTCTTTTCGTCAGTGATGGGGCTTGAACTCTGGGCCTGGCGCTGTCCCTGAGCTCTTCAGCTCCAGGTGAGCGCTCTACGCGGGAGCCACAGCGCCACTTCCTGTTTTCTGAGTGGCTCATTGGAGATAAGAATCTCACAGTCTTTCCTGCCCGGGCTGCTCTGAACCGTGAACCACCGATCTCAGCCTCCTGAGTAGCTGGGATGACAGGCGGGAGCCACGGGCGCCAGACTCACCTGCTTTTCGGGGTTTTGTTTTGTTTTGTTTTTGGGTCCGGTCGTGGGGCCTGAACTCTGGGTCTGGTGCTGCCCCTCAGCTCTTCAGCTCAAGGCTAGCACTCTACCACCTGAGCCACAGCGCCACTTCCGGCTTTTTTCTTTTTGCTTATGTGGTGCTGAGGAATCGAACCCAGGGCCTCAGGCATGCAAGGCAAGCGCTCTACCACTGAGCCACCTTCCCAGCCCATGAGCCATCTTCCCAGCCCCTCACCTGCTTTTCTAAGCCTCAGGTTTTCTACCTGTAAAATGAACCCAGGCCAGAAGACGATTCTAGAAGGCCCTGGTTGGTTCCTGGCAAAGCCACCCCTTACCTTCCCCTGCCTGTCACCCTGCTCTCAAAATCCGCAGCCCCCCCCCCCCCCCCGGGGCCTGCAGCCCCCATCCCAGTTCCTTCTGGCTGGGGCCAAGCCCAGGAAGGTTTGTTGATGGATTGACATCGCTCTTCCTCTGCACCACAGACTTCAGCCAGGCCTGCCTCTCCCACTGAATGGGGAAACTGAGGCTGGGAGCACTGAACTGGAGCCACACCCCCAGCAGGGTGGCTGCTGGAGGAGGTGGGGGGACTGAGAGGAAGTGGGAAGGAGCTGGAATTCAGAGGAAGCAGAAACTGCAAGCTGGGCTTGGGGAGGCGGGAGGCGGGGTGGTGGGGGAGGTGTCACCAGCCCTGCCCCGTGACACTGTGTCCCCTCTAGGACCTGGGCTGCGCTGTGGAGAGTGGGGGCGGGGGTGTTTCTCCAGGAAGCCACCGCCCAGGTGGAGGAAGTGCTAGGGCGTGTGGGAAGTAGGGGTGGCTGGCAGGCCCAGAGGAAGGCATAGCATTTCCATCTACCTCCTTCCAGCCCTGACCGTTTGAGTAATTTCCCTTACAAGACCCCATCTCTCACCCGCCTCCAGCCCCGCTCCCTCTCCTCCAGGCCTTCTTGCTGCTCCTTCAACACTGCAGGCTCTGCCTGCCACAGGACCTTTGCACAGGCTCACCAGGTGACCATCTAGCCTTTGACCACTGACTCCTGGGGACCCCAGGTCTGGGCTGCACAGGGCCAGGCTAGATGCTGTGTTCTCACGTTTGCTCCTTTATAAAAGAGGTCCTGTTGCTGGGCGTCAGTGGTTCATGCCTGTAATCTTAGCTACTAAGGAGGCTGAGATCTGAGGATCACAGTTCAAAGCCAGACTGGGCAGAAAAGTCTGTGAGACCCTTATCTCCAATGAACCACCAGAAACTCAGAAGTGGTGCTGTGGCTCAAGTGATAGAGCGCTAGCCTTGTGTTGAAGAGCTCAGCGACAGTTCCCAGGCCCATGGTTCAAGCCCCAAGACCAACAACAAAAAAAAGGGGGGTCCCGTGGCAGCCACAGATGCCAGCCCCAGGCTGCACAGCCATGTAATGGCTCCGGCCCTGCCCCGCACTGGGGCAGTAAGGACAGCAAAGGCAGGAGGTCTCGGCAGGAGGAAGGTGAGCAACTGAGGCCTGGTCCCTGCCCTGCTCTGCCCCTCAGTCCACAGCGCGGCCGGCCGGCGGGGTCTCCTGGAGGCCAGCGCTTAAGCTGAGTCAATAGTAAAAAGCCACAGGGCTCTGCACAGAAACCCGGCTTTCCTGAAAAACAAGCAGGTTCAGAGATGAAAGACAGCCTGCCTGGCGCCCGCTGGCTGAAAACACAATGTGGCCTCCCGTCCAGTCACCCGCCGGCCACCGCCAGCTCGGCTTAATGATGCCTTTGCCTGTGGCCATTCATGAGAGATGAAGAAGCATCAGCGCTGTTCAATGGGAAGCAGACATCCAAAAACTGCCCAGAGATGGAAGCTGGGGTGTGGCTCAGGGCTGGAGTGCAGGTCTGGGGCTCGATTAATCCCAGCATTAAAAAATAGGAGGATGCAGCTGGGCGCTGGGGGCTCACGCCTGTCATCCTAGCTACTCAGGAGACTCAGATCTGAGGATCGTGGTTCAAAGCCAGCCCCGGCAGGAAAGTCTGTGAGACTCTTAATGCAATGAACCACCAGAAAACAGGAAGAGGAGCTGTGACTCAAAGTGGTAAAGCACTAGCCTTGAGCAAAAGAGCTCAGGGACGGCGCCCAGGCCCCAAGTTCAAGCCCACAACCACCTGAAATGAGGAAGGAAGGGAAGGTGGGAAAGAGGGAAGGAGGGAGGGAGGGAGGAAGGGAAAGAGGAAGGAAGGAAAGAAGGAAGGAAGGAAGGGAGGGAGGGAGGGAGGGAGGGAGGAAGGGAGGGAGGAAAAAAGGCAAGCCACAAAGAAACTAAACAAGCAGCCCACTGTGGTAGCACAGCCTGTGTAGAGAATGAGATCCTGTCTCAAAAACAAAGGAAGAAGTCAAGCACCGGTGGCTCATGCCTGTCATCCTAGCTACTCAGAAAAGCTGAGATCAGAGGCTGGGAAGGTGGCTCAGTGGTAGAGCGCTTGCCTTGCATGCCTGAGGTCCTGGATTCGATTCCTCAGCACCACATAAGCAAAAAGAAAAAAGCCGGAAGTGGCGCTGTGGCTCAAGTGGTAGAGCACTAGCCTTGAGCTGAAGAGCTGAGGGACCGTGCCCAGGCCCAGAGTTCAGACCCCACAACCGGACCCAAAAACAAAACACGAAAGGCTGAGATCTGAGGATCATGGTTTGAAGCCAGCTGGGGCAGGAAAAGCCTATGAAAATCTAATCTCCAATAAACCACCAGGAAACCAGAAGTGGCGCTGTGGCTCAAGTGGTAGAGCGCTTGCCTTGAGCTGAAGAGCTGAGGGACAGCGCCCAGGCCGAGTTCAAGCCCCATGCCTGACCAAATAAAAGAGGGAGAGAGAAAGAACTTAAAAGGAAGAAGGCTGGAGCCTGTCTTTATGGCAATGTTCGGGCAGAAACTCCAGGAAACCCGTTCCCATCAATGGCAAGTTGACCATGCTGAGGACGCTCCAGTAGTGGAGGTGCTGACCAGCGCAGTAAGACAAGAAAAAATAAATAAAAAGCAATAGAACTGAAGAGCTCTACACAATTTTAATGAAGGAATTTAATATGTTTTAATGAAGAAATTACAAACTCTGGAAGAGAGCATGTGGGCTGGGATCAACTCACGGTCACGCTGGGAGAGAGGGAGAGCCAAGCCCTCTGCACCCACCATGGGCTCTTTATGTGCCCGAACCTGGCCAGGCGGTTATTTGGGTTTGGGGGTTTTGCTTTTGGTTTTTGGTCAGATTGTGGGGTTTGAACTCAGGGCCTGACCTCTGTCCTTTACCTCTTTTGCTCAAGGCTAGTGCTCTACCACTTTGGGCCATGGCTCCACTTCCGGTTTTCTGGTGGTTCACTGGAGAGAAGAATCTCCCTTTTCCTGCCTGGGCTGGCTTCAAACTGCGATCCTCAGTTCTCAGCTTCTTGAGGAGCTTGGATGACAGGCATGAGCCACCAGTGCCCAGCCTAATTTTTGCCTGTGAAGTGCAAATGATTCCCACTGCTGGGTACCCTGGGGGACCACCCCCCCCATCTCCACAGGCATCAAGATTTCTGGAGATTCCTAGAAGCTGCTGTCCCTACCTGTGTCAATCTCAAGGGGCTGCAGTATACAAAGAACTTTAGCCAGGTATGGTGGTGCATGCCTGTAATCTTGGCACTCAGGAGGTAGAGGCAGGAGGATCATGAATTCCAGGCCACCCTTCTCCCCCCCCAGTGAGACAAAGGACAGAAGAACTGTGTATCTCAGCCAGTTCTGGGACTTTGCCCCCAAGATTAAGACTGGAAAGGCTAGGGATTCTGCAGGGGTGGGGAGAGGGAGGAGGGGGGAGGTCCCAGCTGATTACAGAAGTTAATGTTTCAAAAAGTAGCAGGGCTGGTCCAGGTAGACAGAGCCTTGTCTGGCCTGTGTGAGGCCCCCGAGTTCATCCCCAACGCTGCAAAAAGGAAAAGCAGGAAGCGTGGGGGAGGGGCAGAGGACTTGTGACATTCCAGTGTTTGGCAGGAGATGGGGGGATGGGAAGAGGCCCTCCCCTCCCCCCAGGGCAGTGTCTACCACCCAATCCTTTGATATTTCAGTACTTATTAAGATTTTTCTGAAGCTGGGCACTGGTGGCTCACGCCTGTAATCCCAGCTACTCAGGAGGCTGAGATGTGAGGATCAAAGTTCAGAGCTAACCCAAGCAGGAGAAAAGCATGAGACTTATCTCCAACGAACCACCCCCCAGAGAGCCAAAAGAATGGAGCTGTGGCTCAAATGGTAGAGTGCCAGCCTTGAGTGGAAAAAAAACTAAGGGGGCAATGCCCAGGCCGTGAGTTCAAGTCCCGGTACCAGCATGCGTGCGCACACACACATGCACGCGCACACGCACGCGCACACACACGCACACACACACGATTTTTCTGACTCATCTCCCAGGTGAAAGGAGAGTTGAGGAGAGTTGGAGGAGCTTGGTGTGTGCGTGGGCTCTGCGAGGCTTTCGTGGCACACCACCCTGAGCTGAGGTCATGCAGAGTTTTACTCATTGCACCTTTGGGCAGGAGGGTCCCGACCTCAGGGCCTTTGCACAGTCAGGCGCATTGTCTGAGACACACTATTCCCACAGCTCGTGCAGCCAGCTCCTGTCCACCCTGTCCAGGCCTGTCACCTCCTCTGGGGCATTTCTGACTGACTCCATTCGTACAGTGTGTTCGTTGCTGGGGTCGCGTCATTTGTAATCTTGCTCTTCCCCGTGAGAAAAGAGATTCAGGGCTGGTCACGGCTGCTCCCTCACAGCCCAGTGCCTGGCACACCGCAAGCTGCTAGGACGAAGAGAAGGGGCCAGGTGGGAGATATAGGGGTGTGGGGGTTGGGGAGGGTGGGGAGGATGGCCAGGCAAGCAGGTCCTTGACAGGACCAGGAGGAGGCAACAGTAGCAGCTAAGCTGCTGGGTCTGGGCACCTGTGGAAGGCAGCATCTGGCTGGGGAAGCAAGCTAGCACACAGCGTATATCTGTGAAAGGCCAGGCCTGGCTGCCGGGACCCGGGGATGCTTGGCTGGACCTGCCCTGACCCTGGGTGGCTGCCTGACATCACTGGAAAACCTGTTCCCAGGGCTGAGAACCATCTCTGTTCCCTGAAACTGCTTTCTCACCCACAAACGCTGAATGGGTTGATGGTGCAGGTAAGAATGGAAGTCCTTTGTATAACCAAGTTCCTAGTCAGCCATCTAACCATCCCTCCACCTATCTATTTACCCTGTAACTAACCATCCATCCACCCATCCATCCATCCACCCATCCATCCATCTACCCACCCATCCACCTACCCACCCATCCACCTAACCCATCCACCCACCCATCCACTCATCCATCCATCCTTAACCGTCCATCCATCCACTCATCCACCCATCCATATATACATCCATCTACTCATCTACCCATCCATCCATCCATCCATCCACCCACCCACCCACCTATCCATCCATCCATCCACCCATTCACCCATCTATTCATCCATCCACTCATCCACCCACCTATCCATCCATCCATCTCTATCCATCTATCCATTCACCCACCCACACATCCATCCACTCATCTATCTACCCATCCATCCATCCATCCGCTCATCCACCCATCCATATATCCATCTATCCATCCATCTACTCATCTACCCATCCATCTACCCACCCATCCATCTACCCATCTATCCATCCATATATCCATCTATCCATCCATTCATCCACCCATCCATATATCCATCCATCTACTCATCTACCCATCCATCCACCCACCCACCCATCTATTCATCCATCCATCCACCCATCTATCCATCCATCCATCCATCCATCCATCCACTCATCCATCCATCCATCTATCCATCTATCCATCCACTCCTCCACCTACCCATCCATCCATCCATCCATCCATCCATCCATCCATCCATCCATCCATCCACCCATCCATCTACTCATTCACCCATCTATTCATCCATCCACTCATCCACCCATCCACCCATCCATCCTTCTCTATCCATCCACCATTCATCCACCAACCCATCCATCCATCCATCCATCCACCATCCATCCACCCATCCACTATCCCTGAGCATCTCCAGGATCCTAGGTCCCTCTATAAAGAGGGGAAAATGATTCAGAGGAAAGGGCTTGGCAGCTCCTCCATCAACCCAACATGGAGTTTCTAAAGGACCCTTGCTGGCCACAGGCAGCGAAGCCCCTAGGCCATGGCGACCTGCACACGGCTGGTGGCTACTCGACTCCCTCTAAGGTACCTACCCACAGCCAACGCCCAGCACAACACAGCACAGCCATCCCCCAGCTGAAGCACCACACAGCCAGGACCAGGAGAAGACTGTGGCCTGTGTCTCCTTGAATAGGGACCCTAAGGTCACCACGCTCAGTGAGAGAAGCAGACAACCAAAGGACCGCAGTGATGTACATCTCCCACTGTCCACAACAGGTGGATCCAGAGTTGGATAGACTAGGGGCTATGGGGGCCTGGGGACTGTGGGGCCCGGGGACTGTGGGGCCCGGGGACTGTGGGGCCCGGGGACTGTGGGGGCCGGGGACTGTGGGGGCCAGGGGCTGGGGAGGGGGCAGGGTGACAGACAGTCTGAGACCAGACAGACAAGGCTGCACTGTGAACTCAATGAGCCATGCACTCTGCAAAAGGCAAGCGGTGTGAATTCATCTCAATGCAGCTACAAAGTGCTTAGGGAAGGGCTTCAGTCCAGAAAAGTCTGCCGGCAGGTGGTGACCCTGGGCTCAGCAGCAGCTGTGTGTGTGTGCGTGTGCGCGTGCATGTTCAGCACTTCCTCCTGTCCAGCAGCAAGGTGTGTTCTGCCGGCACCCTGTGCTGCCTCTCCAAGCGGAGGAGAGGGGCCTGTGAGGGCGGGTAGGAGAGCTGGCTGTGCAGGTGGGGGACACGGGGTGCGGCCTTCCCCTGCTACACGCAATCAAGTGTCCCTACTTCCGACTCTACCACGCAGGCCCCCAGAACAGACGTGTTTCCCACCAGCTTTGGGTGTAAACAGGAAGCTGGGCCAGGGCAGGGGCTGCCCCCCAGCCCTGCAGGAGGAATGCACCAACTGGGTGCCGGGCAGGATGCAGGCCTGCTGTCTGACCCCCTATAGGCCATCTCCACCCGGGCAGAGGTCCCGGCACCCAAGGCCCTGTGTCCTCCTTTCTTGGCCTCTGTCCTCCAACAGAGGCCAGCTGGGGACAAGGCTGTCCCCCCAGCATTCCTGTCCCCCAGGGGTGCCGGCACCCAACACAGCTGAGTCCCCACAGTGGCTCTGAAGGGAATACTGTCACATGTATAGGCCACAGGCCACTCTGGGTGCTGAGATGTTCAGCTGGTGACAGGAAACTTCAGTGTGTACAACCGAATGGGCCCTGTAGCTTGGGGAGAGCTGAGCAGGCTTGCTCCCCGAGACCCCAGAGCTGGTCCCCAAGTGTCCCCTGCTGGAATGCTACTGTTCATGCGCCAAAGCCTGGTCTTGGGTGGAGGGTGAGAGGTGGCAGGCCCTTTAAGAGGTGTGGCCTAGGGGATGATGGAGTCACCAGCAGCAAGCCGCGTGACTCTGGGAAAGGATTAATGTCTTTCTCACCAAACTAGGTTAGCTCTCAGAGTTAAGAGTAGTTATGAAAGAGGAACTGTAACTCTGTGTCACCACGAGACCTGTCCTTCTCCTGTGTGCTCCAGGAGGCCCATCTTGGGCTTTCAGCCTCCAAGATCATAAACTAAATAACTCTCTTGCCAGCCCTAAGAGTAGTGCAACGCTGTCTGTCTCAGCTTGGGGGCCAGTGCCACAGCGTGTTTCCATAGACACAGACAGACACACATGTACACAGACCGGTGAGCAAGGCTGTGTGCTGACTGGCTGGTATGCAATCTGCAAGCTGACTGGCTGGTATAACTGCTGCAAGCTGATTGGCTGTTACAGCCACCGCAACATGATTGGCTATTACACGAGCTGTGAGCTAATTGGCTGTTATACACAGTAATCCCACTGGCTGTTACATACACTGTGATCTGATTGGCTGATTTAAACACTTTCCCTCAAGGCCAGCAGGAATCTAACAGCACATCTTCTATGGGAATAAGCAAGGCCTCATATTTGCTTTTTTCTTATTCTTCTTTTTTGCCAGTCCTGTGACTTGAACTCAGGGCCTGGGTGCTGTCCCTGAGCTGCTTTTGCTCAAGGTTAGCACTCTACTACTTGAGCTGCAATGCTACTTCCGGCTTTTTCTGTGTATGTGATACTGAAGAATTGAACCAGGGCTTCATGCATGCGAGGCAAGCACTCTACCACTGAGCCACATTGCCAGCCCTCATATTTGTTAACTTAGTGTTTTCAGCATTTTTTTTTTTTTTTGGCAGTACTAGGGTTTCAACTCAGTACCTTATGCTTGCTACCATTTGAGCCAACTTTTTTGCCTTAGTTCTTTTGCATATAGGGTCTTGCATTTATACCAGGGCTAACCTGAACTCAATCATCCTATTTAGGTTTCCAAGTAAAAACTGGGATAATAGGCATGTGCCCCTGTATCCAGTTTTGATTGAGTTGGGATCTTGTTAACAGTTCAGCTGGAGGGAGAGGCTGAAATTATAATCCTCCCAGCCTCTGCCTCCTAAGCAGCTGAGATTGCAGGCTTGTATCACCACCCCCCCAACCTGCAGTGTTCTTGGAAGCCAACTGCATTTATTTATGTGGGGGGGAGAGGTGGGTAAGGAGGTACCAGGCCTGCAAGTGACTCCCTAGATGACCCTACAGAACCTACCAATCAAATCTCTCTCTCAACCGTCTATAACATCCATTTGCAGAAAAGGATAATTTAACGTGACAATACCAGAATTGCTGGTGTATCCCAGTGAGGGCGCTGTATGTGTGCTTGCTGTAGCACTCTTCTCGATTTTTCTATAGGCTTAAAAGTTTGCAAAGCAAGTTGGGTACTCACGCCTGTAATCCTATTGCTACTCAGGAGGCTGAGATCTGAGAATCGAGATCTGAAACCAGACCTGGCAGTCTCCATCCCTGAGACTCTAATCACCAATCAATCACCAAAAAAGCCAAAAGTAGTGCTGTGGCTCAAGTGCTAGCCTTGATCTAGTACTCTAGCAGGGATAACATCCAGGCCTTGAGTTCAAGTGCTAGGATGCACACAAACACACACACACAAGCTTGCAAAGCAAATGTTACAGATAGGAGCAGGACATGTAGCCCAGCGGCAGGTGCATGGCTGTGTGGTAGAGCACTTGTCTAGCAGGAAGGAAGCCCTGGGTTCCATACTCCACGAGACAAAAAATAAAATGAAATAGAGAAATGCACAGTGAGTAAGGCATGCAGGGGCAGAGAAGCATCTGGAATGATAGTCATTAGCTCGGCAGAGACGTCGAGGGGGAGGTGGAATGTTCCCTGTCTCCCAGCTGCACGTCGGACTGCGCTTTTTTTTCTTTTTTAACTGTAAACATGTTATTACTTATACCTCGAGACATGCCTGAAGTCATGGGCAGGCAGGGAAAAGGAACAGAATCAAAAGTCAGGGAACAAACCAGCCCAACTCAGGACTCAGAAAGGAATCAGACTTGAGTCTCCCATCCAGCTAGGACAGGGAGGAGACACCTGACAAAACGTCCATTAATGAAACCTCACACACCTGCACCAGGACCGCTTTCCCTCAGAGCACCAGTTCCCACGGAAAAATAAAGCGAAAGTATGCACGTCCTAGGAGAGTTTAACGAGAATCTCAGCACAGGCAAAAATTTTCCATCTATAGCACCAAACTGGCAAAGCTTGAAGGAAAAAGGACTAAAGTTGACCATCTAGAAGTTAAAACAGCTATGTAGCACTAACAATCACAGAGAAGACAGGAAAAGAATTCACGTTTTTCTATCAGATGCAAGAAAAGTGTCCATATGATATAAAGAGCATATGCAAATCAACGAAAGGCTGCCCAACTGAAGGATGGGAGTCACTGCGGTACAGTTCTCAGAAAATGTCAGCATTCTGATGTTGTGCATGTAAGCTGGTGGTAGCCACATCTCCCTACTGATTGGCATGTACCTCCCTCTCCCCACCCCCTCTACATTATTTTATGTTATTTATTTTTGTTGGTCATGGGGCCTGAACTCTGGGCCTGGGCGCTGTCCCTCAGCTCTTCAGCTCAAGGCTAGTACTCTACCACTTTAGCTACAGCACCACTTCTGGCTATTTCTGCTTATGTGGTGCTGAGGAATTGAACCCAGGGCCTTGCATGCAAGGCAAGCACTCTATCTTCCCTATAATTTTATTTTTGTTGTGGGGCTTGAACTTAGGGCCTGGGCTGTCCGCTGTCCCTGAGCTCTTTTTGTTCAAGGTTAGTATTCTGCCACTTTGAGCCACAGCACCACTTGTGTGGTCTTTTAGGTGATTCATTGGTCATTGGAGATGATAGTCTCACAGGGACTTTTCTTCTCTAGCTAGCTTCAAACCGCAATCTTCAGATCTCAGCCTCCTAGGAGAGAAGCTAGGATTACAGGCGTGATTCACAGGGCCTGGCTATATTTTATAAAAAATACAAAAAACAGAGCAGGGGGCCTGAGAAGGTGGCTCAATAGTAGAGTGCTTGCCTTGCATGCATGAGGCCCTGGGTTCGATTCCTCAGTACCACATAAGCAGAAAAAGCTGGAAGTGGTGCTGTGGCTGAAGAGCTGAGAGGGACAGTGCACAGGCCCAGAGTTCAGGCACCATGACTGGCAAAAACAAAAAACAGCCGCGTGTCCTTGGCTCACACCTGTAATCCTAGCTACTCAGGAGGCTGAGATCTGAGGACTGTGGTTCAAAGTCAGCCCGGGCAAGAAAGTTCGTGAGACTCTTATTTCCAATGAACCACCAGAAAACTGGAAGTTGCACAGTGGCTCAAGTGGTAGAACGCTAGCCTGGAGCTGAAGAGCTGAGGGACAGTGCCCAGGCCCAGAGTTCAGGCCCCACAACTGACAAAAAAACCACTCAACCTGCCAGACACCAGTCTTATTTTCCATTATTTTCTGATCTTTGACATTTGGGGGCCAGTGGGCCAGGGTGGAGACATTCCCGGGGCAGTCAGACAATTCCTAGATGTACAAACCAAGCAGTGAGCCCATCAGCCACACCTCCATCCAACTCCCAAGCCAGGTCACCATCCACCAGTGCTGTCACCAAGGCCGCCCCGCCGCCCCTCCCCCCCAGTTCAGGGCCCAGGGAAACCATGGAACACAGACCGTCCTTGCTCTCTTGGCACGCTGACCTGGCTCCGGGCCCATCCCATGCGGACCCCAGTGCAGGATGTGGAGGGTGTACCCCACTCCCAGGCTGAGCACCCCTACGATAGGGACCAGGTGAGACCTGAGCAGTTGTGACAAGGTGCTGGAACTGTGGGTTGCTGGTCTGAGCCACCAGGGTCTTCCTAGGCTGGCCTGGAACTTGTGATCCTCTGGCCTCAGCCTCCTGAGTGTGGGTGTGGCAGGTGTGGTCACCAACGCTGGGTGCTAGGACTCCAAGTCCGGCCCCGGCACAGGCCCTGGGGCGCTCAGGCTCGGGCCCAGTGCTGGCGCGGCTGTGGTGAGGTGGGTGAGGTGGGTGAGGTGGGTGTGGGGGGCTCGGCCTAATCTTGAGCTCTGTAATCCCCCAGGCGTCTGTCCAGCGCCTCAGGCCTCCGTCCAGCTGGCATGCAGCCCGCAAATCCTCAGCGGGGTCTCAGGCTGGCTGGGTGTGGGGAAGCGATGACCTGATCTGTGCAGCCCCTCCAGGCCTCCCAAGCCTCAGTTTCCCCATTTGTAAGGGAGCAGGTCAGACAGTATCCCAGGGGGCCTCACTGACCCCTTCCCCCACTCACCCACTGAAGCTACAGCGACGGCACCCACCACGACCCAAGTTCATTTCTACCCCAGGGTCTTTGCACGGCCATTCCCCTCTGCCTGGGACTCTCAGACTGCAGCGGCTCCTTCCCAGGCACGTTTGGCTTGATGATCACCTCCTGCCTTGGGCTATCTTGGTCAGCTGCTGTCAGCATGATGACCTGTTTCTTTCCCATCTCTGCGCTGACAGCCACCCAGCACGTCACGCAAGGGGCTGGGGAGGAGGAGTCCTCTGGCGTGGGGGCTGCGGCCTCATTGCCCACCACTTGGCTCTATGGTTTACTGAGGAGGACACCAAGATTGGGGGCAGGACTGGGTGCCGATAAAACTTTATTGGCTAACACTGGCATGGACATGATTGGGGATAAAGACAGGCCAGTCTGTCTGTACTGTGGCTGCCTTACCAGTGGGGGAGGGGTCACAGAGGGAGGTCCCCAATGTCCACCTTAGTCCTGGGGCCATAGCTTGTGTTAATGCACACAGCACTGTCAAAGACTAAGCAGGTACCCACGTTTCCCTGCCAGGCCACCAGAAGGGGTCAGGGTCGGGCCATCCTCCAGAGGAGTGCAGAGGCCCAGCCCAGGGTCCCAGGCCCCACCTCATGGTCACCAGGAAGTGGCTGGGTGGGGCCCAACAGGGAGTTTTCTGCCTCCTCATTACAAAACCTTGGCCTGGGCTTTGGGGTCATGATCCCTGAGCTTCTACACCCTGGACTGTGGACTCGCCCTGCTCCCCCCACCCATCAGCCATCATCCCCCCGCTCCCCATGGGTCTCCCCAATGTCACCTCCCGGCATGGCTCCCTGGCACCCCACTCCTCTGCACAGGCCTCCTCCTCCATGCCAGCCTTGGCCCGGCTGCCTGGGCTTGGGATGTTCTAGCTGGGGCCAGGCCTGGAGTGTCCAAGGAGCACAGAGGAGTGCAGCAGAGAGGGAAACAGAGGCAGGGAGGGATGGGGCGCGCTCTGACCCTGAGGGAGGTGGGAGTCGTCTGCATGGCTGGAGGCAGAGGAAGGAGGGACCTGAGCCAGTTTTTCCCCGGGATCCTTCTGGAAGGAGCGGAGCGGCGCAATGCCGGCTGGTAGGGCCGGACCAGGTGGCGGCAGAGGAGGGAGCCGTGGGCAGAGTCGGGTGGATTTCCAAGGCAAAGCTGACATAATTTGCCACCAGATGAGAGGTGGTGAGTGTGGGCAGTGTAGTGTCAGGACCAGTCCACGACTCTGAGGCCTCACGAGACAGGACAGCGGGGGGGGGGGGGGGGGGGGGAATGGCTCAGGAAACCCCAGACCCCAGCTTAGGACACCCCCCTTCCCCCCCAGACCACAGCTCAGGTCAGGCCCGAATGTCCATGCAGATCCTCAGCCCCACACAGCTGGCCCCGTGGGTGTCCCCAGCCTGCTCCGCGAACCAGCACACCCCGCGTGGCTCCCGGCACCCCGGTCTCAGAGGGAGATCACCAGCCCAGCAGCCTTTTCTGCCGGCTGGTGCCTGGGGAGCCAGGAGCCCGGGCAGTAACCAGATTCTAAACGCCAGCGGAAATTCGGATTTGCTTCCTATCAGATGGGCGCCCGATGCGGGCTGATATGATCAGGGCTGGCAGTGTCATCTGGGCCACCATGCCACGCCACCCCACCAAGAGGCAGACGGCAATTTGGTGGCTACTGGAAGGAGCGGGGCAGGGGAGCATGGGGTGGTTCTTCACTCTCAATTGCCCTTGACCCTTGGTCCTGGAAACCAACCCCCTTACCCCCTGCCCCCCAGCATCTTTCTAGCAATCAGAACCCAAGGCTGGGCCTCGGGAGAGGGAGGAATGATGACTCCTTCAAGTCAGGGGCTGCAGTAGGCGGTAAATAGATGCCAACTAACAGTTGTTAAGTGCCAGTGTTGACTCATTTAAGGCATTTAAGGCTCAGGCATAGGGCCGGGGGTGGAGTTCAGTGGGAAAGCACCTGCCTAGCAAGTGCCAGACTGCAAGTTCAAATGCCAGGGCCACCAAAAAAATGAAAAAGAAAGAGAGAGACAGAGATAGAGAGAAAGAAGAGGATGCAAGCAAAGGCTCGGGTGTGTCAGCCCCAGGTCAAAATAGACAAGGCCCCACTTTGCAGATGGGGAAACTGAGGCTCGGGCAAGGCTGTGGCATGGAATACAAACCAGGAGGCAGGTCTCTAGGGTATCTATCCAAATAATTAAAGTGGGATGAAACTTCCAGATGATTCTAGATGAAAAGCCAGTGAGTCACAAAATGATCACTGTCGTTGGCTGGTTCTTACCCAAGGTGATCCAGTCAGTAGGGGATCCTGGGAGAAGATCTGGGGACAAGCTGGGCACCAGTGACTCACGCTGGTTATTCTAGCTACTCAGGAGGCTGAGATCTGAGGATTGCGGTTCAAAGCCAGCTCAGATAGGAAAGTCTATGACACTTACCTCCAATTAACCACCAAAAATCTGGAAACAGAGCTGTGGCTCAAGTGGTAGAGCACTACCCTTGAGCAGAAAAAAAAAAGCTTAGGGACAGTGTCCAGATCCTGAGTTCAAGCCCCAGGACCAACACACAAGAAAACCCACAAAAGCTCTGGGGATAGTCTGTGACCATTACAACCAGGGAGATCCTGGGATGGAGTAGGTGGAGGTAGGGCACCTCTTAAAGAATTTTCCAGGGGCTGGGAATATGGCTCAGTGGTAGAATGCTTGCCTAGCATGCATGAAGCCCTGGGTTCCATTCCTCAGTACCACATACACAGAAAAAGCTAGAAGTGGTGCTGTGGCTCAAGGGGTAGAATGTTAGCTTTGAGCAAAAGAAGCTCAGGGACAGTGCCAGGCCCTGAGTTCAAGGCCTAGGAGTGGCAAAAAAAAAAAAAAGAAAAGAAAAGAAAAAGAAAGAAAGAAAGAAAAGAAATTTTCCAGGCCCAAATGGTGAGAGCCTGGGCCAGGCCAGGCCAATCACACACAGACCAGCACTTCCCTGAGGAGAGCTGGGTTCGGAAGACCCTAGGGTGGGGTCAGGTTTCCCTATCTCCCAGCCCCTCAATCAGCACCCAATCAGATGACAAATGTTTGCCCTGAGGCTTTCTTGTGGCCAGAGATTCTAGGGCCTACATAGTCTCTGAGCAGCCCAGCCTGGAGGCTAAGAGGTCTCAGGCCAGGGCTTGTTGCCCCTGCTGGGGTCCATTCTGGCCCTGGACCCGGGTACAAGTGACAGCAAAGGAGGGTGGTGACTCATGGGAATAAACAGGGTCATTAGAGCACGTGCCTCAGGATGACAAAAGCGAAGGGAGTTGCTCCGGGAGCCCAGGGGGTTCACGTGCCCCTTGCCCTCATCCCTCTGTCTCTGGACACTTCCTCCAGCTCCCCAGCAGCCCGGCATCTCCTCACCCCACCTGCCAAGGAAGCCTGGCAATCCCTGGTGGAGATGGAGGCCAGACGGATGAGGAAGGAGAGGGCGGTGGTGTCCACAGAGACATGGCCGCCCCGCCAGTGTCGGCTGCAGGGGGGGAGCCCAGGGTTTTGCAAATTAGGAAACTTCCTATTTGGGAGCTTGTGACCTCAAGGGAGAAGGAAGCGCTCCACTCTGGGGCTCTGCACGACACCCTTCCAAAAGCAGGCCGGGAGAGAAGCCCAAGGGGGGCACAGGCAGGGTGGCCCTCTTGCCAGGCCAGCATAGAGTCCCCGGGACAGGCTGGGCATCAAGGGCATCTCCTTTCCAACCTGGTAGCCCGGGCCCACGAAGGCAGGAAGGCCGTCTCCAAACCCTAACCCTTTTTAGGTTCTGTCGGGAGGAAAACTGAGGCCCAGAAAGGCCAGGACCCATCAGCACACCACCCATGATGTCACAGCCAAGGGGAGCTGACCCCAACCATAGACCCCCCCCACCTCCACCTACTGCGTGGGGGTGACCGCCTGCAAGATGGGGGGGAGGAGGGGCAGAAGATGACAGTCTGGACAGGCACCCCGGCGGGGAGGCTCCAAGCAGGGGATCGCATGGGGGGGGGGCACTGCCATCCCACCCCAGCTATGCAGCACCTTGGTAAACAGCATCCCCTCGCTAGAATGGGGGTACCCCTCCCTCACTCCACACCCGCAGCCCAAAGGGGGGCTGGACGCGCTCCCCACGACGCTGGGCAGGCTGCAGATCACGGGGCCCCCCCGCTTCTCAAACATAGGATACCCCCTTCCCCAGACACGAGCCCCCAGAGGGGACCAGCTCCTCGTACGGATTACCAAGACGAAGCCCTGCACCCGCTCCGGCCGGCCGTGCCCCCCCCATCTCCGCACCGCCCCCCCAAGACTCTGCCGCGAGCCCCCCGCCCCGGGCGGGGCATGGCATGGCAGCCTCCCCGGCCGGCGGGCCGCACCTCCCGGGCCCAACGTGGATCGCCCCGGCGCCCCCCGCGCGCCTCCCCGAGTGGAATGCTCCAGCCGCCCGCCGCGGGTCTGCGCGGCGCCCGGGCGGGCCCACTGCACGGCCGGGGGGGGGGGCAGCCAGGTCCATTCGGACGCGGGGGGGCGCCTCAGGGCCGTACCGTTACCTGCGGCCGCTCCGCTCTCCGCCGCCCAGGCCGCCTCCGCCGTCACGGCTCCAGCCTCGGCGCTCTCTGCCTCGTCCGGAACCTCCAGCTCCATGGCCGCGCGCACCGGCGGCGGCGGGCCCGAGGCTGCACCCGAGCTCGGCCGCCGCCGCTGAACAACAAGCGCCGCCGGCCCAGGGTGGAGGGAGAGGGGGGCGCGGGCGCGCGGGGGCGGGGCAAGGGCGGGGCCGGGAAACGACACGCACGGAGCAGCCAATAGGAGGCGTTGAGGGCGGGGCTAGGGTGTAGTCACGCTCGGATGCAGCGAGCGCCCCCGCGCGCCCAGTGGTGGAAGAACGGCACGGTGTTGCTGAAATTAAATGGTGCCATTAGTAACATTGTTACCCCAAACAACCTGTATTTTATGCTACAAATCACGCCCGCTCTGGTATTTGCATCGCAGACTATAAACACAGAGGTTGCATTACTTTTTCTTATTTTATTGTGATTATTAATATGTTTCACTGCTAACAAGAACCTGTGTTTCTATGAAAGAAATCACTTTTATTACATAACATTAATATTGCATACGTTACATGACATTCCTATTGCATAAATTATGTATTTCTACCATATAATTCTGATAGTTGCATGTTTATAGCTATATAAATGACATTAATGTGATAGGAACATATGGAAATGTTTATATTTTTACATTAGACTCATTAATGAAAAATAATTTTATATGCATATATTTTAATTTTACATATTTAATTAAATATGAGAAATATGTAGCATAAACATAATAAATATGAACATAAAATAAAATATACAAACATTAATTGTATATTATATTCACACATAATTGAATTAGGCCACATATGTAACTACCTTTATATTATTTAATGAAAACATGATCTGTGAATAAGTGAATAACTTAAACCGGGCATCAGTGGCTTTTGCCTGTAATCCTAGCTACTCAGAAGGCTGAGATCTGAGGATCATGGTTCAAAGCCAGCCCAGGCAGAAAGTCCACTGAGACTTTCTTTTCTCTGCCACTCCTGGGGCTTGAACTCAGGGCCTGGGTGCTATCCCTGAGCCTCTTTGTGCTCAAGGCTAGCACTTTACCACCTTGAGCCACAGCACCATTTCCAGCTTTTTCTGAGTAATTTATTGGACATAAGCGTCTCACAGACTTTCCTGCCTGGGCTGGCTTCGAACTGCCATCCTCAGATCTCAACCTCCTGAGTAGCTAGGATTATAGGCATGAGCTACAGGTATCCGGCTTTTCCATGAGACTCTTAATCTCCAATTAACCACTCAAAAACTGTAGTGGCACTGTGGCTCAAAGTGATAGTACTGGCCTTGAGGAAAAGAGCTCAGGGACAGGGCTCATGCCCTGAGTGCAAGCCCCACGGCCAAAAAAAAAATATTTGCCTGTCTTCTTTTCTGTGTGACTGACAAAAAAAAGTGAATAATTATGTTTATATTTGTATATTTCACTTGTATATGTAAGGAAGAAATTTGTTACTCATATAAATATTTATAAATATTTATATTTATAAATATAAATATAATTATTATAATATATAATTTATAAATATAAATATAATACAGGCTCACGCCTGTAATCCTAGCTACTCAGGAGGCTGAGATCTGAGGATCGCGGTTCAAAGCCAGCCCGGGCAGGAGAGACCGTGAGACTCCTATCTCCAATAAACCACCAGAAAATCTGAAGTGGCGCTGTAGCTCAAGTGGTAGAGTGCTCGCCTTGAGCTGAAGAGCTGAGGGACAGCGCCCAGGCCCAGAGTTCAAGCCCCATGACCAACAAAATAAATAAATATTTATAAAATGTAATATAATGTGCCTCAGCTGCATTTTATTAAATGCAATTATAAGTTATACCAGCATATAGAATCTTTAAAATTAGTGTTTTATGGGGCTGGGAAGGTGGCTCAGTGGTAGAGCGCTTGCCTTGCATGCCTGAGGCCCTGGGTTCAATTCCTCAGCACCACATAAGCAAAAAGAAAAAAGCCGGAAGTGGCGCTGTGGCTCAAGCTCTAGAGAGCTAGCCTTGAAAAAAAAAAAAAAAAAAAAAAGTGTTTTATAAGTGTTAATATGTAATGCACAAACGTTACACTTGATCTTGCTTTTATTTATTTATTTACTTATTTATTTAGTCAGTTGTGGGGCTTGAACTCTGGGTCAGGGTGCTGTCCCTGTGCTCTTCAGTTCAAAGTGAGCGCTCTGCCGCTTGAGCCACAGCACCACTTCTGGTTTTCTAGTGGTTTATTGGAGGTCAGAGTCTCACTGCCTTTTTTCCCCAGGCTGGCTTGGAGCCGTGATCCTCAAATCTCAACCTCCTGAGTAGCTAGGATTACAGATGTGAGCCATCGGCGCCTGGCTTTGTTTTTATTTAATTATTTAATTAATTTTTTGCCAGTCTTGGGGCTTAAACTCTGGGCCTGGGCGCTGTCCCTCAGCTCTTCAGCTCAAGGTGAGCGCTCTACCACTTGAGCCACAGCTCCACTTCCGGCTTTTTTCTGCTTATTGAATCCAGGGCCTCATGTATGCAAGGCATCTTCCCAGCCCTGTTTTTATTTTTTATGTTGATACCGGGGCTTGAGCTCAGGTCCTTGCACTGAGTATTTTTGCTCAAGGCTGGTGCTCTAACACTTGAAACACACCTCCAGCTCTGCCTTTTGCTGGTTAATTAGTAAGCTGTCTCATAGTTTTCTGCTTGGGGTTGGTTTTGAAACACAATCTCATAGATCTCAGCTTCTTGATTAGCTAAAATTACAGGCTACAAATGCCCAGCAATAAGGAAGCAAATTAAAAAAAAAAAAAAAAAAAAAAAAAACCTGAAAGAAAAAAGGAAAAGGAAACCAGAAGTTGAAATTGGAAAATCAACAAGTGACCTCGAAGGTATGACTTAGAGACCCGGAAGCCCTGATTTAGTAATCAGTTAAAAGAAATTAGAGAAGGGGAGGGGAGGATCTAGGGAGAGGGAGACAGTGCTGATTATGCACTGGGAATGTGGCTCAGTGGTAGAGTGCTTGCCTTGCATGCATGAGACCCTGGGTTCAACTCCTCAGCACCCTATATGCAGAAAAAGCCAGAAGTGGTGCTGTGGTTCAAGTAGTAGAGCGCTCGCCTTGAGCTGAAGAACTGAGGGACAGCGCCCAGGCCCAGAGTTTAGGCCCCATGACTGACAAACAAGGAAGAAAGGAAGAAGGAAAAAAGGAAGGAAGGAAGGAAGGAAGGAAGGAAAGAAGGAAGGGCTGATTATCTTACACCTGACTCAAGTGAAATCTATGTATGCATAGATTTAAAAGAAACTAGCTGGCTCATGCTGTAATCCTAGCTACTCAGGAGGCTCAGAGCTGAGGATCAAAGTTCCGGCCTAGGCAGGAATGTCCCTTGAGGTTCTTATCCAATAAACCACCACAAAGCTGGAAGAGGAGCTGTTGCTCAAGTGGTAAAGCACCAGCCTGTAGGACAGAGAGCCGAGGCTCTGAGTTCAAATCCCAGGGCCCTCACCAAAAAATACATACATAAACATAAAAATTCAATGGCAAAAGTGGCTGGGCGGTGTTTGCCCAGCCTGCGCGAGGACCCTGGGCTCCACTTCAACCCCACCAATGAATCATACAATGCAAAACAAACTGAAAGAAACTTACCAAACAAAGAGTGGGACGCTGGAGTGGAGAGATCAGTCAGGGAACCGGGGATGGGCACAGGGTCCGGGTGGAGTGGGCCCTCCCTCCATTTCCAAGCCACAACCCCCCTCCCCCCCTCCTTTGGTAGCCTGGGAAAGAGTCGGTCAAAGGCTGCCTGGTTTCTGGTGCCCCCTCGTGGCTATGGCTGGTATAACAAGAAGGGCCAGACCATTGGTTTTGGCGGGTCTCCCATCCATCCTTCCTCCCTTCCTTCCTTCCTTCCATCCATCATTTTAAAGCAGTGTTGGAGTTTGAATGCAGGGGCTCATACTTGCTTGGCAGATGTGCTCTACCACTTGAGCCATGCCTCCCTACTTGTTTTTGCCCATCCTGGGGCTTGAACTCAAGGTCTGAGCTTCTTTTTTGCTCGTCTATTGCTCTACCACTAGAGCCACAGCACCATTCCGGCCTTTTCTGTGTATGTGGTGCTGAGGAATCGAACCCAGGGCTTCATGCACGCTAGGCAAGCGCTCTACCACTGAGCCACAGGCCCAGCCCCCCCATTGTGTTGTTGTTTTGTGTTAGCCATTGTGACAGATAGAATCTGTCTTTCCGCTGCTGGAGACCAAGCTCCTCCTTTCTCTGCCTCCTGTGTAGGTGGATGATGGTCACACACCGACACTGGCTTGGGGATTGAGATTGGGGGTGGGGGGGGGAGGGAGTCTCACTAACTTGTGCAAAGAACTAAAAAAAAAAAAAAAAAAATCCCTGCAAATGTGCCGGATGGGAAGGGGCAGCCGGTGTGCTGACTAATCTGTTGGCTGGGTTTCCCAGTGTGCTTTGGGGGAACCACACGGCAGGTGCAAAGGCCCTGTGGCTGCAGACTCCAGGAGGACAGTAGGGGAACCAGGGAGGAGGGAGGGGCCAAACTGCTCATTCCTTCACCTCTTCCCACCCCAGTGTTTCCTGAACACCTCCTCTGTGCTCCCCTTGGCTGGTCCAGGGCACAGGCACAGAGAGGAACCCAGTAGTCCCGGTGTCTGGGCATGCAGGGGTTAAGGCCAACGGTTACCACATGAGTTTGCCTGGCCTTGCAACACACACACACACACACACACACACACACACACACACACACGCGCACACACACACAGCCTCGCCCTTACCCGGCTGCCTGCCCAGGTTTCCTACTGGCTGCACCTGACACAGGCCCTACCCTCCCGTGCTGTCGTTCGCCCAGGGAGGAGACGCGGGGTGCACAGGCCACCAGGCCAGAGCTGCGAGCCGGGGTCCCCTCCCCGCCCGTGCCAGCCGGGCACCCCGGGCCGGGCACCCACGGGGGCTGCGTGGTGTTACAGTCCATCCTGTTCATAGGAGAGGTAAGTACCCCCACCCAAACCTGCTCTGCCCACCTCCCAGGGAACCGGGCCTGGCCTTCTGGGGGGGCTACTGGGGAACCCACTTTTATCTGTGTGGTGCCCCAGTGAGCGGAAGCTGGCACCCCGCTGGGGCATGGGCATCTGGCATAGTTTCTTGGGATTACTGGTTCTCGTTTCTGCCTTGGCCACTTGCCCGGAACATGGGAGCCCCCCAGCCTTGAAGCCATCATTGTTGGTATAGGTGGTGGGGGGTGGGGGTGACGGGGTGGGGAGCAGGTGGGTCTCTGATGCCCCCCCCAAAGTAGAAAGAGTAAGCCCCCGCCGGAAGCTCCTACAACAGCCACCCAGCAGGTGAGCCGGGCAGGCACTCACTTGGGTCTATGGAATGGAGTTGGGGGTGGTTCCCCCAAGTTTCTGGCTGATGGCCTACCCCACCTCTTCCTTGTTGTGGACCTCGAGTTTGGGGGGCGGTGAACGTTGCTCCCCTAAAGTGAGAAATGCAGGCTGGGCCGGCAGAGGGGGCACAGTGTCACAGCTTTGGGGTGACAAGATTTTCTGGGTCACTGATTGGCACAGGAGAGGAAGGAGGGGAGGTCCCCGGAGAGCGGGGTCAGGTGGCAGCTCCGGCTCTTTTGTCCAGGTCCCCCGGGGCCCGGCGGGCACTTGGGTTACCGCGGGGGCCGGGCTGGGGCTGGGGCAGGAGGCGCCCAGCTCCGCCCGCTGTGTGTGTTTTTTGTTTAATATCTAATTTTGTTGCTATTATCCACGTGTAGCAAAGAGGGGTGACCATTGCGAAAGCCAGGGGATGAGGACGTTTGTTGTTTTGGATGGTGTCATCCCTTCCTTTCCACCGGTGTGTTTTGATTTTCTTTTTTCCTCTTCTCTTCCTTCCTTCCTTCCTTCCTTCCTCCCTTCCTTCTTTGTCTTCCTTTCTTTCCTTCTTTCTTCCTTCCTACCTTTTTTTTCTTTTTTCATGCCAGTCCTGGGATTTGAACTCAAGGCTGTCTCTGAGCTGTTCTGCCCAAGACAGGTGCTCTACCACTTGAGCCATGTCTCCACTTCTGGCTTTTTGATGGATAACATGGAGGTAGAAGTCTCTTGGACTTTCCTGTCCAGGCTGACTTTGAGCCATGATCCTCAGATCTCAGCCTCCTGAGGAGCCAGGATGTGTGTGTGTGTGTGTGTGTGTGTGTGAGTGTGTGTGTGTGTGTGTGTGCGTGTGTGTGAGTGTGTGTGTGTGTGTGTGAGTGTGTGTGTGTGTGTGTGAGTGTGTGTGTGTGTGAGTGTGTGTGTGTGTGTGAGTGTGTGTGTGAGTGTGTGTGTGTGTGTGTGAGTGTGCGTGTGTGTGTGTGTGTGTGAGTGTGCGTGTGTGTGTGTGTGAGTGTGTGTGTGTGTGAGTGTGTGTGTGTGTGTGTGTGTGAGTGTGTGTGTGTGTGTGTGTGCGTGCGTGCGTGCGTGCGTGCGTGTGTGTGTGTGTGTGTGTGTGTGTGTGTGTCCTGGGGTTTGAACTCAGTTTGGGTGCTGTCCCTTAGCTGTTGTCACTCAAGGCTAGCATTCTGTCACTGGAACCACAGTGCCACTTCCGGTTTTCTGGTGGTTTATTGGAGATAAGAGTCTCATGGCCTTTCCTGCCCAGGCTGGCTTTGAACCACAATCCTCAGATCTCAGCCTCCTGAGTACCTGGGATGACAGGCAGGAGCCACCAGTGCCGGGTGGCCTGTTTTCTTTTTTGTACAAGGGGTCAGAAATGACCACACGGTAGGGCCACGCAGAACAGGGACAGCATCACAGATGTGGCGTCATGCTGGCATGGGGGGAGGGGTAAGCTGCCTGTCCTCAAATCAGAGTGAAAAATGCCAAGCAGGTCTGACTGCTCCATCTGATTCCTGACCTGGTACCGGACCAACCCCAGCTCAGAGAGGGCCGGCCACTGACCTGGAGCTGCACAGCAATGCCAGGCAGCTCAAGCCCTCAATACAGAAGCACAGAGGCCTGGACGCTGCCTTTGCCCCGCTGGACGCCTGCACGGGCCCTGGCTTGCCTGGCTCACGCTTCCAGGCCACCCTGAATTCTGGGAAAGGTCCCAGGCGGGGATTTCTGGCCCAAAGGCTTCCTCCAGGCCTGGCTCAGTGCCAGGGAGCTGTGTTTGTGCAGGGTGGAGTCTGACACCCTTTGGAATGGACTGAGGTTAGTGAAGACATGGTGGCCGGGAAGGGCTAGCCAGGAAGTGAGCGAGCATTTATTTAACACTTACTGCTTAGACCTTTGTTCTGGTGAGATTTGTGTTCTGGAGGTGGTGTGTGTGTGTGTGTGTGTGTGTGTGTGTGTGTATGGGGGGGGAGACAGAGAAGAAAGGAAAAACCTAATCAATGCATCATTGGTATCATCACCGTGGTGGCAAGGGTGAGAGATTAAAAAAAAAAAAATCCATTCTAAATATGAGCCTGTGCAAAGGTCCTGGGGCAGCCTGAGCTTGGTGAGCTGGAGGAGCCAGGAGGCCTGTGTGGTTGCAGCAGGGGCCGGGAGGGGCGCGGCCATGGTGCAGGGCCTTGGTGGGGCTGCAGGGAGGACTTGGGCTTTGCCCTGAGGGAGGTGGGAACCATGGAGGGCTGTGGGCAGAGGAGGGAGGGACTGGACTCAGGGTGAGGGTGAGGGAGAGGGAGACGGGCCGGGGTAGGGGGCCGGAGAGGTCCAGGCGGAGCCGATCCAGGTGCACACAGGGGGTGGGGAGAAGTGGGTTGGATTCAGGGCAGATTTGGGTAGACGCCCAAGACAGGGGCCGAGTCTGGAGGGCAGAGGGGCTGGGGAGGGGACAGGAAGGAAAAGTGATTGGTGGCAGCAGGTAAGGGTCACCTCAATCTTTGGGTCTAATGATGGTAGAGGATCATTTCCTTCCTTTCCTTCCTTCCCTCCCTCCCTCCCTCCCTCCCTCCCTTCCTTCCTTCCTTCCGTCCTTCCATCTTGGGGCTTGAACTCAGGGCCTGGGCACTGTCCTTAAGCTCTTTTTTGCTCAAGGCGAGCACTCTACCGCCTGAGCCACAGCACCACTTCCGGTTTTCTAGTGGTTCATTGGAGATGAGAGTCTCATGGACTTTCCCGCCCCGGCTGGCTTTGAACTGCAATCCTCAGATCTCAGCCTCCTGAGCAGCTAGGATGACAGGTGCCCCCAGCTCCTCCTCTCCCTCTGCTGTTTGAAAAGGGCAGAGGAGGGAGGGAGGTGGGGAGAGGAAGAGAGAAAGGGAGGAGAGACACCTATGAAGGAGGTTTCCAGAATCTCCCCACTCCTCTGTCCAGCCCCCCATTTCACCTGAATGCATTCAAACCCCTCAGCTCTGCTCCCCGCACCCCCGTGCTCCCCACAGCAGCCACCAGAGGGCGCGCGTGGACACAGAGTCCGGTCCCTCCCTCCCCTGCCCACAGCCCCCCATGGCCCGCACCTGGGGGGCGGTCAAAGCCCACAGGACCCTGCACCACCCGTTTCGTCCCCTCCCTGCCTCTTCCTTCCCCTCCACCCCTTCTCAAGGCTTCTCTAAAGCCCAGGCTCCACGCGGCCCCAGGGCCTTTGCACACCCTCACCTGGGAACACCTGAGTTCTCAGGGCCCCTTCCTGCTCGGTTCCCGGTGCCCGGATCCTTCCCCACCCCCACCCCTCCCCTCCAGGCCGCTCACTCCTGTTCCCGGTCCAGCCAGCTCCTCCGAGCAGCCCGGGTCCCTCACCTCTCAGAAGGTTCTACCTCGGTGACTTGGTGACTTGAGGATCGGGAGCTTGTGTCACTGCTGGCTGTGTCTCCTCACGACCCCCCCCAACCCCCGGCCCTGAATGGACAGAGACGGGGAGGGGGGAGGGAGGGAGGGTGCAGCTTCCTCTCCAGGCCATTCTTAAGGTTCTGGTCGGACCTGTTAGACCACGGATATGACCTCAGCCTCCTGCAGGGGAGCAAAGCGGCCTCCCTTCCCCCGACCTCAGCCCTGCAAGCCCTCCAGGACCCCCTCCCCCCGACCTCAGCCCTGCAAGCCCTCCAGGACCCCTCCCCCCGACCTCAGCCCTGCAAGCCCTCCAGGACCCCTCCCCCCGACCTCAGCCCTGCAAGCCCTCCAGGACCCCTCCCCCCGACCTCAGCCCTGCAAGCCCTCCAGGACCCCTCCCCCCGACCTCAGCCCTGCAAGCCCTCCAGGACCCCCTCCCCCCGACTCAGCCCTGCAAGCCCTCCAGGACCCCCTCCCCCCGACCTCAGCCCTGCAAGCCCTCCAGGACCCCTCCCCCCGACCTCAGCCCTGCAAGCCCTCCAGGACTCCCTCCCCCCGACCTCAGCCCTGCAAGCCCTCCAGGACTCCCTCCCCCGCCCCCGTCCCCTTGGCACCCCTGGGCTCCCCGCTGAGGACCTCCCCCCAGACGAAGCGGTGGAGCCAGGGTCCTGGCATGGATATTTCGAGAAGGAACCCCCGCCATGCATGGGTGGTGTGGGTCCAGGGCCTCCATCCAGGCTGGGGGGGGGTTGTGGGAAGGGAAGCGCTGGCTTCACCCTCTCCAAAGCCCTGGCTGGATTTGAACACAGCGATCAGGAATCCTGGAGGGGGGGCTCCTCCCCTCCGGCAGCGGACCCACAAACAGGACTGCAGCCTGCTTCCTGCTTTTGGCCGGTATGAGGGTTTGAACCCGGGGCCTCGTGCTTGCTAGTTGGCTTGCTGTGGCCCGAGCCACGCCCCTTCACGCCAGAGCCACGCCCCTGCCACTTGGACCACGCCCCCAGGCCGCTAACGTTCCAGGCCACGCCCCTGCGGTTTGAACCACTCCTTGTGTTTGGCCACGCCCCCACGGCGTGAGCTACACTCCCACCACTTGGGCCACGCCTCCGCGGCTTGAGCCACGCCCCTTGCTGCTTGGGCCACACCCCTGTGAGTAAGGCCCGCTCCCAACATGTGGGCCGCGCCCCACAGCGTGGGCCCGGTCCCTCAGTTTCAACCCCTCCTCTCCGTTTGGCCACACCCTCAGTGCCGGGCTCCTGCCCCAATACTTGAGTTACCCTCCCACCACTTGGGCCACGCCTCTGCTGCTTTAGCCACACCCCTTACAGATTGGGCCACACCGGTGGATGAGCCACGCCCCAGTACTTAAGCCACGCCCTGCTGGGGACCCCGGCTCCTATCGCTCAAGCCACGCCCTCTCACGCTCTGCCACTTGGGCCACGCCTCTAATGTTTGAACCACTCCTCTAGCGTTTGGCCACGCCCCCACTGCTTGGCTCCATTTCCGCCCCTACCCCCCAAGCCTGAGCTACTCTCCCCTGGCTTGGGGCCCAGTTTCTGCAGCTTGAGCCACACCCCAGAGGCGGAGCCACGCCCCCATCACTTGGACACGCCCCTACTGCTTGGGCCACACCCCAGGGACTAAGCCACGCCCCACGACCTGGGCCACGCCCCGCTGGGCCACGCCCCTAGGATTTGAGCCACGCCCCTACCATGCCAATCACATCCTCTATCCTTTTTTTATTTTGGTCAGTCGTGGGTCTTGAACTCTGGGCCTGGGCGCTGTCCCTCAGCTCTTCAGCTCAAGGCGAGTGCTCTCCCACTTGAGCCACAGCGCCACTTCTGTTTTTTGGTGGTTCCTTAGAGATTAGAGTCTCAGGGACTTTGTTGCCCAACTGCCTTTGAACCACGATCCTCAGCCTCCTGAGTAGCTAGGATGACAGGTGTGAGCCACCGGTGCACGCTTTCCTCTATCCGTTGACCTCCCCCAACCCTTTATCCCTCTGGTCTTCTTGGGGATAAAGTCCCACTTTTTGCCCAGACCTGCCTGGACCAGGATTGGTCTATTTCTGTTTCCTGCCATAACTGGATTGACAGGCGAGCACTACCACATCCACTTACTGGCTGAGGTGGGGTTTTTGCCTGGACTGATCTCCAATCACAGGCGGCCGCCAGGGCAGGAATACTGGATTGTCCACCTACTTGTGTCACCTGCCGGCCACCTGTCTACCTGCCAGACCCAAGTAGTAACTGGTTCTGAGTAGTTCCAGCCAGGATCCTCAGGAAGGGAGGGAGTCTGGGGAGATACAGTTTTCTGTGACTCATTATAACAAACAGACAGAGATTTAAAAGACCTTCAGTCTTGTTCTACCTAAAATATATTTTTTTTCTTGTGTTTTCTTCTGGCTCCTACCTGTGGGTGGACAGTAGACACCCAGCCAGTTAAGATTTTTCAGTTATGGTGTTTCCTTAGCTGACCAGTTTTCATTGAGCAATCTGGGAGAGTCGTGGGCCATAACTGGCCCTTTCATCATTGATAAGATATGTGTGTTAGATTTACTGATAAAAATTTCCTCTGTGGCTGGTTGCTGGTGGCTCAAGCCTGTAATCTCAGCTACCCAGGAAGCTAGGATCTGAGGATCATAGTGGTTCAGAGTCAGCCCTGGTGAGAAAATTCATGAGACTCTTATCTACAATTAGCCAACAAAAAAGCCAGAAGTGGAGCTGTGGCTCCAGTAGTAGAGCTCCACCTTGGAGCAATAAAGCTAAGGGACCGTGCCCAGGCCCTGAGTTCAAGGCTCAGCACTTGTACAACAAACAAACAAACAAAAAAACCCCCCAAAACACCAATGTTCCCAACACTCTGAAGTCTGAGGCAGGAGGATCCTGACTTTGAGGCCAGCTTGGTCAAGTTTCTGTCTCAAAAACAACAGAAAATGCAGTGCTAAGTAGCTAGCACCTCAGGCTTGCTAAGCATGTTGATCACTTTTAGTTCTTGGAGGCGGATAGGATGGTCCCCATCTACAGATAAAGAAACTGAGGCACCAGCCCATTAAATGGCTTGCTAACAACTGGAGCTAGGAATCACACTACAAGTCTTATTCTAAGTACCTTTCATCCTTGGGATCACTCTGTGATGTCATTTCCTTCAATAATTGATGAAGAAATGGGTGTGCAGAGCCGGTGACCGACTTCCCTGGGGGTCACACAGCAAATAGGTGATAGAGCTGAGGTCGATTCAAAGATTTAGATCTGTCTGTCTCCGTCACTTGGCAAACTCTTAACCAACTTTTAAAACCCCAGCCGAAATGCCCTTCTTCTTTTACAAGAACCCTTCCCTAAGTTCGCCAAAGTTCGCCTGGGTTTCACCACTGCCGTTCCCCGTTCTGACCTTAGACCAAAGGGAGAAAGGGTGTTTATGCCCACATTTGCCTCCTCGACCTTGGGCGTGGGGTAGGGCACGGTATTTTTTATTTTTATTTTTATTTTTAGACCGGGAAGGAATGTGTGGGTGGAGCCACCGCCAGCCCCGCCCACCCAGCACCCTCCCGAGGCCGCCTTGCCCGCTCTGGGGCCATCCTTCCTGAGTCCAACCCGAATCTCAGACCCTAAGGGCCAGGCCTGGGGTCAGAGAGAGGCCTGACCTTTACCCTTTGGGACTCAAGAATTCCCTCCTCCTTCTGTGCCCCTCCAGTACCCAGCCCCATGCTGGGTGTGCCCCGGATCCCTGAGGCTGGGGAGCCCAGGACCCGAGCCTCTGGACTCGGGGCCTCAGTTTCCCTTCTCTGAAATGCTGTGAGCGGCCAAGCCCACCCCTGGGGGAGATGGGTCTGTTGGGTTTAAGGTAACCCGACGAGGGTCTGAGGCTTCCAGCTCTGCACGGAGGCCCGGTCCTTAGGGGCCTCCCCGAGGACGAAAACAACACAAAACACAACTCAGGCCCCCGACCCGCAAAACCCCACCTCGCCAGCCCCCGGCTCCGGCCCTCGCGCGGCCCGATCCAGTCCGGGTCTTCCTGGCAGCCTCGCCGCGCGGCTCCCCCAGTCCCGGCCATTGGCAAAGGCTCGGCTGCCTGGAAAACACGAACTGGATTTTCCCATTTCCCGGAACCCGGAGCCTAGGACGGAGGCCGAGGGCCCGGGGCGGCCGCTCCCCGCTTCCCGGGGGCGGGGCCGGGGCGGGGCGGGGCGGCGGGCGACCGGGAGGAGGAACGCGGGCAGGTGCAGCCGACAGCGGCCGGTTGGGCAGCAGAGGGGCGAGGGCGAGACCCTCCACCCCGCCACGACCCTCCTCAGCTACCTGCTCTCATCGGGGTCCGGGGCGATTGACGGTTTCCAGGCCCCCCCTCCCCGCGGGCTAGAGCCCCGGGGTGGACCATGGCGGTGAGATTCCAGGCGAGTAGGCCGAGGGGGAGGGAGGGGGTGAGGGCGAGACGTGGATGGCGGTCCGACCCAGGACCCCCTGAAATACCCTCTTGCAAGGCGGGGAAACTGAGGCCCGGGAGGGGGGGACACGAGACGACTTGGCCGGGGGGGGGGGCTGCCCAGCGAGGTGTGTCCGTGTCTCCCACGGCTACCTTGGGTTTCTTCTACTCATTTCTCCAGCCCTGGGTTCAAATCCTGCTTCAGTTCAGTTCCCCCCCCCAGGTTCAAATCCTGATCTTCTCTGCTCCGCAGACCTGGGTTCGAATCCTGCGTCGTCTGCGGCCGCCCGGTGGGCGGTGGGCGGAGCTTCGTGGGAGGGTCGGGGAGGGGAAGGACGGGCCGGGGCGGGAGGAGGAGGCCGAGGTCCTGGGCCCCCCTGGGCTCTCGCGGGACCCCCTTGAGCCCTAGGACCGCCTGCATGCACTGAGCACCTACTGTGTGCAGCACCTTTAACCTAAGGCGTGGCGAGGCCCGAACCCCCCCCCACCCGGGGGAGGGGACCTCAGGAAGGGTAAACTGAGGCTGCACCAGTGGATGGGTAACCCCGAGCTCTAACCCCCCCAGATCCGATCGAGGGCCCCGCCCCCACCCCGGGGCCCAGCGCCCCTTCCCCTCCCTCCCGCCTTTGTTCCCGGTTCCCGGAGGTGCGGGGCGGCTCCCGCGGGGCGTTCTCGGGCAGGTGACAGGTGCAGGGGGCGGGGACGCCGCCCTCCAGGCTCCCCTGCCCAGGCCCCGGCTCTGGGGAGGGGCGGGGACTCCGGACACACCTGGCCTGGCCCAGCCCGCGTGGGGGAGCGAGGATCCCACTCAGTCAGGGAATCTTTGGGACCCTTCTCAGGGGCCAAGTCCCCCGCAGGGGGGAGCAATCGTGGGGTCCCAGAGCCCCCCAACCCCATACTAAGGGGAATGAGGGAGACCAGCTGGGTTCTGAGATACACATCTGGAGAGTGTGTGTGGGGGGTGAGTTTGTGTGGCCTTAGGGCTGTGACGGATGAATAGGAGTTGGGTTCATCGGGGCCCAGAAGGATTCAGAATGAATGAATAAAGCAGAAAGGGACAATATGGTGTCAGGTGCTCAGCTAGATGGAAGGGGGGGGGGAGGGAGTCTTCAGAGTCCTGGATGTTGGGGGGGGGTGTTCCCATGGGGGGGCGTGTCCTCAGGCTTAGGGAACAGCCTGGACCGAGGTTGGGAGGGCACCGAGGAGTTGAAGTCGACCAGGATCAGGCTTCAGGGCACAAGAGAGGGAGCCAAAGGCACACAAGCCACAAGCCCAGGCAGGCCCGGCCACCTGTGTCCCCGCCCCGCCCCCGCGCCACACGGGATTTCTTCAAGGAAAGCCAAGAAAAAGAAAATTCCAGAGTGGCATTTAATCATGCGAAGTATCACATCAAAGCCAGAGGGCTTGGGGGTTGAGAAAAACAAGCTCAGAAAAGAAATAAGAAAAGCAATGAGTAGAAGCAGAAGCCATTGGGGCTGGTGGTTAAGAGCCAGTCTTGACGGAGCTAGGAGTTCTTTCTTCTGGGCTGCTGTGTGACCTGGGGTGAATTTCTGAACCTCTTTGGGCCTCCCTGTCCTCTCCTGTGAAGTAGATATTTTTGTTGTTGTTTTGTCAGTCGTAGGGCTTGAACTCTGGGCTTGGGCGCTGTCCCTCAGCTCTTCAGCACAAGGAGAGCGCTCTACCGCTTGAGCCACAGCGCCACTTCTGGTTTTCTAAGTGGTTTATTGGAGATAAGAGTCTCACAGATTTTCCTGCTTGGGTTGGCTTTGAACTGCGATCCTCAGATCTCAGCCTCCTGAGTAGCTAGGATGACAGGCATGAGCCACCGGCGCCCGGCAGGTGAAGTAGATATTGTATCATGGTTGCTTTCTCGGTTTTTAGCAGTTCCATGGATGGGTGTGCAGCGCGTTATTCCTATAGCTAGTGTGGAATAGTGGGGTGTGTTTATAGTAGGCAAAAGTAGATATTATGTCGTTATTCTTTTTACTTTTTTGGGGGGGGGCAGTACCAGAGTTTGAACTCGGGGCCTCATACTTGATTGGCTAGTGCTCTGCCATGCGAGCCATACTTCTAGCACAGCTGTGTGCTGATGGTTTTGGAGATGGAATCCGAGCAGTTAGGGTTCCAGTCTTGGCCACTAGCGCGTCATTCATTGCTTCTCGCAACGGTGGCCGGGTCTCCTGAGGGTTGGATCTGCTTTCATAATCTGCCCGTTTCACCGTGTAGCCCAGGTGGGCCTCGAACTCACAATCCTGCCAGTGCTGCGTCTGTGCCTTGGTTTCCTCAATTATGATATGGTACAATACAGTGGTTCTACCATGGGGGACAGTGAGGTTGGACAAAGCGCTCTGTTTGTAAAGGAAGTGCTTTGTTTGTAAATCCATCCAGCCATCCAGCCATCCAGCCATCCACACATCCATCCATCCAGCCATCCATCCAGCCATCCATCCAGCCATCCACCCATCCATCCAGCCAGCCATCCAGCCATCCATCCAGCCAGCCATCCAGCCATCCATCCATCCATCCATCCATCCATCCATCCATCCATCCATCCAGCCATCCATCCATCCAGCCAGCCATCCACCCATCCATTCATCCAGCCATCCATCCAGCCATCCATCCATCCACCCATCCATCCATCCATCCATCCATCCATCCATCCACACATCCATACATCCACTCATCCACCCATCTATCCATTCACTCATCTACCCATCTGTCCATCCTCTCATCTATTTATCCATCCATTCACCCATCCATCCATCCACCTATCCACTGGTCTATCCATCTGTCCATCCATCTACCCATCCATCCATCTACCTATCTATCCATCTACCCATCCACCCATCCATCCATCCACTCATCCAGCCATCTATTCATCCATCTACTCATCCACCCATCCATACATCCATCCATATACTCATCTACCCAGCCACCCATCTGTCCATCCATCCATCCACCTATCCATCTACTCATCCATCCACCTACCCATCTATTGACTCATCAATCCACCCACCCATCTATCCACCCATTCATCTACCCATTCATCCATCCACTGATCCATCCATTTATCAGTCCATCTTCACACTCACCATCCATGTATCTAGCAAATATTTTTGGAACCCCTGGTCTATAAGACCCAGGTGTCATTCGAAGGACCAGGACTTATTTGTGAATGAGATAGACAGGTATCTCTTCCCCAGGAGCAGATATTCACAGAGGGAATGGACACTGAATAGATTTTTTTTAAATGTAGAGAATGTTTAAGTGTCTCACATTCTGTGAAGGGACATAGGCAGGCAAAGGTGACATGTTGCCAGTGTGAATGGTGTGATTTCACCTGGAAGATAAGCAAAGACCTTGAAAGGAGGTGGAGGCACAGTCTGTGCAAAGGTCCTGGGGCAGGATGGAGCCTGGTGTGTTGGAGGAGCAGCGAGGAGACCAGAGGAACTGGAGCAGAAGGAGTGAGACTCAGAGATGCAGGAGGAGGAAGAGAGGAACATGGGAACATGGGGCCTTGTGCGGGAGTGGGGGTGGGTGGGGGGTGGGGGTGTCTTGGGGTTGCAGGGAGGACTGGGGCTTTGACCCTGAGGGAGGTGGGAGCCATGGAGGAAGGGCCTGGCCCAGCACTCACGGGCGCTCTCTAGTGGCTGCTTCAGGGAGAGGAGATGGTGGTCTACATGGTCCTAGGAGGGGGGGGGGGGGGTCGGGGAGAGCAGGTAGGCCTTAGGCGGGACCCTCCCGGGAGCCCGTATATTCTGACACCCACTTCTTTGTTCCCCCATCAGGTGGCTGACATGGAGTCACTGACCATCTGGGAGCAGCACACAGCCACGCTCTGCAAGGTGAGCCACCCCTGCTCAGGTGCTGGGGCCATGGCAGCTTTCTCCAGGCCGAGGGGAGGCAGCCCAGCCCTTCTTGTCTCCTTGTCCCTTAGGACCCCCGCCGTGGCTTTGGCATTGCCATCTCCGGAGGCCGGGACCGGTCCAGCCAATCCGTGGTGGTGTCCGATGTGGTACCAGGAGGCCCTGCGGAGGGCAGACTCCAGTGAGGACCATTGGAGGCCACCAGGCCACTGGGGGAGGGCGGGCTGGCATGACCCGAGCCCGAGGCTGGGGAGCCAGCGCCTGGCGCCTGGCTGCTCTGTCAACACAGCTTTGGCAAGGACAACCGGGCAGAGCCAGTCTGGGGAGTGCCATGTCCCGAAGGCATTTCCTGGTTTTTCCTTCTATGGTCATCGTGGCCTCAGGGCCCTCCTGGAACAGAAAAATCCTGGAAACATTTTTTTTTTTAATTGGCAGGCAGGGGAGGCCCGTAGTTCTGAGACCCTGGGGATAGGAGATTCCTGGAAATGTTGTGTTCAAATGGCTCTGGGACCCAAATGACTGATAGGTGATACAGACTTGGTTGAACCCAGATTTGGAGATGATGTTTTCAGAAAGGGAAGAAAAACAAACACACATACACACACACACACACACAAACACTCTTCCCTCTTTGTGATTAAGTTGCCCTCATTTCATAGATGGGAAAATTGAGGGCAGGACGGAGAAATGTGTTTGTGAACCTGGAGATCCCTATGAGTTAAACCAGGATTACTTTGGAGGCTGAGATGGGAGGATCGCGGTTCAAAGCCAACCTGGGCAGGAAAAACATCTGTGAGACTCTTAGCTCCAACGAACTACCAGTAAACCAGAAGTAGAGCCATGGCTCAAAGTAGTAGAGTGCTAGCCTTGAGCAAAAGAGCTCAGAGACAGTGTCGAGGCTCTGAGTTGAAGCCCCTGGACTGATGAAAACAACCATCATCAACAACTACTACAACAGACTTTATAGACCTGGAATTTCTGAGGGCTTTTTTGGGGGAGGGTGGGAGGGGTGGCTTAGGGTGACTGGATGTGAGGGCCACCTCCCTGAGACCCGTCTCCTCCCTCAGAACTGGGGACCACATCGTCATGGTGAACGGGGTCTCTGTGGAAAATGTCACTTCTACTTTTGCCATTCAGATTCTCAAAACCTGCTCCAAATTGGCCAACATCGTAAGTCATTCCTGGGGTGTAGGGGAGGACCCCAGGTGCACAGAGTCTCGAGACCCCTGTCCTGTCTCTCTTGGGTGGAACCTCTTTTTTTTTTTTGTTTTTGGTCATGGGGCTTGAACTCTGGGCCTGGGCGCTGTCCTTCAGCTCTTCACTCAAGGCTAGCCCTCTACCACTTGAAGCACAGCACCACTTCCGCCTTTTTCTGTGTATGTGGTGCTGAGGAATCGAACCCAGGGCCTCAGGCATAAGGGGCAAGCACTCTACCACTGAGCCACTGAGCCACCTTCCCAGCCCCCCCCCCCTTTTTTTTTTTCATATAGGCCCTGGGGCTTGAACTCAGGGCTTAGGTGTTATCCCTAACCTTTTTTGTTTTTCACTCAAGGCTGGTGCTATACTACTTGAACCACAGCTCTACTTTCAACTTTTTTTAGTGGGTAATTGGAGAGAAGAGTCTCACAGACTTTTCTGTTGGGGTTGGCTTTGAACTATGGTCCTCAGATCTTAGCCTCCTGAGTGTCTGGGATTACAGGTGTGAGCCACCAGCGCCTGACTTTCTGCGGAGGGGTGGGGGGGGGGGGAACTCAGTGCCTTAAGCATGCCAGGAAAGTGCTCACCACTGAGCCATACCCCAGCACTTGTGCACAATTTGCAGCTTAGGTCGAGGCCCAGGCAAGCACTCTACTGAGCTACCTTCCCAGCGCTGGGTGCCACCCCGTGGAAGGTGTTGTTTCTGGGTGTCCCAGTCTGCCCCCTTCCCCTTCCCAGACAGTCAAGCGGCCCCGTCAGGTCCAGCTCCCTGCTACCAAGGCCAGCCTTCCTGGCCCAGGGCACCAGGAATCGGACGAGGAGGACGGGCATGCCCGGGGCTACGAGGGAGGCTCGTCCAGTGGCTCGGGGCGCTCCTGGGGCGAGCGATCGCGCCGGCCCAAGGCCGGGCGCCGGAGCCGGGCTGGCAGCCATGGGCGCCGGAGCCCGGGTGGCGGCTCGGAGGCCAACGGGCTGGCCCTGGTGTCTGGCTACAAGCGGCTCCCCAGGCAGGACGTGCTCATGAAGCCTGTGACATCGGTGCTGGTGAAAAGAAGCAGCAGCGAAGGTGAGCGTGCGGGGCTCAGCGTGGCTGAGGGGTGGGGGCGTGGCGTTCCCCCCGACCCACCAAAAAGGAAACTGCTGTTGCTGACCTACCATGTCTGGCCTTTGGTTGTGTGTGCTCCACCAAAGAATGACCCCAAAGATCTCTATCGGACTCCCCAGGACCTGCGGCGACCTCACTTCCCAGGGCAGAAGGGATTCTGTGGGTGGTATCAAGCTTAAGGCCCCCCTCCCCTCTGGGGGGGACCCTCCTGGATCCCCTGGGGTCTAGCAGGGACCAGGATCACCATAGGATCCTCATTGAGAGATGCCTGATTTTGGGGAGTCTGAAGAAGCAACTCTTGTTTTTTTTTTTTTTTTTTTGCCAGTCCTGGGACTTGAACTCAGGCCTGGGCACTGCTCCTGAGCTGCTTTTGCTCAAAGCTAGCACTTTACCACTTGAGCCACAGCACCTCTTCTGGCCTTCTCTGTGTATGTGGCATTGAGGAATCGAACCCAGGGCCTCATGCATGCTAGGCAAGCACTCTACCACTGAGCCACCTTCCCAGCCATTAATTCTGTATTTAAAAAGAAAATTATTAAGTAATTAATTTTTTCTTTCTTTTTCTTTTTTGACAGTTGTAGGGTTTGAACCTAGGGTCTGGGCACTGTCCTTGAGCTCTTTTGCTCAAGGCTAGAGCCCTACCACTTTGAACCACAGCACCACTTCTGGTTTTTTCTTTTTTTAGTTTTTTTAAAAAATTTTTTCTGTCATGGGGCCTGAACTCTGGGCCTAGGTGCTGTCCCTCATCTCTTTGGCTCAAGGCTAGCACTTTTACTACTTGAGCCATAGCACCACTTCTGTATTTTTCTGCTTATGTGGTGCTGAGGAATTGAACCCAGGGTCTCATGCTTGCCTGGCATGCATGAGACCTTTTCGGACAGTTAATTGGAGATAAGACTCTCATGAACTTTCCTGCCCAGGCTAGCTTTGAACTGCAATCCTCAGATCTCAGCCTCCTGAGTAGTTAGGATGGCTCTCAGCTGTATTTTTATTTTATTATTTTAATTTAATTTAATTTTTTGCCAGTCCTAAGGCTTGAATTCAGGGCCTACACACTGTTCCTGACCTTCTTTTGCTCAAGGCTAGCACTCTACCACTTGAGTCACAGCACCATTTCTAGCTTTTTCTGTTTATGTGGTACTGAGGAATCAAACGCATGCATGCTAGGCAAGCATTCTACTATGAAGCCATATTCCCAGCCCTATATTTGTTTAAAAATTTTTATTGTCAATCATGGGGCTTGAACTTGGCCTGGGCGCTGTCCCTGAGCTCTTCAGATAAAGAAAAGTCCTCTACCACTTGAGCCACAGCGCCACTTCTGATTTTCTGGTGGTTAATTGGAGACAAGAGTCTCACAGACTTTCCTGCCCAGGCTGCTGGCTTTGAAGCTTGTTCCTCAGATCTCAGCCTCCTGAGTAGCTAGGATTACAGGCGTGAGCCACGGGCGCCCGGCCACACCATGACTTTTATTTATTTATTTTGATGGTGTTGGGGCTTGAACTGAGGTCCTCCTGCTCGGCTTCCTTGCTCATAGCTGGTGCTCTACCACTTGAGTCATGCCTCCAGCACTGCTTTTTGCTAGTTAGAGATAAGAGTCTCACAGAGGTCTCTGCCCAGGCTGACTTCAAACTATGATCCTCCAGCTCTCAGCCTCCAGAGTAGCTAGGACTTGAAGGCATGAGCCCCTGGTGCTGGCTTCCACATCGTTGATTTTAGTTAGAAGGACTCACATCCTGAGAACTGTCATTGTGATGACCTCCCCGACAGAGGCCACCAATGTCGGCCTCAGGATGACTTGTGATGTCACCAATGATGTCACACCCCTTTTCTCCAGGGCTTGTCACTGTTGGGGTTGAGGAATCATAACCCCCATGATGCTATCTGTATTCAGGTGATGGGCTGGGAGGGTCCATTTTTAGCCCATGCCGATCTTGAGCCCTACCTCAGTTTCCCTCCTTATCCTACAGAGTTTGGGGTGAAGCTGGGCAGTCAGATCTACATCAAGCATATCACAGATTCAGGCCTTGCAGCGCGGAACCGTGGGCTGCAGGAAGGGGACCTCATCCTGCAGGTGAGCTTGACCTTCTTGTCCTGTAAGTGGTGAAACTGAAGCAGGGGGCGGGGCAGTGCCACCTGTCACTCAGCGAGGTTGCAGAGCCAGGTTATGGGCATTTCCTTCCCTGTTCTTGGAGATGGTTAGGTACAGAATAGCTCTTCCTTCCAAATTGTTGGAATCCATGATCAAATTTTGGTTTCTAGTATCCCCAAGGTTTTCTGGGTATTTAAATTCTGTTTGTTGGGCTGGGAAGGTGGCTCAGTGGTAGAGCGCTTGCCTTGCATGCTTGAGGCCCTGGGTTCAATTCCTCAGCACCCATAAGCAAAAAAAAAAAAAGCCAGAAGTGGTGCTGTGGCTCAAGTGGTAGAGTGCTAGCCTTGAGCTGAAGAGCTGAGGGGCAGCGCCCAGACTCAGAGTTCAGGCCCACGACCAGACCCAAAATAAAAAAAACAAAACAAATAAATTCTGTTTGTCAGTCATGGGGCTTGAACTCTGGGTTTGGGCGATGTCCCTGCACTCTTCAGCTCAAGGCTAGTGCTCTACCGCTTGAGCCACAGTGCCACTTCCGATTTTCTAATGGCATATTGGAGATAAGGGTCTTATGGAGGCCGGGCGCTGGTGGCTCACGCCTGTAATCCTAGCTACTCAGGAGGCTGAGATCTGAGGATCGCGGTTCAAAGCCAGCCCGGGCAGGAGAGACCGTGAGACTCCTATCTCCAATAAACCACCAGAAAACCGGAAGTGGCGCTGTAGCTCAAGTGGTAGAGCGCTCGCCCTGAGCTGAAGAGCTGAGGGACAGCGCCCAGGACCAGAGTTCAAGCCCCACGACCGACAAAAAAAAAAAAAAAAAAAAGAGTCTTATGGACTTTCAAGACCAGGCTGGCTTTGAACCATGATCCTCAGATCTCAGCCTCTTTAGTAGCTAGGATTACGGACGTGAACTACCAGTGCCTGGCTAGGTATTCAAATTCTGTAGACAGCTCAGTACTGTGTGGATTCCTAGACCCTCTCTCTCCAGGTCTAGTGGCCCTGACTCAGAAGAACTGTCCCGCCTCACTGACTAGATTCCATCCTTAGAAGTCTTTCTTGTGATTCCCAGGGTATGCTTTGCAGCATACTTCTAATTCATTATTCCAATTGTCTCCTTGGGGTGACCTGTTTGTGGGGACTGTGAGGAATTTGTCTGTTGCTGGTGCTTTGGGACACACACTAGTCCCTCCCCCTAGAATTCCCCCAAGACACTCTCAAGAGAAAATGTCAGAAGTGGATCCTCTGTGAACAGAGTTGGCACCAAGTCCTTTCTAAAATCCCTTTCTGAGGATTTGAGTTTTCTAATCCCCTCCTTTGATGTCTATTTCAAGTTCTTCTCAGAGATATATTTCTACTAAATTCTAGGAATTGTGACCCCCCCCCCAACCTTCACTTCTTTCCTTTTTTTGCCAGTGTTGGGACTTGAACTCAGGGCCTGGGTGCTGTCCCTGAGCCTCTCTGTGTTCAAGGCTAGCGCTCTGCCACTTGAGCCACAACGCCACTTTCAGCTTCTGTTCATGTGGTACTGAGGAATTGAACCCAGGGCTTCATGCATGCTAGGCAAGCACTCTACCACTGAGCCACATTCCCAGCCCCCCCTTTTTTTTGTTGGTTGTCGGTTGTGGGGCCTGAACTCTGGGCCTGGACGCTGTCCCTCAGCTCTTCAGCTCAAGGCTAGCGCTCTACCACTTAAACCACAGAGCCACTTCCAGCTTTTTCTGCTCATATGAGGAATGGAACCCAGGGCCTCATGCATGCAAGGCAAGCACTCTACCACTGAGCCACCTTCCCAGCTCTTACCCTCCCCCTCCTTTTTCCCCTCCCCCTTTTTGTTTTCTGCTATTGAGGGTGAGCTCAGAGCCTGACTTATGCTAGGCAGGTGTGCTACCTCTTTAGCCCCGCCCCTCCCCGCAGCCCCGCCCTTCACGACAGCCATGCCCACCCGCATCCTAAATCCATATTAAACACGCCTCCCTCCTGTAATTTGAGCCAAGCGTTGGCACTTGAACCACGCCCCATAGTCGTAACCACGCCCCACCAGGTGACCACGCCCCGTTACATGACCGTGCCCCATTACGTAGCCACGCCCACTACTTTCCCACACCTTCACGTGAATGGAGTCCTTGTAATTTCAGCCACGCCCCCACCACTGGAGCTTAGCCTCCCACTTCCTCCTTGTGTCTGTTTCCAGGATCTTAGTGTTCACCCCCTTTCCTTCAGATACAGTGGTTTTTGTTGTCACCCTCAAGATCTCCCCTAAACAAACATCCCCTCTCAGGAGATGTTTGCAGCCCTCTTCCCTGGTTGGAAACTGCCAGTTTCTAGAACTTTGTGGACCCCGCAGCAAAGTTCCAGTTCTCATTTTTGTCCCCAGGAAAAGTATCTGTTTCTATTCCCACCCCAACCAAGCTATCCGTGTCTAGTATCCCCCACCTCCCACTCACCGGCTTGCTCGCTTCCTCCCCTGTCCCTGCAGATCAATGGCGTGTCCAGTGAGAACCTGTCGCTGAGTGACACGCGGCGGCTCATCGAGAAGTCGGAGGGGAAGCTGACCCTGCTGGTGCTCAGGGACCGAGGGCAGTTCTTGGTGAACATCCCCCCGGCCGTCAGCGACAGTGACAGCTCCTTTCTGGATGGTGAGGGGCGGGGATGGCCTCCGGAGCTCGGTCTTTCAGAGACTCAGAGTGACTGGGGCCCCTTTTGCTTGGGGTGGGTGGGTCTAGATGTTGCCCTCCATGAGACGGGGCCGGGCTGGCCGGCGTGGCTGTGGCCGACGCGTTGTCCCTTCTCTGCAGACATCTCAGACCTCAACTCGGAATCATCGCAGGCGCCACCACCCCACGTCCCGCCACCGCCGGGGCAGAGGCAGAGGACCGCCCAGGCCAGCCCCGCCCACTCCCCGGCGTGCGTACCCGGGAGGGGGCGTGGCGTGCGCCGGGGGGGCGTGGTGTACTCAGGGGCGTGGCTTCCAGCACAGCCTCTGCTCTTCCCCGCTGCCCTCCCTCCCATCCATTTCCCCTCGGGAGCAGCACCAGGATTTAAACACAGGCCCTTGAGAGCTTTCTTGTCCACTGCTGGTGATACTCTACCATTGGAGCTACACCCTGTCTGTTTTTGCTGGCTGATTGGGGATGAGAGATTCCTGAATGCCGAGATGACAGGCATGCATCCGCACATCAAGCCTGTATATATATATATATATATATACCCCTTAGCTTAAAAATGTATTTCACATTCTTTTATTTATTTTTAAAATGTTTATTGTTGTTATAAAGGTGATATACAGAGAGGTTACAGTTACATAAGTCAGGTACAGAGTACTTTTTTGTTTTTCTTGTTGTCAGTCCTAGGGCTTGAACTCAGGGCCTGGGCACTGTCCCTGAGCTATTTTTTGCTCAAGGCTAGCTCTCTACCACTTTGAGCCATAGCACCACTTCCGATTTTCTGGTGGTTAATTGGAGATAAGAATCTCTCGGACTTCCCTACCCTGGCTGGCTTCAAACCCCAATCCTTAGATCTCGGCCTTCTTTTTTTTTTTTTTTGGGTCCGGTCGTGGGGCCTGTACTCTGGGCCTGGGCACTGTCCCTCAGCTCTTCAGCTCAAGGCTAGCGCTCTACCACTTGAGCCACAGTACCACTTGGGCTTTTTTCTTTTTGCTTATGTGGTGCTGAGGAATCAAATCCAGGGCCTCAGGCATGCAAGGCAAGCGCTTTACCACTGAGCCACCTTCTCAGCCCCATAGATCTCGGCCTTCTGAGTAGCTAGGATTACAGACATTACCATCAGTGCCAGGCAGAGTACATTTCTTTTGGACATTGTCACTCCTTCCCTTGCTCTCTCCCCGTTTATCCCTTAGCTTTTTCATTAAAGGCTGGTGTTCCACCACTTGAGCCACAGCTCCACTTCCAACCTTTTTCTGGTTAATTGGAGATAACAGTCTCCTAGACTTTCCTTCCCAGGCTGGTGTTGAACCTTGACCAACAGATCTTAGCTTCTTGAGGATTACAGGCATGAGCCACTAGTGCCCAGCTTTTATAGCTTTTGGTAATAAAATAATAATCTGGATGTGATGGCACACACCTATTATCCAAACCCCTGGGATGGAGAGATGGGAGGATCTAGAGTTCCAGGCTAACCTGGGCTACCTAGTGAGACCCTGACTCAAATAAAGAAAAAGAAGCTGGGTGCCAATGGCTCACACCTGTAATCCTAGCTATTCAGGAGGCTGAGATCTGAGGATCGTGGTTCAAAGGCAGCCAGGGAAGGAAAGTCCATGAACCTCTTTTATCACCAGTGAACCACCAGAAAATCCGAAATGGTGTTGTGGCTTGAAGTGGTAGAGCACTAGCCTTGAGCAAAAGAGCTCAGGGACAGCGCCCAGACCCTGAGTTCAAGTCCCACGACCAACAAAAATAAAAATAAATAAAAAGACAAGAAACAATAATGTAAGAAAACCAAGAACAGCAAAATGCCCATTGACATTTGCTCCTGTCTCACCCTGACCCTGTCTCCTTCAGTGAGAGCCCCCAGTTTCGGCGGGAGAGGTCAGTGGATTCCAGGACTATCTCAGAACCAGGTGAGCAGCAGGGAGGTGGGTAGTGATGCCGAGCTCTGTGCCTCTGGCTTTTCTGATGCCTGCTAGCAAAGCTGTTACAGGCAGCGCTGGAGGAAGTAAGAGGAGAGGGGTAGGACCTCCTAAAGCCAAGGCAGCTTTGGGGGAAGAAACTGGATTTTCTTTTTCTTTCCAGACTCACCCAGAGAAAGCAACTATGACATTTACAGGGTGCCCAGCCGTCAGAGCTTGGAGGATCGTGGGTGTGTACTCTAGAAACTGCCTGAGACGCCCCGCCCATATCCTGGGTCTGCCTTCCCCCTTTCCATAACCCTATCTTCCCAAGTGGGAGCAACCGCCATATGGACAAATTGGGAAACTGAGGCCCAGACTGTTGGCAAGGGCTCTCCAAGGCTTCTGGGCCTAGCACAACCCCTGCCCCCCCATCTCCCCGTTCCCTGGCCTGACCTGTTCCCTTGTACCCACAGGTACAGCCCTGACACACGGGTTGTCCGCTTTCCTAAGGGCATGCACATTGGGCTGCGGCTGGCTGGTGGTAATGATGTGGGCATCTTCGTGTCCGGGGTACAGGCGGGCAGCCCAGCTGACGGCCAGGGCATCCAGGAGGGAGACGAGATACTGCAGGTGACTGGGGATGTGTGTGTGTGTGTGTGTGTGTGTGTGTCCTTGTGTGTGGGGGTGGGTGACAGGTCCTGCTCGTGGCTACACTGAATTGTGTGTATGCCCTGTGGGTTACTCTGGAGATTCTGACCCTCAGAGGACATTTATTTAATGGTTTATCTCCCATTTGTGTCACCATCTTGTCCTTGTCATGACCTTGTCATCCCGTTATCCCCTTCTGTCCTGATCATGAGCCTTGCTCGTGTCCTGGTCTTGTCATGAATGTCCCAGCCATGTGATCGCGTCCCGCGCACAGCGCACCGGTGTCCTGACTGGCTCCATGTTCTTCCCACCACTCCGTTTTGTCCTTTTCGGCGTCACCCTGTGTCCATGTCCTTGCAGGGGCCTGACCACGGCTTCACTCTGGCCACAACTCCGCTGTGATCCAACCCGCTTCCTCATCCGCTCCCTCTGCCTCCGTTCTTCCCCACCCTTCTTCTAGTCCCTGCTCCAACTGCTCTTGCTGCTACCATTCACTGGCATCAGAGCTGAGAATCTGAGATTTTGTGTGTGTGTGTGCACATGCATGTGCACTGGTACCAGGGCTTGAACTTGGGGCCTGAGCACTGTCCCCTAGCTTTTTCACCCAAGGCTGGAGCTCTATCCCTTAAGCCACAGCTCCACAATTCTGGCTTTTTGGTGGCTGACTGGAGATAAGAGTCTCACAGACTTTTCTTCCCGGGGCTGACTTTGAGCCTCCATCCTCAGATCTCAGCCTCCTGAGTAGCTAGGATGACAGGCGTGAGCCACCAGTGCCTGGCCCAGGTGTCCTTAGAGTCTGGGGTGCAGTGGATGGCACCAGAGTGGACCCCTCATCTGGTCCCTGTCCTGGTAGGTGAATGACACGCCCTTCCGGAACCTGACCCGAGAGGAGGCCGTGCAGTTCCTGATGGGACTGCCTGCAGGAGAGGACATGGAACTCGTGACCCAACGGAAGCAGGACAGTGAGTGTGAAGGGGTCCCCGTGTGTGTATGTGTGTGCGTGAGTGCGTGCGTGCGTGTGTGCGTGTGTCACTGCAGGTGGCAGCCCCGGGATGAGTGCAGGGTAGGGCCTGTGGCCCAAGCTTGAGCCTGCGTATGTGTCTGTGTTAGGGCTGCGTCCCGTGGGAGGGGAGGACTGGATCCTGGGTGGGGACGGAGGGTCAACCACGCCCCTTCTGTTCCCAGTCTTCAAAAAGATGGTGCAGTCCCGCGTGGGCGATTCCTTCTACATCCGCACGCATTTCGAGCTGGAGGCTAGCCCGCCCTCCGGCCTGGGCTTCACCCGTGGCGATGTCTTCCACGTGGTGGACACGTTGTACCCGGGCGCTGGGCAGAGGCACAGCAGAGGAGGCTACTGGCTGGCTGCACGCATGGGCCGCGACCTCCGGGAGCAGGAGAGAGGCATCATTCCCAACCAGAGCAGGTGGGCCAACCCTGTGCAGATGCTGGGCCTTGGATGACCTCGAATGATTCTAGCCCTGAGTCCTTCAACAGCTCTCACCTGCTGTGTCCTCTTTGGCCTGGGATGTGACCCTGAGGATTAGCATTTCCACATCTTTTTTTTGGGGGTGGGGGTTGAATTCAGGGCCTGGGCGCTGTCCCTGAGTTCTTCAGCTCAAGGCGAGTTCTCTACCACTTGAGCCACAGTACCACTTCCAGTTTTCTGGTGGTTTATTGAAGAGTCTCATGGACTTTCCTGCCTGGGCTAGCTTTGAATCTTGATCCTTAGATCTCAGCCTCCTGAGTAGCTAGGGAGACAGGCTTGTGCCACCAGCACCCAGCTTCATATCTTTTTTTTTTTCTCTTCTCTTTTTCCTTTTTTTACTGCTCCAGGACTTAATTTAGGGCCTGTGTGCTATCTCTGAGCTTTGCCACTCATGGCTGGTGTTTTACCACTTGAGCCACAGACTCACTTCTGGCTTTGAACTGCAATTGTCAGATGTCAGCCTCCTGAGTAGCTAGAATGACAGCATGAGCCACCGGTGCCCGGCCCATGTGTTTATCTTTGGGGTGGTTTTGTGCCATCTGGTTGGCTATCTCTCACCCTCTTCTTCCCAGGGCTGAGCAGCTGGCCAGCCTGGAAGCCGCTCAGCGGGCTGCAGGCTTGGGGCCTGGATCATCTTCGGGTTTGAATGCCAGAGCTGAGTTCTGGAGGCTTCGGGGACTTCGGCGGGGGGCCAAGAAGACCACCCAGCAGAGCCGTGAGGACCTGTCGGTGCTGACCAAACAGGGCCACTACCCACCCTATGAGCGTGTGGTGCTGAGAGAAGGTGGGCTGGGCTGGGCCCGGGGTGGGAGCCGGGCTGGGTGGGAGCCAGGCTGGGTGGGAGTCCCCAACATTGCCCTCAAGCTGACATCTTCACAGCGTCCTGCCTTGAAAGACTTGCTTGTAGTTATTGAGGGGGCCAAGAAGAGTTGTTGAACATCTGTCCTATTTCTAGAATGCAAAGCTTATTAAGTATATATATTATTATATCTATTAAGTATTAACAGACTGTGAATGGAAAATATTCCCAGAATGACTGTGTGCCTGTGCACAACACAGAGGAAAGGTTTCCTTGTCTGTCTAAAGCTGTAGGGCAGGGCCAGGGTCTGCGAATCCTGGTGTTAGTCATCTGGTGATGGCTGGATTCCTTTGTTGTCTGTCCTGGGGCATGAACTCAGGGCCTGGACACTGTCCTAGAGCCTCTTTATGATTAAGGCTAGCATTCTACTACGTTAAGCCACAGCGCCACTTCCAGTTTTTGAGTGGTTAACTGGAGATTTCTGTCCAGGCTGGCTTTGAACCGTGATCCTCAGATTTCAGCCTCCTGAGTAGTAGCTAGGATTATAGGTGTGAGCCACTGGCACCTGGCTCCCTGAATTTCTTTGCTCAAGGCCAGCCCTCTGCTGCTTGAGCCACAGTCTCATGTGCTTTCCTGCCAGGGCTGGCTTCAAACTGCGATCTTCAGATCTCAGCCTCCTGAGTAGCTTGGATGACAGGTGTGAACCACCGGCACCCAGCGGGAGATATAGTTTTTCTCATCAGGCAGTTTAATATAGAGGATGTGGACAGAGGAGTCAAGCACCCAAGACATTAGGAGTCTCTGCTAAATACAGGATTCCAATTTTTGTCTTTGTCTCTGTTCCTCAGCCAGCTTCAAACGCCCAGTAGTGATCCTGGGACCTGTAGCTGACATTGCCATGCAGAAGTTGACAGTGGAGATGCCTGACCAGTTTGAAATTGCAGGTAAAAACCAAAAACCAACCAAACAAAGAAAAAACAGCTGTGTGCTGGTGACTCATGCCTGGAATCCTAGCTACTCAGGAAGCTGAGGATCACGGTTTAAAGCCAGCCCAGGCAGGAAAGTCCCGGAGAGACTCTTATCTCCAATTCACCACCAGAAAACCAGAAGTGGGGAGCTGGGAAGGTGGCTCAGTGGTAGAGCGCTTGCCTTGCATGCTCGAGGCCCTGGGTTCAATTCCTCAGCGCCCCATAAGCAAAAAGAAAAAAGCCGGAAGTGGCACTGTGGCTCAAGTGGTAGAGTGCTAACCTTGAGCTGAAGAGCTGAGGGACAGCATCCAGGCCCAGAGTTCAGGCCCCACGACTGGACCTAAAAAAAAAAAGAAAAAAAAAAAAAGAAAACCAGAAGTGGTGCTGTAGCTCAAGTGGTAGAGCACTCACCTTGAGCTGGAGCTGAGGGACACCCCCAGGCCTAGAGTTCAAGCCCCATGACCGACGACAAAAACAAACACACACACACACACAAAACCCCCAAAAAACCAAACCAGGTCTCAAGGGGTACAGGTGCTGTTACAGAGGCTGAGATCTGAGGATCACAGTGTGAAGCCAGCCTGCGGAGGAAATCTGTGAGAGCCTTATTTCCAATGAACCAGGGGGAGAAAAAAAAGAAGTGGAGGTATAGCTCAAATGGTGGAGCAATAGCCTTGAACAAAATGAACTCAGGGACAGTACCTAGGCCCTGAGTTCAAGCCCCAGGGCCAGTGCACACACACACACACACACACACACACACACACACACACACACACACGTAGATTAAGGCCCTAGATAGCAGGGGCAGGCAGGCCTGGAGCACTCTGAACTCTCCTGCGGGGAATGGAGTGTTTTGGTGTGGGAAGCTGCCTTTTAGCTCTGTGGTTCAGAGCCTCTATCTGCCAACTGGGGCCAGTGCCAGCCCCTTTGCCCTGAACCCAATGCTGGGTTGCAGCTAGCATGAACTCTTGCTGCTGCTCCAACTTCCCTCCAGGATGACGGGAGCCATGATGGGTTCTTGAGCTGGGGAGGCGGGCGGGGGAGGGGGGGAAGCCAGGTTAGAGGTGAGTGTGAGGCGTGAGTCACCTTCCCTTCCACAGAGAGCGTGCTGAGGACAGACAGCCCATCCAAGATCATCAAACTGGACACAGTGCGCGTGATCGCAGAGAAAGTAAGTGCAGCCCTGCGCACGAAGGGGAAACTGAGGCCCAGGCATCCAACCACATGGTCTTTTCTCTCCCCTGCCCCCTCCTTTGTGAAGTGTGGAGGGGACCCAGGGCAGATTGGCATCTGGATGGGAGCTTCTGGGGTCCACTCTGACCTCAGAATCTTCATCTTTCCATCCCCCCCGTCCCACCCCCTCACTCCCGCCCTGCCTTTCTCTGGCTCCCCATTCTGCTGTCTGGACTGCTTTGTGTCTTGGGTGTACTCTTCTTTCTTCTTTTCTGTCTCTACTCCCCTCTCCTCCACTCACGTGGGCCCCGCCCAGGACAAGCACGCACTCCTGGATGTGACCCCGTCAGCCATCGAGCGTCTCAATTACGTGCAGTACTACCCCATCGTCATCTTCTGCAGGCCCGAGAGCCGCTCGGCCCTCAAGGCGCTGCGGGAGTGGCTGGCGCCCGCCTCCCGCCGCAGTGCCCGCCGCCTCTATGGGCAGGCGCAGAAGCTGCAGAAGCACAGCGGCCATCTCTTCACAGGTTGGGGGGAGCCGGGGAAGGGCCCTGGGGTGGGGGAGTCCAGGGCGAGGCTTGGGCTGGGCTGATGTCCTCTTCCCCCACAGCCACTGTCCCCCTGCATGGCACCAGCGACGCCTGGTACCAGGAGGTCAAAGCTGTCATCAGGGAACAGCAGACGCGGCCCATCTGGACGGCTGAGGACCAGGTAGGTGCTGGGCACAGGGGCCCCACAGATCTTGGGGTGCCATGGAGGGTCAGAGGAAGGCGGGGTGGGGGTGGGGGTGTGGCAAGATTACCTTGGGACTCAGGTTAAGGAATCCAGTGTTGTTTCAAGACTGGAGGTAGGGACTGGGGTGCAGCTGAGATTGGGGTTTGTCTTTCTGTGTCTGTGTGTGTGGGGGGGGGATGTGCTGGGGCTTGAACTCAGGGCCTAAGCACTGTCCCTGATCTTTTGTGCTTAAGAGCTAGCGCTCTACCACTCGAGCCAAGTTCCACCTCTGGGTTTTTGGGGGTGTATTTGTTATGAGGGTCTTACAGACTTTGCTGCCCAGGCTGGCTTTGAATCATGATCCTCAGATCTCAGCCTCCTGAGTAGCTAGGATGACAGGTGTGAGCCACTGGTGCGGACTTGGGGACTTGGGCCTTGGCAGTGTCCAATCTAGGGTGATGGTCAGACAATCCCAGGACCAAAGGTTAATTAAGCACATACTCAAGGCTCAGTCTAGGATCAGGTCAGGATTGCAATTTTTTGTTTTTTTGTTGTTGGTGCTGGGGCTGGAACTCTGGGCCTGGGCGCTGTCCCTCAGCTCTTCAGTTCAAGGCGAGCACTCTGCCACTTGAGTCACAGTGCCACTTCTGGTGTTCTGTTGGCTCATTAGAGATGAGAGTCTCACAGACTTCCCTTGCTGGCTGGCTTTGAATGTGACTCTCAGATCTCCCAGCCTCCTGAGTAGCTAGGATTATAGGCGTGAGCCACTGGCGCCCAGCAGGATTGCAGTTTTGAAGATGGCATCCTGGACCAGGGTTTGAGGGGGTGGCGGTTCTCAGCTCAGCCTGAGCTGACCATAGCGCCCGTGCCTGCCCGCAGCTGGATGGCTCCTTGGAGGACAACCTTGACCTGCCCCGCCGCGACCTTGCGGACAGCAACGCAGACCTCAGCTGTGACAGTCGGGCCAACAGTGACTACGAAGAGACGGACGGCGAGGGCGGTGTCTACACGGACGGCGAGGGCGGACCCCACACCGACGTGGACGAGGGACCCCCAGCCCCTGCCCTGGCTCGGTCCTCAGAACCAGTGCGAGTGGAGGAGTCCCCGGGCCCAAGGGATCATGGGAGAATCCCAGCTCAGCGGGAGACCCAGGTGGGCAGGTTTCTCACTGGGGTGGGCGTGAGGGGATGGTCTCTCCGGAAGGAGGGTCTACATGGGGCTGACCCGGGTTGTATACCTTCCTTGCACCGCCTGGGTTACTCACGGCTCTGGGGCTAGCGTAAACCTTGTCCCTCCAGGTGGACAGCCGCCACCCCCAGGCCCAATGGCGCCAGGATAGCATGCGGTAAGAGCCCTCAGGTTCCCCATGGTGATGTGGACCTGGGGGGGGGGCTCAACCCCTTCCCCTAGACTCAAACTCCAGCTGAGAGAGAGATCTAGAACCAGCCTATGGCTTCATGCTGTCTGACAGGGATCCTCTTTGTGGGAGAACTGTGAAGGCTTGTTGAAGGAACAGACATTGAAGCTGGGCTTAGAAGGATGCATAGGAGTGTGTCCACAGGCCCTACTGTTTCTCTCATCCCAGTTCACATTGACGTGCCTAGCATTAGCCCTGGGAATGGTAGGGAAGCTCACGCCCTCCACCATGGCCTCTCTAACGCCCTTTGGGTTGGCAGGACATATGAACGAGAAGCTCTGAGGAGGAAGTTCACCCGTGCCCGAGATGTGGAGTCTTCCGATGAGGAGGGCTACGACTGGGGCCCAGCCACTGACCTGTGACCCCTCCTGGGCTGTCAGCTGACACCTCCCTGGGCTGGGCCTGCTTTCCTCTGAACTTTGCCTCTGGCAGAGGATGGAGGATTCTCACTGAGCTGGTTTCCAGCTGCTTCTGAGGAGGCTAAGGGGAGAAGAGGCCACTTCTCCTTTCAGACCTGCAGACCCCAAACTGAGACTTTGTCCATTCAATAAACCTTTAATTTTTTTTTCCCCCAGTCATGAGGCTTGAACTCAGAGCCTGGGCGCTGTCCTGGGCTCTTTCGCTCAAGGCTGGAGCTCTGCCAGTTTGAGCCACAGCTCCACTTCCGGTTTTCTGGTGGTTCATTGGAGATAAGAGTTTCACAGACTTTCCTGCTGGGGCTGGCTTTGAGCCACGATCTTCAGATCTTGAACTCCTGAGTAGCTAGGATCACAGGTGTGAGCCACTGGCACCCAGCAAACTTTGTAATTTTTTTTTAATATTAAAAAAAAATAGAGTCAAGAATCTTTTGGGGTCCTGGCTGGCTGAGGAGGGGCTGCAGCCAGTCACGATTAAGGCACGGTGGTGCAGGGCGGGTGGCAGGGTGGTCACAGGTACACGGGCTGCTCCTGGCCTGTGAGCAGTCGGTAGGTGGCCGCGGGCATCGTCTTGATGTGCACCTGTGGGGGAAGCCGGGGTCAGGAACGAAGATGTGTGTGTGTGTGTGGGAGGGTGAGATCAAGAAAGGAGAGGAGGGTGGGCGTGGGGAGGTGGGCCAGGATGAGGAAGGCAGAATCAGAACAGGTGCCGATCAGGGTCAGGACTGGGAACGATGGACAGAATGCAGAGGGGGAGCCAGAGGAGAGGCCTAGACGCCGCAGCGAGGCCAGGGCCGGAAAGGCTGGGTGGGGACACGGAAGAGGAAGGGTTGGGCAGGCGGGGGGTGGTGGTGGTGGTGGAGGGACCTCGTTGTGGGCCTCAGTGAGCAGCTGGATGATGCGCTCGTGCGGTGTGGCCACCACGCTCTGCCCGTTGATCTCGATGATGCGGTGGCCCACGCGTACGCCGCCACGCTCAGCGATGCCCCCGCGCAGGAGACTGCAAATCTGGGAGAGGGAGGAGGACGTGGTGCTCAGAACCCAGTGGGTGCCGGGGTAGCTGCCAACCCTCAGCCTCCCGGGCGTCCCGCCCGCCCGCCCGCTCGCTCACGATGCCGTCCTCCACACAGAAGCCGAGCTGCTCGCGGGAGTGTGGCCGCCGGATGATGGCCGTGGTGACGGGCGGGCAGTGCACGATGCTGAGCCGCACTGACGTGTGTGGCCTCACCTCCTAGGGACCACGGGGCTCAGTGGCCTGATTGAGGCCTCAGTTTACCCTCAGACACTGGGAATGCGGGGTCTCCAGGGGCGGGGAAAACTCACCCGCACGGCAGCCTGGCAGGCAGACAGGGGCAGCCCTACCAGGCTGGCCCCGTTGATGGCGGTGAGGCGGTCCCCGATGCTGAGGGCTCCAGAGCGCTCCGCGGGCCCCCCGTGCATCAGGTTGGCGATGACGGCTGTGGGGAGCAGAGAGCCCCAGCCGGACTCCACCAGGGCCACACCCAGGCCCTCGCCACGGAGCTTCTCGATGCACACCTGGTGGGAACAAGCCAGGAAGCTCAGTGGCTGGTGGCGGCGGTGGGGGTGGGGGTGGGGGTGGGAGCAGGCAGGTCACTCACCTCCCTACAGTTCTCGCTGTTGGAAAAATGATCCAGGTCCCCATTGTGCAGGTGGCCGGGCCCAGGGCTGCCCTGGCTTAGCCGGGTGCCCACTTGGCTAGGGTCAATGCCGCTTTCCTTCAGGAACTGGCTGTAGGCCACAGAGAAGGCCTGGCCAATGGCCTGGGCAATAAGCTGGGCCTGTGGGAGGTGTGGCAAGTCCTGGGCCATGCTACCCACACACTTCCCTTCAGGTCTAACACAATCCTTTGGCTGTCCCTGGAACTGAGCCCCCACTGGCCCTGCTTGGGCTAAGATCTCCAGGAGACAAGCTTTCTGCACTGGAGATTTTGGGGGAGCTATCTGTCCGTAATTAATTGGAGACCTAGTCAGTGGCGCTCACCTTGAGCTGAAGAATGCAGGGACAGCGCCCAAGCCCAGAGTTCAAGCCCCACGACTGACCAAAAAAAAAAAGGGGGGGGGGCAAAAGCCAGGCTAGAGGTGTTGCTCAGCAGCAGAGCACCTTCCCAGCTAATGTGGAACCTTAAGTTCAAACCCCCCAATACCCCTGGTGTGTGGATTTACTGATCATTAACCAAAGTTGGCAGAGATCAGTAAGCCCAGGCATTCAAGGGTAAAGACTTGTGAACAGACTCCTACACACACTTCAGAGCCCCAACTTACACAGTCCTCCAAAGGAGGAGATACCTTGGCCCTGACTGCAGGGGACTTAGAGTGGCTGTCAGGATCTAGATGTGACCAGAAGGTTTGGAAGTAGTAGGGTCCAGATCATGCTTCACCCCCGGCTCCCCATTCCACCACCCCGCCCAGGCCAATAACAGAGGTTGCTCACATCTTCAGAGTGGAAGACATGGCAGATCATCTTGTACAGGCAGCAGGCACGGTCCTGGGAGCCTGGCCTCTGTGCCAGCCGCCGCCGTGCCATGAGCACCAGCACAGGGCCGATGTCAGCGATGTAGGAGATGGTCTGTAGTGCATGGTCCATCATGGCCTCCTGGAGAGACGCGCAGTGGGCTGAGGGCCTCCCTGGACCCTGCATCTCTCAACCCTGCTGCCCTCCCCGGGCTGCTGGGTACCTGGGAGTCAGCGGTGAGGACCTTGACCCTCTTGGTGGAGACGAAGAGGTCCACCTCTGTCATGGGCTGGCTTTCTCCATCCGGGGCCTGCCGGGAGGCATGGGAGTCGAGGCCGCAGACACCCTACCACGCCCAACCCAGGGCTCCCCACCAGCACCGCCCTCCCCCCCTCACCTTGACGCGGTCCACGGCCTCCTGTGCCTGCGCCATGCGCATGCTGGGGGATGGGTTCCACTCCGACACCAGCTGGGTGGAGCCCAAGTATTTGGCACCAAAGATGACGCCGTCCATGAGGTCCTCATGGTCACAGGGCCCAGGGACTGAGGGCAGTGGTGGGGAGAGAGAGTCAGCCTTGGAAGCCATAGTCAGTCCTGTCGATCCTGGGGTTTCTGCCCACTGTTCCAGAACCACCCATGTGGCTTGGTTCCTGGCTGTTAAGTCTTGAGCCAATCGGCCCTGTTCCCCCCAGGATTCCCCTGCCCCCTCCTCCCCCCCCCCCCCCCCCCCCGCAGTGCCCACTGTGGGTAAAAAGTCCACTGCGGATCCAGATCCACATGTCAACGTTAATGTTTTCCAACCATATAAAAAAGGGCAAAAGTCAGGCTAGAGGTATGGCTCAGTGGCAGAGCACCTTCCCAGCTAATGTGGAGCCTTAAGTTCAAACCCCAATACCATCAAAAACAAGCCACTGTTAGCTCATGAGATCTAGCAGAACAGACCAAGGCTGGTCTCAGCCAGCAGATGGTCATGTGCTAACCTTTAATCTAGAATCGAGTGCTGCCAGTGGCCATACTTGCTCTACTACTCAGTGCTCACTGTGGTTCAATATGAGTACTCAGGCTCTTCCTCGCCATCACCCATCTTCTGAAAACCACTTGAAGGGGCTTCTAGACCTCATTTGTTTTTCTTTTTTGTTGTTCATGGGGCTTGAACTCATAGCCTGGGTGCTGTTTCTGAGCTTTTTCCTTCAAAGCTAATGCTCTACCACTTTAAGCCACAGTGCCACTTCCCATTTTCTGGTGGTTAATTGGACATAAAGAGTCGCACTGGACTTTCCTTCCAAGGCTGGCTTCAAACCACAATCCTCAGATCTCAGGCTCCTGAGAAGCTGGGATTGCAAGTGTGAGCCACTGTCACCCAGCCTAGCCCTCATTGTTATTGGCAAACTTTGTGCCAACTCTGAGAGTATGGTTCTGGTGCCTGGAAACCCTCATGCCCTGGGATGGAGTCTGGGGTTGGAATGTGAGGACACTCACCCTCCTGGAGGGCAGGGCACGAGGCCAGGGTCTCAGGGCTCTGGAAGAAGAGAGAGAACGGCAGACTTCAGTCCCCCTGTTTAGCTCCAGACCTCCGAGGCACCTGCTGGAGAAATACCCAGACACTACCTGGGCACTGGCAGCAGGTGGCTCTTCAGGCGTGACCAGAGGCACTGTCTCCAGCCAGAGCTCTGGGGAGCTGCTTGAACTTCTGCTGTCCTCTTGTTCTGTCCACTCTGGGGGACCAGGTTCCCCATCGGGATCCCCAGGAGGCTGCAGCAGGCGAGGGGCCGGCTGGGGGGGCTCCAGAGGACCAGGCTGGGAAGAAGAGCCAGCTTCACACTGCAGGAGGTCCAGCAGGTCCTCCCGGCCAGCCTCTGCTGACAAGAGCCCGTGGGCATCCTCCTTGTCCTGGGAGGCCAAGCCGTGTCCGGTGGCAATGTGCAGCGGGCAGGGGGCTCCATCAGGGGCTAGGCCCACCAGATCTCCTGGCAGATTTTCCAACTGTCCTACCAGATCCTGAACGCCTGACGGGTCCAGGTCCATTTGACTCAGGCCAGGGCTTCCAGGCTGAGGGTTCCACCGGCTGTTGTCAGGGCTGCGGGTCTCAGAGGGCACGAGGGAGTCCCTGGGCTCCCCCAAATCCATGGCTGGAGGCCCTGAGGAGGGCTGCGGGGTGGTTAGGAACTCCATGGGGGAGGCCCTGGCGTCTTCATGCGGCTGAAAGAGAGGATGAAGTGTGTGTGAGTGTGTGTGTGTGTGTGTGTGTGTGTGTGTGAGTGTGTGTGTGTGAGTGTGTGTGTGTGTGTGAGTGTGTGTGCAGGGGCGGTTCTTGGCCGATGACAGTCGTGCAGCACGTAGAACCGGGCCCCCACTCCCCGCGCCCGGCTCCCATTTCACGGGGAGCAAACTGAGGGCGGCCGTGAGAGGCCGAGCGCGGCGGGCTCCGAACCCTTTCTCCCGAATCCTCCTTCCGCGGCGTTCGCCCAGTGCCGCCCCGCGACCTCGGACCCTCCCAGGGGAGGGGACACAGCCCCAGCCCGCAGAACCCGCACCCCAGACTCTGACAGACCTCCCGCCGCTCGGTCACCCCGAAACCGGCCCCAGACCCCGCCGCGCAGCACCGAGACACTCACTTCTCAAACCCAGGTCGTCTCTTCCCCGCGCGGTCCCCAGGACCCCCCGCGGCCGGGCCAGGCCCCGCAAAGCTCCCGCCGCTCACTCAGAAGCCGTCGGCGCCCGCGAACCCCCGACACCCCCACGTCCACTCAGCTCGCTCTCACAGCCTCTCCGCCTGGACCCACTGCGCATGCGTATTCGCGCGGTGCCTACTGGGAAATGTAGTCCTTGAGCCTATCTTGCCTCACCGGGTAGGGAAGGCGGCGCTAGGAGTACAGTTCTTTGGGGAACTCGGGTTCGAATCCCAGGCTTTCTTTATCGCAGGGGGAAGCTGGATTGACCTCTCTATTGCACAAAGCAAGGATATTGGGGCTGGGAAGGTGGCTCAGTGGTAGAGCACTTGCCTTTCATGCATGAAGCCCTGGGTTCGACTCGTCAACACCACCTAAGCAGAAAAAGCCGGAAGTGGCGCTGTGGCTCAAGTGGTAGAGCGCTCGCCTTGAGCTGAAGAGCTGAGGGACAGCGCCCAGGCCTAGAGTTCAGGCCCACGACTGAACCAAAAAAAAAAGAGCAAGGCTATTCACTATTCATCACTGGCTGATTCTTAGGCTGTGATGGCACATGGGAAGAAATGGGGCTGGGACACATTAAAAAGAGAGAGAAGGATAGTCTCTGGGATTTGGGGAACACCAGAAGCTATGGGAGGAAGCTTGTTAAAGCTGGACTTTGAGTTTGGCTCATAGCAGCGTGACAGTATGGTGTGCTCCAGCTATAGGGTGGGTCTAGGAACTTATGTCTCTTTGAGTCTCAATTATTTATTTTTTCTGCTGGTCCTGGGGCTTGAACTCTGGGCCTGGAGCTCTGTACCTGAGTTTCTTTTACCACTTGAGCCACAGCACCACTTCTAGCTTTTTCTGAGTAGTGTATCCGAGGTAAGCATGCCATGGACTTTCCTGTGAACTGTGATCCTCAGATCTCAGCCTCCTGAAAGCTAGGATTAGAGGCATGAGCCACCTTGCCCAGCTCAGTTCCTGGGTTATAAATGAGAGATTATAATAGTACCTAAATCCTAGTTGTGAGGATTGAATGAGATCTAGCAGGTTAGAGTAGATTTAAGATTTCGACTATGTCTGTAATATAGTCTATCAAAGTATTTTGCTTTTCTTGTTTTTAGGCTTTAAATAACTGCTCACGGAATAGCAATTAGAATTGCTCCATATACTTAGAAATACATATGGTGTGACATTTGAAGTAAAATATGTAACTGAAGAAAGCCAAAGAAGTTAATATTCTTTGAGTAGACTCTTACACAGGAACTGAGGTCTACAAAAGTTGTATTAACAACTAAACTTGAGAAGACTACATTTCCCAGAAGTCCTTGAGGGCCTACAATTTCCAAGCACCTCCTGGGTCGCTGACGTCTCCCGGAAGCGTGCACGTGCAAGCAGCCGGCATATGTCATGGCGGCCGGACGTCTTTTCGGGGCTACGCGGACGTGGGCCGGTTGGGCGACTCGGGAGCATCTAGACCCCACAGCTCCCAGAAAACTGCTGATCCGGGAGTATGCCAAAAAACCGGGTGAGCCGTGTTACGGGGGACCGTGACGGGGATGGTGAGTTGCACGGGGAGTAGGCAGTGCGCAGGCGCCGGCTGAGGAGGTGGAGCTGGGAACTACTGCGCAGGCGTAAAGCGGTAGCTGCGGCCGGCGGTATGCGCACGCGCAGCTTGAGAGGTTTAATTTGAGCGCTTGGACTCAACTTGGCCGTGATTGCGCTGGGTGCGCATGCGCGGGCGTGGGTCCGAGCAGCTGGTGATGAGGGTCGAGGTGGATAAAGGTTATGTGGGTTTCGGCGTGGGGGATTCCTATCTTGTTTCTGTCTCCAATTTGCTATGTGAACGGAGGCGGTCTGGCCATCACCCCGAATTGTAAAGATAACCTTAAATATCGGATATTGTTATATCTCACCTACAGATCGCCTTGCCTGCTCTCTTTCGTGGGAGGGAGGAAGTGGCAAATGTTAGACTTTAAAGACACATCAAGCTGGTGGATTTCTTGAAAAATTAAACTAGCATTACAAAGAAATGAAAGCTGGGGGCTGGGTGGCTCATGCCTGTAATCCTCGCTGCTCAGGACCGAGGATTGAGGTTTGAAGTCTCGTACTACCCCCTTTAAATGAAGAAGATTCCAGGTGTGGCCAAGGGACAAGTGTGTGGAGCTGGCCTGAATCGACTCCCCTGTCCCTCTCCCCCCCCCCCCCCCCCCCCAGTCATGAAGGGCGCCAAAGGTGGCAAAGGTGGCATGGTCAGCCAGGTGCTGAAGGATCCAGACGTGTGTACAGACCCAGTCAAGCTCACCACACACGCCATGGGTGTCAACATCTACAAGGAGGGCCAGGATGTGGTCCTGAAGCCGGATGCTGAGTATCCTGAGTGGTGAGTGAGTCCAGCTGTGGTTTCCTGGGCCAAACAACTCCTCTGCCCCTTGAAGGTCAAGGCCACCTTCCAAATGGGCACACCAGCTATCAGCCCTGTAGACTTGATGGTTAGACTTAATCCCATACCAAGCACCTGAAATGCCTTTTGATCTTTCCTTAAGCAAACATTTATTGGGCTGACTGGCTCAGGTCCTGTCCTAAGCTCAAAAGTACATTAAAAAAAAAAAAAAAGCAAAATGTCCTTTTCATGGAGCTAGCAGAGGAATGGATCAGGAGATATAGAGACTGTATTCACTGGAAGGGCTGGAAGGGTGAGTGAGAGCAGGGTGAGGGGCTTAACTAATCAAGTTGAAGGGTCTTGGAGGTGAAACGTGGATGGGAAGGGATTTCAAAAGTAGCCAGTGCAGCCTGTGCAAAGGCCCTGAGACAGGACTGAGCCTGGTGTATTTGGGGGAACAGAATGGAGGACCCTGTGCCTGGAGCAGAGGGACTGCTGGGATAGAGGGAGGAGGGAGTCAGGGAGGAGATGGGGCAGGTTGTGCAAGACCCTGTAGGCTGCTGGGAAGCTTTTGTGGGGTGCTGAGCAGTGGCAGGGCCTGGAAAGCCTGGAGAGCTGGGCAAGGGTCAAAAGGGTTGAGTGACACTGCAAACATGTTCTCTGCTGGACAGGGCTCAGGGGCAGGATGGGGCATGTGCCCACTGCAGACATCACCAGAGTTGGGGGCGGCTGGCCCTGTCACTGGCCAATGAGGGAGCAGGAGGGAACCTCAAGGTCACAACCTCCTGGTGGGACTTGTCTCCAGCCCTGGCACTTTTTTGGGCAAGGACTCAGGACACCTGGGACCAGAGGATCACTGTACCCCTGACTCCCACCCACTGCTAGGTTGTTCCAGATGAACGTGGGCCCCCCAAAGACACTGGAAGAGCTGGACCCGGAGAGCCGGGAGTACTGGCGCCTCCTGCGTAAACAGAACATCTGGAGACACAATCGGCTGAGCAAGAACCAGAAGTTCTAGCGGGGGTGGGGGGGGAGGGGAGCGGCGGTGCAGGGACTGGGTCCAGGTAACCCCTGGCACTTCAAGAGAATGGACACTTTTCCACTGCAGGGGGCAGGGGGCAGCCCTGTGTGGACGTAGCGAGTCTGGGCCAGTCCTGCCCAGGTTAATAAACATGTCCTGGTCAATCTGGTGCTCCTGGCTCCTTGGTACTGTCTGATAGCAGCCCAGAGGAACTGACCCCTCCCACCCAGCAGTGGGCTGGATTTTTGCAAGTCCTCTTCCTACAGTCCTCCTCTGGTCTGGGATTCCTAAGCCCTGTTCAAGAGGCCTCAACCCACACTTTCATGCAGAGGCTGCCCAGGCCAACAAGAAACTCTGTTTCCTGGTTTAAAGGGCCTCAGACCCAGCCTGAACTGTCTGTGAGCTTCAGTTGGCAACTAGCTTTAGGCATGGCATCGGTGACTCAGGCCTGTAATCCTAGCTACTCAGGAGGCTGAGATCTGAGGATCACGGTTCAAAGCCAGCCCGATCTTGAAAGTCCATGAGACTCTTATCTCCAATAAGCCACCAGAAAATCAGAAGTGGTGCTGTGGCTCAAGTAGTAGAGTGCTTGCCTTGAGCTGAAGAGCTGAGGGACAGCGCCCAGGCTCAGAGTTCAAGTCCCACAACTGACAAAAAAAAAAAGAAAAAGAGTCAGGGCTGGGAAGGTGGCTCAGTGGTAGAGTGCTTGCCTTGCATGCCTGAGGCCCTGGGTTCGATTCCTCAGCACCCCATAAGCAAAAAGAAAAAAGCCGGAAGTGGCGCTGTGGCTCAAGTGATAGAGCGCTAGTCTTGAGCTGAAGAGCTGAGGGACAGCGCCCAGGCCCAGAGTTCAGGCCCAACGACCGGACCCAAAAAAGAGTCAGAACTATGGCTCTGTCTAACTGGGTCCTTTTGTGCCCCCCGTGGGTGGTGCAGACTGGCACCTCTATTCCACTTGGGGAAGACACAGCCGCTGCCTGCCTGCTGGGATCACAGGTGGTTCTCATAGATCAGTGGAACTAGAGCTTATGACTGCTTTTCCTACTCAAGTCTGCAGCTTGTCCGCTCCAATGGAGACATGCCTAGTCTTCCTTCTACCTCCCCAGTTGCATTCTGGGATGTGCTGACTTAGAAACTTGAGCCACAGGCACCAGAGAGCCCTACCACAGCTTCCTGCATCCTCTCGCTCAGCCTGGCCATGGTGGATGCACTTGGGTTCCACGGTGAGGGCCTGGGACAGTGCAGGGGCCTGATGGATTGTGTATTTGGGGAGGGGGAGAGCCGTGAGGTTTGGAGCAAACCTCACCCTGCAGATCCCCTGGCTGGCCTAGGGGCCAATTCTGTACATGCTCTTCTCCTGGGAAAGGAGAGCAGGGCTGCAGAGGGATCACCACACCGGTCCTCCAGCTGCTGTGGCAGGTGGAGGGATAAGCAGGGGTGACCAGGCCCCACCCACTGACGCCTCCCTTCTCATTGGTCACTAGCTGTCTTCTGTACAGCTGTCACCTTTGAACCAGAACACTCTGTTGTAAACTACCACACAGCCCACTCTTTTCTCCCTGGCCCATAAACCTGCTGTCATCTTCACTGCCATGTCTCTTCTGCCTGGTGCCTGGTGGTTCATTGCATGAATGGGTGTGTGGGTTGATAGATGGGTAGATGGGTGAATTGGTGGATGGATGATGGATGGATGAAGGATGGTTGGATGAATGGATGGATGGATGGGTAGGTGGTGGGTGGAGGGGTAGATGGTGGATGGATAGGTGGTGGGTGGATGGGTAGATGGTGGATGGATGGGTGGGTTGATGGGTAGATGGGCGAATGGTGGATGATATAAATGGATGGATGGTAGATGGGTGAATAGATGGATGGGTTGATAGATGGTGGGTGGATAGGTGAATGGGTGGATGGATGGATGGGTAGTTGGATGGTAGGTGGATGGGTACATGGATGGATGGATGGATTGCGGGTAGATGGATGGAGGGTGGTTGGGTGAATGAATAGATGAATGGGTAGATGGATGGTGGGTGGATGGATAAATGGATGGATGAGTAGATGGATGGGAGGATGAATGGATGGGTGAATGGGTGGATGGGTAGATGGATGGTGGGTAGACAGGTGAATGGATGGATGGATGGGTGGCTGGATTGGATGGGTAGATGGTGGGTGGGGAGGTCAGAGGCTGGGTGGACAAGCTCCATGGCCACAGTGGAGATGGTATGGGAAAGTTCTTTGTGTTTGGCATGCTGTCCACATTCAGGGCAGGCACATCCATAAAGAGCGACCTAGCACCCAGCTAGGTCTGAGGCTACTGCACCAGGAAACCCCTACGCTGGGTCTGTTGAATCTAGGGGCGGGGCCTGGTCTCTGCACACAGCCATTAGCCACCCTGGTGTGAGATCAAAGAACATACGCTGAGGGTGGCCGAGAGTGGCCGCCTGTGCCGCCCACTGTTCCGCAAGCGACGCAGAATAAAACTCATCCACTGGGGATCTGAGTGTGTCTGTCATTATTCAGATTCCGAAGAAGACGCTTCTTTCCTGGCTCCCCTGGAAATCCATTCAAGGAGGCCCTGGGCTCAGGGGTCCCCAGATTGTGTGAGGGGCACCTGGGAATGGGCCAATGACCATTTGGGGTTGGGACCTGGAGGCAGCGCCTGGTTGGGGGGGGGTTCAGCCACTTGCAGCTTTGGCTTTGTTCCTCTCCAGGCTCTAGGCCCTGGCTCAGACAGGGTTCAGCCTGCCCCTCCCCCCCCCACCGCCCCTTGGTCACAGGTCACGCCCAGCCCCAAGCAGTCTGTTTAGAACCCAGCCCTATTATGGGAGGGTGACACCCACTTATGTTCTGCTGAGCCCTGGGGAGACAGGGCCCCGTGGCAGCATGGATCAGGGCAGAGGCCAGCCCTGCCCTTGGCCAGACGGTGATACACACATGGCCCAGGGTCAAAGGGCCACAAGCAACACCAGCATTGGGTGCCGTGTGGCAGACATAGACCTTGCCCAGCGTGGGCCGGCCTCTGACAGTCTCCCCTGAACCCCCCAGCCATGGCCACCTCACCCTGTCCCAGCACCCAGAATCACCGTCTGCCTTGGACAGTGGCAGGAAACCTGTCCACCCCTGCTGGTTGACTCAGGAAGCCTCCTTTGGGCCTTGGCTGTGGGAGGGCCTGTGTGGTGGGGACAGGAAGCCGGTGCAGGAGCGCCACGGGTCTTGTCACTGAGGACAGTGTGGCCGTGGGTGCTGGCCTGGGGCGGGCCGAGTGGCTGTGTCTGTCCACACTCACAGTCCACATTCTGGTGACTCCTGCTGCAGGATCCACCATGGCTTGGATTAGGAGACTGAGGATGGGCTCCCACACAGCCTGGCTGGACAGTGGCCTCTGTCACAGGCCTGTGTCAGGCCTTGGGCTCCAGCTGAGCAGGGCAGCTGGAGGGGCCCCAGGCTCACGCTGGGGGCCAGGCCCTGCCCTGATCCTGCACCAGCTCCTCCAGGATGAAGCTGTCAGTGAACCTTGGCCCAAAGGCATGGGACCCCAAGAACACCTGAATCCCCCCAGGCCTGGTCCCAGGAAGTGTAGGAAGCCTGGTGCCATGGGGGACCTGGGGCCCAGGCACGGCTCCGGGGATAGGTGCATGGATGGAGGGTGGATAAATGGCAGAAGCTGGTGCCTCGGGGAGTCTCGAGGTTGCCACAGCTCAGGAACAAGAACCTAAACACTCCACCCAGAGAGCCTCTCCAGCCCCCCAATTCCCACAGGCACTGTGTTAAGGGGACCTTGGCCTGCAGCCCTCCATCCTCCCCGCATCCAGGCCTTCCTCGCCGTTCCTCCTCCCTCTTGCTGGTTTCTTTTGGCATGGAGTTGAGCCCAATTCTCCATTCAAGGCCTTCCTCAGTTCTCTGAAGCCCCGTTCTCTGCCTCCCTTCACCCCTTCACACTCAGCTCAGGGAAAGCGCCTGCGCCCTAACCACATCTCCGCATCCCCTTTCTCCTTCCCAGCTGGCCAAACTTCTCTTGCATCAGGGCCTCAGCGTCAGGAAGGACAGTTTCTCTTCTGTTGGTTCTTGGGTGTGGGGGGAGGGCCCGTATCTTCCCCGCCATGGGAAACGGGGTGCTGTCACCTGCCCAGTGCCCATGAGTACCTCAGGCAGATGCACCTGCCTGCCAGCTCCCTGCTGTACACATCCTGGTGGTGGGAGAGCGCTGTAACTGGCTTGGGGCTCCTCTGTCCCAGGTACACCCGCCCTCGATCCCCCAACTGCTCTCTCTGGCTCAGGAACATAGCCAGGCCTCACTTGGCAGACAGCAGCAGGACAGACTGTGGTGAGCTAGTTGGAAGCACTGCCGGCTGGGGGATGGGCTCCCCATCCCACCCTGTCCCACCCGGGTGCCTCTAGTGTCTGCTGTGGCCTGTCTCTGCCTCCACTCCTCTCCATTCTGTCTTCTCGTCTGTGTCCTAAGGTCCTTGTCCCTGTATGTTGAGGAACCCCCAGGAGGAGGAGGCAGGATGCTGTCCCCATGGGCCACCTTCTTGGGCTTAAGTCCTCTCTGGGGATCCCTGCCCCCCTCCTTTGCCACCTGTCCTTGATGCTCACCGCCTGCAGCAGTCTCTGATGGCCAGCTTCCCCGGGGGTAGTTTTAGTGCTGGTGGTTAGTTGAGGCCTCCCCTCACCCTCTGACTGGGGGAAAAGGCTGGGGGAGGGGCTGAGGGGCACTAAGGGCCACCAGTCTGGTGCCAGCTGTGAACCGGTGACACCAGCACCTACTTGGTGCGATCTCGGGGGTCTCAAAGTGACATGAAGAAACTAGAGTGCCATGCTGTTTTTGGCATATAGGAAGTGCTCAACGAATGTCCCCGGTTACCATTTTTATCAGCTGGAGGAAGAAAAAGACTGTCTAAGATTTTGAGAGTGAAAGGGATCTGGGGAAGCCAGTGAACTTCTCCTACCAGGGCAAATAGTAGGGGCATGCTTTTTTCCTGTGTCTTGAACAATGAATAGGTGTTCCTCATTCATTCACTCGCTAGGCATGCATTGATCGCTTAATGAAGCCCAGATAGCATTCACAGCAGTGAACAAAACAGAAAGTCATGCAGCCGGCCTTCTAGTGACAGGTGCTTGTGAGGGAATTAAAATCAGGGCGTGCCATGTCACATGTCATTAACCTGCTGAGAAAACTCAGGCAGGGGCGGGCAGGCGTGCCAGGTGGGAGTTTGCTGTTGAGGAATGGAAGATAGAGTGAAAGGGTGCAAATCCTAGCTAGGATTGGAGGTGAAGGAGAGGGTATATGGGAGCCATGGGAGGTTCTAGAGCAAGAGACACAGTGGCATCTTGGACAAGAGTGCTCTGTGGGCAAAGTGTGGAGCCAGTGTCCATGTAAGAGAGAGGCCTGGTCGGCATGGCAAGGGCAGGAGAGATGGGGAGCACTTCTGGAGGAGAGCTTGGAGGGGTGGGGCACCGAGACACTTCTGGGGGGAGTGGGGGCCAGATGGATTTAGTAATGCTGGGAGAAGATGTAGGGCCAGGGATGGAGACATGTCTGATGTTGGCTTTGGAGGGAGGGAGAGACACATAGAGACAGTCAGGACAGAGATAGAAACAGATATAGGAAGACAGAGACAGGACAGAGACAGAGACAGGTCAGAGACAGAAACGGAGGTAGGACAGAGTCAGAGACAGATAGAGATAGAGACAGGACAGAGACAGGACAGAGAACAAGACACATAGGACAGAGACACAGACAGAGGCAGAGGCAGAGGCAGAGGCAGAGGCAGAGAGAGAGATGGATAGGACCGAGACAAAAAAAGGACAGAGACAGACACAGACAGACACAGACAGACACAGACAGGACAGAATTAGAGACAGAGACAGATGGGCCAAGCCATGTCTAGGCACACAACACACAGCACAGAGCCAGGAGCCGGGCCCAGGATTGCACAAGTACAGTTCAGGGCCAAGTGACTAGAGACCAGGAGCCAGCTATGGCTCCGGATTGCAGGGTTGTGTGTGTGTATGTGTGTGTGTGGGGGGTGAGGCCAGGAGGGCAGGGGGCTTAGAGACAAAGGGCAGAGCAGGGAGAGCAGCCCTACCAGATGCCCAGCTAGGTTCACTGGGCTCTGGGGCCAGGGTGCAGCCTTCTAAGGCCTGAGTCAGGCCGGCTTGTCCAGTAGGAGCCACTTGGCCTGGTCACCCAGGGACTTTCTGCTTTGAGCACCAACGTCCCATGTGCCAGAAATAGCCTCTGACCCCAGGTCATACACGAGAGCCAGCGTGTGTCAGCGTGGAAGCAGCCACTGTGAGCAGCAGACGGGGTGGCAGCACTCAGGCCACTGAGCTGGCCCTCAGGTGCTGTCCCCAAGCACGGGCCCGGTGCCAGGTCCCTGGATAATTGGCAGCTGTTGTCCCAGGATGGTGTCACCTGCAAGTTAACCACAGCAGGGTCTGTGGGGTTGTCCAGCATCAGAGAGCCTGGCACGGGGTATGCATTCAGTCAGGTCTGTGGAGTAATGAGGGTGCGTGTTCAGATGGACTGACGGATGATGGGTGTTCGGATGGACTGACGGATGATGGGTGTTCAGATGGACTGATGGATGATGGGTGTTCGGATGGACTGATGGATGATGGGTGGACGGATGGACTGATGGATGATGGGTGGACGGATGGACTGATGGATGATGGGTGTATGGATGGACTAATGGATGATGGGTGGATGGATGGACTGATGGATGATGGGTGGACGGATGGGTGGCACATGGTACATGGGTGGCAGGATGGTGTTCTCTCTGTCCAAATGTCTCCTGTGACACTAGGTTTGGGTCATGACACTGTCCTGATTGAGTTAAGTTGGCTTTGGATCTCTCTATATAGGCCAGGCTGCCTTTCGCTTTGCCACTCCCTTCCCCCAGACACCCGGGGGAAGCATCCTGCACTGTCTGGGCCACCCGGGCCTCCCCAGCCCTCACCTCCTGGGACATGGGCGGATCGGACCTGAGAGTGCTGAGTGAGGGGCCCACCCCGTGTGCGAGGCACAGCTGGAGGACCAAGGTGGTGTCTCCAAATGGAGAGAGGCCCGCAACAGAGCCCTATCTCTGAGCAGAGAAAAGAACAGGCAGTACCCAGACGCTGGTGGCTCACGCCTGTCATCCTAGCTACTCAGGAGGCTGAGATCTGAGGATCACAGTTCAAAGCCAGCTCAGGCAAGAACGTCTGTGAGACTCTTATCTCCAATGAACCACCAGAAAACCAGAAGTGGTGCAGTGGCTCAAGTGGTAGAGCACTCGCTTTGAGCTGAAGATTTGAAGGACAGCACCCAGGCTCAGAGTTCAAGCCCTGCAGGCAGTACAGGAAGAGGAGACATGGCCCCTGAGGGCCACTGGCTTTTTCTAGAACATCAGAGCCTGGGCCCCAGGGGTGAGCAGAGTTATCTCACAGGGGACTCAAAGCAGATGGCCAATGGTCCCCAGCCTGGAAGCAACCTAGGGAACTGTATTCCCTGGGGGTAGACCCTGTGGGGGTGGGAAGTGGAGTGCTGAGGGTCACCGTCCAGTGGAGGCCAGGAGATCAGGGGGTGAGGAGGTGACAGGAGAGGGGACACAGAGGCCCCCAGGTGGGGCTTTCAGGGGTCACAGAGAGACACCAACACCACAGTCCTCAGAATGGATCTTTATGGAGGCAATGGCCCCCCCCACTTCCTGGTCTGTGGTGCCCAGAGATCCCCTGGCCAGGTCTGCCCTGCCTGGGGCTGGGAGGGCGGCTCTGGCCTGGACCCTCCTTTGGCCTGGTCCAATCCTTGTCCTGTGGTCTCCACATTCTTGGTCCCCTTGGTCCCACAGGGCGGGGTCAGGGATCCTGGCTTCGGGTGGCAGCGGAGCCGTCGGCATCCTGCCCCGTGACCGTGGCCGGGGCGCCTGTGCACCGCAGCTCCCGGGCCAGCTTCTCCACCACTTTGCGGAAGGGCGGCCGGCGGGCGGGCTCCACCTCCCAGCAGCTGCCCATGAGGGCATGCACGGGGCCTGGGCAGCCCTCGGGGGGCTCCATGCGGTACCCCTTCTCCACAGCCTCCGACACTTCCTTGAGGGACTGTAGATGGAAAGGGGTGTGGTGTGGGTCAGAGCCTGGGTCTGGACCAGGTGACCCGGTGCCATCCTCTGAACCCTGCTCACCATTTTGGGGTATGGAGCCCGTCCGTATGAGAAGACTTCCCACAACAGCACCCCGAAACTCCACACGTCTGATTTGCTGGAGAATTTCTGTGGGGCCCAAAGTTAGGGTGAGGAGGGGCCCTTTGGGGCTTCCTCCACTGTGCTTCCTCCAGGAAGCCCTCGTGGGTGGCCCTCACTCCCTGGTCTCCTAAAACTCCCTGCTAGACCCCCCTGATGGGGAGGAAGCTGTTAGTCTCCCCCTCCATTGGGAGCCATTGCCTGCTTCAGAGATGGGGAAACTGAGGAAGAGAGAGGGTGTCATGCTTCCTGGAGAGGTAGCGCCAGGTCCCGTGCAGATTCAGAGAGGCTGAGTGACATGGCTAGGCCACACTGCACAGCTGGGACACCAAGCTTGCTTTGGGCTTCCCCAAAGTCTTGAGGGCATAGTAGGGGCTCACCCCATGTTTGAGCGCCTCGGGTGCCGTCCACTTGACCGGCAGCCGGCTCGAGTCCAGCCCTTTCCGTTCGGCCTTAGCCAGGCCGAAATCGCTGACCTTGGCCACCAGGTCCTCGGAGACCAGGATGTTGCGGGCGGCCAGGTCCCGGTGCACCAGCTTCTTGCTCTCCAGGTACTCCATGCCCTCGGCCACGTGCCTGGGGAGGTGCACAGGGGCCGAGTGCTCTCCATCAGGCCAGCTCCGTGCCTCAGTTTCCCCTTGACCTTGGAACCCATCCCTTCTGGCAGCCCCACTCACAGAGAAAACTGCAAGAGCTGCGTGGTGTTCACAAGGGCCCGACCCCGGGTGCGCAGGAAGTTTACCAGGTTGCCCTGTGGGGGGTAAACAATGAGGGGCTCGTCCAATTCACGCCCTTTCTTAATTTTTTTGTTGTCGGTCGTGGGCCTGAACTCTGGGCCTGGGCGCTGTCCCTCAGCTCTTCAGCTCAAGGCGAGCGCTCTACCCCTTGAGCCACAGCGCCACTTCCGGTTTTCTGGTGGTTTACTGGAGATAAGAGTTTCACGGACTTTCCTGCCCGGGCTGGCTTTGAACCGCGATCCTCAGATCTCAGCCTCCTGAGGCGTGAGCCACCGCGCCCGGCCAATTCATGCCCTTTCAACTGACCTGTCTACACCGCCCCCCATGCCTGCCCCGCCCAGGCCATGCCTGCCCCGCCCAGGCACGGCACTTCACACAATGCCCCGCCCCTCCGTGTCTGACCACGCCCACACGCTGCTCCAATCCACATGCCCTCATCTGACCACGTCCGCATGCCCCGCCCCTCCGTGTCTGACCACGCCCACACGCTGCTCCAATCCACATGCCCTCATCTGACCACGTCCGCATGCCCCGCCCCTCCCCTCCCAGGCACTGCCTGGGCCGTGCCCCGCCCCGTTTGACCACGCCCACCCCAATCCTTGCCCCGCCCCACGCACCTTGCTCACGTGTTCCATGACGATGTAGAGCCCCTGGTGCAGGATCACACCCAGAAGCCGCACCAGGTTCCGGTGCTGCAGCTTCCTGGGGGAGGGTGTGCAAGTGGTGTGTGTGGGGGGGGACTTTGAGGATGTATCTCGAACCCCATCCCAGGGCCCTCAACCCCCACCTCTAGCGCTGGGCACTCACGTCATCACGGCCGTCTCGTCCAGGAAGGCCTGGGCCGTCACGTCACACTTGATGTTCTTCACCGCCACCTTCTGCCCCAAGTACTCGCCCTGCAGGACGGCTGGGATGCAGGCACACACATCAGTACACGGGCCAGCCAGGACAGGTGGACACCCTCGCTCATACCTCTGCCTGAGTGCACCACCATGGCCGTGGGCTCCTGAGTCCTTGAAACAGCCCCCAGAAGCCTGGCAGCTCCAGGTCACAGAGAACCATTGCAGCCTGGGTCTGCAGACCACCTGCAGCCCTGGAGATCTGGAGGGTCTGTGTGCTTTCAATTGGCTCAAAAAAGCCAGAGGGAGGCTGGGGTGTGTGGCTCAGAGGTGAGGGCTTGACTGATGTGCCAGGAAAAGAAATAAAAATAAAACAAAAAACAAATAACACTAGCCTAGGAGATAAAGACTAGATAATGTTACTGATCATTATTTGGAATTCAAATTCCTGTGCCATTTTATATATATAAAAAAGCTTTAAGGATCCAGAGTGGGTGTGGAAATGCAAGCTTATAATCTTAGCACTGTAGCTGGAGGAGAATGGAGGATCCAAAGTCTCAGGCTAGCCTGGGCTATGCAGTGAGACCCTGTCTCAACATGATTCCCCCCAAAACAAAACAAACCCAGGGGAGGTGGCACCTACATGGGAGGCAGATTGGAAAGATTTGTTTTGTTTTGTTTTTAGGTCTGGTCGTGGGGCCTGAACTCTGGGCCTGGGCACTGTCCCTCAGCTCTTCAGCTCAAAGCTAGCTAGCACTCTACCACTTGAGCCACAGCGCCACTTCCGGCTTTTTTCTTTTTGCTTATGTGGTGCTGAGGAATCGAACCCAGGGCCTCATGCATGCAAGGCAAGCTCTCTACCACCGAGCCACCTTCCCAGCCCCGGAAGATTGTTTTTTTTAATTTTTGTTTTTGTTTTGCTGGTCCTGGGGCCTGAATTCAGCCTGGGCGCTGTCTCTCAGCTCTTTAGCTCAAGGCCAGTGCTCTACCACTTGAGCCACAGAACCACTTTTGGCTTTTTCTCCTTATGTGGTGCTGAGGAATCGAACCCAAGGCCTCATGCATGCAAGGCAAGAACGCTACCACTAAGCCACCTTCCCAGCTCTGGAAGATTGTGATTGAAAGCCAGCCTCTACAACCAATATAAAGTAGAACATGTTGCTGTATGCCTGTCACCCAACTGTTACATGGAAGCATATGTGGGAGGATTGTGGCCCAAAGTAGCAAGAGAATAAATTCAATTCAAGAGAACAGCTAAATTAGTGGTAGAGTGTCTGCCTAGCAAACAGGAGTCTCTGAGTTCAGAGCCAGTGTTCAGAATTCAGTGTTGAGTTCAGTGCGAGTGGCTCATGCCTGTAATCCTAGCCACTTAGGAGGCTGAGATCTGAGAATCCTGGTTCAAAGTCAGCCCAGACAGGGAAATCCAGTAACCTATTATCTCTAATTAATCAGAAAAAGTCAGAAGTGGAGCTGTGGCTCAAGTGGTAGAGCACCAACCTTGAGGGAAAAAGCTAAGGGATGGTGTCCAGACCCTGAGTTCAAGTCCTAGTACCAGCACAATATTAAAAGAAAAAAAAGAAAGAGTCCCTGAGTTTAAACTCTAGTTTGTTCCCCTAAAGCTTCTCTTTTCTTGTCAGTTATGAGGCTTGAACCTAGGGCCTGGGCACTATCCCAGAGCTTTTTTTCGCTCAAGGCTAGCACTCTACCAACTTTGAGCCACAGTGCCACTTCCAGTTTTATGGTAGATAACTGGAGATAAGAGTATCACAGACTTTCCTACCCTGGTTGGCTTTGAACCTTGATCCTCAGATGTCAGCCTCCTGAGTAGCTAGGATTACATATGTGAACCATTGGCATCTGGCTCCCATAAAGCTTTTCTTTTCTTTTTTTTTTTTTTTTTTGTCGGTCCTGGGGCTTGAACTCTGGGCTTGGGTGCTGTCCCTGCGCTCTTCAGCTCAAGGTGAGCGCTATACCGCTTGAGCCACAGCACCACTTCCAGTTTTCTAGTGGTTTATTGGAGATAAGAGTCTCACGGAAAAAAAAAAAGTCTCACGGACTTCCCTTGCCCGGGCTGGCTTTGAACTGTGATCCTCAGATCTCAGCCTCCTGAATAGCTAGGATTACAGACGTGAGACACCGGCACCCAGATGCACAAAGCTTTTCTATGTCCAAAACCAAACCAAACCAAAAGGAGCAAAGCAAAACAGACCTCTCAATCTTCCAGGGCCACATCTATATTGTCTGTAGTTGTAACAGGGACCACATGGTCCACAAAGACAAAAATATTTCCACTCTGCATGTTGACAGAGCCGGCTGACCTCTGACCTTAACCCTGAGCTTTCCAGAATAACTAATTTCAGGTACCAGCTCTCCAAGCAGAGGGACCCAAAATGTGTGGGAGAGGCCCACCTGGGCTCCTGAGGCTCAGAGAAGGCACATGCGGGCCTCCCAGCCACACCTGGAGGGAGCTCTGACATGGGCATGCCTCCCTTCCCCCCCCTCCCCCCTCCAGGGCCCACCTCACCTCCAAACTCCCCTTCTCCAATCTGAGCTCCCAGCGTGAGGTGCTGCAGGTCCAGTAGCCAGCCAGCTGTGGGGGGATCCCAGTGAGGGGGACAGGTACCCCAGGCCCTGCCACTAGGGTTGCACCAGGTGAGTGATCAGGTGACTACCCCAAAGTCCTCACCACGCCCCTCTGCACCCCCAAAACCAGGACACACTCCCTAAAGAGCGTGACAGGATTGGGAGTGCCAGAATGCCCTGATTTGGGCAGACCCTAACCCTGGCTCCAGCCTCAGGCTCGGAAACCATGCAAGCATCAGGGATGTCCAGGCCTTCCCTGCCCCTCCCAACACCCGACACGTCACCCGCACCATCCACGGCCTCTGATGGCCCAGGAACACACAACAAACGTGCAATGGAATAAGCCGGGCACAGTGGTTCACCCCTGTCATCCTAGTACCTCGGAGACTGAGATCTGAGGATCATGGTTTGAAACCAGCCCAGGCAGGAAAGCCCAGAGACTTTCATCTCTAATTAGCCAGCAAAAAAAGTGAGAAGTGGAGCTGTGGTTCAAGCGATAGAGTACCAGCCTTGAGCAAAAATGTTAAGGGACGATCCTCAGTACTGGCACACACATATACAACTATGCAATAGAGAGGGGGAAAAAAAACCCACAACAAAGATGCCTAAAGCTTCTAGAAGCTTCCAGGAAAGATTTCAGAATTTCCCAGGGCTCTGGCCTCCCTGACTTCTTTTCCCAATGAGTCCTGCATGCTTCTCTTTGCATTCTGAAGTTGCCTCTGCAGGTCCACTCCTCTCCTCCAACACCCCCCCCCCCCAAGCCCCCTCACATCCCCACCTCTGAAGGTACAATTAGGATGGACAACTGGGTCCACCCCGACATTGGAGTCCCCTGGGACTCCACAGGCACTTCCAGGGAGACAGACCAATGGGGTGGCCTGGGTGTGAAGGGGAGGCCTTTGTTCTTTGCTCTTGGACAGTGAGGGTTTTGCTGCTTGAGGGCTGGAATAGCATTATCGGTGAAGGGAACAGAATGCACGATGGCACAGAGGCTGGAGATGATTGAGGAGTACACAGGCTTGACTTAGGAAGGGGTGTGTGGGGGAAAGGTTCTGCGGACCAGCCTAGAATGTAGTTCCGGCCGTGTGGGGAGGCTCTGGAAGGTACGGGGCTTGTCTCCATTCGTACCCAAGGGGGTGGAGGATGGGATGAAGTGTGGGTTTGTGCAATAGAAAGGCATTTTAGGACTCCATGAAGGGGCTGGGCTGGACAGGCGTGGGCCTGAGGAGGGAAGGGATTCTGGAACTTCTATGTGGCATTGGGAGCCTAGCCTTGCAAGGAAAGTGAGAGAAGGAGGTGGGCCGAAGTTCCCACGCATATTTTCTGGCTCTGGTGTTTATGGGGGTGGGTGATGGACGAGCAGGGGTGGGGATCCTGGACCCAAGGCTATCCTGGACTTCCTGTGTGTCTCCCAGGGATCCAGGCAAAGGGCCAAGCTGCGCTAGGACCAGGAATGGGCGGGGCCTGGGCGGGGCCTGCTCATCGGTGATACGGGGGGGCGTAGCTATTCAGGGGAGGGGCGGGGCATGGCTATTCAGGGGGCGTGGCTGGCCTGGGGGCGTGGCCAGGGAGTGGCGTGGCTGGGGACATGGGTGGGTTGGGGGCGTGGCCGTGGATTGGGCGGGGCCGGGGCTGAGGGCGGCCTACCCTTGGCCAGCTCCTCCTCCGCGGACTTGGTGCCTTGCTTCCTCTTGGGCTTCACGAGCTTGGTGCAGATGGGTCCCTTGTCCTTGCTGTAATGCTGTAGCACACGCAGGGGTCCCGATCCAAGCTCAAGGACCCCCCTTGTCCCCCTCAACCCCTCTCCCTTCCTGATGACCTCTGGGTGGGGAGCGAGGGGGTCTGGGAGGAGATGGGTTGGATCCCTTGCCAAGGTGGGCTGGTTTCTATAGCAACAGGAAAGGATGCAGGATGCTGTTGGCAGGACTGGCTGGACTTGGGATTGCTGTCAACTGTCTGGAACTGTCTGGTGGTCCCCAGGGGAGTCACCCCAGTTCTGGGTGTAACATCGGGATGGCTCAGGCCACTGGTCACAGAAGATGCCACGCTGGGGACCCCACCCAGGGGCTCCAACCTCCCCCCCCCGCCCCGTGTCCCCGCCAGGCCACCTCCACCATGTCCATGAGGTTGCAGAAGCACACGGCCTCGTCGATGGTGAGGTGGCCGTCGCGGTGCAGCACGCGGTAGTGGATGACGTCGCGGCCGAAGCTCACGCACAGCACGTAGTCCCCGGGATGGCGCGCCGATTCCCGCACCAGGAACAGCCCGTCCTCGGGCGGCTGCAGCTGCTGCACGGCCTCCTGGCCGGAGATCTTCCCGTGGAACCACCTGCCGGGGCGTGTGTGTGTGTGTGTGTGTGTGTGTGTGTGTGTGTGTAGAGGAACAGGAGGGGCTGCGTGGGCCTGGATATAGGGGATGGGGACACGACCCCCCCACGGGGGGCCAGCCATCACTCACGGCATGAGGCTGAGCTTGGGGTCCGCGGAGAGGGCCTCGCGCTCCCGCAGCGCCCCGGCCGCCAGCAGCCCCTCCTGCCCGCTGGCGTGGTGCTTAGCTCGGTACCAGCTCTTGTTCTGTCCGGGAAGGGCACAGGTGGGCAGGGTCGAGGCTGCTGCTGGTCCTGGCGGCGCGCCCCGTAGCTCCTCTCCCCTCCCTGCGCCCCCAAAGGCGCCCTTTCAGCCTGGCTCACCTCGCAGGCCTCCAGGATGGTGACCACGTCGCCCTTGTGGAAGGCCAGCTCCCCGGGCTTGGGGCGCGTGTGCTCACACTTGGTGATGCATTGGGTGCCGGGGGCCCAGCGCCTCTGTGGGGGTGGGGGGACATCAGGGGAGAAGTGGGGAGAGCAGAGGGGACAAGAGAAGGCTGGAAATGGTCCTTGGATGGACGAGGGGGGGAGGAGGGGTTGGGGACAGCACAGAAGCCAGGGGTGGTCCAGGGGGACGGGGGCTGCGTTAGGTCAGTGACCAGCGGAGCTGCCCGGGGCCCTGGGAGCTCACAGACCGCGAGCATCCATCAGATTGGGGGGTGGGGTGGAGGAGGGGGGTGGTCTGTGGGGACTGAGTTGAGGCAGGGCTTAGGGTGAGAGGCCCCCACGCTGGGGCTACTCACCGTTGGCATCCTGGCTGCGGTGGACAGGGGTGCCAGGCTGGTCGGAAATGAGGGCTCACCTGGAGACGTGCCAGAGTTAGCCTAGATTCCGGCTAGGGTGGGGTGCACCACCCTGGTCATGTCATCCCAGGCTCTCAGCAGGGGGCTGGCACAGTCAGGAGGCCGAGAGTCGTCCTCCCCCTCCCCCCGCCCCCCAAGTCATCCCAGGGGGGAGCCCAGGTGCTAGCTTCCTGCAGCTCCTATGGAGGAAGAGCCTTAGCTGAGGATCAGCTGTTAAAATGCCAGCCACGGAGTGGCCCGCCACTCCCCATCCCCGCCCCGCCATTACCCCGAAGGGAAGTTGAGGCACAGGAAAGACCGCGGGGTGACTGAGGCCCCACAGCCTGGCCAGCGTGTGTGGAGAGTGACGCGTCACTCCACCCGGGCCGGCTTCTTCCTCTTTTTCCGTTCCCAGGGCAGGGACAGGGGCAGGACACGCAGAGGAGTCAGACATTCCCAGGAACCTGTCCCTGGGGTGGATGGGGAGGCCATGCGGCCCTGCCACCTCCGGGGTCACCCCGAGTCCGTTCCCCACCCCCCATTACCCAACCAGGGACAGGGACAGACACCCCGAGTCCTTCATTGCTGCCGGGGGTTGGGGGTGGGCGCCCTGGCTTCTCGCCGGTCCCCAGCGCTGGTGTCTGGGCATTGGAGATTGGGGGTGCTCCCCCCACCATACGAGTAACGTACACACAGCACCCGCAGGAAACCGTCTCCACGACCACCTGGGGACAGGTGTGCGGCGTCCACACGTGTGTGTGTGTGTGTGTGTGTGTGTGCGCGCGCGCTCGGCGCCCCCGTCACGCACACGGACCGACACTTGCACACCTGGGCGCAGACGCGGGGTGTGGGGTGTGCTGGGGGGGAAATCTCGCCCCTCCCCGGGCGCGCGCCCAGCCACCCGCAGGCCGCGCCCGCGCAGCCCCGAGCCCGCGCACTCCCGCACTCCCGGGGCTCCCAGCCCGGCGCGCCGCACCCAGAAAAACGTATCCACCCCACGTCCCCGGCCCGCCGCCCCCGGGGCCGCGCGCGCGCCCCTCCAGCTCACGTCCTGGGGTTCACCTCCCCCCCTCCCAGAGTCCTGGGACGGAGGAGCCGAGGCTCCATACCCGCTTTGGGGGTTTCTCCATCCCATCCGGCGGACGCGCGCTCACCTGGTCCGGGCGCGCCCCCGGGCTGCGCCCCGCGCCCGCCCCCAGGAGGGCCCCCCGCGAGCCGGCTGCGCACCCCGAGGCGGCCTGGGCGGCGCAACTCGGAGCAAGTTGATCCGTTTCCTCATTTTGGGGGTGGAGGGGGGATGGCCGGGAAGGGGGAGCGGCAGGCGCGGCCGCCCCGGGAACCCACCCCGCCCCCCACCCGGGTCCTAGCGCCGGCCGCACTGCGGTCGGCTCCGTGCGCGCCCCCGCCCCCGTGCGCGCTCCCGCAGCCAGCCGGCCTCCGTCCCCCGCGGTGCCGGCGCCTCCCGCAGCCCCGGGGGGGTCCTGGGCGCTCCCCCGTCCCCCTCGCCATGGGGTCCACCTGGATGGCTGATTTGGGGAACCGTTTGTCTCCCCAGGCTGGGAAATGGGGCCGGGTGGTGCGGGAATGGCGCGTGCGCGTGCGCGTGCGGGGAGGGGGGTCAGGGTGGGAGAGAGCTGCCCTTAGGGGGAGGTAAACAAGAGCAGAGACCGGACGACGAGCCCCCAGCTGGCTCTGTGGTTCCAGCTCCAGGCTCCGCTCAGTCCAAGTTCTGAGACCTGAGGGTCGCGGTTCAAAGCCAGCCCAGGGGGGAAAGCCCGGGAGACTCTGATCGCCAATGAACCACCAGAAAACCGGAAGTGGCGCTGTGGCCCAAGTGGTAGAGTGCCAGCCTTGGGCACAAAAGCTCAGGGACAGCGCCCAGGCTGTGGGCTCAAGCCCCAGGATTGGCTTGAACACACACACACACACACACACACACTCCATGAGTACCATCATCACCCATGATCACCATCCTCATCCACCCTGTGAGCGGAAAGCTTTTGGAGAGCTGGGAGCTAGAAGCCCCCTCCCCGCTTCCTTGAGGGGATGGGAAGAGAGGCGTCAGCTCCACCGCTCTCCGCAGGCGCGCGTGGGGCCGTGTTCCTTCTCAGCAACAAGTACTTTGCTCCCATTCGGTGGCCTTGCCCACCATCAGTCCACCAGGGTTCACCGGATTGGTGATGGAGAATTGTCAGGGGGCATAGAGGAAGGTGACCGGGGACCAGGGCCCCCCCCTCCCCCCCCATTGCTTGGCTTTTGGACACAGAGGCCAGTTAGGGGAACCGCACAACATCCTGTGATGGAACACGGAATACTATGCAGCCATGCCTAAGGAACTGTACGGCCGGTTCCCAACCCAGCAGTTCATCCCCTGGTCTACACAACCAAGAGATGCAGTGGGACTGCAGCTCCCCCTCCCCGCACTCTAGATCCTTCTGTCACCTCCCCTTGTCCCCACCCCCCCAGTGCCTGTGGGATGGAGTGTGACAGGCTCAGGGAGGGGGGGGCTCTTCAGTGTGGCCTCCGTTTCCTGCTCCCACCAAACATTCAGAGTTTTTGTTGTTGTTGTTGGTTGTGGGGCCTGAATTCAGGGCCTGGGCGCTGTCCCTCAACTCTTCAGCTCAAGGCCAGCGCTCTACTGCTTGGAGCCACAGCACCACTTCTGGCCTTTTCTGCTTATGTAGTGCTGAGGAATGGAACCCAGGGCCTTGTGCATGCAAGGCAAGCACTCTACCACTGAGCCACCTTCCCAGCCCCAAACATCCCAAGTTCTTGCCATGTCTAATTTGGAAAAAACAGCTGTTTTTTGTTTTTGTTTTTTTAATCCTTTTCAGGCCTGAGTTTCCAGCTTTTGGGATCAAAAGCCTCTCCCCGCCCCCCAAGTAATATCTTTGGTGCCAGGCAAAAGAGTGAGATCTGACTTGGAAAACAAACAAACTGAAAGTGAGAGGACTCAGGGCCTGGCTCAAGAGAATTGAGTGTGAGACTCAGTCTCACAAGTATGAGGCCCTGAGTTCAAATCAAAGTACACCAGGAAAAACACCAAAACCCACAGAAAACAAACCACCACTAGGATTGCCCCAGACTCAGCCAGGAGGACCAGGGCTCCAGTGTCTCCGGTTCCCAGTGGAAAGTCTATTTTGTTTGCTGAGTCAGGTGACTCCTCTGGGAGGAGTCTGGTGGCCACAGATCTGCCTTGGACCCCGACAGTGCGTTGCCCTGGTGACCCACTGCTCCCAGCTCCGGCGGGCTTCCAAGGGCCATCCTCAGATCTCAGCTTCTTGAATAGCTGGGATTACAGGCGTGAGCCACCTGGGCTGGCAGAGGAAGCTTTCTGAACCTGGAGGGCGGGGCGGGGTGGCCACAGCTGGTGGAGTGGTTTGTTGAAAGCCGAGACTTTGCTCCAGCTCCTCTGGATCTGTGTGCCCCAGTTAGCGCGCCTTTAAATTTAGCTGCTCTTCCCAGGCCAGGGGACTCCCGATCCAGGAAGCGGCTCTGGCTCTTTCCAGGAAAATGCAGCCTTGTTTGTTTGCAACCCAGCTGTGGTCTGAGTTTTTTTTTTTAAGATGGGGATCTGAGGATTGTGGTTCAAAAGTAGCCCAGGCAAGAGCTGTCTGCTATGGCTGTACTTTTGATCTCAATGATTTCTAGCTTAGGACCCGGCTAGCTCTGGACTGGGGCTCATTATGTATCCCACTCACCCCCCAGTTCCTCCTGCTCCTGGCTGCCTCCACTTTCCACCTCTCTTTTGCTCCTGACTCACAGGCTTCCATCTTGTTTTCCCCTCAAATGCTCCAGGTAGGGCCCAGCCCCAGGGCCTTTGCACATGCGGTGCCTTCCTCCTATGTGTACTTGCCCCAGCTCTTCTCAAAGCCAGCAACTTCATCATAGTCTTAGCTTGTTTAAGAGATCTTTCCTGACCACTTTCCTGTGGTCACTACTCACCATCACCGGAGCCATTGCCTGTGACCTATCTTTCTATTTTTATTTTGTCGGTTCTAGGGGCTTGAACTCAGGGCCTGGGCGCTGTCCCTGAGCTTCTTTTGTACTCTACCACTTGAGTTACAGTGCCACTTTCAGCTTTTGCTGTTAGTGGAACTGAGGAATCGAACCTGGGGCTTCATGCATGCTAAGCAACCATTCTACCACTGAGCCACCTTCCCAGCCCGCATTGGTTACTTTTGAGGTAGGGCTTTACAAGCATGGGCCAGCCTGGGCTTCAGTCTTCTATTTGTGCTTCCCTGTGCTGCTGGGGATGGCAGGTGGGGCACTCCATCCAATGTCTGAGATGGAGTCTGGTAAACTTTACTGCCTCGGCTGGCTTTGAACTGGAACCTTCCATCTTTCCCTCCCAAGTAGCTAGGAGGCTTGCATTACCTTGCCTACTTTTTTTTTTTGTCACTTGGGGGGCTTGAACTCTGGGCCTGGGCACTGTCCCTGAGCATCTCAGCTCAAGGCGAGTGCTCTACCACTTAAGCCACAGCACCACTACCGATCTTCTGGTGGTTTATTGGAGATCAGAGTCTCATGGACTTTCTTGCCCAGGCTGGTTTTGAACCGTGATCCTTAGATCGCAGCCTCCTGAGTAGCTACAATGACAGGCCTGAGCCACAGGTACCTGTCTCCTTTTTCTTTTTTCCCATGTTTAATACATTGATTGTTATTCTCCCTCATTATTAAAGCTATAAGAAATATTTCTGTGCCTTGAAATTGTGTGTGTGTGTGTGTGTGGGAATTACAAAGCAGCAAGAGAGAAATATAGTGTTATTCAGGCTCCTTTTTCTGATTTTTAACTTTTCCCGTTGGTGCAGGGCCTGGCACACCGGGGCAGGGGCCCTACCACTGTGGCACCCCCAGCTCTGCCTTCCATGCTGCTGGCCGGCCCTGCTCCTGCCTGAACGCCAGACCCACCTTTCTGAGCGGGGAGTATTTGGAAGCGCACCTTGTTGCCAAAGTCTCCCCTCCCCACCCCACAAGGTCAGGGAACTGGCTTCACCCCAAGTTTGAAGAAGTTTAGAGTCAGAGGGGAAGGGAATTTGCCCACACACTCACTGCTAATATGTTCAAGGGCCAGGCTACAGACTAAGTGTGTGGCTGTGTGAAGGGACAGCTTCTGGCTTGTCTTCCTCCTCCTCCTCCTCCTCCTTCCCCCCCCCCCCACTTCTTCTGATGTTGGTTCTAGGGCTTGATCTTAGGGCCTAGATATTTGTTTCTGGGCTCTTTCTTTCTTTTCCTTCCTTCCTTCCTTCCTTCCTCTCCCTCCTTCCCTTTTCCTTCCTTCCTTTTCTTTCTTTCTTTCTCTTTCTTTTTCTTCTCAAGGCTAGAGCCCTTGCAAGGTTTTTTCTTTTTTGTGGTTAATTGAAGTCTCATAGTCTCTTTCCTGCCTGAGCCAGCTTCGAACCTCGATGCTTTGATCCTCAGATCTCAGCTTCCTGAATGGTTAGCATTACAAGGCATGAGCCACTGTTGCCCTGCTCAGATTTTTTTTTGTGAGTGTGTGTGTGTATGAGATAATGGACACAAAACTGACCACTCCTGGCTCCAGCCATGTTAATTCAGTAATATTGAGCCCACTCACGTGGCCATGCCGTGGCCACTCCCTCGACTTTCCCTTGGCCCACACTGAATTCATTCCCCCATCAAGGCCAGCTCGCCAGCTCTCTCATTCCCCTGCTCCCGTCCTGCTCCCTGTCTTTGGAGCTGGGAGCTCCTGGGGTGGAGTCCTCCAGTGCGTGTGCTGTACCGGCTGAGCACCGTGTCCTCAAGGTCCCTCCATGCTGCAGCTGGTGCTGTCATTATTCCTTTTGCATGGCTGCCTAGTATTCCACTGTATGGACAGGCCATGGTGTTTGTCTCCGTTCACCCACCCAGAGAGGGCACTTGGGCTGTTTCCACTTTTTGGCTGCTGTGAACATGGATGTGCAAGAGTCTGTTTCCAACTTTGCTCATTAAAAAAAAAAAAAACCGTGGCAGATGCTAGTGTCCAGGATTTCAACTCCTAGCACTGTCTTTTCTATTTTCATGGGAGACTCTAGTAGTGTGAGCGAACCACTAGGCTTTACTGAAAAATTGGATGGGCCTTACAATCCAAAACCCCAGAGGGCAACCAGAGAATGGATGCAGTTATGGCGGGGGGGGGGGGGTAGGCAGACACGATTGCTGGGAGGTTTTCCTGAATGCCCGCCTGGGACTTATTTCTGCCCACACTTGGGGGTGGGGGCAGACTGCAGTGATTGGTCCCAGTGACTTCCTGTGCTGTGTGGATGACCTTGGAGACGGGAGCCCCAGACCTGTCCTTCCTCTATTCCCATCCTTGGCCCCGCCCACACGTGCATCATCCCCCTCCCTCCCCTTACTCACCGTCTCCTAGCAACAGGCCGCCTGCATCCGCAGCCTGGTCCAGGCTCTGCCTCCTCCAGGATGCTTCTATGCTGCCGCACCCCCCTCCCCCCTCCCCCCCCCCCCCCCCCCCCCGCAGGCTGGCTTCTAGTCCTTCCTGCTCTGGGGTCCCCTGCCCCATGTGAGGAGGACTGACTGGGGGGCAGGCAGGGGGATGGGAGGGGAAGGTCAGATGCGATGGTGCTTTAGGCCTTCAGTGAGCCCCATGGCCTGACAAAGTGCCCGTCTGGACCCAAGCCTTTCGCTAAGCCGCTGCTGAGAGTTTAGGCGTCTGGAGTCGCTAGGCGGGCCCGGTTAACACTTTGTCACCGGGCGGGGGTGGGGTGGGGGGTTGCTGTGTGTGGGGGGAGGTTGAGGCTGTTTGTGGTCAGGCAGCCGGGCTCTCTGCTCTTCAAGTTGCCACTGACCGCGGAGCCTGCCGTCCAGTAGCCACTGTGACCCCGCCCTCCCTCCCCGCCTCAGAGAGAGGTTCACATGATTGCTGAGGGCGTGTGTGTGTATGGGGGGGGGACACATCTCTGGCTGTTTAAGCCCTGATTGGAGAGTTATTCATCAGTTCCAGGTCTGCTTTAGACCCTGGGCCTACATGGGTCAGACAGGCAGAAGCGTTTCCCGCCACAGTGTCCTTCCGTTCATGTCTGGTGTGAAGACAGCCCACAGGGTCACATGAAGGGTGGGGGTGTGGGGGGGTTTCTGAGCAGGTGACACTGGAGTGAGGATGGCGGCAACAGCAGTGTGTGTGTGGTGGGGGAGAGGGGAAGCTGACCAGTGCAAGGGAACAGCAGGTGCCAAGGCCCTGGGGCCTGGCCTGGCTCATCCAAGATGGGTAAAGAGCTGTGGTCCACCTGGTGGAGATTTGAAGCACAGGGAGGCACCAGTGGGAGCCTTGTTTGGACTGGGGTGGGGGGTCTCATCCTGAGTGCAGTGGGTCCCTCAAGGGGGTTGACTAGGATGAAGACAAAGGAACCCAGGAGGGTTTCCTGGCCAGTGAGTTATGATGGTGAAGGAGTCCAGGGGGGTCTGGGCGTGGGGGTGGGGATCAGCTGGGCGGCAGGTGGTGACTGTGACCCCCGTGGGATGGGGGGGAGGTTGGGCTCTGTGCTCAGGATGCCTGCCCACTGTGCCCTCTCTGCCCTCCCCCGACAGCCTGAGGGGGCCCCGAGGCTCGAGGGGGGTCCTGAACGTGGCCGTTGTGACCTCTCTGCACTACTCTGACGTTTCTGGTCAGGATCCAGGGCCTGAAGGAAGCCTCTGCGGACCCGGGTCCTTCATTATGTTATGGCTGTGTCCCCCCCTCCCCCCATGGCAGCTCCCCAAGCCTGAATGCTCCTGTGTGTGTGATGTTCAGATGACGTTGTCATCGTCGTCTCCTCCTCTTCCTCCTCTCCTTCCTTCCTCCCTTCCTTCCTCTTTCTCTCTCTCTTTTCTACTTCCCTGGGGCTTGAACTAAGCCTAGGCGCTGTCCCTGAGCTTCTTTTGCTCAAGGCTAGCGCTCTACCACTTGAGCCACAGCGCCACTTCCGGCTTTTTCTGTTTCTGTGGTACTGAGGAATCGAACCCAGGGCTTCATGCATGCTAGGCAAGCACTCTACCGCTGAGCCACCTTCCCAGCCCCTGATGATTGCTTCTGGAGTGTTCACCGCGGTCCCCTGAGGGAGCCCAGGCTGTGTGTGTGTGTGTGTGTGTGTGTGTGTGTGGGGTGGGAATCAGCCACTGGGCAGCTTGGGCCCTTGGGGTGCCCAGCCTGCTCCCCCCCAGGGCGGTGGTGAAAAAGACAACCCGGGCCACACAGCACACAAGCGCCTCTCCTTTATTCCCCGTGTTTCCTTCATGTCTGGTGGCTTTACACAGATGACCAGATGCAACACCACACGCAAAGCCAGCCTGTGTCCAGAGCAATGGAGTCAGCAGCGTCAATGCTCATGGGGGGCTGGAGGTCCAAGCCTCTTCTCTCCCATGTCATTGTGAAGGAAGAAGAGGGGTGGGGGGCGGGTGGGGTGGGGGCCAGGCCCTGCTTCTGCGAGGGGGAACGTGGGGTGCACTTGCCCCAGCCCGGCACAGCTCACCACCACCGAGTGGCCCTCTCTGCGGAAGGCACTCAGGTGTGTGGGGGGGAAGGGGGGAGGGGGTCTCGGGCTGGGGTTCCACTGTGGGGGATCACAGCACTGGGGGTGGGAACAGCCAGCATTACTTTTGGGGGGTAGTGGCTGAGGGTGAGGGGTGTCCTGCCCGGGGTGCTCTCGTGCTGGCGTCCCCACGTGCCGCTGGCCTGGGGGACCTCTCCCCAGGCCCCTTCTCTGCTCTCCAGGGCCTGCGTCCACGCCCCTGGGCTCAGGACAGGCTTGTGGGTCTCGTCTGAGGGGCAGGCAGAACTGGGGGGACGGGGGAGGCCACACACTGCACAGAACACCACGGGGCGGGTTGAAAGCCAGCGGAAGTAGCAGGTTGGGGGCTGCCTGGCGGGGTGGGGGGACAGGGCCAAGGGTGGTTCCTTGTACTGGGGGGGAGAGGGGGCCGTGACTTCTCTAGCAAGTGAAGCACAATGTGTGACAAGAATCTACAGAACACGACTGGAAGGACAATGCCACCACTTGATGCCGGGGTGGGGGGTGGGGGGCGGAGGCAGGTGGCGGGCACACCCGTGTGCCCGGCTGCCTGGGTGGAGACGCGCCAAAGCCGCCGAGGGCGGGCGGGGCTCACACAGGCCCCTCGCCCCCCTTCCGGCCCCGCTTCCTCTCACCGGAGACGCCCGGGGCCTGCACCGCCTCTCTTGGCCTCTTCCGCCCGCGTGCCCCCAGCCGGCTTCGGGCTGGCAGGCGGTCCATGCCCAGCACCTTGTGGATCTGCCGGAATGCCACCATGCGCAGGGCGTGCTGCGGGCCACGACACGGGGCATTAGACACAAGCGGGGAGCCTGTCATCCTAGCTCCTCAAGAGGCTGAGATGGGAGGATCGCGGTTCAAAGCCAGCCCAGGCAGGAAAGTCCTCATAAGACTCATCTCCAATAAACTACTCAAAAAAAAAAGCCAGAGGTGGCGCTGTGGCTCACATGGTAGAGCGCTAACCTTGAGCAAAAGCAGTTCAGGGACAGCGCCCAGGTCCGGAGTTCAAGGCCCAGCATCGGCAAAAATCGATCCATCAATCAATTGGTCGTGTACTTTTCTTTTTTGGTGGTAGCAGGGTTTGAACTCGGAGCACTTGCTAGGCAGGCACTCTTCTACTTGAGCCACAACCCCAGCCTTTTACGTTTTTAGTTAGTTTTTGGAGTCATCTCAAGTTTTTGCCTGAGCTAGACTGGGACTGCCATGATCCTGTGTATACTTCCTGCACAGCTGGAATCACAGACTCACGCCAACATGCCCAGCGCATTGGTTCAGATGGACTCTTTTATCAACTTTTTCACTGGCTGGCCTTTAAACCCAATCCTCCTGATCTCTGCCTCACAGGTAGAAAGCAGCTGCCTGCCCTCTCTCTGAGTGCTTCTTAAGTGATCATGGGTAACACATGCCTAGAAGGATTGTGGCCTGTGGGGGAATTCCTCTGTACCGTGCAGATCACTGCCCCGTGGGCTGGTCCTGGGGAGGACCTGAGGCTCTAAGAACCCTAAAGCTCAACAACAACGTGTGCTGGAGCTGGGTGGCGGTGGCTTACACCTGTAATCCTGGCTACTCAGGAGGCTGAGATCTGGAGGATGGAGGTTTGAAGCCAGCCCAGGCGGGAAAGTCTATGAGACTCATTTCCAATTAACCATCAAAAAGCTGGAAGTGAAGGTGTGGTTCAAGCAGTAGCGTGCCAGTCTTGGCCAAAAAAAAAAAAAAAAAAAAAGCTCAGGGACAGTGCTCAAGGGACAAGCCATGAGTTTAAGTCTCAGTATGTGCTCATGTGCATGTGCGCAGGCACGTGCACACACACACACCCATCTGTGTTGGGTGGCCATCATTGGGGACCTTTCTTTCTGCGATCACCCACAGTCACCTGTGAAGCCCCTTTCTGTTCTATTACTTCGTTCTCACCGTGTTTCACGTATTGCCTGAAATCTCACTCCAGACCAAGATGGACTGGCTGTGCCCACATTCTGTGATGCCCAGCTCTGTGCCCCAGGGACCCAATGGCATGGGGGCGTGGCTTGGCACTGGCTGGCAGCGGGGCTGCCATGGGGTCCCTCAGAGCCCAGGCTCGAACCCTGCACTGGAGCAGTTTGCATCCTATGAGAAAGGGGTGTGTGTGGGGGGGAGTGTTGTGTGTGTGTGGCTGGAAGAGGGTCTCGCTGTGTAGCCTAGGCTGGCCTGGAACTCACGGTCCTCCGGCCAGGGCCTCCGGACTGCTGGGATTACAGGCGTGCCGCCCACCGAGGGGGCAGTGTTTTGGGTCTTGTGGATAGTCAGTCAACTGGAATGGTCACACTAGCAGAACCTCAGGGTCTGGGACTCATCCCTGCCACGGCCAGCCGTGGCCCTGAGCAGCCGGCCCAGCCCAGAGCTGGGAGCAGACCCTGGAGGGCTGCTGCGTGGCTCATCCTGCCCTGGCCTGGTGCTCGTACCTGGGCACTGGCCGTCACATCTTCCCGCTGCTGGGGAGTCATGGACTCCAGGGCGTCCGTCTGGTCTTTCTCACAGGGGTCCTGGATCCCCGGCCCACCTGTGGGAGGGAAGAGCGGGCTCAGAACGGGTCGAGGACGCCTGTGGGGGTGCCCAGTGGTGGGACGGGGCGAGGCTGCTCTTCCCCACCAGGGGAGCTCTGGTCCAGGGGGGAGGAAGAGTCTGCACTCTGCCCAGGGCACCTGTGACCCGTCTCCCCTCCTCCTCCTTCCCCAATCCACTGGACCTAACCTATGTCTGACTTCAGCTTATTTCCCTGGGGAAAAAATAGCCTATTTATTCAAATAAATTTGAATCGGGCCACTAGCTGGCCACTGTCCAAAAAGACAGGTGCTCAGTGCTGAGGGCAGGGGGGGCAGGGGAGGGGGGGCACAGGGCAGAGTCCCAGTCCGGCCGCTTGCAGTCCCGCCCCACCAGTGGGCATGTCCACAGCGAGCCCCGCCCCACCCCCATGAGGTCCCGCCCCCAGCCCTCCCCTCTTTGGTGGGCACTGACCTGGCAGGAGCGTGCCTGTGGCCACACATTCCAGGACCCGCCGCACGGCGTCCCCAGGGCTCAGGGGCTTGGCGGCGCTGCTCAGGGCCTTCTCCACCAGCAGTTCCATGGCCTGGCAGGGGGTGGAGGACACGGGGGAGGGGGAGATGCTTGGAGGCAGGGGTTGGGGGGGGAGTCCAGGGGTCTTGGGGCACGAGGCCCCTTTGGGTTTCTCTCTTCCCTCCTGCCACCCTCAGAGGCTCCCCCCCTGCTGGGGTGGGGATGGGTGTGGAGGTGGCCCCCGGGGACCTAAGTGTGTGTGTGTGGGGGGCAGGACCCTGGTGACAGCACGTGACATGGCCACTGTGCCCTCCACAGGGTGGACTAGGTGTTTTCCCCGGGCCTGGACAGTCTCTCAGACCCTGGCCTAGCAGCCGGGCTTTGGGCAGGAGGGTGGATGCCAGCGAGGGGTGGATGGAGTAGGGGGTGTTAGGGCCGCAGGACCCCCTTTGTGGCTGTGGCCCAGCGCCCCGACGCCTGCGTGTCACCTCCCTGCTCACCTGTGCTTATTTTTTTAATTTTTATTGTGAACATACTGTACAGAGGGGTTACAATTACATGGGCAAGATAATGAGTTCACCTGTGTTTATTTACACGGCGGCCCATGCTCATCACAAGCTTGGGGTTTGGGACAATGACGGTCAGACGAGGCTTGGGGGGGGCCCAAGGCTCTCTCTGTCCCCCCCCTCCCACCCCCAGGGCCTTGGGGACTCCCTCACCCTCAGTCACCTTCCCTGCTACAGCTCACGCCGGCCCCACAGGAATAGAGGGACAGGGAGTTCAGCTCGGGAGTCAGTCCCTTGTGTGTGGGGGTCCTCTTTTTTGGGGGGGAAGGGGTTCTGAGCCTCCCCAGCTGCCTTACCCAGGCTGGCAGGGCTGCCCAGGTGGGCAAGCGCCGGCACAGGTCCCGCAGGACGCGGATGACGATGACACAGGGCTGCAGGCCGCTGGCTCTGGCCTGCAGGGGGAGAGGAAGCTCAGGGTTAGCTGCTGGGCACGGACTCAGGGCTCCCTCCCTCCAGGGGGGCAGCTGGCCCTGATCTGAGGGGGAAGCCTGCGGGGGAGAGGACAAGAGGGGAGAGGGTCACCGGCCGGGTGAGCCTCAGGTTGCTGGCCAGCGGTGGCCCCCACCGCTTCGTGTGTCACGCAGTCCAGCAAGGACCAAAGTCACAATGTCAGGTGACTGCTCTCAGCAACCACTTCCGGCCAAATGAGCAGACAGCGGCGCTCAGGGTCCAGGCCAAGGCAGGGGCCGCCTGGAGTGTGGTTTTATTTTTTTTGCGGGGGGGCAGTCTCCCCTTCACCTCTCACCTGGAACCACTTGGCGTGGCGGAGGGCAGCCAGAGACTCCAGGCATCTCTCCTGACTCAGGATGTCGTCCGGCTCATCCTGAGGATCCTCCACTCCTTCTAGAAGTGGAAGGGAGTAGGCAGGGAGGCCCGCAGGTGCTGGAGAGGGGGGAGGGCGCCCAACCTTCTCCGTTCCAGCCTGGGGGAGGGCAGCTCTGGGATCTGGGGACACTTGATCTTGACCTGTCACCGTGAACCCTCATGGTAGGGCCAGAGCTCCTGATAGAAGCAGTGTGTGTGTGTGTGTGTGTGTGTGTGTGTGTGCACATGGAGGCGGGGGGGGGGGGAATCCCCTGCAGTGCAGGGAACGTGGAAGTGTGAAACCCTGGATGTGGCCTGACTTCTAGAAAGTTCCAAGAGCATCGTGGCACTGGATGGAGGATATGGGTGACCGCAATGCGTTGCTGTCCTTGTAGGCTCTGGGAGAACTGTGGCCCCGTCCCCCCGCCTCTCCCGTTATTGGGTGCAGGGATGCATGCTGGTCGTCTCAGCACTGAGGGAGACTGAGGCAGGAGGTGTGGGGGAGGCCCCGGGGACACAAAGGTCCTGGAAGGCTGCTGTGGTGACATCCTTCCAGGATGGAGGCAGAAGTGGTTCCAGGCCCTTGTACTGGGGCAGAGGGGGATGGGGAGGTGTGTGTGGGGTGCACCTTGGTTGGCAGAAGGGTCTTCACGCATCAGGGTCGAAGTGATGGACACGGTGACTTGTATCCTGGGCTCCTCGCAGGAGGAGATGACCACATTGTCTTCCGGGTCAGAGGAAATCTCGTACTTGTCCTCGGCCAAAATCTAGGTGTCAACGCAACACCAGGCAGTGTTACTTCAGCTCAGGGTCCCCATGCAGACGGATGAGGCCGAAACTGGGGTGCGCATGCTCATCTGCCCCCCACCACTTGCTGCTAGGTGCTGGGCCCCGCTTCCTAGCACCTGGCACTCCTGTGTGACTCAGATACAGTCCTAGCCCTCCAGGGGTGCACGTTAGGAGCCTCCCTATGTAAAGAGTGCCAGCAACTCAACAAGATAAGCAATCAAATGATAAATATATAGGCAAATGAACTGAGATAGTTGGTTAAAAAAAAAAAAAGACACAAAAATGACCTGTGCAACCTTTTACAAGGCAAAAATGAATGCCATGGCCAGAGAGAAGCAAATCAAATCGACAGTGAGGTGCCACTGTCACTTATGTAATGAGTCGGGCTGTGTGCCGTCCGGCCTCTAGTTCCCTGTCCCCTCCTTCCATGCTGCCTGCATTCACTCCTGAGCCAGGCCTCCCTCAGTTACATCTCCCTCCCGGTTCCTGGGCCCCTCCTGTTCAAGGCCTTCTGCAGAAAGGCAGCCCACTAAGGGCACCATTCACACACAGGGCAGAGGGGAGAGGGCACTGCTAGCTTCGTGAGGCCCTCGAGCTATGAGTTCCCAGCAAGCCAGGCCTGTACCTGAGCCTTCTTTGCAATATCCATTTTTTGGGGGGGAGGGGAGAGGTTGGTCATAGGTCTTGAACTCTGGGCCTGGGCGCTGTCCCTGAGCTCTTCAGCTCAAGGCAAACGCTCTACCACTTGAGCCACTTGAGCACCCCTTCCAGTTTTCTGGTGGTGAATTGGAGATAAGAGTCTCAGCCTCCTGAGTAGCTAGCATGACAGGCGTGAGCCACCCGGCACCTGGTGCAGTATCGATTTTATTGTGTGGTAGGCTCAGGGACTGTGTGATGAAGTCACTGACATCGGACCATGTCACAGCCCTGCTTCAAACCCTCGACAGTTCCCACTTCCCTGAGAATGCCGTCCTGTCCCTTTGCACGGCCTTCAGGCCTGGCTTGGTCCAGGGCCTCATCCCTTGCACTCACCTCTCCTGTTCTGCCTACAGCCTGGGCAGGTGCTGGTCCTTCTGTGTAGAATACCAACCTCCCTCAGACTTCAGGTCATCCTGTCCTCTGCTAGGGAGGGACCCTGTCCCCAGGGCCTCCCCGCTCTCCCCATCTGTGATCTACCTGGTGTTAAGTTCTTCACAGAAGGTCAAGGGAAGGTTGGGGTGCCAGTGTAGTAACTATCTACCCTGAGGTCTGTCTAGCTCCCATGAGTAACCCCTGGAGAGGAGGGGTGTTTCCAGGCCCTGAGGTTAGACAGAACTGGAAGAAGACACAGCTCTGAGATTGGGTTGTTTTCTCTGGGATTGAACTCACTCGTTCGGCTGGAATTCTATCCCTCAGCTGCGTCTCTCACCCTTTTTGCCTGAGTTTACTATTATTACTATGATTATTATTATCATTGTTGTTGTTGTGTCACTTCTGTGCTTAAACTCAGGTCCTGGGCACTGTCCCTGAGCTTTTTTTTGCCCAGGGCTAGTATACTCCCATTTGAGCCACAGCACCGCTTCTGGCTATTTGGTGGTTAATTGGCGAGAAGAGTCTCATGGATGCTGCTGTCCAGGCTGGCTTTGAACTGTCATCCTCAGATCTCAGGTTCTAAGAAACTGGGATTACAGGTGGGAGCCACCAGTACCTTGATTACTATTACTATTATTGTTTTCTGTGTGACAGTTTGGGGATTGAACTCAGGCCTGGGCGCGATCCTTGAGCTCTTTTGCTCAAGGTGAGCGCTCTACCACTTGAGCCACAGCACCACTTCTGGTTTTCTATTAGTTTATTGGAGATAAGAGTCTCATGGACTTTCCTGCCTGGGCTGGCTTTGAACCATGATCCTCAGATCTCAGCCTCCTGAGTAGCTAGGATGACAGGCGTGAGCCACCAGTGCCTGGCTTAAAAAAAAAAAACGATGCTGCATTCACACCTGGCAGGATGTGAGGGTTGTTTGGGAGGGAAAGGATCATGGAAGAAGGGCACAGCAGTATGGCCACCCTTACCAGGAGCTGCTCAGGCAGCCTCTCTGCGATCTCCTGCACCAGGGCACGCGTGGGCTTCTGGGAGCAGAGAAGGGCCAGCTTCACGCTCCGGTCCCCCCGAAGGACGAGGCCTTTCGCCAGGATGCCGACACGCATGACGCCTTTCAGGGCCCGAGGGCCGCTGTGGAGACAGAGCCAGAGATGCACCATCAGGGCAGGGGAGCCTCGGTTTCCTCATCTGTCAAGTGAGACTCTGGCCCTTCTGACAGGGCGTTCCCCCCCCTCCATTAGGAGGGAGTGAAAGTTATGCCAGGTCATTGTGTGCACACAGGTCATTGTGTGCACACAGGTCACTGTGTGCACACAGGTCATTGTGTGCACACAGGTCATTGTGTGCAAGGGACAGTGATGTTGGAATCCACAGATTTCTCCCCCGCCGTCCCCCAGCATGCTCTGTGGCCTGTATGACATCTGTGGGTGACTTGAGCCATAGCTCCATTTCTGGCTTTTTCTTGGAGGGGGTAATTTATTGGAGATAAAGAGTCTTATGGACTTTCCTGCCTGGGCTGGCTTTGAACCACTGATCCTCAGACCTCAGCCTCCTGAGTAGCTAGGATTATACGTGTGAGCCACCAGCGCCCGGCTCAAGGGTTCATTTTGTGCTGGGCTAACTTGGGTGGAGGACACTCGGGCGCCCATGAAGACACGAGGGTGGGGGTGGGGAGGACGCCTGTGGTGACCTGAGGCCTGGACACCCCAATGGCTCCTGCCAGGCCCCTCTGAGTGTGGGTCCATGTGTGTGAATTGTTCCCATAGGCACATCTACAGGATGGAGAGTACATCTGTGGGTCTGTTAAACTAACAGGGGGCAAGGGTTCAATGGGGCTCAACTTTTGGTGTGGGAAGATGAGTAAGTTCTGAGATGGATTGGGAGGGGGTGGTGGCTGCACAGCCACGTGACCGTGACAAATGACACCCAGTGATATACACTTGAATGAGTCTGGCACCAGTGGCTCATGCCTGCAATCCTAGCTATTCAGGAGGCTGAGAGGGGAGGATCGCAGGTGGAGACCAGCTGGGAAAGAAAGTCCATGGGGCTCTTATCTCTAATTAACCACCAAAGTGGAGCTGTGGCTCAAGTGGTAGAGCGCTGGCCTTGAGTGAGAAAGCTCAGGGATGGCTCCCAGGCCCACGTTCAAGCCCCAGTATATACTTTCTCTCTCTCTCTCTCTCTCTCTCTCTCTCTCTCTCACGCGCACACACACACACACAGAGTTAAAAACAGCTGGGGCGTGGCTCAGGTGGGAGGAGAGTATCTCACGTGGGATGGCTAGTGGTAGAGTGATTGCCTAGAAAGTACCAGGCTCTGAGTTCAAATTCCAATGAAACCAAAAAGAAAAGTTAAGACGAGAACTTTTAGGTGGTGTACATTTTACCGCTAAAGAAAGGAAATGAAGATGACGCTGCTACCCAGGGAGGAAGGGCTTGGGAGAGCTGAGCTCCCCAGGCCATCGAGTCGTGTGGTAGGTATGACCTGAGGACTCTGCCTGCGTCCTTAGGGCTGTGGCTCATGTGGATGCGGGTGGATTGTGGCTGGCTCTGTGACGGCTCGCGACGTGGGGAGTCGGGGTACCGTCTCCCCGGCTTCCCTCTGCTCACGAAAAACAGGTTCTGCAAAATGTCAGCTTTCTGTGTCCTTCCTTCCTTCTTTCTTTCTTTCCTTTCTCCCTCCTCTTCCTTCTTCCTTCCCCCTCCCTCCTTCTCTTCCTTCGCCACTTCCCCTTTCTCTTCCTCCTTCCTTCCTTCCTTTCTCTCTCCTTCCTTCCTTTCTTCCTACCTTCCTTCCTTCCTTTCTTTCTTTCTCTCCCTCTTTCTCTCTTTCTTTCTTGTCCGTACTGGGGCCTGAACTCAGGGCCCGGTGCTTTCCCTTGGCTTTAATGCCCAAGGCCGGTGCTCTTGGGCCTAAGCCACAGCTCCCCCTCCAGTGCATTTGTGTTTTTGGGGGTGGGGTCTCCATGTGCTGTCCAGGCTGGTCCCAAACTCCTTGCTCATGCCATCCCCCATCTCAGTCTTCCAAGCGGTGGACTGCAGTCACTGTGTGTCTCTGGGGACCTGTGGCGTGGGGACCCTGGCTCACGGAGCAATGAGGACTGGAACCTGGCTTTGCTCTGGGGGGGGTGGTGGTGGTGGTGGTGGCATTACCTGTGTTCATAGCCCTCCTCCTCTGCCCTCTCCTGCTCCTCCTCAGCTAGCATGTCAGACACCATGCGGAGGGCCCGTTCCACGTGGGACACGGTCTTCTGGATGGCTTCCAGTTCCTCCTCCGTGGGGTAGATAGTGGCGTGCTTGCCCATGACGTGGCGGTCATCACTGGACTCCGGCCGGCGCTTGGGCTGGGGGGGAGGGGAGCCTCTGTCAGTGGGTCTCATACGAAGGGCATGGGGGATGGGGGTATGGGACAAAAGGGCCAGGCTGTGTCCTAGTGGTGGACAGCAATCAGAAGACACAGAAGGGGCCCTGGGGCCAGGCTGGAATGAAGGAGCCACAGCAGGTGGACAGCAGTGATTGGAGGTGAGGTATCCAGCTCATGGGGGGTGCCGTGGCGGAGCCTGAGAGCCGTGGGGTGGGGTGGTGGAGCAGAGGCCTGAGCCTTGCTGACTCAGGGGCCTTGGTCTGAGTGGGGGGGGCGGTCTGGTGCTTCCCCTTTGGTCCACACCAGAGGTAGGGTGCAAATTGAGTCTCCCTCACATCCAGCCCAGAGTCCAAGCCACAGAATGCCACCTCTCCCTACACCTCGAAGCCCAGGAGGAGATGGGGGTCTCTCAAGAATTGGGAGACATTTCACACGGGCACCCGGCACCCACCTGACGTGGGGCTGAGGGCGTGGCCTGGCTGCTGGTACTGGGCCCCGGGGCCCAGGACGGTGCCGCGGCGGGCAGCTCCTGCTCCGGGGGCTGCGGCTCCTCCGCCCGCTTGCAGCGCTCTTCATGATCCCTGCGGGGACCAGAGGGAACCGAGGGCTGGGACGCTGCCCTGGGGCCCCTGGTGTGGTGGGCAGTGCCTGGCACTGAGGGTGCTTTGCATGCTGCCTGCTTGTGGGAGACTGAGGCAGGAAGGCCAGAGGTTGGCGGCAGCCACGCCCTGGGGGCATAGAAGAGGCCTTGGGCTGGACCACTGTGCCGTGGGACCATTCTGTGGCCTGCCCTGCTTGGGTTTGCTGAGGCCGGGCGCTGGGAAGGCAGACATTGTGCAGGAGCACGCTGAGGGGCTCTTGAAGGGTGGGGCAAAGTGTGTGGCAGTCAGGGAGCATCAGAGATGCTGGAGGGAGGGAGACAAGGGGCCCCAGGCTCCCGTCCATGACTGTCCCCCCCGCCCCACTGTCCACTGTCCAATGCCTGGATGGACTTGGGTCTGAGCTAGGCTGGGGGAGGGGAGTGGCCCCACACGTGTGCTGGGTGCTGTGGCCAGGCGTGTGCGTGCGTGTGCGTGTGTGTGCGTGGGGGACTGCGGGTACCTCAGGTCCATGCGCCAGCGCTGTCGCATGTCCTCCAGCTTCTTCTGGGTCACCTGCCTCTGCCGGTGCAGCTGCTCGGCCAGCGCCTTCTGCAGGCGGACGTTGGGCCCCGAGGCGATGGGAAGGCTGGGGTCCACTTTCCTCTGCAAAGGCAAGGAGGCGGGGTTACCCAGGGAGGCCCCTGGCTGCTGCCCTCCGGCTGCTCTGCACCCTAAAGGGAATAGGGGTCAGTGGGTACTCAGGGGAGCAAGCGTCAGGATGACGCAGCTCACAGCAGTGGCACGTGAGTGGTCTGCGTTTCCGACTAGGGGCCGGGACAGGATGGTCACAGGCCTCGGAACAGCAAACGCACATCCGGAGCAACATGGCCTTAGTGACTCATGGCGCTGAGCTGAAGCGTGTGCGCAGCCCGTGGCAGCCGCTGTGCCACGGGTGCTGTGTGGGGCTGTGTCGGTGAAGAGCGCGGTGGTTGTGGAAGGGAGCTTGCTGACGATCCAGTAACACGGCTGCCCCCAAAATCACACAGCAAGGGATGAAACCAGCTACTGGGACCATCCAAAGGTTTCTTATGGAGTTGGCCGCCCTCCCACCTGCTTTATAAATCTGCTTCTAAGTTTTCTGTGTGGCCAGATTTGAAGATACTTTCCAAAATAGATACCAGCTGGGCGCTGGTGCCTCACGCCTGTCATCCTAGCTACTCAGGAGGCTGAGATCTGAGGACTGTGGTTCAAAGCCAGCCCAGGTAGAAAAGTCCCCGTGAGATTCTTATCTCCAATGAACCACCAGAAAACCAGAAGTGGTGCTGTGGCTCAGAGTGGTAGCACCCAGGCCCTGAGTTTGAACCCCACAAACAACAACGATATAAAACAGATACCATTGATTCACATACAACCCACCCATCTACCTGCTCATCCATCCATTTGTCCATCTGTCTGTCCATCCACTTACACACTCTATTCACCCTCACCCTTCCTCCTTTCCTTCCTTCCTCTTCCCTTTCTTCCTTACCTTTTTCCCTCCCTCTCTTCCTTCCGTCCATCTATGTATCCATCCATCCATCCCTCCCTCCCTCCCTCCCTCCCTCCCTCTATCCACTGATCTGTTCCTCCATCTATTGGTCCCTTGGTTCCTGATTCTTGTGTAGGCAGTGGATGAGGGGCTGACCCAGGACATGGGTATGGGTGTGTGTGTGTGTGTGTGTGTGTGTGTGTGTGGTAACCACTGCTTCTGAGGAGGAGCAGGAGGGGCTGAGAGGCAGCATCCACAGCTAAAGGAGCCAGGGTTGATGGTGCCCACCAAGCTATGGTGCTTAGCAGCTCTGCAGTGCAGCACTTTGGAGAACAGGCAGGTCTAGGGCGCCCTCCGCAGAGCTGGAGCAGAGAGGCTGGGGCGCAGTGGCCCATGGGGCCTGGGGGTGTCACCCAGCGCTCTGCTCACATGAAGATGCTCCTGGAGATGTCGCATGGAGACGCCATGATGAAGAACACAGAAGTTCTCCCCCCCCACCCACCCAGAGAAGAGACTCAGGCGCAGAGGTGGGTGTCTGTTCCAGCTCCCCGCTAGGCCCCTGGGATGGTGCTTTGCACCCCCAATGGACACACCCTGTACTGCAGCCGGTGGCGCCGCCCGGTCACATGCATGTCCTTGGCATTGAGATCGTTGAAGTTGCATTCGCACAGCTTGCAGCGGAAGCGAATCAACTTCCCTTCATCATTGCACACCTAGGACACGAAACATGGTGGAGACATTGGTCGGGTGGCATTGTGCCCCAGCTCGATGCTGCTCCTGTGTGTTTCCCCCACTGATCCACCTGGAGGGAATGGCCACCGTCCCGGGAGGCTGTCCTGGGGCCCAGCCTCTGCCCACCATTCGCCCTCTGTGGTCTCTACCCTTCCTCTGTATCTGATCTTAACTCAGCCACACACTCTACCTCCCCCCTCTTTTCCCCCGGTAGCCCAGTCTTAACTGTTGTAACTGGACAAAATGCCAGATGTAGCCAGACACCAGTGGCTCACGCTTATAATCCTAGCTACTCAGAGGCTGAGATCTGGGGATCGTGGTTCTAATTCAGCACGCTCATGTGCATATGGGTGCGGGGACATACACGTTGCCAGCCTGGGGCTGCACTGAGTATTCTAGCATTGGCAATGCTTATAGAGCTACACAAGGGGACAAGGTCTGGAAATCTCCCCTTGGGGTGGGGTTCGGGAAGCTCTCAGAACCTGACCTGAGCAGGTCCTGGCTGGCACTGGGGCTCTGCTGCCCATGGCCGCTGCCTACCTCCTCCACGAAGTCGGTGCCCACTGGCTCTGCCTCCCAGCAGTCCCTCGGGGCAGGCTCGGCATGGCCCCCTCGACCTGCATTGGGTCTCTCCGCATTGGGTCTCTCCGCATTGGGTCTCTCCACGTTAGGTCTCCCCGCCTGGGAGTGCGATTCAGAAGATCCTGGAAAGGGACAGCTGTGTGACCCTGGCTAGAAACAACCCGGGGCCTCCTCCATCCCTCCCTCCCAACCCCTGCAGCTGGGCTTGCCCTGGGCCAGCTGATAAAGATTCCACATGGAGTCAGCCGTGTCAAAGCACAATGAATGGGGTGAGGGAGGCCTACAGCGGCCAGGCTCTGTAATGGGAGTTGCAGAATGATCACGAGGACTCGGGCTGCTGGCCTCAGCAAGTGGCCAGGGGTCTGTTCTTCACACAGGAGCCGTGACACTCACCTCGAGGGTCCGTCACCTCTGAAAGCACCTGTGAACTTTATTATTATTAATAGTAGTATTTTGTGCCGGTCCTGGGGCTTGAACTCAGGGCCTGGGTGCTACCCTGGAGCTTTTGTGCTCAAGGCCAACGTTCTACCACTTGGAGCCACAGCTCCACTTTTTGTTTTCTGGTGGCAATTGGAGATAAGAGTCTCAACAACACTTCCTGTCTGGGGTGGCTTTGAACTGTGATCCTCAACTCTCAGCCTCCTGAGTAGCTAGGGTTATGGGTGTGAGCCACCAGTGCCAGGCTTCAAAACAGCTTTCATGGGGTTCTGGCTCACAGGAAAGCTCCAACTTTTCCTTTGTTTCCAGAAACCATGGCACCAGACCTTGTGCACGGAGATCAGACAGGTCCATCTTATCCATCGTTTATCCCCAAATGCAAGTTGATTTGTTGCTCAGTCTTTGTTTATTTGTTTATTGGTGTTGATTGGTTGGCTTGGTTATTGTAGGTGTTTTGATTTGTTTTGAGACAAATAGCCTAGGCTGCCTGAAACTCATGATCCTCTGCCTTAGTCTCTCATGTGCTGGGGTTACAGGTGTGTACCACCATGTCTAGTCTTATATCTGTTTTTGCGTAGCTTGGACATACTTTCATGACAGCTAAGGCCAATTTGAGTCCATGATGTGGAGCCCTGGGTTTGGGTAGCTAGCTGGCTTGCAGAAGCCACCAGGGTATAAGGTCCCTCTAGTCTTGAGTTAATCTGCCAGGAGACAGTGGGTAGACCAAAGGTCATACCGTCCCTTAAGGCAAATTTAGGTGGCCTCTGGAGAGAGAAATTTCTTTATCAAAGCTCCTTGCTGGGTGTGGCGGCCGTACCTGTAATACTAGCCCTAGACAAGGGCTGGAGGATGGAAGGTTTGAGGTCAGCCTGGGCTCCACTGCCGTAGCCTGTCCTCAAACCAATCAACCAAGAGCTGGGGGGGATATTCAGTGCTTGCTTAGCACGTGCAAGGCCCTGGGTTCTGTCCCCAGCACCTCCCCCGCCCTCCCCCGAAAAAACCCCCCACAACAACACCCAACCAGACAAACAAAAATAATCCATGCCGCTATTCATCTAGGAAACTGGTTGCTGAAGGCAAACATAAAATGTGCGCTGGGTTCCCCACCCACGTGGGAATTCCGTCTCCACAGCCAGCTGAGGAGCTTGGGCCAGGGATGTGGGCACAAGCACACCATCCACTAGGGGGAGGAGCTGGGAGGCACAATGGGGTAATGGGCCAGGAGCTGTCAGCTGGGTGAGGGAACCTCAAAACTCCACTGGGGAGCCAGTGGCTCCTGCCTGTCAGTCCAGCTACTGAGGAGGCTGAGAGCTGAGGATTGAAGCCAGCCCGGACAGAGGAGTCCATGAAATTCTTGTCTCCAATGAACCAGCAAAAAGCCATAAATAGAGCTACAGCTCAAGGGGTAGAGCACCATCCTTGAGCACAAAAAACATCAGGTTCAAGCCCTGTGTACACACACACACACACACACACACACACACACACACACACACACACACACTTCTAGCCTCCTATCCAATCTGGATCTTAAATTCCTGCCCGAGACCACGTGGTCCCTGGAACACGTGTACAAATCTAGGCAACGCAATTGGAGGACGGCGCGGGCACGAGGGGCAGGCTGGACATGCACGTGCATGCACTGGGAGTATCGTGGCGATTCCTACCGTTGTGCCGGGGTGCCTGGCCCCTGGCTGGCCTGCTGGGATTGAGCCCGCTGGAGTGGGCTTCACCAGGGGCGCCCAGTTCACGGGTGGAGGTGGAGTTCCTTGGCACGGGCTCAATGGTGGGAATCGGCTTCCCCAGCCTGGTGTGCAGCTTGTAGACCTGTTAACACATGCCACGCCTATCAAGAGCCACCTTCAGTACCAGGCAGGGCAGCCTGAGGGTGCGCAGGGGAGAGGTGAGGAGTGCAGTGGCTTTGTCCTGGAGCAGGGGTGCAGGGGGGGAGGAGGGGGCAGAGGGGAGGGCTCACTCTGAATTTCCTCCCCACTCTCTGCAGAAGAGCCCTTGCAATGATTTTCTTAATTCCAGTAATACTCTTCCTCCGACTTCATGGTACTGACAAGCCTCTGCCTGTGGCGTCTTTGCCTCTTGGTGCCCAGGCCCAGAGAGGCCTCAGCAAGTGTGTGTGACTGACGTGGGGTTAGGGGTTGCCAGCTAAGATGGATGCATGCACAGGATCCTGGGAGATGGTAAGTCTGGGTAAGAAGTGCACATAGCTGGGCATGGGGGTGAACACCTATAATCCCAACCCTCAGGAGGTGGAGGCAAGAGGCTTACAGCTTTGAGGCTAGCCTGGTCTATATATACCAGTCCCCTGTCACAACCACCTTGTCTCTCCCTGTCCCCCAGCAAAAAAGGCCCAGGTACTAGTGGCTCACACCTGTAATCCTAGCTATTCAGGAGGACTGAGACTTGAGGATCACTGTTTGAAGCCAGTCTGGGTAGAAAAGTCTGTGAGACTCTTATCTCTAGTGAACCAGCAAAAGGCTAGAAATGGAGCTGTGGCTCAAGTGGTAGAGCACCAGCCATCAGTGAGAAAGATAAAGGACAGTACCTAGGCCCTGAGTTCAAGCCCCGGTACTGGCACATACACTCTCATATACAACAGACAAATAATGTGCGCAGGTCTGGGTATGAGCTGGCCATGACCCTCATGCGCTTCCGGCCCCCTCCTGGCCTCTGCCGTCCATGCCAACTACCATGTCAGACATGACTGCCAGCTCTGAGTCTTTGACTCTCATACCTCAGATCTGTCCTCAACCCCACGTAACCGAGACCATGTCACCCCCAAATTATTTCCAGAACAAGTCCCAACCTGGGGCTGGTCCAACCCCCCCCCCCCCCCCCCCCCCCCGCTCACCCCAACCACCAACCACACTCCACTTGCTGCCGGGGCTCCTGGTTTCCAATCTCTCCCATTCTCTGTGCCACCTAGCTTAATTTTTCAGGGGTTCACCCTGGTACTAGGGATTCTGCCCTGAGTTGGGCCAGAGACTGAGGCCCGGGGTGAACCTAGGAGTGAATGGGGGGAGAAGCTAGGGACAGATTGGAAGTGGAGCCCCTATGCAAAGGCCCAGGGGCAGGAGGATGTGAGGTAGGTGGGCCTCCAACACCTGCGTGTTTGTTGTTGGGGAGTGGGACAGGGCCTGCTCAGTGAGCAGCTGTACCTAGGCAGATGTCCCGTGTGTGTGTGTGTGTGTGTGTGTGTGTGTGTGTGTATGTGAGTGTGTGTGTGTGTGTGTGTGTGTGTGTGTGTGTGGTGGTGGCCCGGGGGGTGGGGGTGGGGGGTTCTTTCCTTCACTACACAGGTGAGCCCGCCACACCCACCCTTCAACAGTGCTGCCACTTGGGGGCGCTGTGCCACTGCCATTTCCAAGGGGCCCGGGTTCCTTCCTACCTTCTTGTGCTTAGCTCCCCGGATGTGGGCGGCGTAGGCGTCCGCCCCGGTGCAGGACACAGAGCACAGGTCACAGTGCAGCTGGCCCTGCACAGCGCCGCTGGACTGGGCGCCCGCCCTCTGGGCCGCCTCCTTCTTCCGGTGCCTCTGTCCTTCCAGGTGGTCCCGGTAGGTCTGCGGTAGAGGGGGAAGGAGGCCTCAGTGAGGGGTCACACACATCTGGCAGGAGCCCAGGAGAGACAGGAGGATAGCACCCCCCCCCCCCTCCCCGCCACCTGCTGGTGCTGGAGAAGTGTAACTGTCACTTTTTATTTTTCCTTTGGTGTCAGTCCTGGGGCTTGAACTCAGGTCTGGGTGCCCTCCATTCGCTTTTTTTTTTGGGTCCGGTCGTGGGGCCTGAACTCTGGTCCTGGGCGCTGTCCCTCAGCTCTTCAGCTCAAGGCAAACACTCTACCACTTGAGCCACAGCGCCACTTCTGGCTTTTTCTGCTTATGTGGTGCTGAGGAATGGAACCCAGGGCCTTGAGCATGCAAGGCAAGCGCTCTACCACTGAGCCACCTTCCCAGCCCCTTTTTTTTTTTTTAAGTTTTTAATTTTTATCCTCCAGGTTGGTTGCTCTAACACTTGAGCCACAGCTCCACGTCTGGCTTTTTCCTGGCTAACTGGAGATAAGAGTCTCACAGACTTCTCCTTCCCTGGGCTGGCTTTGCGTCACTGTCCTCAGATCTCAGCCTTGTGAGCTGCTAAGACCATAGGCTGTGACTGTCACTTTTATTAGACTCAGAAGCTGAGGCTGAAAGGCATAAATCAGGTTTCCTCTTTTCTAACAATAGAAAGCATCCTTGTCTCAGCACACTTTTAGCTTAGCAACAGGAGGTGGTGGTGAAAGAATGCCTGTCTTTCTCTTACAGGACCTCAGATCCCAGCTGCCTACAGACATGGCCACTGCCCTGTGCTTTCTAGGCACCTGCCAATACACTGAGGGACTCCACGTGAGAGCCACAGGTGGCCACAGCCCACACAGCCCCCATCTGCTGGGCTGAAAATATCTGCTGGGTTCAAAATATCTACTGGCCCAGCTCTGGTGGAATCCCGGCTCCCGGATCTATTCTTTACAATCCTGGAGAAAGAGGGATGGCAGCCCCCACACACCTCACACCAGGCCCCAACATGCTCTGACCATGCCCGGGGTGGACACTGGAGAGAATCTTATTCCAGGCACACATGGGAGATCTGTGCCAATAGTAGGTTTTGGAGGCAGAGATTAGAGCAGGGAGTGGGGGCAGAAGGCAAACATTTAATTAAGTAATGCATTTTTGTTAGTTGTGGGGCTTGAACTCAGGGCCTGGGCGCTGTCCCTGAGCTCTTTTTGTCTCAAGGCTAGCACTCTACCACTTGAGCCACAGCACCGCTTCTGGTTTTCTGGTGCTTCAGTAGAGATATGAGTCTCATGGACTTTCCTGCCCAGGTTGGCTTTGAACCATGACCCTCAGATCTCAGCCTCCTGAGTAAGTAGAATGACAGGCGTGAGCTACTAGCACCTCGCTTATTTTAACAAATAAAATAAGGAGGTTCAATTCAGCTTTGTGATTGCTAGGCAGGTGCTCTGCCACTTGAGCAATAGCTTCAGCCCATTTTGCTTTAGTTTTTTTTTGGGGGGGGATAGGGTGCGGTGGGGTGATAAGGTCTTGTTTTTTGGTTGGCTTGGAATTAAGATTCTCCTAGCTAGGCCTCCTGAATGGTTGGAGATGACAGGCATATACCACCAACTCTGCATTATTATTTCTTTTCTTAGTACCAGTCCTGGGGTTTGAACTGAGGGCCTGGATGCTCTTCTTGAGCTTTTCTGCTCAGGCTAGCACCCTACCACTTGAGCCATAGTTACACTTCTGGCTTTTTGCTGGTTAACTGGAGATAAGCGTCTCAAGGATTTTCCTGCCCAGGCTGACTTCGAACCTTGATCCTCAGATCTCAGCTTCCTGAGCAGCTCAGAGGACAGGCGTGAGCCACTGGGCTCACACACCCAGCTTGGTGTGTACTTTTCTATCAGGCGAGATTCCCATGATGAAAGATAAAAACCACACCCAGAAATGAGGACAGGGGCAGGTGGGGCTGACTGGGTGGGGGTGGCAGGGGATCTGCCACAGGGCTCTGCAGTCACCAGCAGGCCCCAGGCCCAGGCTGAAACTTCTAGTGCCTTCCACAGGCTCGGGCCAGGGAGATGTGTGGTGACACCATGACGGGCCATTTGCTGGAAGCCAAGTCAGCCTCAAGGCTCACACTGCGTCTCACCTGCCCCACCAGACTGCAAAGCGATGCCACAGGGCCATGCCTGTGCTCAGGTGACCTTCCTTCCCTGGGAGCCATTTCCATGCCATCACAAACTTGATGGCAGGTCCCTCGTCCTTCTTTCACAGGTGCCAACCCCCCTGCCCTGCGGGGCCCTCCCTCAGGCCTGACCTCTGCTCAGCCCCAGGGGTCCTGGATGTCACTTGGTGGTGCGTGACTGACCTGGAGCCCCCCGCAGCTGATCTTGCAGACTTCGCAGTAGTGCAGCGGTGCCGGCCTGGGGCCCGTGCTGGCCTTCGGTCCCCTGTTTGGGAAGGGCGGCTTCTCGTTGAAGCTGCGGTTGGTGTTGTCCCGGACACCTCCGTTTCTCGAGCCGTTCCATGGGGCTGAGCCGGGACGTGCTGGTGGAGGAGGCGGCCGCCGAGAGGGTCCTGGGGGTGATGGGGGCTGCGTCTTAGGGCGCGCCAGCGGAGACTGGTGGGAGCTAGTTGACGGGTACATGGGTGCCTCGTGGCTCCGATGGCTGGGTCCTGTGGGAGAGGGAACGTGGTTTATTGGAGGTAAAAAGGCTCACAGACTTTTTTGTCCCAGATGGCTTTGAACCGCAATCCTCAGATCTCAGCCTCCTGAGTAGCTAGGATTACAGGCGTGAGCCAGCAGCACCCGGCTGCCCTGTCTTCTTTTGGAGAAAGGAAGGGCTCCCTACTCAGCCAGTGCCTTTAAGACCTGTGGCCAGCCTGGGGCTCAGGTGTCTGGAACTCACATTTAAGCCTGGGCCTGGTGACCCGCTGGGACCTTGTCTCCCCTTGCCTTTCTACCTCCTGCTTCTTCCTCTGGAGCATGGGGGACAAAGGGCCACCACACGTGTCCCCAGTCAGCTCCAGTGTGTCTCCTTCTGACCCCAGGTCCCCCATAGGTGTCTCAAGAAAGTCCCACTGAGTCAAGCATTGAGCCCTGAGTCAAGAGTCACATTCCTCAACTCCCCTAGGTCCGCAGTCTGCACTGCTGCTCCGTCACCATTCCCTGCAGAAACCCACACCCACCTGGCTGGCAGTACGGGTCTCCACGGACACCAGGCTGGTCGTCCGGTCTGTCCTTGTACTTCCGGCTGGACATGGCTGTCCCAAGCTGTAATCGTCCTGTAGAAAGGGATCAGAGAAAGAGAGCAGGAAGCAGATGAGGGTCTGGGTGAGCACAGCCCACCCATTCTCCGTGGTCATGCGTGTTTCCCACTGTGCTGTCCCACGCCAGCCCTGAGCTTGGGCCTGGATGGGGACCAGACTTGGGGACCCAGTGAGGAGCCGGGTAGACGCAGGAGGTGCCAGGCAGGCTCAGGCAGCCATCTGGGTGAGTCTGATGGCACTTGCAGCAGGCTGCTGGGTGGCGTAGGTAGAGGGAAGACCAGGTGAGGGCCAGGTGGTTACAGGAGCTGCAGGGGGAACTAGTCATGGTTACATAGGCCACTTTTGCAACTCCAGGTTGGACAGCCATCAGGGGACACAGCCCAGTGTTTGTCACTGTCACAGAAGTCCTGCTGGGTGTCCCGGTGGGGCCTGAATGCCCTTGGGAATGCCACTCTAAGTTACCTGATTCCCCCACCTTGGGGACACAAGGCTCAGAGGAAAGTTCACAGAGCAGAGGCAGTGAAGGGACTCATGCGGGAAACCCGGGGGAGTCTCCTCCACTCAGTTCTACTATGTGTATGTGTGCGCTGGTCCTGAGGCTTGAACTCAGGGCCTGGGCACTGTTCCTGAGCTCTTTCTACTCAAGGCTGGTGCTCTATCACTTGAGCCACAGCTCCATTTCTGGCTTTTTGATGGTTCATTGGAGATGATTGGTCTTAGGACCTTTCCTGCCTGGGCTGGGAATCTCCATCTTCAGTCTCCTTGTTAGGATTGTGAGCCCCAGTGCCCAGATTCCTCCACGCAATTCTAGCACATTCCCCTCCTCTCTGGGGCTGGGATGCCTGGGGGGAGGACCTGGGGGGTCCAAGGGCTGTAACCTCAGTCCTGGCTAGGATGAGGTTAGAAGCCACCATACTCCACTGGACAGTGAGGACAGACACGAATCTCACAGTGGGTCCCACCCAAGAAGCAGCCTGGAGCAAGGCCGAGGGCCGCTGGTTGCTGAAGCCATAGATAAACACAGAAGCCCAAGCCAGATCTGAATGGGCCAGTGCCAGCAACCCTGGACTCCAGCCAACCCTTTCACTAGCCACTGACACTCAGAGTAGCTTTCCGGGAGATCAGGTGCAGCTTCAAGCACTTTCTGTCAGCGAATGCACCCTCACAACAGCCTGGTGATGTGGGGCTACAGTCAAACCTGGTTTACAGATAGTTCAACTGAGGCACGATGGGTATGAACCGGCCACTCAGATAATCTGCTTGTGCACCAAATCTTTCCTTCCAACACCTGGATTCTTCTAAGAAGTCGGAAGTTTATGGATATAGCTGATTTTTCTGATGTATCAGGAGGTATGCTCAATAAACCCATTGTAAGTTAAAGTACTCTAAAGCACTTTAAAGTAGCCAGGTGTTAATTCTCATCACTCAGGCCCTAAGTTCAAGCCCCAGGACTGGCACCAAAAGAAAAGAAAAAAATTTAAAAAATGCAATAATTCCACCTAATTGGCTGAACATTCTAGCGTGGCTAGACATGCCTGAACAAAGCTCTGAGCACATATTATTCCTGAAGGAGGCAAATTCTCCACAAAGCCACTTTTTATAACCAAGTATAGAACAGAGTCTCACAGCATCTATTGGGTTTGCTGTACATGAACACGAAAACCAGAATAGATGTGTGGATCATAAATAATAATGAAAAAACTTCAGCTGGAATTGTCTCAATTCAGGGATTATCAGTTGGTTTGTCTGTTTTTTAGACAAAGCCTCACTATGTAGTGCAGGCTGGCTTAGAACTCTCGATTCTCCTGCCTCCACCTCCTGAGTCTGTGGGTGACAGGCATGGCCACCATGTCCAGTTGGATTTTTTTCCCCCTCCAGTACATGGGTTTAAACTTGGAGACACATGCTTGTTCAGCTACCTGGCTGGCAATCTACCACTTGAGCCACGCCACACACAGACCTCTCACACAGCTGGCATTTTTTGGGGGGGGGGCAGTTGTGGGACTTGAACTCGGGGCTTGGGCACTGTCCCTGAGCATTTTGCTCAAGGCTAGCACTCCATCACTTTGAGCGACAGGGCCATTTCTGGTTTTCTGGTGGTTTGAGAGGAGTCTCACAAACTTTCCTGCCTGTGCTGGCTTTGAAATATGATCCTGAGATCTCAGCCTCCCGAGTAGCTAGGATGATAGGCGTGAGCCACCAGCATCTGACTTTCTTTTTTTCTAGTCAAAGAAAAAAATTGGTCCAGCGGACTGTTATTATTTTCGGATCAGCTGGCTCTGCACCGAGGATGGTTTGTCTACTACTGGAGCTGTAGCTCCACCTGTCCAGTACAAAGACCTTTGTCCCCATCACCTTGGTCATCCTGAGAGAAGGTTCTGGGCTCCCCGCCCTGCTGCCCACACATACGAGGCCCTCCCAGGAAGAATCAGAGATGCAAGTCCCATGGAGGGGCCGATTCGGACCTGGATCTTTATCTTCAGTATCACTTGACTGGCTGCTGGCCACCGAATGCTAGGACTGAACAGGCCACTTGCCAAGGAAAGCATGAGAAAAGACAATCATTACCAATTGGGATCATGGGGGATGGTGTGCCCTGCCCCGTGGGGGAGGGGTGAGATACCATGTCAGTGCAATTGGGAGGCAAACAGATCTGGAGGCAAAGGGACTACAGGTGTGGTTCTGCGACTCTCACGGGCACTCTGGTCCCTTCCCTAACATGGCCTGGTGAGAGTCTGAAATCTCTAGACCACTAGAACAATTGACAAAAAGAAACTGTGCACTCAGCACATGTAACTTATTTTTTTGGGTGGTCCTACAGTTTGAACTCAGGGCCTCAGGCTTGCTAGGCAGGCACTCTACCACTTGAGCCATGTCCCACTTGAGCCACGGCGCCACTTCTAGTTTACTGGTGGTTTATTGGAGATAAGTCTCATGGACTTTTCTGCCTGGGCTGGCTTTGAACTGTGATCCTCAGATCTGAGCCTCATGAGTAGCTAGGATTATAGGCATGAGCCACTGGCGCCTGGCCCTACTTTGCTTTTGTTGCCCCCATGGCAGGGGGAGTCTCTCAAGACTGGGAATGAGATTCTTCTACTTACACCTCATGTGTAGCTGGGATTACAGGTGGGAGCTACCATGCTCCACTTTGAAGGGGTATTTTTGGTCTATGGCTGGTTGAATTTACTGGTGGGAACCTGGGGCGGTGGAGGCTAATTACAGAGGCCGGGCCCTGGACATTCACCTGCTTGTCATCAGCATACTTGAGACAGCTGGGAGCTTCAGTGACCACAGTGCTTTTGTTCCACCCCAGGGGGGAAAGATCTGGAAAATGGCAGGCCACATGGCAAAGGTCATGCTGAGCAGGGATAGCTGTGGAAGGCTCTACCAAGGAGCTGGGGTAGAGCCACGTGTGGAGAATGGAACATTCTCTCACCTTGGCCAGGTGCTGAGCCGGCCTCCGCTCTCCACACTGGCATCTCTGAACCCTTCTGGCAGCCGGAGGAAGTCCTCCGGAAGCCTGAGCCTTCCTGTCTCTTCCTCCTGATCATAGTCCTCCCATGGCTCCGCCAGGGGGAACCACAGTCCTTGCTCCTTCCCCCAGTGACCTCAGCTCTCACGGGTCACCGGCTGGGCCATACCTTTGGCAGGGCACAGGGTTTGTGGGTATGTGTGTAGGTGCACCTGCTTTGCAGCCAGGCCCCTCCCCGCCCTGCAGCTGCTGTGTGGACCCAGGTAGCTCCTTAGGCAGCTCTCAGAGCCAGCAGCTTGCAGGGGAAGAGGGAGGGGCATGTGGACATGCACTCAGGAGGCCACCTTTTGGTACCAAAATGGCTTATTCTTACCTAGGGAAAATAGGAGTCTGGCTCGCTGCAAAGGAAGTAATCCTCCAGCCAGCCATCACTGAGATTTATACTCTGTTCCTTAAGAGTCTCAGGTGACTGCTGATAGACTGAAAGTAGGGTATGGTTGTGTGCACACTTGTTATCTTCAAGAAGCAGAGGGATGGTGAGTTCCAGACACCAGCCTGGGCTACATAGAGCTATCTCAATAAACTAAAAGCAAATACAAAGGAAATGGTAAGGGGCTGAGGTGTTTGCTAGCACGTGGATGTCTTCAGATCCATTCCCTGGCACTGGGGAAAAAGAAAACACAGCCAGTACATTTGGAACAAAGTTTAATTTTGATTGCTACCTGTGGCTTGCCATGGCTGTTGCGCCAGCACAGAGGTAGGGGACACAAAGTATTTTATTTGTTTCGTTGGTGGGGCTGCAGTTTGAACGCTAGGCCTCATGCTTCCTAGCTTGGCACTCTGCCACCCAAGCCACACTCCCAGCTCTTTTTGGATCACATTCATTAAGAAAAAAACCTATTACTAATATATCTTAGTTGCATAAGAGGGGTTGCGTTGTGACAATTCCACACTTGCAGACATGTACTGGGTCAAACTCGCCCCTCCCTCTCCCTTACCTTCTCTACTTTCTAAAATACAGTTTCAATAGGTTTCATTGTTCTCATCGATGCAAATCCATGAATTGGATATTCATCCTCATTCACCCTGTTTATTCCTCTCCCCCTCCCTCAAGGAAAAGAGTCTGTTCTATTTTTCTTCCTGTGCACTTCCCCCCCACAGTCATGAGACCTGAACTCAGGGCCAGGGCACTGTCCCTGAGCTCTTTTTGCTCAAGGTTAGTGCTCTACCACTTGAGCCACAGAACCACTTTTTTCCCCCCTTTCTGGTGGTTAAGGGAGATAAGGCATGGATTTTACTGCCTGGCAGGCTTGGAACTGATCCTCAGATCTGTATCCTGAGTACCTAGGATTATAGGCATGAGCCACCAGTACCTGCCTTATTATTTTTGGTCGGTCATGGGACTTGAACTCTGGGCCTGGGTGCTGTCCCTCAGCTCTTCAGCTCAAGGCAAGCACTCTACCACCTGAGCCACAGCGCTTCTGTTTTTCTGGTGGTTTACTGGAGGTAAGAGTCTCATGGACTTTTCAAGGTAGCATTTGGCCTTGTTCAGGCCAGTTTGGAGTCTGATCCTCCTACTTATGCTTCTCCTGTAGGTGGGATGAAACATGCAGACATCAAAGCTGAGCCACTGGTTAAGATAGCCTCTCACAAACTTTTCTGCCCAGGGTAGCTTTGAACTTTGATCCTTGTCTCCCATGTAGTCAGGACTACTGGTTTTGTGGTGGCTTGACCTCAGGGCCTCTTATTCTCGCTTTTTGTTCTCCTGCTCATGGCTATTGCTCTACCACTTGAGCTGTGCTTCCAATTCATCTTTTGGTGATTAACTAAAGAATCTCACAGACCTTCCTGCCAATGCTGGCATGGAACCCTGATCCCAGATCTGTGTCTTGAGTACCAGGATTACAAGTGTGAGCCACCAGTGCCTGGCTTCAGAGAACTTTTTATTTTATTGGTCAGTTGTGGAGCTTGAACTCAGGGCCTGGGTGCTGTCCCTGGGCTTTATGCTCAAGGCTAGCACTCTACCACTTTGAGCCACAGCACCACTTCTGGTTTCCTGGCGATTAATCTCTGGTTCTGGGTTAAGAGGCAAAAGTGAGTGTGGAAATTCCTGGGGAGTTTGTGGGTCACCCTGTTCCCCTGTCCATCTTGGGGCTGGCTGCAGGGGTAGATGCCTCCAAGCACAAAAAGGAACACAGTGACTAAGTCATGGCGACTTGGGGGAGACCAGCTGCACCCTAAGTTCTTCTTCCTGCAGAGAATAGGAAATGGCTCCTAGTGCTCTCCCATTTGTGCACCTCACAGGCCAGGCATGAAGCTGATGAATTCTTTGTTTTCAGTGCTGGGGATGGAATATGGAGCAAGTGCTCACCACTGAGCAGCCTCCAGTCCCACAAAAATTCATCATCTTCCTTTTCTATTTTGCCATCCTGGGGATTGAACTCAGGGCCTGGGTGCTGTCCCTGAGCTGTTTTGCTCAAGGCAAGCACTCTACCACTTTGAGCCACAGCTCTACTTCTGGCTTTTTGGTGGTTCATTGGAGATAGTCTCAGGGACTTCTTTGCCTGGGCTGGCTTTGAACTAGGATTCCCAGGTCTCAGTCTCTTGAGGGGCTAGGAGTATAGGTGTCAACCAACCACTGGTGCCTGGCCTCTTTTTTCTTCTGGTGGAAAGAGCAGGCTTAATGCTTGTTAGGCAGGCACTGCACTTGAGCTGGGGCTCCAGCCTTATTCTGTTGTGTTTATTTATTGTTGCAGATCCTGGGGCTTGGCGTGAACTCTGGGCCTGGGCGTGGGCGCTGTCCCTGAGCTTCCCTTGCTCATGAGCCACAGCACCACTTCCGCTTTTTTGTTTATTAGAGATGGTGTCATGGACTTTCCTGCCCCGGCTGGCTTTAAACTGTGATCCTCAGATGGGAGCCTCCTGAAGAGCTAGGATTACAGGCGTGAGCCACCTGGCTTGGTGTACTTTATTTTTACTTTTTTGTTGGTCATGGGGCTTGAACTCTGGGCCTGGGCGCTGTCCCTCAGCTCTTCAGCTCAAGGCTAGCGCTCTACCACTTGAGCCACAGTGACACTTGCGGCTTTTTTCTTCTGCTTATGTGGTGCTAAGGAATTGAACCCAGGGCCTCATGCCTGCAAGGCAAGCATTCTACCACTGAGCCACCTTCCCAGCCCTACTTCTTCTCTTTGTCGGTCATGGGGCTTGAACTCTGGGCTTGGGCACTGTCCCTCAGCTCTTCAGCTCAAGGCAAGCGCTCTACCACTTAAGCCACAAGCCACTTCCGGTTTTCCTGTGGTTTATTGGAGATAGGAGTCTCACAGTCTTTCCTGCCCGAGCTGGGTTTGAACCACGATCCTCAGATCTCAGCCTCCTGAGTAGCTAGGATTACAAGCATGAGCCACCAGCGCCTGGCTCCTACTTATTTTTGAGATGGGTTGTTCCCCCTCCCTCACAAACTGGGTGTGCTCCTAGAAGGTCATCCTATTTATACTTTATCTTAGAGTTGGGATGACAGGTATGCATCACTATGCCCAGTTATTGGCTGAGATGGTGTCCTCTGCCCCCTAGCTGGCTTCATACCATGACCCACCCAATCTCAATCTCTCATGTATCTAGGATTATAAACATGAGCCATCATTTCTTAGGCACAAGCAAGTTTCATAGAAAAATGCAGTTTTAAATGATTTCAATTGAAAAATTTGATATGCATAATTGTGATTTTTATATTGACTAGGTTATTTATTTTTTTTTTTGTTGCCAATCCTGGGGCTTGAACACTGTCCCTGAGCTTTTTTTCTCAAGGCTAGTGCTCTACTGCTTGAGCCACAGCTCCATTTTGGCTTTTTGGTGGTTATTTGGAGATTAAGAGTCTCATGGACTTTCCTGCTAGGGTTGATGTCAAGGCATGATCCTCAGATCTCAGCCTCCTCAGTAGCTAGGATTACAATTGTGAGTCCACCATGCCCAGCTGTTTATTTACTTTGTTTGCCATGGGGTTTGAACTCTGGGCCTGGGCGCTGTCCCTCAACTCTTCAGCTCAAGGCTAGCGCTCTGCCACTTGAACCACAGCACCACTTCCGGTTTTCTGTGGTTTACTGGAGATGAGAGTCTCAGACTTTTCTACGTGGGCTGGTTTTGAACCTTGATCCTCAGATCTCAGCTTCCTGAGTATCTAAGATTACAGGTGTGAGTCACTCATGTCCAGCTTTTATTTTTTTTTTTGTTGGTTGTAGGGCTTGAACTCTGGGCCTGGGTGCTGTCCCTCAGCTATTCAGCTCAAGGCCAGCACTCTACCACTTGAGCCACAGTGCCACTTCTGGTTTTCTGGTGGTTCAGTGAGGATAAGAATCTGATGGATATTCCTGCCTGGGCTGGCTTTGAATCATGATCCTAAGATCTCAGCTTTCTGAGTAGCTAGGGTGACAGGTATGAGCCACTGGCCCCCGGCTTGAGCTCTGTTTATTTTTGAGACGGGGTCTCCCTACACAGCTCAGGCTGTCCTTGAACTTGCCCTCTTCCTGCTTCTGCCTGGAGTGCTGGGATCACAGGTATGTACATCAAGTCTGGTCACTAACATCTTTATTGAGAGCTAATTTACACCCCATCAATTCAACGACTTAAGGTGCAATATGGAGTCTAATACATTTGCAGAGTTGCATAATCACAACCACAATAATTTTTGGAGCATTCATCACCTCAGAAAGAAACCCCGGCGATGTAAAATGGTCCAGCAGCCGTGGCTCCATCTGGCAGTTCCTCAAAAGCTCAGTGGTGAACAAGTGACCCAGGTTTCTACGGAGTGACACTGACAACCGGGGTGTGGCGGCCCGCGCATGCCATATGCCACGTCACAGCAGCACGATTCACACCAGCCAAAAGGCCGAAGGAAGCAACTTGCCCGAGCACTCATGTGGTTCAGGTCTGTTTTGTTTTTTTTCCTCCAGTAAGTGATGGGAACCATTGGGGTGACTGGGAGATCTAGTACCTTTTAGGGTGCTGTGTGGACTGAGTTATGTCCCCCATATTGGTACTCTAACCCCAACGTGAGTGTATTTAGAGATGAGATTTTATTTTTGGGTACCAGTCCTGGGGCTTGAGCTCAGGGTCTGGGTGCTGCCCTTGAGCTTTTTTTTGCTCAAGACTAGAGCTCCACCACTGAGCCACAGCTTCACTTTTTTCTTTTTTGTGTGTGTGCTTTATTGAAGATAGGAATCCTATGGACTTTACTGACCCAGATGGCTTCGAACCTTGATGTTGGCCTTCTGAGTAGCTAGGATTACAGGTGTGAGCCACACCAGCTTTATTTGAGGCATGTTTTCACTGTGGTACCCAGGCTGGTCTGGAGCTCTTGGTCCCTTTGCCTCTGCCTCCTGAGTGCTGGGATGTGTGAAGGTCATTATGCCTAGCTAGGCAGGGGTCTTTAAAGAGGGGATGGAGAGGCAATGAGCTCATAGGCTGGGGGCTGACCGCATACTACTGGAGTCTCAAGAAAAGGTACCATCGCTCATGGCAGGAAGGCCTGCTTTCAAATGTTCCCCAAAGGCTTGTATGTTAAAGGCTAGAGTCCAGTGGGAGGTCTTTAGCAGAGCTGGGCCTCTCAGCTCTTCCCTGTGGCTTGTTATGTCAATGGTTTTGCTCTGTCTTGTGCTCTCAGTATGACCTCACCACATGCCTAAAATCTTTTGGGTCCGGTTGTGGGGCCTGAACTCTGGGCCTGGGCGCTGTCCCTCAGCTCTTCAGCTCAAGGCTAGCACTCTACCACTTGAGCCACAGCGCCACTTCCGGCTTTTTTTTTTTTTTGCTTATGTGGTGCTGAGGAATGGAACCCAGGGCCTCATGCATGCAAGGCAAGCGCTCTACCACTGAGCCACCTTCCCAGCCCATGCCTAAAATCTTGAGCCCAAATAAACCTTGGGTCTTTAGAAATTAATCTCAGGTGTTTTATTATAGCAATGGGAATACAGTAACCACCTGCAAACCCCAGAGAGCAGCCGGCTCTGCACACTCTGACCTTGGGCCTCAGCTTTTGCAGCTGCCAGGAAATAAATGTCTGTTCTTGAAATTGCCCCCTCCCCTGCCTGAAAATCTGGGGCACTATGCAATAGATTTCTTCTTTTTGGCCAATCCTGGGGCTTGAACTCAGGGCCCAGTACTGTCCCAGAGCTTATTTTGCTCAAGGTTAGCACTCTACCACTTGAGCCACAGTGCCACTTCCAGCTTTTTCTGTGTATGTGGTTCTGAGGAATCCAACCTAGGGCTTCATACATTCTTGGCAAGCACTCTACCACTAAGCCACCAGCCTAGCCCCACTATAGCTGTTTTAAGGGCTCACATGGGACAAGGTGTGGCTACAGCTGGTGGAGGACCCTGAGGGCTGGGAATTCATGGCTGGATTGACTGTTGGGATACCATGTTTTCTTTTGGTTGGTTGTAAGGCTTGAACTCAGGGCCTGGGTGCTGTCCCTGAACCTCTTTTGCTCAAGGCTAGCGCTCTGCCACTTGAGCCACAGCCCCACTTTGGATTTGGGTGGTTAACTGGAGATAAGAGTCTCATGGGAACTTTTCTGCCCAGGCTGGCTTTGAACTATGATACTCAGGACTCAGCCTCCTGAGTAGCTGGGATTACAGGCATAAGCCACCAGTGCCTGGCTTGGGATGCCATTTGATGGTGCTATTAGGAGGTGTGGGCCCGGTTGGATGGAGGCCACTTGGGATGTGATGCTGAGGGGTCTATCTAGTCTCTGGACTGCTGTCTCTCTGCTGGTTGCCATGAGACAAACAGCTCTGCTCCACTGTGCCCTCTGCTATGGTACCCTGCTTGCCTTGGGCCAGCTGAGGTCTCTGAAACTGTGAGAGAAAGTCAGCCTTCCCCACCCCCACCCGTCCACCCCGAATCCTTCTTTTTGGCATTTGTCTCTTCCCCTGGGAACTAAAACTCCATTACTTGTCTGTGGATTAACTTTTTCTGGCTTTCCTCTCTATGAAGTCACAGAACACCTTGCCTTCTGTGTCTGGTGTATAGATGGTGTCTCTGAAGGTGTGGAGATTAGAGGTAGTCCCAGGGAGGGCAGACTGCGAGGGGCAACAGGAAGAACCAAGATGACAACTGTTCTGGACCTTTGATCTCTGTAGCTGAGAGGTGCGGAGTGAGTGTGGGTTCTAAACATGGAGAACGTGGCAGGACTCACCCTGAGGGGGCATAAAAGGCCAGGGAGAGGAAGGAATGAGGAAAGGTCACAGGGTGGAGGCAGCTGTCCTCCAGGGCAAGTGTTTCAGGTACTGTGGGCTGCACTGGCACTTTCTAGATGGCCGAGGGCCGCACAAACTGGGCAATGGGAGCAGGGGTCCGAGGTTGGCTGTGAGTCAGGGGTAAGGATCCTTGGATCTGAAGGTCAGCTGCATCAACCCTGAGGGCAATAATGGATCCAGGCAGAGGAGGCCCCCTGCTCCCTACTAGTCTTCAAGGACAAAAAGGGGTAGGATGAGGGCCTGGAGCTGGGGGTCAGATGTCCCAGGCATGGAGAATGACTGTGGGTTGCTGTACAAGCTACACACTTTAACATCTACCCTTTATAGTGTGTGGGTCATTCACAATGATATTACCATCATCTGCGTCTAGTTCTAGAACATTCCATCACCCCAAAAGGAGACTCCACATCCCTCACTGTGGGGTGCAGGAGCCTGGGGAGGGGTACAGGGAGAGCCGGGGTTCTCTGTATAATTGTATTTTATGTGTAATAATTGTTTTTGGCTGGCTGGGGAGGGGCCCTCTTCCAAGGCCAGGCACCTCTGAGACAGCAAAGGGCTGGAGGGATGCAGCTCTCCTCTGCAAACCTCTCCTCAACCAATGAGCACACAGCTGTGGCGGATAATCACCTGTTGCTAGGGAGCAGGCAACACTGCACTACGTCAATGCGGCTGCTGTCTCCATGGCGACAAGAGCCAGGCTGGAGCCCAGATGGGAGGGAGGGAGCTCAAGCCTGAAGCTGGGGACATGCGATTACTATTGGCTGAGGAGAGCAGCACTCAGCATACCCCCCACCCCCACCCCACACATGCGCACTCACTTGTCCTACCTGTGTCCTTGGCCTTGGGCCCAGTTCTGGACGGTTCTGGATGGATTTTTGGTCAGAATGGGAGGGAGTCAGGCTTTCCTGGGCACATCTTCTAGGTTAGATCGTAGGATGTAAAGGCAGCAGGACATCAGGTTCACATAGTCCCCCAACTCCTGGGAACTTGGGAGGCCCAGGGAAGAAAGACTCCTTTAGGAAGGGGTGCCCCTGTGGGGCAGTGGTATAGGGGGAGGAGGGAGGCCTGTTTCCTCTGGGACATGCCATCACTTGCCCCAGGGGACCTGTCAACACCTGGACTGTGGACCAGGCTTGGAAAGATCCAAGTGTGGGGTCACAGGGGCAGGCAGGCAGTGAGATGCCTTAGAGAAGGCCCGGAAGAAAAACAGGAACTCGTTTGCATATAACAATGATTGCTTTCTTCTCTTTGGTTTTATACACACCTGGATTATAACTGATTTCAATTGGACATCGCCTTAAAAAATGACTCAATAGGAACACACACACACACACACACTCACACAAACACTGAGTCCAAGAAAAGAACTGAGGTGAAAACGAGGTCCCCCCCCCCCCAGTAATCTCAGGAATGAGAGGAATCTCACACAGCTCTTTTTTAAGCCAACAAATCCTTACTTTTGGAACTTCACTGTTCAGCTACTTATCTACCCACCACCCTTCCACCAGAGGGAGACCAGATCAGAATGTCAGTCAGCTGGACATCCAAGTATCCAAAGACCACCTGTCTTTCAGCACCGAGAGAAGCCCCTGTTCCTGCACGCTGACTGTGGCAGGGTGGGTGAGTGAGTGAGTGAGTGTGTGTGTGTGTGTGTGTGTGTGTGTGTGTGTGTGTGTGTGTGTGTGTATGTACTGGCTTTCAGGGTTCAGGAGGAGTCCATCAATGTCTAGATAAACAGTCCACTAAGTGCAACAGCAAATACTGACATACATGCCATTACAAACACTGAGGACGGACATTCCAAGAGTGCTTTATCACAGCCCTAGGATCATAGTTCAGGTCCTTTCTGTGTCCATAGCAACACACGCACACAGCCAGGGCTATTGTAGTGGGCAATACTGATCACAAGGATTTCCAGTCAAAACATATCACAGCTGGGTGCTGGTGGCGCATGCCTGTAATCCTAGCTAGTGAAAAAGCTAAGATCCAGGGGATCATGGTTCAAAGCCAGTCACTGTAGAAAAGTCTGCAAGACTATCTCCAAAATAAGCAGCAAAAAGCAGGGCTGAAGGGGTGGCTCAAGTGGAAGAGTTCCAGTCAAGCAAGTGTGAGGCCCAGAGTGAATAAACCAGTATCTTCCTCCTCTTGATTTTCTAACTCCCCAATGGTCAGCTTCCCTCAGCCCTGTCCATCCAGGCACCCCAAAATGTTCATCTACTTTCTACCCTTATTCCAAATCCCAACCAAGGTCCCCTGACCTTCCTTCTGTATGGCAGGTTTCCCTCCTCTGTGTCCCCATTAGCCATTAGCTCCTCTGCACCTTTACTGCTCACTGGCACAGCTACCCTTGGGTGCTCCCTCAGGTGTGGAAGGAGACCCTTTGGTGCGGTACCCCCTCCCCCCAGGCTGTGATTCAGAGCCCACCTCAGTGGGAGGTTTGTCCTCTCATTCCTCTGGGTACAGCTTTTTCTTTTTTTTTTTGGGTCCAGTCGTGGGGCCTGAACTCTGGGCCTGGGCACTGTCCCTCAGCTCTTCAGCTCAAGGCTAGCGCTCTACCACTTGAGCCACAGCGCCACTTCTGTGCTTTTTTCTTTTTTGCCTATGTGGTGCTGAGGAATCGAACCTAGGGCCTTAGGCATGCAAGGTAAGCGCTCTACCACTGAGCCACCTTCCCAGCCCCTGGGTACAGCTTTCCTAGGGATTGGGCAGGCAGAGGGCTGGACCTTTACCTGGGCAGCTGGTCAGTGCCCTGGATGAGGCTGGAAGAACCCCTGGCCACCATGGGTGCATCCTCATGCTGTGACATAATGGGGACCCCAAATGTGAGCCCTACCCTGTGCCCAGGCCCTGACTTCCTTTAACTCTGCTCCACCCCCCGTGGAGTTGCACCTTACCTTCAGCCACTGACACATAGAATTTTTTGCTCAAGCTCCACCCCCCTTCCATTAGCCTGCCCCTTTGCAGGGGTCTGTCCTTCTTTAGTCATTGAGATATGGTGTCTGGTCAAGCCCCGCCCTTTGCTCAAAGCATGACTCAGATGTCAAATTTGCCTTTTTTGACTATGAAATATGTCACAGGCATGAGGTACAATGTACCTTTGTCTCCTTACATGAAGCTGACACAATCTAGATAATTCTGGGACAAGTGAAGTGGGACATCCTGTGCCAAGGGGAGCCCACTAATGACTGGTGTGTGGTCTACTCCCATTTGTGTCTAGTGGCTGCTTGGAATGGTCTGGTAGCCTAGCTAATGGGCAATCCCACATGCCTCTCTCCAGGCCTGCAGTTCCAGTTGGATTAGGGAAGCTGCTTTATTGTCTAGTTGTACAGTACTTGCCCTCCTACTATTTATCACAAGCATTGTGCTAGGTGATATCTATGCCCAATCTTGTTCTCAAAAAAGACCTGGGAAGAGGACACAGTTGGTTTGTACTGGTTTCACTGGCCAAGAACCCTGAATCTGTGAACTGACCATTGTTCCCTGGGGACACAGCTAGGTCTCCCATCCACCTCAGGTCATGACATCTTTATTAACACACAACCTTGTTCATACTTTCCTGCTTAAAGATGCCTTATTTCCCATGATTCATGAACGCTGAATTCAAAGCTAAACAATGTAACTCCTGCCTCCAATGTGTTACTTTCTGTGGAACACACTCAGCCTTCTTGAACATAGACGACACCACTTCAACACTACAGGCTGGGTCATTAAAAAAAAAATCACCTCTCCAGCAAAACCACAAATACAAAAAAAAAAAAAAAAGCAACATTCAATAGATACCCTTTTCTCCCCAGACCCTGGTTTGTCATGAGAGGCAAGGCATCACCTTGTTCATCCTCAGCCCAGAACATATGCATTCTCCCCTGCTCTACAAAGCAAAATAGCCATCTGCTATATACATATATCACCCAGCCATGACAAGGAAGAACATTTTGACATCTGCTGCAATGTGAGGGACTTGAGAATGGGATACAGAAGGACACACACTGCAGGACCCACACACAGGTGCTCCCTAGGTGGTCAGATCCAGAGACTGGAAATAGGATTCCGTGGGGTAGGGGAGAGAGGGTGACAGAGACTGAGGGAGAAGGGGACTTGGTGTTGAATGGGAGCAGAGCTTCAGTGTGGGAGATGGGTGGTAGTGACTGTTTAATGCCTGCTGTCGAGCTGTGTTACATGTGGGGTTTATGTTGGCTGTACGCTACCAAATTAAAAACAAAAACTGACCAGAAGCCTAGCTTGAGTAGAATGTGGTGCTGGATGGGGGAGTATCATCACCCAGGATAGCTCCTGGGGCATTATGGGTGGGAGCAGCTGATGCTCTGCCGACCATCTGACAAAACTGTTTGTCCACAACGCCTTTCTGCCTTTTCCTTCATCCATCCAATTCCTACTCACTTCTTGGAGCTCAAATCTCATTGCTCTTGCCCTACCTCTGGGAAACTTCCCAAGGGCCCTGCATACTACCTGGCTTTAAAGATGTCTCTAAGAAAAAGTGCAGACTCATGCAGCCACCTGGATGCAGTGTCTTCTGAGTTCCACAATGAAAAAAAAAAAAAGCACTAAATCAAAAATCTGTGAGAAATAGGAAAGCGTGGTGGGCGGGGCCAGGGCAGGGGGTAATCAGCCTGTCTGAGATCACTTCTGAACTGACACATGATTCATATGTACACAAGGACACGCGCATATCTGACAGGGTAAAACATCACAGGGACAGGCCCTGCGGTAGAAATGAATTTGATGTATTCGTGGAGCAGGCAGGAAACCACCTCAATGACTCGGAGGAATTAGGAGAGCACAACAGGACTAGATTCCTATTTGGGGTCACCACAAAGCCACGAAGTACCACAAACTAAGGGCTTCGGACAAGAGACGTGTTCTCTCTCTCACACTCTTGGAGGCAGCAGGGCCGCTCATGCTGAAGCCTGAGGAAGATCTAGTCTAGTCTGCAGGAAATGCTTGCCGTGCTCGGGGCTTGTAGACACACGTCACTCCGTCTCTGCCCCCACAGCCCACGCGGCCCCGCCTCCTGCGCTTCCCCCCTCCCCCTCGGTATGCCAATCATCAGATCCAGTGCCCGCCCTAATCCAAGATGGTGTCTTCACTGCATCCGCAACCCGATTTCATCCGCAAAGACCCTTTGCCCAAACAAGGTCACACGCACAAGTTCTCGGGGATGGAAAATGGCCGTGGGGCCATTCAACCCTCTTACAGTAGAGTCTCAGACGAACAAAAATAACAAAAAAAAAATCTCTGCAACGTAAAAACATGAACAGTGCTCCCTGCAACACAAGAAACATTAACAGTGCTCCCCCCACCCGTCTCTCCTCCCGGCTCTCCAGATATTCCATTAATTCCCCCAAAGCAGGTGCCATAATCAAGGCCTGGCTGCACCACGACTCCTCCCATGCCCCCCCCCCCCCCGGGGCTCTGGGCCTCTGTCCAAGCTCCCGTTGGGTCTGAAAAGGCTGCGTTCTTGGCCCTACATCGCCTACCAGCTTCTGGGGCTCCTCCGGACGACTGCAGGGGGCGCCGTTCCCGCGGCCCAGAGAACTATCTGGGAGGCGACTGCAGCCGCAGCGCCCCCGCCGCGTGTGGGGCTCTGCGCCCCAACCTCCGCCAGGGCCGGAATGACGCACCCCTGAATCCCGGGGACGCCAATTCCCTGCCCGCGAAGACCCCCTGCTGCCTTTGAAAGGAGAAATGGTAATTAGACCCCCCCCCCGACCCCCACCCATTCTCTCAAGGAACCCCGCCACCCCGCCACTTACTTATTTATTTGCCCCTGGTTTGTTTTTGCATCTGCAATGCGCCACCAGAAAATCTGCACCCGCCCCAGCGCGGCTGTGGGTGGTGCCTTCCCTCCGGCCGCTGGCACCACTGGGCGCCGTCCGGAGGCGCGGCTCCTGCAGCAGGACTGGCCACGCCCCTTGCACAAAAAACCAGCCAATCAGAGTCCGTGAAGGCTCTGCCAGCAGTGGGCGGAGGAGGGGGCCGGGGGCGAGCAGCGATGACGGGGACTGGGGGCCCTCCCCTCCCCTCTCGCCCCCGCACCCCCCCAATGGGCAGCATCACGCATGCGCGGGCCGCGTTGCCGTGGTAACCGTCCTCACATTTCGAGTGTACCCGCAAGCCTCCTGTCGAGGCTCTCGCTGAGGCCTGGGCACGGAGAGGGAGGCCAGGCTGTACCCCTCTGCGAGACTGAGGGGCTTATCACCTTCCGCCTGCCCTGCCAGGGGCAACTTTATCTGGAAGCACTGTGGCTTTCAATCCCGATCCTGCGATAGGCAGGTGGGCATGGTTTGGTGCTCTGGGCGCCTGGGATGCAAAGCACGCCCCTCCCCCCCGCGCGCCCCCGCTCCCACTCCTGGTACCTCTTCCCCCCCCCTCCTACGCCTCCGCTCCCAGCGCATTTCCTCCCTTCCGCTGCGCCTCCCTCCTTCCCCCTGCCTGCGCTTCCGCTCCCCTAGCGCACCTCTTCCTTCCGCGCCTCCCCGGGAGCGCGCCTCCCCGGGAGCGCGCCTCCTCCTCTCACCGCTTCCTGGTCCTCCCCTGCCCCCTCCTCCCGCGGCTTCTCCCAGCGCGAGCCTCCCCTGCGCGCCTCCTCCCGCTCTCGCCTCCCCTGCGCGCGCCTCCGCCCCGCGCGCCTCCTTCCGCTCTCACCGCCCCTGCGTGCGCCTCCGCCCGCGCGCGCCTCCCGCGGGTCTCCGCGTCTACCTGCAAGTCATGGTTCCCACAGTTTTGAGGCCCGGTGGGAGCTCGGGTGGGTCAAGGCCCCTGGTTTCAGCTCGTGCTCCGTGCCTGTTTACCATGCCCACAGGGCTCCGCAGTGCCGGGAGGCCCGGGACCGAGGCTTTGCCTACCGGGTGGAGAGGAGGGCAGCTGGGCCCGGGGCGAGCGCGGGGACTCCTCTTCTGCTCCCGAACTCGCTGCGAGGTGCTTAGACCGCAGCGCAGCCGAGCCGGGCCCCTCGCGGTCGCTCGCGGTGCCCGGGGGGTGCAGCCGGGCTCTCAGCGCGGGCGCGCGCGCGGCTCACCGGGGACCACCGCACCCCACATCTGGAGGATGTGGTTCCGCCTCTGGCTGGGGGGTCCCCACCCCCGCCCCCCGGAGCTGGAGTCAGGCCCCGCGCAGGGGGAGGAAGACCCCGTCCTCCAGGTGGGGGAAGGACGCGAGCTTGAACCCGCGGCCGCGGCCGGCAGGGCTCCTGCGCGGAGCGCCTGGAAGGGATTATTTTTTCTGCGGCTCCGCGCCTTGCCGTCCCTCCTCCATGAATGAATGACGAAATCCAGCCACACGGAGAGGACGGCGCGGGGAGCCCCCTCCGCGCCCCTGCGCGTCCGCTCAGGCCGCCCCGGCCACAGGTGGTCGCCGGCTGGGGCGGGGCGGGGTCCTGCCGCGCCCAGCCTCGGCGTCAGATGCCGGCCCCGCGCTCGCCCCGCAGGGCTGAGGGCTAACGCGAGCCTCGGACCCCGGGAACCGCGGACAGGGACGCACGCACGTGTCCATCCCCGAGCCGGGCACCGAGGGAGGGCCGTGGGGACCACGCTCCTTGGTGGCCGCTGAACGTGGTCCTGAAGTCTGGTCACCAACGTGCACACAGGACAGGAAGACGTGTTTCCTGGAAAACCGGTTTTCACCCAGTCCCTGTGGCACCTGGCACCGGGGTCCTGTTCTGGACAGGCCTGGTGTTCACCAGGGCGGGCTTTGTCCTGCCTGTCATGACAACTGGAAATGCCCCTGTACCAAAGGGGACATGCAGCCATGTGTGTGGGGGGGAGGGTGGGAGGCAGAAGGGTCTTTTCTGGCTAATCCTGAGGGGGGGTGGGGCTGTGTGTCCATCACAGGCAAATTCCTGTCCATGGACAAGTCATCTGTCAATCAACTCATTTATAGACAGGGAAACTGAGGAGCAGGGCCTGAGAGTCTCCCTCTGCCTGGGTAGTGGTGATCCTGTCCGCAGACCGTCTGGCTTCTCCACTGCCCCCCCAACACCCGAGAACAAAAACAAAACTGCCTTTTGTGGCCATAAAGATTAAGATCTGACTTCCCATGTGTGCCCCCTGGGGCTTCTGGACCCCTTCTTCTAGGAGCATGGGGCTGAACAGTGACACCCTGACTTGGTCCCAAGAAGGAGGAGCTTTTTTGTACCATCTTCACAGGGGTTCTAAGTGAGGGTCACAAGCTTAGGATGCCTGAGCACAGGGCCTGGGTTCCTTCCCAGAGGGATTCTGGGGCCCAGGCAACAGGGAGACCTGGGCAGCCTGTAGGGGTGTCCTGCCCACAGGATAGTCAAGTACTGCCTGGTTTGAGGTTCAGAAATTCTCCCTGCCTCGTGGCCAGCACCTCCTCTGGGTCTCGGCCCCTTCCTGGCCCCCAGCTGTCCATGAAGGAGTCTGTGAGAGGAAGCTGCCGGATTGCTGTCAGCCATCTCTGTTGGGAGGTGGGTGTCTAGGCATGCGGCTAAGTGTGCTGAGCACATAAAGCATGTGACAAGGAGCCATGTGACAAGGATCCCATGTCTGCGTCTGAGCCCACAGAAATGGTGGGAAGGACAGCTGGGCCCTGTTTCTGTTGTAATTATCAGCACTGCAACAAGAGCTGATGACAAATCAGGTTATCAGCAATCTTACTCAGGTGGCTGGGGTGAAATGGCGGTGATGGCTCAGGGAAGTGACGGGGGCATGAAAGGCACCTCAGTGCAGAGCAGTGCAGTTCCCACCATGGCTGCCCTGCTGCCAGGCACGGTGTGCTGGGGTGGCTTGGTGGCAGGGGACAGGCTGACCACTGCCGCCTTCACCTACCCCATGGGGAAGGCCGTGACATCTGACCCAGGAGGAGACTGAAACATGACAACTAAGAACAGAGGGTCAGTTTGGAGAGAAGCTCCAACTGACCAGGGGAGGTGTAGTGCCAGCTCCTTGAGGGTATGGGGGGGGTGAGGTTGGAGGGGGAATGCAGGGTGAGCACCCCACCCTTGAGAACAAGGAGACTGGGTTGAGCATCCTTAGAGATGCAATCAATGGCTGCTAGGAGAGGTCCGAAGCTACTGCAGGGAGCAACCCTCAGCTCTTGTCCCAGGCCAAATCAGATCTTCTCCTTGCTCTCTTACAGACTTCCAGAATGTTCCCTACCTTTCTTTCTTTTCTTTCTTTCTTCCTTCCTTCCTTCCTTCCTTCCTTCCTTCCTTCCTTCCTTCCTTCCTTCCTTTCTTTCTTTCTTTCTTTCTATGCCAGACCTGGGGCTGGAACTCGGGGCCTGGGCACTGTCCTTGAGCTTTTGCTCAAGGCTAGCACTCTACCACTTGAATCACATCACCACTTCCAGTGTTTTCTGTTTATGTGGTGCTGAGGAATCCAACTCGGGGCTTCATGCATGCTAGGCAAACACTCTACCACTGAGCCACATTCCCAGTCCTGATGTATTTCCTTTTAATTTTTCTTTTTGTCAGTGTGTGTCTGGGAGCCTTGAACTCAGGGCTTGGGCACTGTCCCTGATCTCTTTTTGGTCAAGGCTAGTGCTCTATAACTCTGAGCCACAGCGCCACTTCCTGCATTTCTTTTTAAAAATTTATATGGCTAGGCACTGGTGGCTCACGCCTGTATCCTAGCTACTCAGGAGGCTGAGATCTGAGGATCGCGGTTCAAAGCCAGCCAGGATAGGAAAGTCAGTGAGCCTCTCTTTTATTTTGCTGGCCATGGGGCCTGAACTCTGGTCCTGGGCGCTGTCCCTCAGCTCTTCAGTTCAAGGCTAGCGCTCTACCACCTAAGCTGCAGCACCACTTCTGGCTTTTTCTGCTTATGTGGTGCCGAGGAATTGAATCCAGGGCCTCATGCATGCAAGGCAAACGTTCTACCACTGAGCCACTTTCCCAGCCCCTCAGTGAGACTCTTATCTCCAACAAACCACCAAGAAACCAGAAGTGGCGCTGTGGCTCAAATGGTAGAGCATTTGCTTTGAGCTGAAGAGCTGAGGGACAGTGCCCAGGCCGAGTTCAAGCCCCATGACGGACAAAAAAAAAAAGTCTTTTATTAAAGTAGCTGTATAAAGGGGTTCAATTCCAGGATCAGATTATATGTCCAATGTACCTTGATCAATGCCACAACTCCTATCATTCTCCCTGGTTTGGCTCCTTTGGTTTGGCTGGGACAAACCAAACAATTACCTTGCAGCAAGTGATCAGAGTATGACACACACATGCAGTGTCCATGAATAAAGTTTCACTGGCACACATAGCAATGGAGGCCCTTTCACTACTGAGGACATTCCCTCCGACACTTTGGAGGACCTTCTTGACAACCCTGGGCAAAGCAAGAGACTCAGGTACGCAAGACAAAGTGGAGGGCAGCTAGTAGACTCCAAGTTCACACAGTTACTAATTAGGATTGCACTTGTCTGGGATCGAGGCCCAGACCTGCTCATCAAGATCAGCTACAGCCGCAGCCACAGGACCTGCCAACAGAATGCTGGGTGCACGCGCTGTTGCATTCCAGGGAAGCTCAGGGACTCACAATCATGCACACACATGCATGCACATCTATGTATACAAAAACATGCACACAGGGCTGAGAATGTAGCTTAGTGGTAGAGTGCTTGCATAGCATGCATGAAGGGTTTGATTCCTCAGTACCACATTAACAAAAAAAGCCAGAGGTGGCGCTGTGGCTCAAGTGGTAGAGTGTTAGCCTTGAGCAAAAGAAGCTCAGGAACGGTGCCTAGGCCCTGAGTTCAAGCCACAGGACTGGCAAATAAAAAACAAAAACCGCAAAAATACACACACAAAAACATGCACACAGGGCTAGGAAGGTGGCTCATTGGTAGAGTGCTTGCCTTGCATACCTGAGGCCCTGGGTTTGATTCCTCAACACCACATAAGCAAAAAGAAAAAAAGCCGGAAGTGGCGCTGTGGCTCAAGTGATAGAGCGCTAGCCTTGAGCTGAAGAGCTGAGGGACAGCGCCCAGACCCAGAGTTCAGGCCCCACGACGACCCCCCCCCCCAAAAAAAAAACAAAAAAAACAAAACCAAAAAAACCATGCACACAGTCAGCACATACACACACATGCTGGGAAAGACTGAAGAAACCTATGATAGCATGGGTTAGAGTGACGACTGGGCAGGAGTTCCACTCACTTTGTCACTGTCCCCATGCCACTGTCCTTTAATTGGGAAATAATTAGGTGAAAACTCTGGCCCCAGCATGGACTTCTCCAAAGGCTGGTGAGCCCCCTCATCCCTGGGGTGGGAGACAGTGCAGGCCAAGGATGCTGTGGGCTTCATGCAGCAGAGTCTGGGTCTCTGCCCAGCCTGCCAGTGCCCTGGGGAGGGGGGCTGGGGTCCTCATCACCCATCAACATCCCTAGCACCCACGGAACACAGTGCTGGCCACATGGCAAGCATGCCCACAGATGAGGTGATGCGGTCCCTCTGGGTTAGTGAGCAAATGGAGCTCCTCAGAGAAGACGGGGACACGAAGGGCTGCCCCGGTCCCATCACCTACCTTGGCCAGGACCACCTGGTAGGCTCCCCGTGATTCTATATACGCCATGTATTTGTTGAAGTCCTTAAGAATCCCTCCATGGTTGGGCAGAACGGCATGATTCTGGGCCCCGTGGTCCTCACCCATGGTGGTAGCTGTGTAGCCGTTGCACCTGTGTGGGAAAGGAGAGAGGGTGAGCTAGTCTGCACCTTACTGGCCACCCACCACCGTGTCTTCTCCTGTGGAGGACAAAGGCCACAGGCCCTGGCAGAAACATATGACTGGCCCTATGGCTTGTGGGTATCAAGGCTGGGGGGGGGTGTCCTGGTTTCCAAGGTCAAGGTGACCCTAAGCACATGCACCTATGCTCACCCTGAGCCCTGGGAATCAAAGCTGCCCCCTCAGGGGCATTGGCCACAAGTCAGTGTGCACCTGTTGAGCTTGGTGCCCAGGAGAGCAGCAGCTGGGCTTTGGGGGCAACACAGTTCTTCCTGTCAGGCAGGGCCCCGCTGTGAGTGCCCGGTCACTGCTGTCACCTGCTGCCCAGGCTCAAAGCCGGTGTCCTGGGCCAGGATAGCTGGCAGTGTGGCCAGAAGGGCACACTGGCTATCACCAGGACTGCTGGGGAATGGCTGCTGTACCCATAGGGGTTCTGTGGGGAGGCACCTAGGTTGTAGCCAGCTGCAGTACTGGAGACTGGCTGGCTGCAGCAGCCCCCTCCCGTCCAGGTTGCTGAGGAGATGGGAGAGGGGAGCTGGGAGCAGGGCTGGCAGCCCACCCCAACATGGAAGGAAAGGGCTCTGCTCCGTCCAACCCCGGGTGAGCTCTGCTTGGAACCTCTCCTTTCTTGCCTGATTTCTCCCAGTGCCAGCTGAAAACCTGGAGCCCCTTTCCCTGGGTAAAGGACGGGTGAAAACACAGGTGCACATACCCAGGGAAAATTTGCCTGGGAGTGAAAGGCAGGAAACCAGTCCTGTCACCATTAACCAAGCTGTGGCTCTCCAGCAACCAAGTGCTCCCTAGAATGGACACTAGGGGGCACCACACGCCCACGAATGGATGGAATCTGGAAGCTCAGGCTGGCTCCCACCTCCTCACTGCCTGCTCTCCATCCTCACTGCCTGCTCTCAGCCACCTGCCCTGGGCCACCCCATCCCGCCTCACACAGCTGACAGTAGCTAAGACCTGGTGCTGTGGTCCCACTACTGGCTGGACTCAAGGGGCTGCCCCCGTCCAGAGCCTGGCCAGGACTCTGCTCTGTACATGGATAGATTCATTTCAGCTTCTTCCAGGCTGGCCACAAGGCCAAGTCTGCCATGGGGCCATGAGGGCTCTGTGGTCAGCTGAGGATGGTGCTTTGGGCAGGACACACAAAGGTCTACAAAGGATGGGTGCTGGTACTAACTGCTCTCCAGAACAGTGGACATTGTGTTCCTAGCAGTTCACACCATCCTTGTCCTCTGCCAGGCGCAATAACCAATTCCCCTCCTGTAACCCCCCCCCCCCCCAGACAGCAGACCCATCAGCAAACCCCTCCCACTCTCATGTGCTGTCTAGGCTGCACCTGTTTGAGAGTGGGGTGAGGGGCAGGGGCACTTCCAAGTGTATCCTTTGAGCTGGGTGGAGAAACCACAGCACCTGCCTGGAGAAGGCAGATGGATGGGGTATGAACACAACCCTGGTTTCAGTCTCTCATAAAAGGCCTCAGGCTGGTTCCTCAGGAAGCCGTTACAACAGATTCAGTGGGTAGGACAGAAGATACCACATCATCCCTATCTGTCTTCCATGGGTCCGATGAGCCCTCAGAACACAGCCCCTGCTCCATGGCTAACTGCAGAAGTTGGGAAGTGGGGAGTTCAGGCCTCTAGGGAGGTAGTCCATGGAGCCAGAGTCCAGGCCCAACTGTGATTACCTGAGTCTCCTATTCATAGAGGAATGGGTATCAGGCCTCGCTGATCCTTACCAGGTCCTATCCTCTGCCTATCTCCTGCTCAGCCTCCTTCCCCTGGGCAGTGGGACTCCCAAGATCCCACAGGAAGGAGCTGCCTCTATCTTACCCTCCAGCCCAGCCCACATCCCCAGCCCTCATTCTGGGGCACAGGATAGTTGTCTTGTTTCCTGCCCAGGCCAGTATGTGAAGGGCAGGTGGGGCCCTAGAGTTCAAGTTCATCTCCTCTAGCACTCTTCTCATTCCTCCTTGCCTCCTCTGAGAGAACCTCCATACTGGTTGCCATAGGGGCTGCAATCATTTACATTCCCACCATCATTAGGATGATGTTGGCTGTAGGCTTATTATACGTAGTCTTTTTGATGTTGAGTTGTATTCCTTCTATTCCTAGTTTCTTCAGGTTTTTATTTTTTCTTTGCTGGTTGTGGGACTTGAACTCTGGGCCTGGGCTCTGTCCATCAGCTCTTCAACTCAAGGCTAGTGCTCTACCACTTGAGCCACAGTGCCACTTCTGGCTTTTTCTGCTTATATGGTGCTGAGGAATCGAACCCAGGGCCTCAGGCATGCAAGGCAAGCACTCTATCACTGAGCCACCTTCCCAGCCCCAGGGCTTTTTTTTTTTTTAAATCATGAGGGATGTAGAATTTTGCCACACATGGGGAAAGAGGGACCTATAAAACCTTTCACCTTCCCAAGTGGACCGGCAGACCCCTGTGCTGCTTGATGTTATTGTGTGTTCACTTAAGTATGCAGACCCCCAAGACAAGCACACTGCAGAATGGATATAGCCTGAGATGCCATACAGAGGCCAACAGTAGCAACAGTATAATTCATCTTTATAAGAAAGGTCCCATGAGACCATATGGACACTGTCATCTATTTCACTTCCTAGCAAGTAGGGACATTAAAAAAAAATTATTAAGGTGGTGGTGGGGTTCTGGTACTAGATGGGGAGAGTTTGGAAGCAATGATTACACAGTAGGTAGACCTGGGGAGGGACTGGGTGTAGTGTTGGGCAATGGCAGGCAGGGTAGCAATGGATGTCCATGCTGGGGGCTTCTTTGAAGCCTCTTCTGTGCCCAAAGGGCAAGTACTCTAGACAGGCTACCAAGGGCCTGAGACCTCTTTTGTTTTTCTTTATCTTTTTAACAATGATGATCGTTAAATTATTTGAAGTCAAAATACCATAAAAAATGATGATCATTGCCAGGTACCGGTGACTCACGCCTGTAATCCTAGCTACTCAGGGAAGCTGAGATGTGAGGATTTAGGTTCAAAGCCAGACTAGGCAGGAACGCCTGTGAGACTCTTACCTCCAATTAATTACAGAAAAATCTGGAGGCCCGTGCTGTGGCTCAAGTGGTAGAGTGCTAGCCTTGAGCAAAAGGGGCTTGGAGACAGCGCCCAGGCCCAGAGTTCTAGGCCCAGGACCAGCCAAAAAGAAAAACAAAAAAGTTATGACCGTTTTGAGTAATAAAGAGAAGGTCTGGGTCAGACAACCCACGTCGGAGACTGTACGTCTATTTAGGCCTCTCCCACCCCTACTGGGCCTGCTCTGCCCTGCCCCTCCCCCTTCCCTCTGCTTCTCCTGGCACCAACTGTTGGTTTTGCCAAAAAAGTCGCTGAGTAGGCAGAGTAGGCAGAGCAGGCCTCGCGCCCGGCCTGAGCCTTGAGTTCCGGGCGCATTCACAGCCACCAAACTGCGGGTCTCCCGGGGTGGGGCGGGGTGGAGTTTTCCCCTCACCTCACCTGAAGCCTGGTCTGGATTCGTCTCTCACCCTGGCGTCACATTCCCAGAATTCCCCTGGGCGAGCCCCGCACAGTTGGTGCCGGCTTACCAGTGGCTCCCGGGGTGGGGCTTAGGAGGCCATACACTAGCTTCCTCTAGGTTGTCATTGGTTACTGAGCTGACAATCATTCGTATGGGGAATGTGAGTGGGTCTGACAGGCAGGGAGACAGCCAATGAGAAGACGAAGGCGGTACTTACGCGCACACATAGATACGTAGCCCCAGGGCATTGTTCAACCCCGGCGTGGACGTGGAGAGGTGACGTCAGAGCTTCGAGGCCACGTGGTCCACGCGCCGAGGCCAGCTTCTGCCTGTCAGTGTGACCTCTTGGGCCGGCCTGAGGTGTCGTGTGCACCCCAGTCTGGAGCATTGGCACCTTCAACCCACCATTTCTCCCTCTGAGCTTTGGGTGAGTGCTGAGCTCTTCACTGGTGGCCAGGGGTGGGGTTTGTGTGGGGATTAGGCCCATTGGCTTCACTTGTGGCTGCTTTGGCCACCTGGTTGAAGTCCACACAACCAGCCAATTAGTTGCAGCCGAGAGGGCTTGTGTAATAACCAGTGGGGCCCTGGTAATGAGCGTGGCCCCGTGGCCTGGCCCGCTGGCGGGGGGCGGGGCATCGAGAGGCTGACGTCACTGCCCCATGGGGCGTGGCCCCGGAAGGGGGTGGGGCATCGAGCCCCACATGCTGAGCTGCCTATGGGGATTGGACAGGAGGCAGCTTGGGGGAGGAGCATGGGTGGCAGTTTAAACTATAGTGGGGGAGGGGCGCAGCCCATCTGGGGATGTGTAGGCTGCGTGTTATGAGGCAGGAGGGAATAGGGGAAAAGACCGGTAGTCCTAAGGGGAGGAAGGTAGAGAACAGGAGGAGAAGGGTAGATCAGAGCAGGGGAAGTAAAGTGGAGAGTAGTCTGGTTGGAGTGGGGGAGTAGAGAGACAGAGGAGAGAGGGACAGCAGGAGGGGAAAGCCTGCCAGAGCAGAGTAGGGCAGGCCTCCTCCGCAGGTCATTTGGGGTCTTCCTCTGGAGAGGCCTGTGGAGAGGCTCCTCCCGGAGCAGAGCAGGGCAGGGCAGGGCTGTGGAGAGTGGAGAGGCCTGCAGAGAAGGAGGAAGGGAAGAAAAGGAAAAGCCTTCCCCTTTGGAGTTTTGGAGCTTTGGAGGTCTGGGGTTGGAGGTTTGCAGACCGACTAATTGGTGGCTTGCAGACCAACTAATAAAGGTTGGGGCTGCCCATTGGAGGCTTGGAGGTTTGGTGGTTGAGGCTACTCCTGGTTCTGGGTATCTAGCCCAGGACAGGGTAGTTGCAGGACCTCTTTCTGGTATAAATAGTGTAAATACATTTGTTATATTTAACCGTGCCTCGATGGATTGTCTCGCTCTTTGGAGGGCATAAGTTTGCCATTTCTACTTTGTCAATCAACACCTGTAGGGGTTCTGCTCACAGTGTGATTAGGGGAGCTGGTGCCAGCTCTGCCACCTCATTGGTTGGGATAGGGACAACTCCTGCCTACTCACACACTTGAAGCTGTATTGTAAGTTTTGTATGCTTAGCTGTTTTTTTCCTAAACAATCCTTTTTATTGAGACATTTGTGCATCTTTTTTTCTTTCTTGAGGGTACAGTACCATAATTTGATACGTGAATGTTTTGTGTAATGATCAAACTACTTCTATCTCTTCAATTTCTCTGAAATAGAAATAGAGTTGTGGCTCAAATGGTAGTGTGCCAACCTTGAGTGAAAAACTCAGGGACAGTGTCCAGGCTCTGAGTGCAAGCACACACACAAAAAAAGAATTGACTCCTTTGCCTCATTTTTCAGTATAGAAGAAATGCTTCCCTCCTGTTAATATGATGTTGATGATAGGTTTGTCAGATATACTCTTAATTAAGGTATGCTCCTTCTATTCTCAGTTTATCATGAAAAGATGTTGGATTTTGTCAAGGTTTTCTCTGCATGATTTTTTTTTTTTTTTTTGTCGGTCGTGGAGCCTGAACTCTGGGCCTGGGCGCTGTTCCTCAGCTCTTCAGCTCAAGGCGAGCGCTCTACCACTTGAGCTACAGCGCCACTTCCGGTTTTCTAGTGGTTTATTGGAGATAGGAGTCTGACGGTCTCTCCTGCCCGGGCTGGCTTTGAACCGGGATCCTAAGATCTCAGCCTCCTGAGTAGCTAGGATTATAGGCGTGAGCCACCAGCGCCCGGCTCTCTGCATGATTTTTGTTTTTGACTTTGTTATATACTGGATTACAGTTATCGATTTATGTATGCTAAATCGTCCTTACACCCCTGGGATGGAACCAACTTGACCAGGTTGTATGAATTTTAAATGTGTTGTTGAATTCATTTTGAGGCTGTTTTATTAGGAAATTTTGTGTTTATGTTTAACATAGATATTGATCTATAGTTCTCTTTTTGAAATTATGTCTTTGTCCTCCTTTGGAACGAGTGTAAAAGCTGATTCCATAAAATATGCTCCTCCCTTCCCATTTCATGGAAAACCTGGAGAGGAGTATCAGTGGTGTTCTTTAAAGGTTTTATAAATTTCATCAGTGAATTCAGTGAATCCTGAGCTTGTCATTGTTGGGACTGTTATTGCTGCAGTCTTATTGCTTGTTATGCATCTATTTAAGTAGCTTACATTTTTAAAATTTTTGGTGGTAGTTTGGTTTGAACTCAGAGCTCCAACACTTCTTTGGCTTTCTTGCTCGTGGTTAGTGCTGTACCACTTGAGCCATGTCTCAAGCCCAGTTTTATGATTATTTTGGAGATGGAATCTCTTGGACTATTTTTTGCCTGAGCTGGTTTTAAATCATGATCCTCCAGATTTCAGCCTCTGAGTAGCTAGGATTACAGGTTTGTATCATCAGCGTCTGGCAGTTTATATCCTGTTGATTCCATTTTGGTCAAATGCATCTAGAAACTTACCTATCTGATATAGATTTTCCAGATTATTTGAATATAGATTTTCTAAGTATTCCCTCATGACCCTCTGGATTTCATTTCCATTTGTTGTGATATCCTCCTTCAGTAAGTTTGATTAGATTTGATGTTTTCTCTTTTTGGTAACATAGAGGTGTTTGTCATTTTTATCTTTTCAAGAAACAAGTACTTTAAAAAAAAATCAATTTTTTGTATGGATTTTTGATCTCCATTACTTTCTTCCCTGTTTTTTTAAATTTAAGTTTATTGTCAAGGTGAGATACAGAGGGTTTTCAGTTACATATGTAGTTAGTATATTTCTTGTCAAACATTGTTACCCCCTCTCTTGTTTTTCTCCTACTTTCCCTCTCCCTGATTGCCCTCCCCCTAAAGTTGTAAAGTTCATTTCCAACATGTTGTCTTGTGAGTATCACTGTTGCACTGGTTCATCATTTGTACTTTGTCTCACCATTTTGTTGTTCCTCTTCCCTTCCCTAATTCAGATAAATGTATATACAATACAGAGGGTACCAGAATCAAATACAGTGACAAGGATAAACCACATTGTCACTATTTTTAAAATTGGATTATTTATATGAGGAGATTCCGTTATAACATCTCTATCCATAATGCCATATTCCAATCAATTTCACCCCTTTCCCTCTTTTAGTGCCCCAAACAGGTTTCCTTGTTCTGTTTTCATAGTTGGAAATACTTGGTAGTATTCAGTCTTATTTATTTTCCTCCCAGGCTACAACCCCCATGTAGTCCCCACCCCGACAGAGTCTGTTTCTCTCCCATCCCTATATTGATCATCAGCTTTTATTTAGTTTCTTTGTGCTGCTGTCATATACACTTGTAATGTTATACAGTTGTTCACCTCTTTTTTTCCATTTGACCCCTCCTCTTCTGTGTTTTAGCTCTATTCATGTCTGTATTTAAGCATTTAAGTAATGATGTATATTGATGTTTATATTTATGTACATATCTAGCTCTAGCTTCCACATATAAGTGCAAGCATAAATTTTGTGTTTTGAGCTTGGCTGTCTGGCTCAGTAGGATGTTCCTTAAGTTGCATCCCTTTCCCTACAAATGATATACTTCCATTTTTCTTTATGGCTAGGTAATATTCCATACATGGTACATATAGACCCACAATTAAAAAAGTCCGTTTATCTGCTGTTGGGCACAACAGCTGATTCCATTGTTTGGCCTTTGTGAGCAGAGATGTGATAAACATGGATATGCAGGTGTCTTTCTGGTATATTGATTTACTCTGTTTCAGATGTATATTCATCAGTGGTATTTTGGGGTCATAGGGAAGATCTGTTTTTAGGAAGATCTATTTTAGGATGTTTTTCACAGCACTGTTGTTCATCCACCCACCAACAGTGTATGAAGAGTCTTTTTGCTCCAAATCTTCTCCATAATAGTTGCTTTCTGGTTTTGTTATTTTTTTCTCTTGCCTTAACCACAAACCATTTATTATAATTCTGGATCCTTTTCTCTGATTTCTTGACAGTGGTTACTGAGTGGAGTAACATTGAACCTCAATGTGGTTTTGGTTTTCATTTTCTTTGTGGCTAAGAATGTTGAATACTTTTTCATGTGTCTATTAGCTATTTGTAATTCTTTTTGTGAGTACTGATTTGCTCATAGGATTATTTTTCTTGGTGTTTAATTTCTTGAGTTCTTTGTGTGTACTTTCATAATGAACTTAAATTTCTGCATAAAATATCATTGGTTATTTTGACAGGGACTGAACTGACTCTGTAAACTTCATTGTGTAATAGAGGTATTTCAACAATATGCATTATTTGAATCCAAGAACACAGGAACATATCATTCTACTTTTTTCTATGTTGTCTTCAGTAATTGGTGTTTTATAAGTTTCATTATAAACATATTTCACTTGTCTGAATTTATTTCTAGGCTTTTTATTTATTTTGAAGCTATTTTGTTCTTGTTTTCTTATTTCATATTAGTTACTGATGACATATAAAAACTGATTTTGTACACTGGTTTCATACTCTTAAGTTTGCTGAATGATTTTCAGTTTTCACAGACTTTTTTTTTAAAATTAATTTAATTTTATTTTTTTTTGTGAACATACTGTACAGAGGGGTTACAATTACATGGGCAGGATAATGCATACATTTCTTACTAAGCATTGCAGCCTTCTCCTTTGTTTACCCTTCACATCCCTTCCCTACCTCCCCGCTACCTCCCCACCACCCAATCCTTCCCTCCCCCCCCACCAACGTTGTAAAGCTCGTTTTCGACATAACCTTGTACTTCTCATTGTTGCAACAGGTCCACCTGTATCCTTAAACGACTTGTTTTTCCCCATCTCCTCCACAATTTATACTGACATCAAATATAGTGAAAGCAGGGGTTATACTGTGGGGGAGGGACATACAAAGCAACAAAGAGATAATCTTATGAATGCGTTAGAAACAAATGCACGAAATAAAAAAGCATTAAAATACATATCTAAGGGTTCATTTTCCTAACATCACATTATCTGACCTTTTCCGCTTGACTCATACATATACTAGATATTGCAAATAAGGGAAACCATGGGACTGGCTTACTTCACTTAATATAATTTTTTCCAAGTTTTTCCATTTCCTAACAAATGGGGCAGTGTCATTCTTTCTGATGGAGGCATAGAATTCCATTGTGTATATATACCACATTTTCTTGATCCATTCATCTACTGAGGGGCATCTGGGTTGGTTCCATATCTTAGCTATGGTAAATAATGCTGCAATAAACATAGTTGTGCTGGTAGCGTTAGTGTGGTCTTGTTTGTAAACATTTGGGTAAATGCCCAAAAGTGGGGTTGCTGGGTCATAGGGGAGCTCTATGTGAAGTCTTTTCAGGAACCTCCATACTGCTTTCCAAAGTGGATGAACAAATTTACACTCCCACCAACAGTGCAGTAGGGTTCCCTTCTGTCCACATCCCCTCCAGCATCTGTTGTTGTTAGAGTTCTTGATTATAGCCATTCTAACTGAGGTGAGGTGGTATCTCAATGTTGTTTTGATTTGCATTTCTTTTATGGCTAGGGAGGTTGAGCATTTCTTCATGTGTCTATTGGCCATCCTTCTTTCTTCTTCAGAGAAGTTTCTCTTCAAGTCTTTAGCCCACTTATTTATTGGGCAGTTTTGTCTTTGAGGATTTGTTGTTGAGGGATTTAATTTTTTGAGTTCCAAGTATATTTTAGATATGAGACCCTTGTGTGTTGTATGGCTAGTGAAGATCTTCTCCCAATCTGTGGGCTTTCTATTGATGTTGCTAGCTATGTCCTTTGCCATGCAGAAGCTCTGCAACTTCATGCAATCCCATTTGTCCAACCTTTCTTTGATTTGTTGTGTTTCCGGGTCTCTATTCAGAAAATTTTGGTCGGAGCCAAGGAGACCTAGGATTTCTTCTATTCCATCCTGTAATGTTTTCAGAGTGTCTGCTTTGACTTCGAGGTCTTTGATCCATTTGGAGTTGATTCTGGTGCAGGGTGATATATAAGGATCTAGCTTTAGTTTTCTACAAATTTTGTAGTTAACCAATTTTGCCAGCACCATTTACTGAAGAGGCTGTCTTTCTTCCATTCTATTGTTTTAGCTCCCTTATCGAAGATTAGATGGCTATAGGTCTGTGGGTTCATTTCTGGATTTTCAATTCTATTCCATTGGTCCTGAGGTCTGTTCTTATTCCAATACCAAGCTGTTTTGATTACTGTGGCTTTATAGTAGAGTTTGAAATTTGGTATTGATATTCCTCCAGCAGTGTTCTTTCCGTTGAGGAGCGCTTTTGCTATTCAGGGTCTTTTATTGTTCCATATGAATTTTTGGATTGCCTCTTCTATTTCCTTGAAGGATGAGGTTGGAATTTTGATAGGTATCGCGTTGAATTTGTAGATAGCCTTGGGAAGTATTGCCATTTTCACGATGTTAATCTTTCCAATCCAGGAGCATGGGAGGTTTTGCCATTTTCTAAGTTCTGTTTTGATTTCCTTTTTCAAGATTTTAAAGTTTTCATCATAGACGTCCTTCACTTCTTTGGTTAAGTTAATTCCTAGGTATTTTATTTTTGTGGGATATTACAAATGGAGTTGCTTTCCTAATTTCAGCCACAGTTTTCTCATTGTTGGCATACAGAAAAGCCATTGATTTTTGGGGGTTAATTTTATACCCTGCTACTTTGCCAAAGTTTTGGACCAGCTTTAGTAATTTGGGAGTGGAGTCTATGCGATTCTTTAAATACAGATTCTTTAAATACAGATTCTTTAAATACAGATTCTTTAAATGCAGATCATGTCATCTGCAAAGAGGGAGAGTTTTATTTCTTCTTTCCCTATTTGGATCCCCTTTATGTCTACATCTTGTCTTGTTGCTGTAGCTAGGCATTCTAATACTAGATTGAAGAGAAGTGGAGAGAGTGGACATCCTTGTCTTGTTCCTGAGTTTAGAGGAAATGGCTTTAGTTTTTCACCATTAAGTATAATGCTGGCTGTTCGTTTGTCATATACAGCCTTTATTATATTGAGGAATGTTCCATGGATTCCTAATTTTTCCAAAACCTTCATCATAAAGGGGTGTTGGATCTTGTCGAATGCTTTTTCTGCATCTATTGAGATAACCATGTGGTTCTTATTCTTGCTCCTGTTGATGTGATGAATTATATTAATTGATTTGCATATATTGAACCAGCTTTGCATCCCTGAAATGAATCCTGTTTGATCGTGGTGTATGATTTTTTGGATGAATTGTTGAAGTCGACTGGCCAAAATTTTGTTGAGAAGTTTTGGATCAATGTTCATCAAAGAAATGGGTCTATAGTTCTCTTTCTTTGATGAGTCCCTGCCTGGTTTTGGGATGAGGGTTATGCTGGCTTCATAGAATGTGCTCGGTAGTGAACTTTCTCTTTCAATTTCATTGAAGAGTTGGAGGATTATTGGTGTGAGCTCTGCTTTGAAGGCCTTGTAAAATTCCGCTGTGAAACCATCTGGTCCTGGACTTTTCTTAGCTGGGAGGTCTCTTATTGCTGTTTCTATTTCAATGCTTGATATGGGCCTGTTAAGCTGGTTTAACTCATCTTGGTTTAGTTTTGGCATGTCAATATTTGCTAGGAAAAGGTCCATTTCTGTCAAGTTCTCAAACTTATTAGCATATAGTTTTGAGAAGTATTTCCTTATAATGTTCTGAATCGTGGTTGTTTCCGTGGTGATGTTTCCATTCTCATCTCTGAGTTTATTAATTTGGGTGTGTTCTCTTCTTTTTCTGATAAGATTTGCTAAGGGTCTGTCAATTTTGTGAATTTTTTCAAAAAACCAACTCTTTGTTTTGTTGATTCTTTCTATAATTTTTTTGGATTCTAATTCATTTAATTCTGATTTAATTTTAATTATTTCTTTCCGTCTACTGGATTGGGGTTTATCTTGCTGCTCTTTTACAAGGAGGTTTAGCTGTGTCATTAAATTACTGGTTTCAGATCTCTCCAATTTGTTGATGTAGGAGCTCAGAGCTATAAACTTGCCTCTGAGTACTGCCTTTGCTGTGTCCCAGAGGAGCTGGTAATTTGTGTGTTCATTTTTGTGAATAGCATGAACATTTGAATTCCCTTTCTAATCTCTTCCATGACCCACTCGTGATTCAGCAGTGTGTTGTTTATCCTCCATGTGTTACCGGACTTTCTTTGGTGGCTTTTGGTGTTGAGTTCTAATTTTATTCCCTTGTGGTCAAAGAGAATGCAAGGTATAACTTCAATGTTTCTGAATTTAGACAAATTTGTTTTGTGGCCTAAAATGTGGTCTATTTTAGAAAATGTTCCCTGTGCTGCTGAGAAAAACGTGTATCCTGATGCTGCTTGGTGGAATGTTCAGTAGATGTCTGTAAAATCTAGTTGATCTATGCAGCTGTTTAGATCTGCGGTTTCTCTGTTGAGTTTTTGCCGGGTTGATCTATCTAGTGGGGAGAGTGGTGTGTTAAAATCCGCAACAATTAATGTCTTTGGATCTATATGGGATTTGAGGGAAAGTAGTGTTTCTTGGATAAATTTGGGTGCTCCATTGTTTGGTGAATAGATATTTAGAATTGTAATATCCTCCTGAAGGAGAGATCCCTTAATTAGTATGTAGCGACCTTCTTTATCTCTTCTCACAAATTTTAATTTGAAGTCTATTTTATCTGATATTAGGATTGCAACTCCCGCCTGTTTATGGGGGCCGTTTGCTTGGTAGATTTTGTTCCAGCCTTTCACGTTGAAAATGTGTTTGTTTTTACGGGCAAGATGTGACTCCTGAAGGCAGCAGATAGAAGGGTCTTGTTTTTTAATCCAACTAGACAGTCTATGTCGCTTAATTGGAGAGTTAAGTCTGTTAATGTTAAGAGATAGGACTGAGAGGTATTTGGGAGTTCCTGCCATGTTTTCCACCTTCTTGTGGGTTGCAAAAACTGGGTTCTTCCTATGGTTCTTGGATTCTCAGTTTGGGTGCTGTTTCTTGGCCTTTATTGTGGTCTTGTTGGTTTTCTATGTGTAGGACATCTTTAAGAATCTTTTGTAGGGCTGGTTTGGTGGAGATGTATTGTTTCAATTTTTCTTTGCTATGGAAGGTTTTTATTTGGCCTTCAGTTATGAAGGAGAGTTTAGCTGGTTGATAGTTGTTTGTTTTTAGGGCATGGCATACATCATTCCAGGCTCTTCTTGCTTTGATTGTCTCTGCTGAAAAATCTGAGGTGATTCTAATTGGTTTCCCTTTATAGGTGATTAATCTTTTCTCCTTGACAGCTTTAAGGATCTTTTCCTTGGTCTGAGTTGATCCAGTGTGGATTATAATGTGACGGTGGGATGTCCTATTCTGGTCTGGTCTATTTGGGGCTCTAAAAGCTTCTTGTATCTGAATAGGCCTATCTTTTTGCATGTTTGGGAAGTTCTCTGCTAGGATCCTGTTGAACAAATTTCCTAGACCATTAACTTCTGTTTCTAGGTGCTCCTCTACACCCATTATCCTTAGATTAGGCCTTCTGATGGTGTCTTCCAAGTGTTGGATAGATCTATCATATTTCTTGGACTTGTCTTAGATGGTTGTGTGTTCTTTCTCTATAATATCTAGGCAGTCTTCAATCCCTGAGATTCGATCTTCTACATGGTCTAACCTGCTGTCAAGACTTTCTACTTTGTTTTTTATCTCTTTTCCTTCTAATTGGTCAGCTTTGATGGTTTCAAATTCTTTGTTGAAGCTTTGTTTTAGATCTTGTATGAACTTCTTCCTTAATTTGGTGTTCAGTGTTTATTCTCAAATCACTTAGTTGATTGGTTATGGTTTCTTTGGACTCCCATTCCTTCTGTTGGGTTCCATTCAGCATTCCCTTTGTGGTCTCCCTGACTTCCTTCAGGTCTTTGTTAATGGATTCCATGAATGCCTTTAGTGATCTTTGTGTATTCTCTTCCTGTTCTCTCAATTCCTGTATTACTCTTTGATTAGCTTCCTCCCGTTCGTGGGATTCCTGCAGATCTCTTTGAGTGTTCTCAGCCTGCTCACGCCATTCCTGCCTTTCTCTTTGAGTATTCTCAAGCTGGTCACGTAAATCCTGTATCAGTTTTTGAGTAGCTTCCTCACGCTTATGATATTCCTGTATAAACTTTTGGATTGCCTCCTCTCTCTCCCTATCACGCTCATACAGAGTCCTTTGTATGTTTTCCATCTTTTCATTTATCATGTTTGCCAGCAGTGTTTGTAGAACTATTTGGGAACTCTCCTCTGGATTATTCATTATCTGTTCTGTCCCCTGATTATCAAGATTGGGAATTGAGATACCTGGATTTGCCATTTTTCTTGTGTTTTTCCGGCTTACTCTGCCCATTTGAGATGAAAATAGCACCAGTTTTGTGCTAGAACACTATCTTAAGGCAAGCATCAACCAAAGTCTGAATTTGCACAATCTATAGTCTACAGATACAATCTAGTTCAACAGATACATCTATTCAACATCAAACAACTACATGTTAATGGGCTACGAACCACAGAGAAGAATTTGGAAAACCAGAAATTATTAGGGTTAGGGAGAGATGTGGGTAAAAAATAGGAATAGATTGATGTGGGTAGGCACAGGGAGAGTTAACTAAGTCCTAATCTCAAAGCAGTAAATACGTTGGGTAGGATGAAAGTAGAGGGAGAGAAAAAAAGAAGAAAGGGAAAGGGAAAAGAAAAGAGACCAGAAAAAATAGAAAAGTAAAAATTAATAATATTATATAGAATCGAGAACAATCTATTTAGAGAAGAACATGAATATATTGAGAGAAGGGGAGGGATATAAACGAGATGTGAAAAACTTAAAATGCTTAATATATTATATAGGTATGAAGAGGTAGTACTGCTATTAAGGAATTTAAGTCTCAGAGGTTTTGAATTGAGTAATAAATTTGTGGATTAAGTGTGTACACAATGGGGGATAGGGTCTAATAGTCAACTGCAGGTTTATCTGAGGATGTGCAGGACAAGAATTAAGTCACATAAAGAAGAATGAAAGAGAGGAAAAGGTGAAAAGGATAAGAAAGGAAGAAAAAAAGATCAGACGTTCAGTAGAGCTAAACAAAAAACAATAAGATAATTAAAGAAAAAAGAGAAAGAAGACAGAAAAAGAAAGAAAAATGCACACTCACGTATCCCTAAAATAAAATTATAAGAGGAAAAAAAAATTACTGGAAAACAATTTTTTTTTCAAAAACGGCAAAAATTAAAGATTAAAAAAAGTTTTAGAACAGAAAAAAAAATTTTTTTTTTATATAAGGTACCAAAAAAAAAAAAAAAAAGAAGTTCTTTGATTTTTTTGGGAGGGGTGGGAAAAATCCTGTATCTCCCTTGTGTCCATAACCAGCCTCTTGTTGGAGTCTCTGGTCTGCTTGTGGTCCTGTGGCTTGGTTGGTTTCTTAAGTCAGTTTGTTCGAACAGGCAGAAAAATGCTCTGCTTTACCCAGGATTTTGCGATCTTCCTCCCAGGCTAGTTCAATGGGAGGCAGATCTGCTTTGAGTATCACCAAAGAGGGGGATGCAGTGATGAGGCGAGGTTCTGGGTAGAGTTGAGGCCTTTCAACAAACAGTAGCTTTTCCCGGAGGCTTGTTTGTGAAAAACTCACAGAGCCCACCCTGGAGCCATTCTCAGAGTTTCTGTTTACTAATTTCAATTGATTGTCGAGGCTGCTAGAGGGAGGGGCAGCCTCTGGCTCTGATTACCCAGTGAAGAAAGCCACTCCTAGGGCTGGCGCCCGAGCTGGGTGACTTTTCCCTGGGTGGATCTGAGTCTGGCAGGTCACGCCGCCGTTAAGTTATTGTGACCTGCTAAATGACTCGTTTTATTCCAAGGCCTGAGTTGGAGCTAGCAGCTCCGCTGAGCTTTGTCGGTATCCAAGATGGAGATCTCTGGTATTGGGAGGGGGGAGGGGTGGTCTTCCCTCCTCTGCTCCCTGGGAAGGAGTGAGGATGTCGGGCTTCTACTCACGCCGAGTCTTGGTTCCTGGGTCATCTCTGGTCTGCGCACTGCAGGATGAAGATGCCCGCTCCTTGTCAGTTCTTGCTGGTGTTGAGTAGAATCCGCTCGCCCGCTGCGTCTGGCTCCTTCGTCCCGGACACTCTGTGGCTCAGGTATGGCCGCGGCCGCCGCAGCCACTGCTGCCGCCGCCGCGGCGGCTGCTGGCAAGAGCTCAGATGTGTCTCCTTGCCTGGATTTTCCCTCTCTGGCCTGACTCTCTGTCCTGTGATGGCACACTTGGTGTGATTCTCTGGCTTAGGACTGTTCACTGGAACTCTAAAACTGCTTTCTATGCGAGAGCTTGTTTAGATTCCAACTTCTCCTCCGCCATCTTCCCGGAACTTTTTCACAGACCTTTATCAAATCCTTGGGGTTTAATATATATCATGGCATGTCATCTGCACACAGCAACAATCTGGAATTTTCTCTTCTTTTCCCTTTTCCAACTAAGACTTCCTTGAATATTTTGAGTATGGGGGTGAAGTGGGCATCAGTAGCACTTCCCATGCTCTTTGTCCGCTGTGGGCTTACTTTAAATGAATATCCATGTATGCCTAATTCTTTTTATTACAAATAGATACCATATTATCAAATGCCTTCATCAATGGAGATGAACACTTGGTTTCTGTCCTTCATTCTGCTGATAATGGAGTAACACATTTACTGATTTGCGTGTTTTGAAACATCCTCACAACTCTGGGATGCATCCCACTTGATCATAATGAATAATCACTGTAATACTTTTGAGCTCATTTTCTATTGTCATGTTGAGTATTTCTGCATCTGTATTGATCAGTGTATGCAGTATTCAAGCTGTGTGTGTAGTTTTCAATTATTCTGTTGTGTAGCAGGATAGTGCTAGACTTGGAAGAATTCCTTCCTCTTCTGTTTTGTATATATTTCTCAGGAAATGTATTAGTTGCTCTTTAAATAATAAGTAGAAGCCAGGCGCCGGTGGCTCACACCTGTAATCCTGCCTACTCAAGAAGCTGAGATCTGAGGATTGTGGTGCAAAGCCAGCAGGGCTGGAAAGTCTGTGAGACTCTTATCTCCATTAACCACCAGAAACTAGAAGTGGCGCTGTGACTCAAGTGGTAGAGTGCTCACCTTGAGCTAAAGAGCTCAAAGACAGCACCTAGGCCCAGAGTCCAAGACCCACGGCAGACCTAAATAAATAAATAAATAAATAGTAGAATTCAGCAGTGAAGTCACTATTCCATTGGCTCTTTAATAAGGGTTCTTATTGAAGATTCAATCTAACTGCTACTGATCTGTTCAAGTTCTATGCCTTCCTGATTCAGATTTGGAAGACATCATGCCTATAATTTTTTTTATTTCATCTAGACTCTATATCATCTTTATTAGCATGTAGATGTTGATAAAATCAAATGGTCTATTCTTTTCTGCCAGCCCTGGGGCTTGAACTACAGACCTGGGTGCTATCCCTGAGCCTCTTTGTGCTCAAGGCTAGTGCTCTACCACCTGAGCCACAGTGCCACTTCTAGCTTTTTCTGAGTGGAGATAGGAGTCTCATGGACTTCTGGCATGGGCTGGCTTTGAACCATGGGCCTCAGATCTCAGCCTCCTGAGTAGCTAGGATCACAAGCGTGAGCTGCCACCTTGTTAGGGGGTCATTATCTGAGATATTTCTTCCTCTGTGACTTGGGCATTGTTACTATAAAGTTTTTTCTTGGTATTGGTTAGGCTGTAACCATATTTACTGGTACATTGTGTGTCCATTTTCATTTAAGAAACATTTCTTCCCTGGGTGCCAGTGGCTCAGGCCTGTAATCCTAGCTACTCAGGAAGCTGAGATCTGAAGATCAAGGTTCTAAGCCAGCCTGGGCAGAAAAGTCCGTGAGACTCTGATCTCCAATAAACCACTAGAAAACCGAAAGTGGCACTGTGGCTCAAGCTGTAGAGTGCTTGCCTTGAGCTGAAGAGACAGGGGCAGCACCCAGGCCCAGAGTTCAAACCCCATGACCAACAAAAAAAAAGAAAGAAAGGAAGGAAGGGAGGGAGGAAGGGAGGGAGGGAGAGAGGGAGGGAGAGCTATTTACATGAAATTTCCCACGTTTCCCTTGTTGAGTTCTAGCCTTATTATGGCTTGATCCAAAAACATGCTCACTACACTTCTGAGAGCTCCTGATGCTTGCATCTGGGGCTTATCCCAGTCTTCCTTTTCTGACCTGTTTCCAGGAATGTTTTTTTTTGTCTAAACCATTTCCACTACTTCATCACTAGATGGCGCCCAGGTGCAGATATATTCTGAGAGGCTACGGCAGGTATGTTGCTCTTTCAGCAAGGCAATACAAACAAAAAATCTGTAAAAACTCCACTGTTGCCATGTTGTTCATGTAAAGCACACACTGGAATGCCTAAAGCACATGCGACATAAAAGCCTCTCACTCTTTCTCTCTGCTCACACAAGCAACAGACAACACAGCACAAGTGGCTCTTGCCTTTAATTCTAACTCCTCAGGAGTTAGAATTAGATTAGATCCAGAGGATTAGTTAGATCCAGAGGATCACGGTCTAAAGCCAGCCCAGGTGGAAAGACCCACTCAACCTCATTACCAAAATGATCAGCAAAAAGTTAGACTGAATGTATGGCCCAAATGGTAAAGTGACTTTGGGGCCCTGAGTAAAAACCCCAGTATAGGGGAGAGGGGAGGGAGGTATACTAATTAAGCTTTTTTTTGTCAGTCATGAGGCCTGAACTTGGGGCCTAGGAATTGTCCGTGAGCTCTTCTGTTCAAGGCTAATGCTGTACCACTTGAGCCACAGCTCCACTACTGTTTTTCTTGTGGTTAACTGGTATAAGAGTCTTACGGACTTTCCTGCCTGGGCTGGCTTTTGAACCACAATCCTCAGATCTCAGCCTCCTGAATAGGTAGGATAACAGGTGTAAGCCACCAGCACTTGGCTGAATTAAGCATATTTTAACATGCACCTAAAAGTTTTCTGTTAAGAGATGATCTCAGGGGCTGGGAAAGTGGCTCAGTGTTAGAGTGCTTGTCTTTCATTCATGAAGCCCTGGGTAATTCCTCAACATCACATAAGCAGAAAAAGCCAGAAATGGCACTATGGCTCAAGTGGTAGAACGCTAGCCTTGAGCTGAAGAGCTGAAGTACAGCACCCAGGCCCACAGTTCAGATCCCATAACCAACAAAAAAGAGATGATCTCAGCACCTGAACAGTTAATGTTTCCAATATGGAAATCTAGAGTTTTCCTGAAGCATATCTTAAATTACAAGAAATGTAAAACAGGTTCTTTAAGTTCTTCCCAGTTCCATAGTGGATATGTTACATAAGTGAATTCATGTGATTCAACTTTAGCTCTGAATGGCACCATGTTACATCCTACCTACCTGAACACATTCACAAAATAAAAGGCTGTGGCTAGCTCTCGCCAGGGTGCAGAGCTGTGTCTGACTTCCTCATCCACTAATTATTGAGGTAGTTGTACTTAGATAGTATTTCTTGAAACTTGATCTTTTTATCCATATCATAGTTTGCTGTATGCATTCATTTGTTCCTCTTTACTGTATAGCTGCATAGGACTTTCAGTATGAAGCAGTATTTAGGAAGTGAGGTTCTTTTTAATTTGCCTTTCTGACTTATCTCTAGAACCCAGGTCAATGTGGGATGATATGCCTCTTTTAGCTGCATGCCTTCCTGAAGAACATCCAATTTAACAATCCTGCTGGAGAAGAACTAATTTTGGATAAAACAAAGAAACTGGAGGCAGAATATGGTATTTTCAACTTTTGGAACTTTCCAGAGAGTCTTGGACTCAAGATGAATATAGGAAAGTTTTCCCCACATGGACCACGTCATCAACAACTGTCTTTATCCAGTGGGGGACAGGCATTGTAGAGATACATTGAATATAATCATAATATTTTGAACTACATATCAATACACAAAATTTTGTTGGAGATTTTATATGCCTGGTATTCACTCATGACCCAGCAATATAGATTTTTAAACTGAACTTCATGGATTTTACGTTAATTGATTCATTGGTAGAAAAGAGTACATTTTTTTTCTTCTTTTTTCTGTGTCAGTCCTGGGGCATGAACTCACGGCCCAAGTGCTGTTCCTGAGCTTTTTTTTAATAAAGCTAGCACTCTACTACTTGAGCCACAGCTCCACTTTCCGGTAGCTAATTGGAGGTAAGAGTCTCATAGGCTTTCCTACCAGGGCTAGTTTTGAACCACAATCCTCAGATCTCAACCTCCTGGATAAGTAGGACTGTAGACATAAGCTACCAGCACCCAGCCAAGAATAGATTTTTTTCTTTTTTATTTTTTTCTGTCAGTCATGGGGCTTGAACTGAGGGCCTAGGCTCTGTCCCTGAGCTCTTTTGCTCAAGGCTAGCATTCTACCACTTTGAGCCACACCTCACAGGGACTTTTCTGCCCTGGCTTGCTTTGAACTGCAATCCTCAGATGTCAGCCTACTGAGCAGCTAGGATTACAGGTGTGAGCCACCTGCATCCAGCTAAGATTGTATTTCTCTACTAACATGTTTCTCAACGTTCATATATCATCTATTATAAAATACACATAATATCTGTGTTGCCCAGCTTTTCCTAACTGTGAGAATCAACTTCTAAGGGAAAAATTTCATTTTGCTTTGGAAGTCTACTCTAGTCAATTGGCTTGTGGTTTGTGGGTCCATAGCAAGGGAGAATATCATGGTTGGAGCATATTTCAAAGGAAGCCACTCACCTCTCGGCAACCAGGAAGCAAACAGAGGAGCATTGGGCTGAGAAGGTGGCTCAGTGGTTAAAGCGCTTGCCTTGCATGCCTGAGGCCCTGGGTTCGATTCCTCAGCACCACATAAGCAAAAAGCAAAAAGCCGGAAGTGGCGCTGTGGCTCAAGTGGTAGAGCGCTAGCCTTGAGCTGAAGAGCTGAGGGACAGCGCCCAGGCCCAGAGTTCAGGCCCCATGACCGGACCCCAAAAAAAAAAAAACAAAAAAAAAAACAGAGGAGCATTATGGGGATGGGGTGCCAATATCCCCCACATATATGTGTTTCCAATGGCCTACTGTCTTCCCACTAGGCCCAAACTCTTTTTTGTGTGTGCCAGTCCTAGGACTTGAACTCAGGGCCTGGAGTTTTTTTTTTTTAACACAAAGTATACAAAATGTGCTAATTTTACTACTTTGTCATACACTGGCAACCTCTAACATCTAGAGACTAGATGTTGCAAAAGTTGGGCTTTTTTGTCCATTATATATACAGTATGTACACAGCAAAACAAAATGCACAATACAGAAAAATGGCATCTGAGGATGTCCAGGTCTGAATACACTAGCATTATTACTTTTTGCAGTTGTTTGCTTCCACCTCCTCCAAACCAATAAATGAGTACAGGCAGTACCTGCCATTGTGCTCAAGACGTGGTTTCCCCATTCCATCTTCTAAAGACAGTGTTTCATGTAAATGTCAGCAAAAAGATATCTAAAAAGTGATATTTTACTATCTCTACATTTAACATACATTAGGCACTTCTAAACATCTAGAGAGACTACATGTTTTCATGTAAGGACTCAGTTTGTCCACTATATACACGGCAGTCTTCACTGACTGCATACATGTAACTAATTATAATCTGAGAAGTGTCTTCAAAATATGAGCATTCTAGAACATTTGTCCAGCTACCTAGTGGGCTAGAATGCTCAGATTTTCAGACCTTTTCTAGGGATTTTAATACAAAACATACAAAGTCTACTAATTACATTTTGTCATACACTAGCAACCTCTCTAACATCTAGAAAGACTAGATGTAAGTTAGGACTCTTTTGTCCTTTATATACACTATGTACACAAGAAAGCAGAACAAAATGGGATGTTACTCTTCACTGTAAGCACTGGAGTGGTCCTCTTTACATTTCTTTCACCTGGGTACCAAAGCATAAGCACCATGCCTACAACTCAAGTGGTTAACTGTTCTCCCTCCCCCACAAGAATTTTAATATGTCCCTGAGCTCTTTTGCTTGAGCCACAGTGCCACTTCCAGCTTTTTCTGTGTATGTGGTTCATGCATGCAAGGCAAGCACTCTCACTAAGCCATATTCCCAGCCCCAGGCCCAAACTTTTGAATGTTCCATGCTTCACAAAAGCACCATGACTAAGGCACCAAGCCTTTAACACATAGGCTTTGGGCACCATGACACATGAAAAGCATAGCAACAGCTACTCAATTAATTGGATTTATGTACAGAAAAAATAATGCTTCTTATTGATCCAATTCTCTAAAATTCTGGAATTATTGGAATATTAAAGTCTGATCAATCACCAACACATATTTAATTTTCCTCAGACTCCTCCTGTCTGCAGTGAGAGTTGCGGTCCTGGATTCAGGAAGTCTCCTCAGGAGGGAAAGGCTGCCTGTTGCTTTGACCGCAGCCCCTCCCTGCAGAATGAGATTGCTAATGACACAGGTATGTGTATAAATTGTGAAGAAACTCCTCAACTCTTCTTGTTATTTACCGATATGTCCTGGAAAATGAAAACGATTCTATAAGCGGACTGAATAGACAAACATCTTCTGACATTCCTACATGTAATTACCATCATGGCTCATATTGCTCTTTGAAATAACACAACTGCGGGCCTGGAATTACATTCTGATTCATTGCTGTAGGTCACTGCATGCAGTTCTGTTTCAAGAAAACCCTTCCAACCACTCAGTAACACCATTTCATCTCTATACTAAACTTCCACAGGAAGTACTGCTAAGGGAAAAAAAGAAAGAAATGTACTATTAAGGAGTCTGTCTTTTTTGAAACCACATTTAGATCACAGTGTAGGCGTGGATCACTGCAGCTCATGTCTGTGCTGAATGGCAGTGCTTTAAAGGCTCAGGGAGCGGCCTTAGTCTCTGTCTTTCACTATTTCCCAGATACACTGGAGAGACAACACGTAATACAAGTTCAAAGGCCTGGGGCAGGGATGTAGTTCAGTGGCATAGCACTTTCCTAGCAAGTACAACATTCTGAGTTCAATCTCCAGTACCAAAAATTAAAAGACAAAAATAAAAGTTATAGGCCTACAATGAACCACACAGAGACATAGGTCTCAGTTAAGCTATTCTGTCCACAATTGAAGAAGAGTGCCATTTAGCTCTGTGCAGTGGCCTGCATGCTACTCTATCATGCATGAATGGTAGATAAATCTTGTTATGATAAACAGAAATTACAAATTATTATTCATGTAAGAATTAGATACTTTAAAAAATGGTTCAATCTGACTGAAACACAAAGAATATGGAGGTGTTATGATATCGACAAAAGAGAGACACCAACCAATAGTGGAAGTCATAATCGTATATTATGTTGACAATATTCAGATTTATGATATCAAACGTTGACAGGCTAGAATAATTTCTATATTCAGATTATCACATTTCCTTTACAGTTCACAATTAGCTGAATTTAAAGCATACTTGCTCAACTATGTTTGAGACTTGACAATGTAGTGCAGAATACAGTTCATCTGTATAAATGCTCCACATACGAGGGGCTTATGGGAATTCCAGTGTGTTCATACAAAGAACATTGTGCAAAGCAACGAGAAATAGATTCACATTTAGTTTTTAAGAAATATGCCTTTCAGCTGGGTTCTGGTGGCTCATGCCTAAAATCCTAGCTACTCTGGAGACTGAGATCTGAGGACCACAATTCAAAGTCAGCCTGGGCTAAAAAGTCCCTGCAAGACTCTTATCTCCAATAAACTACTCAGAAAAAGCCAGAAGTGGCACTGTGGCTCCAGTGGTAGACCGCTAGTCTTGAGCAAAAGAAGCTTAGGGACAGTGCCTAGGCTATGGGTGCAAGCCCCAAGACTAGCAAATAATAATAATAATGATGATGATGATGATGATGATGATGATGATGTTATATATTTTTAGCCCTTCAGCCAGGCACTGTTGGTCCATGCCTATAATCCTAGCTACTTGGGAGGTTCACTTCCGAGGACTGCAGTTTGAAGCCAGCTCAGCAGGAAAATCCATGAGATTCTTTATCGCCAATTAACCATCAAAAATTCAAAAGCAGAGCTGTGGCTCAAGCCTGTCCCTGGAGAACAGGCCCTGACCCAGTACCAATACATACACACACACACACACACACACACACACACACACACACACACACACACACCTTTCCACAACCTACAAGATAAAGAAGAGATTAAATCCAGGTTGTAAATTATTAGAAATTGAAAATATTGTGAATAGAACTTAACAAGCTGGAACTAAAACTCTTCTTAGTAATATAAAATTCTATATTTACAATATTATATTACATGTGTATATGAAAGAAAAATGCTTGATAATCTACATGTTAAAGCAAGGTAATAGCAAACTAAACACAAATAAAGTAGTGAACTAATATGACAGAAAGACAATTAAAGACAATAAGAGGGAAGATAAGCAAATCCAATGTACTCTAATAAAAATAAATTTTATAAACCCTTAATAGCATTTGGTTACCAAGAAAGAGAAAACTTACAAGCAAGGTTATTTGTACTTCACAGAAAATGATCAACACCCTGGATGGCAATCCTAGTACATTTTGGTTAATCCCAGCTATACCAAAAGTACATCTGGAATTATAGAAGTCTGAGACCAGTCCTCATGTCACCATGAGACAAAGTCTTAAGATCAAACTGAAGAAAATATCTGGTTGTTCATTCCAGTGCAGTTCACTGTCCTGCTGCCATCCACAAATCACACCTGCTTTGAAGGACAGCCACGTAGAACTTGTTGGGTAGGAGAGAGAGTGCTAAATCACTGAGCTCAGTGACCAGCTTTTACTGGTATCTTTCAATCAAGTAGCTGGTATCAAAATGTTAAGATACATTTTAGACATGGGAAAGGACTTCCTACTACCAGTTTAAGATTTTAAGAAGCATTCACTGTCTCCTTGTTATTGCTGCTGATGCAAGCACAAATGATGCCTTCCAAATCTGAATCAGGAAGGCAGATCAGTAGCAGTTAGATTGAATCTTCAATAAGAACCTCATTAAAGAGCCAATGGAATAGTGACTTCACTGCTGAATTCTACTATTTATTTATTTATTTATTTAGGTCTGCCGTGGGTCTTGGACTCTGGGCCTAGGGGGTGCTGTCCTTGAGCTCTTTAGCTCAAGGTGAGCACTCTACCACTTGAGCCACAGTGCCACTTCTAGTTTCTGGTGGTTAATTGGAGATAAGAGTCTCACAGACTTTCCAGCCCTGCTGGCTTTGCACCACAATCCTCAGATCTCAGCTTCTTGAGTAGGCAGGATTACAGGTGTGAGCCACCGGCGCCTGGCTTCTACTTATTATTTAAAGAGCAACTAATACATTTCCTGAGAAATATATACAAAACAGAAGAGGAAGGAATTCTTCCAAGTCTAGCACTATCCTGCTACACAACAGAATAATTGAAAACTACACACACAGCTTGAATACTGCATACACTGATCAATACAGATGCAGAAATACTCAACATGACAATAGAAAATGAGCTCAAAAGTATTACAGTGATTATTCATTATGATCAAGTGGGATGCATCCCAGAGTTGTGAGGATGTTTCAAAACATGCAAATCAGTAAATGTGTTACTCCATTATCAGCAGAATGAAGGACAGAAACCAAGTGTTCATCTCCATTGATGAAGGCATTTGATAATATGGTATCTATTTGTAATAAAAAGAATTAGGCATACATGGATATTCATTTAAAGTAAGCCCACAGCGGACAAAGAGCATGGGAAGTGCTACTGATGCCCACTTCACCCCCATACTCAAAATATTCAAGGAAGTCTTAGTTGGAAAAGGGAAAAGAAGAGAAAATTCCAGATTGTTGCTGTGTGCAGATGACATGCCATGATATATATTAAACCCCAAGGATTTGATAAAAGTCTGTGAAAACTGAAAATCATTCAGCAAACTTAAGAGTATGAAACCAGTGTACAAAATCAGTTGTTTTTATATGTCATCAGTGACTAATATGAAACAAGAAAACAAGAACAAAATAGCTTCAAAATAAATAAAAAGCTTAGAAATAAATTCAGACAAGTGAAATATGTTTATAATGAAACTTATAAAACACCAATTACTGAAGACAACATAGAAAAAAGTAGAATGATATGTTCATGTGTTCTTGGATTCAAATAATGCACATTGTTGAAACATCTCTATTACACAATGAAGTTTACAGAGTCAGTTCAGTCTCTGTCAAAATAACCAATGACATTTCATTATGAAAGTACACTCTTCCCCCAAACCAAAGGTTCATATATGTATGTGTGTGTGTGTATATATATATATATATATATGTATATATATGTATATGTATCTACATTAACCTCCCTACCCCTTTTTTGTTTTTGTTGGTTCTAGGGCTTGAACTTAGGGCCTGGGAGCCATCCCTGAACTTTAGTGCTACCACTTTGAACCACAGCTCCACTCCAGTTTTTGGTGGTTAATTGGAGATGAGTCTCGGCCTTTCCTGCCTGGGATGGCTTTGAACCCTGATCCTCAGATCGTAGCCTCCTGAGGATTACAGATGTGAGGCACCAGTGCCCAGCTTACAAACTGATCTTTGATAAGGAATTAAGAACACATAAAAGATAAAAGATGGTTGTTCTTCAGTCAGTGACAGGAAGACTGCACATAATCATGTCAATAAACATATCTCTTGTTATGACGATCAAATAACAATGACTTAGGGATGGAATTTGAGCCCTGTATCTATGAAACTACTTGAGGAGAGAGAGGGGACTGTGGCAGCAAACTGGAGTGGGTAGAGATGTTCAGACAAGAAGACAAAGGCACTGGAAGTGAAAACAGAAGACAGCTAAGAAAGCAACAGTGTAAAACTGCCCAAACAATGGAGGGAAATATTTACAATGTATATACTTTGATAAAGGGTTGATAACCTAGAATTGATTATAAACCTGAAAATATCAGTAGCAAATAAATGAATTTAAGAAGTGATAGATGGTTCTCAAAAAAAGAGGTTTAAATGTCAAACAGATATATGAAAAGATATAATTAAAAGGGCCCCCCAGGTTCATGGCTGCAGGAAGAAATGGTTATGAACTAAAATGAGGTGTAGCAGGAAACAAGAGGCCAGATAGTATCAGCAAATACTGCACTGTAAAACAATGATCCTAACATCAGTTGCTAGGCAACAGTAGAGGGGAAACTACTCTTTTTTTTTTTTTTAATTGTGAAAATACCGTACATAGGGGTTACAATTACACGGGCAAGGTAATGAGTACATTTCTTATCAAGTATTGTTGCCTCCTCCTTTGTTTCCCCTTCTTATCCCTTCCTACCTCCCTCCCCACTTCCTCTCCTCTCTGCCCCCACCCCACAGTTGTTAAGTTTGTTTTTCGACATAACATCAAGCACTTAGGGAAAGAAAGCCTCCGTGCACAATCTCCTCTGTGCACAAGTACACTTTAAGTCAGGAAATGTGACTCACACAGCTTCAGATATTCTTTGTCCCTTTGCTAGCTCACTGATGATGTGGTGGCAAGCCATATTGGAGATTTGCTGTCAAAGATTTCAGCTCAGTGCAGTGCCAGTCCACTGTTGTGTGAGTGACTACCCCAACAATCATCAGGAAACTGACAGTGACTTCGACACAGGTTAGCCTGCACTGCAGAGGGGAGCAGAGGGCACTGAGACACAACACAGACATCTACCACACAGAAGAGCCTTCAGTCTCTAACCCTGCCACACTGTCTTCAGTGTGGAGTGACACCTGACACACAGCAAGAGATCCCTGCTTCCAGTGACATTTTCTCTTTGAATAGAAGTACAAATAGACTATTGGAATTCTCTTAAATTCTGCCTTAAACAATTAGTAATTTTCCTTCCTCACATTGCCTGACATTGATGATTTCCACCATCCCAGGCTGAGTATGTCCAGGTGAAGCAGAGTTGGACTGAGGGAGAAAAACCTCACAGGGCCGGCTAACTTTTCCTAGCTTGGATTGGTAGCTTCAGGACACCTGGAGCACCCCAGCATGCAATGGAATGATCTGAAACAGTAACTGGAGGTCTCCAGTGTGAAGTCTTTGCATGCAGGTGGATATAACAGGAAGTATCAATGTCAAACAGATAAATGAAAAGATAAAATTTAAAGGGCTCCCCAGGCCCAAGGGCTCTTTGTCACCATGTTCTGAATATATATATATATATATATATTTTTTTTTTTTTTGGTCTGGTTGTGGGGCCTGAACTTGGGCCTGGGCGCTGTCCCTCAGCTCTTCAGCCTAAGGCTAGCGCTCTACCACTTGAGCCACAGCGCCACTTCTGGCTTTTTTACTTTTTGCTTATGTTGTGCTGAGGAATGGAACCCAGGGCCTCAGGCATGCAAGGCAAGCGCTCTACCACTGAGCCACCTTCCCAGCTCCCTGAATTATATTTTTGATTAATCAAAAGTTACCTGACCCAAATCTCTCAGGAAGGAAATTTTGCTATGGCCTCTTAGACCAGAGCTGGCATTACAGAGCTTATGGTTGGGTTGTGTTTGTAAGTGATATCAGCTAATCAATCTTGCATACTGACAGCCAGGGTGGCACAAATGACAGTGATGGAGCAGAGTGGAGAGTTTCAGCCATGAATAGGGGACATTCCCAGAAGGAAAACAATGATACCTTTCCCTTTGAAGGAATACACAAAGTAGTTTTTGCAGTTTTCTTTTCTTGTTGGTTATGGGGCTTGAACTCTGGGCCTGGGCGCTGCCCCTCAGCTCTTCAGCTCAAGGTGAGCACTCTACCACTTGAGCCACAGTGCCACTTCCAGTTTTCTGGTGGTAATTGGAGATAAGAGTCTCACCAACTTTCCTGCCTGGTCTGGTTTTGAACTGCCATCCTCAGATACAGCTTCCGGAACAGCTAGGATTAGAGCCACCAGGGCCCAGTGGAATACACAAAGTAAATTAGGCATGTTTCTGAGAGGTAGAGGAGGCAAGAGGAAGAGCAGGCATACAGAGAGCATTGGTGTCTGTACGCACAGATCCCTGCGTTCTTCATCTGGATAACCAAGTCACTTACTGTGTGTAAAACTCATTCTTGCTAGGATCATGGTGTGTCTTCTGCAGGATGAGTGTGTATGGGGGAAAACCCAGCATTCAGCACATCTCCATCCTTGTAGACATTAGGTTTCATTTGGGAAAAACACTTAACAGAGGGAAAGCTGGAGAAGGGAAATCAAAAGCAAAGGGAGCATCATAGCTGGAACTCTGGGAGGAGTTTGAGCTTGCAGCGTGAGGAGGATATTTACACACATCCTGCTTGTGTGTATGGGAGCCTTTGTTGACTGTCATGCTTCTCTAATTCCACGACTCTGTTCAGCCCAGTGTCTCAAATCTCTTCAATTAATCAGGAACGTTTGGCCCTGGGGCTCTGCATCTGAGGTCCTCCTTCCAAGTGCAAAACACAAGTTGGAAAATAATCTTGAGGCTCCTCCTTTTCACCTGCAGATGCTATGATTTTATCCAAGATGGGGGAGAATGAGGCCTCAGGGATGTGCTTACCTTTGTCCAATCTGATCCCAAGTCCATGTCAAGAATGTCAAGGTGGACCCATTACAACAATGAGATGTACAAGATGTAAAGTTCGTTTTTCGACATAACAACTTAGGTGGGGGTGGGGTGGGGGGTGGGAGAGGTTGAGGGAGGGTGGAGAGGGGAAGAGATGGGAAGGGGAAACAAAGGAGGAGGCAACAATGTTTGATAAGAAATATACTCACTATCTTGCCCATGTAATTGTAACCCCTCTGTATGATATTTTCATACACACACAAAAGAATGTCAAATGCAAAAACATTACATTAGAGGTTGCCTGTCAGGCGCAGGGTGAACTGAACACAAGGAGCCCATGCCAGTCAGGGCTTAACCAAAGCTACTGTGGTATTGTATCCCGAATTATAATTTCATCCAAGACCACAGATAGTGATGCTCTAGAGATGGCATTATCTTGGATAATTTTTTTTGCCCAACATCTGTGTCAACAAACTATTTTCATGAAAGCCTTTGGGGTGATGCAGCCAGATTGCTTCAGAGGATGCCTTGTCCTGTGCATGGTGAAATGTCCACCAAAAATCTGTGGCTCTGACATGTCAACTAAAGTTGTGAGTGCATCATACTCAGAGGCTCGATTCACACACACACAATGTCTGTAACAGCTACAGAACATTCGTGGTTGATACTGACTGGCAAGTTTCAGTAAGAATTCCTTGTTCAGAGGACTGGAGAAATACAGCCATTTACTGTTGCCTGAGGAAACAATGTTGTTGCTGAAACTAGCAATTACATGTCAATAACTCAAGGTCAGTGCTGGAATTGAGTTCTCCTTTTGCATTTTGAACTTTTACATTGAAACAAGTAATTATTACTTAAGTTGCTAACATAGATGAAGACATTTTCATGATGCACTGCATTGAAAACATGTGGTAGTAAATTCTTCTGTATCACAAAACTAAATGAGTATCAAAAGCAACTCTATGTTTTCAAGTTGTCAACATGAGTTAGACCCAAATTCCATGCAGGTTTCAGTGGCCCCGGAGAACAGAGCTACTTCAGGGCATTGGACATACTTGACATAAGGCAGTAGTGTTGGATGTGCAGTAGTGTTGGATGTGTATTATGGTACACTTGTTCACAATCATGCCCTGGGTAGCAGAAAATACCTATCACATATGCAATTTAAGAATGCAGGAGGGGAGCTGGGAAGGTGGCTCAGTGGTAGAGTGCTTGCCTTGCATGCCTGAGGCCCTGGGTTTGATTCCTCAACACCACATAAGCAGAAAAAAAAAAGCCAGAAGTGGCGCTGTGGCTCAAGTGGTAGAGCGCTAGCCTTGAGCTGAAGAGCTGAGGGACAGTGCCCAGGCCCAGAGTTCAGGCCCCACGACTGGACCCAAAAAAAAAAAAAAGAATGCAGGAGGAATAGGATAATTTTTTCTAATGAGATTGCTACTGGCCTTTTACAGTTTTATATTTATTACATTATAAAGGATTATATCGCTTATTTTTAAAATTCTTAGGAGCATGTGTTATCTGGACAGAGGATTTATTTAGACATACATATGTATGCATACAATGGGACTCAGCCTTATAAGGAGGTGGCACTGGTTTGAGTCATAAATTACAGTTTCTTGAGGAAATTACGTAGTGATTATCATAGTGGTTGCATGAAATTACATTCCCATGAATAGTGTGTAAGTGTCCCCTTTCCCTCCATTCTTTTTTTTTTTTTTTGGGGTCCGGTCGTGGGGCCTGAACTCTGGGCCTGGGCGCTGTCCCTCAGCTCTTTAGCTCAAGGCTAGCGCTCTACTGCTTGAGCCACAGCACCACTTCCGGCTCTTTTTCTTTTTGCTTATGTGGTGCTGAGGAATCGAACCCAGGGCCTCATGCATGCAAGGCAAGCGCTCTACCACTGAGCCACCTTCCCAGCCCTTTCCCTTCATTCTTACCAACATTCCTTATTTTTTTAAAATTTTATTTATTTTTTATTGTGAAAATACTGTACAGAGGGGTTACAATTACATGGGCAGGATAATGCATACATTTCTTACCAAGCATTGCAGCCTTCTCCTTTGTTTACCCTTCACCTCCCTTCCCAGCCTCCCCCCTCCCCCCACCCAATCCTTCCCCCCCTCCCCCCCCCACCGACATTGTAAAGCTTGTTTTAGACATGACAATTTGTACTTCTCATTGTTGCAACAGGTCCACCTGAATCCTTAAACGACTTGTTTTTCCCCATCTCCTCCACAAGTTATACTGATATCAAATATATTGAAAGCAGGGGTTATACTGTGGGGGAGGGACATACAAAGCAATAAAGAAATAATTTTATAAATGCGTTAGAAACACATGCATGAAAGAAAAAAAAACATTAAAATACCTATTTAAGGGTTCATTTTCCTAACGTCACATTATCTGACTTTTTCCGCTTGACTCATACATATACTAGATATTGCAAATAAGGGAAACCATGGGACCTGTGTTTCGTTGTGCCTGGCTTACTTCACTTAATATAATTTTTTCCAAGTTTTTCCATTTCCTAACAAATGGGGCAATGTCATTCTTTCTGATGGAGGCATAGAATTCCATTGTGTATATATACCACATTTTCTTGATCCATTCATCTACTGAAGGGCATCTGGGTTGGTTCCATATCTTAGCTATGGTAAATAATGCTGCAATAAACATAGTTGTGCTGGTAGCTTTAGTGTGGTCTTGTTTGTAAACATTTGGGTAAATGCCCAAAAGTGGGATTGCTGGGTCATAGGGGAGCTCTATGTGGAGTCTTTTTAGGAACCTCCATACTGCTTTCCAAAGTGGTTGAACAACTTTACATTCCCACCAACAATGAAGTAAGGTTCCCTTCTGTCCACATCCCTTCCAGCATCTGTTGTTGTTAGAGTTCTTGATTTTTGCCATTCTAACTGGAGTGAGGTGATATCTCAATGTTGCTTTGATTTGCATTTCTTTTATGGCTAGGGATGTTGAGCATTTCTTCATGTGTCTATTGGCCATCCTTCTTTCTTCTTCAGAGAAGTTTCTCTTTAAGTCTTTAGCCCACTTATTTATTGGGCAGTTGTTTCTTTGAGGATTTGTTGTTGGGGGATTTAATTTTTTGAGCTCCAAGTATATTTTATATATGAGACCCTTGTCCGTTGTATGGCTAGTAAAGATCTTCTCCCAATCCGTGGGCTTTCCATTGATGTTGCTAGCTATGTCCTTTGCCATGCAGCAGCTCTGCAACTTCTTGCAATCCCATTTATCCAACCTCTGTTTGATTTGTTGTGTTTCTGGGTCTCTATTAAGAGAATTTCGGCCTAAGCCAAGGAGACCTAGGGTTTCTCCTATTCTATTCTGTAATGTTTTCAGAGTGTCTGCTTTGACTCCGAGGTCTTTGATCTATTTGGAATTGATTCTGGTGCAGGGTGATATATAAGGATCTAGCTTTAGTTTTCTACAAGTAGTTAACCAGTTTTGCCAGCACCATTTACTGAAGAGGCTGTCTTTCTTCCATTCTATTTTTTTAGTTCCCTTATCGAAGATTAGATGGCTATAGGTCTGTAGGTTCATTTCTGGGTTTTCAATTGTATTCCATTGTTCCTGAGGTCTGTTCTTGTGCCAGTACCAAGCTGTTTTGATTACTATGGCTTTATAGTAGAGTTTGAAATTTGGTATTGATATTCTTCCAGCAGTGTTCTTTCCGTTGAGGAGTGTTTTTGCTATTCGGGGTCTTTTATTGTTCCATATGAATTTTTGGATTGCCTCTTCTATTTCCTTGAAGAATGAGGTTGGAATATTGATAGGTATCGCATTGAATTTGTAGATAGCCTTGGGTAGTGTTGCCATTTTCATGATGTTGATCTTTCCAATCCAGGAGCATGGGAGTTTTTGCCATTTTCTAAGTTCTGTTTTGATATCCTTTTTCAAGTTTTTAAAGTTTTCATCATAAAGGTCCTTCATTTCTTTGGTTAAGTTAATTCCTAGGTATTTTATTTTTTGTAGGGCTATTACAAATGGAGTTGCTTTCCTAATTTCAGCCACACTTTTCTCATTCCAGCATTCCTTATTTGTATTCTTGATGATAGATATTGTGCCTGGAGTGATATAAAACTAAGTGTTGTTTGACTTTGCATTTCCTTTATTAATCATTTATACTTCTGGTTTTGAGAAGTGTCTTTAAATTTGTTTGTGAATTTGTTTGTTGGCTTGTTGATGCTTTAGGAGTTTAGTTTTCTGAGGTTCCTGCATATTCTGCTTATGGGTCACTCCAGATATTTAGTTGACAAATTCTGTAGGCCATCTATTCAGTGTAGTGACTGTTTGCTTTGTTTTGCCAAAGGCTTTTAGTTTGATGTAATCCCAACTGTAAATTCTTATTTACTGAGCTATTTGAAGCTTTAATTAGGAAGTGTTTGCCTATACAAAATGTTTCATTGTTTTTGGCACTGTAGTGCTTTTTCTTAAGTTTTAGCTCTTGAAATTCTGGGGGCTAGGAAAACAAGGATCATTCACATATTAAGGATTCCTGAATTATCTGGCCATAGTGTTCAGGAGAAGAGGACTTCAAGTTGTCATAGAGGTAGAAGGTCTACTAGTGGAACCATTTCATAAGCCTTTCTACTGTGCTTGTGTGTACACATACTGGATTTTGCAACCATAGGCAACCTGCCTATATCATAGACTAGAAGTCTCCCTGCAGTCAGAAGTTGATTCCAGGATGCTGAGAAAGGCATCTACTACCGTGACTCACTTACCCATTTAGTATTTTTAAGAATGACACTGTGTTAAATAGAACTGTTTCCAAATTTACAGGTACTCTTTTAGGAAACTTGGTGCAATGCTGTTCATAACAAATAATACATGGAATGTGTTTCTAACGCATTTATAATATTATTTCTTTGTTGCTTTGTATGTCCCTCCCCCACAGTGTAACCCCCGCTTTCACTATATTTGATGTCAGTATAACATGTGGAGGAGACGGGGACAAACAAGTTGTTTAAGGATTCAGGTGGACCTGTTGCAACAATGAGAAGTACAAAATGTCATGTCAAAACCAGCTTTACAATGTCGGTGGGGGGGGAGGGGGGGTATGATTGGGTGGGGGGGGAGGGGGGAGGGTGGGAAGGGAGGTGAAGGGTAAACAAAGGAGGAGGCTGCAATGCTTGGTAAGAAATGTATGCATTTTCCTGCCCATGTAATTGTAACCCCTCTGTACAGTATGTTCTCAAATAAAAAAAAATAAAATTAAAAAACAACAACAACAACAAAAAAACAAATAATACATGGAAGACTTCAACTTTTACTTGCTTAGGTAACAAGTAGAGAGTCTCTACCTCTCTAGAATCATTGTGTGTATTTTGTCATTCCCGATGCTATCTGTGTGTAAAACATTGACAATTGTGACGTGGGCTCAGGTGAGCCTTTTACAAGGTGTTGTAGAAATAAACTGCACTTATCAGAGTTTCTAAACTGTTCAAAATGTTCCACCCAGCATTTAATAATGTTTCACAGAAGTCAGGTTGGGGAATCCCCACATAAAGAAGGAGGGGAAGTGATTGTTTCCTGGTCAGAACTGCAGAAGGACCATGTGTGTCTCCTTCCCAAAGGAACCACAATGTCTAAGGCCATTTAACTCACAGGGTCAGGAATTTGAAAAGGGTGGGGAAGTCTATAAATCTACAAACTTCTCAGATGATTTAGGAAGAAAAAAATGTGTGGGTTCAATAGTAGAGCAAGAAGACCTCAGAACTCAAGAAACATCGGATTTAATACCTGCATAGATCAACTACACTTAACAGACATCTACTGAATACATCACTCAGCAGCATCAGAATACACATTCTTAGCGGCACATGGAACATTTTCCAAAATAGACCACATTCCAGGTTACAAAGCAAATTTGTACAAATTCAGAAACATTGAAGTTATGCCGTGCATTCTCTTGGACCACAAGGAAATAAAATTAGAAGTCAACACCAGAAGCCTCCAAAAGAAATCCTGTAACACATGGAGTCTGAACAACACACTGTTAAACCAGCAGTGGGTCATGGAAGAGATTAGAAAGGAAATTCAAATGTTCATGATATTCAACAAAAATGAACACACAAATTACCAGTTCTTCTGGGACATAGCAAAGGCAGTACTCGGAGGTAAGTTTATAGGTGAGTTCCTATAACAACAAATTAGAGAGATCTGAAACCAACAATTTAACGAGGCACTTGAAGCTCTTTGAAAAAGAGCAACAAACTAAACCCCAATCCAGTAGACAGAAACAATTAAAATTAAGTCACATGAAATTAATTAGAGTCCAAAAAAACCATAGAATAAACAAAACAAAGAGTTGATTCTTTGAAGAAATTAACAAAATTGACAGACCCTTTGCAGATTTTATCAGAAAAGAAGAGAACACACCCAAATAAACTCAGAAGAAAATGGAAACATTACCACAGAAACACCCAAAATTCAGAACATTATAAGGGAATACTTCTCAAACTTTTATGCTAATAAGTTTCAGAATCTTTAAGAATTTGATGAGTTTCTAGCAAATATCTACATACCAAAACTAAGCAAAGATAATTTAAGCCAAGTTAACAGACCCATATCAAGCATTGAAATAGAGCAATAAGAGACCTCCCACTCAAGGAAGGCCCAAGTCTGGATAGACTTATAGCAGAATTCTACCAGGCTTTCAAAGCAGAACACACACCAATACTCCAACTCTTCAATGAAATTGAAAGTGAAAGTTCACTACCAAACTCTTTCTATGAAGCCATCATAACCCTCATCCCAAAATCAGGCAGGGATTCATCAAAGAAAGAGTACTATAGATTAATTTCTTTAATGAACATTGATGCAATACTTCTCAACAAAATTTTGCCCAATTTACTTGAACAACTCATCAAGAAAATCATACACCACGATCAAACAAGATTCATTTCAGGGATGCAAAGCTGGTTCAATATATGTAAATCAATTAATATAATTCATCACATCTATAAGAGCAAGGATAAGAATCACATGATTATCTTAATAGATGCAGAAGAAGCATTTGATAAGATCTAACAGCCCTTTGAGATGAAAGCTCTAAAAAAACTAGGAATCCATGGAGCATTCCAAAATATACTAAAGGCTGTGTATGACAAACATACAGCCAACATTATAGTTAGTGGTGAAAAGCTAAAGCAGTTTCCTCTAAACTCAGGAATGAGACAAGGATGTCTACTTTCTCCACTCCTCTTCAATATAGTATTTGAATGCCTAGGTAGGGCAATAAGGCAAGATGCAAACATAAAGGGGATCTAAATAGAGGAAGATGAAGTAAAACTCTCCCGCTTTGCAGATGACATGATCTTGTATTTAAAGCACCCCATGGATTCCACTCCCAATTTACTCAAGCTAATACAAAATTTTGGCAAGTAGCAGGGTATAAAATTAACCCTCAAAAATCAATGGCTTTTCTGTATGCCAACATGAGAAGAGTAGTTGAAATCAAAATCAGGAAAGCAACCCCTTTTGTAATAGCCCCACAAAAAATAAAATACCTAAGAATTAAGTAAAGAAGTAAAGGACCTCTATGTTGAAAACTTGAAAAGCCTGAGAAAGGAAATTAAAGCAGAACTAAGGAAATGGGAAAACCTCTCATGCTCCTGGATTGGGAGGATTAACATCCTGAAAATGGCAATACTGCCAAAGGTTATCTACAAATTCAATGTGATACCTATCAATATTCCAATCTTATTTTTCAAAGAAATAGAAGAAGCAACTCAAAAATTCTTATGGAACAATAAAAGACCCTGAATAGCAAAAACGATCCTTAGCAGAAAGAACAGTGCTGGACAAATATCAATACCAAATTTCAAACTCTACTCCAAAGCCATAGTAATCAAAACAGCTTGGTACTGGTACAAGAACAGACCTCAGGACCAATGGAATAGAACTGAAAGCCCAGAAATGAACCCACAGACCTATAGCCACCTAATCTTCAATATGGGAGCTAAAGAAGTAGAATGGAAGAAAGTGGTCCTGGCAAAATTGGTTAAACATCTGTAGAAAACTAGAGCTAGATCCTTATATATCACCCTGCACCAGAATCAACTTCAAATGGATCAAAGACCTTGAAGTCAAAGCAGATACCCTGAAAACATTACAGGAAGGAATAGGAGAAACTCTAGGGCTCCTTGGCACAGGCTGAAATGTTCTTAATAAAAACCCAGAAACACAACAAATGAAAGGTTGGACAAATGGGCTTGCATGAAACTGGAGAGCTTTTGCATGGCAAAGGACATAGCTAGAAAGATCAATAGAAAGCCTACTGACTACGAGAAAATCTTCACTAGCCATACAATTGACAAGGGTCTCATATTTAAAATATACTTAGAACTCAGAAAAAAAAACCTCCCAACAACAAATCCTCAAAGAAACAACTGCCTGATTAATAAGTGGGCTAAAGACTTAAAAAGAAACTTTTCTCAAGAGGAAATAAGATTGGCCAATAGACACATGAAGAAATGCTCAACTTATGTAGCCATAAAAGAAATGCAAATCAAAACAACATTGAGATTGGATTTCACCCCAGTTAGAATGGCTATAATCAAGAAATCTAATAGCAACAGATGCTGAAGGAGATGTGGCCAAAAGGGAACCCTACCGCATTGTTGGTGGGAATGAAAACTTATTCAACTACTTTGGAAAGCAGTATGAAGTTTCCTCAAAAGACTCCAAATAGAGCTCCCCTAAGACCCAACAATCCCACTTTTGTGCATTTACCTAAATAATCACAAATAAGGCTATACTAAAGCTACCAGCACATCTATGTTTATCGCAGCATTATTCACCATTGCTAAGATGTGGAACCAACCCAGATGCCCTCTCAGTTGATGAATGGATCAAGAAAATGTGGAATTTTATGCCTCCATCAGAAAGAATGACACTGCCTCATTTGTTAGGAAATGTAAAGACTTGGAATAATCATAATAAATGAAGTAAGCCAGGCCCAAAGAATCATAGGTCCTCTGGTTTCCCTTATTTGCAATAACTAGTCTATGTCTAGGACAAGCAGAAAAGCACAAAAGTTGTCTCCCTAAGATAGAGACACAAGTGGTTTTATCTTTCATGCTGTTGTCTCTAATGTACCATGTGATTTTATATTTCTTTAGTATGTTCTTCCCCCATGGTATAACTCCAGTTTTTACTGTATTTGATTCCAGTGCCCTGAATCTTGTATATACATTTTTGTTTTTAATTTGGGGAGGGAAGGGAAATAACAAATTGCTGAAGTAAGCATATAGATTGACCCATTGTAACAATGAGATATACAAGACACTATATTGGAAATGAACTTTACAACTTCAGAGGTGGGGGATGGAGTTGTGGATGTGGGGAGGGAAGGGGAAAAACAAAGGAGGAGGTAACAATGCTCCATAGGAAATGTTCTCATTACCTTAATCATGTAACTTTAGCCCCTCTGTACAGTATTTTTTTTTGGGGGCGGGGTCCAGTTGTGGGGCCTGAACTCTGGGCCTTGGTGCTGTCCCTCAGCTCTTTAGCTCAAGGCTAGCGCTCTACCACTTGAGCCACAGCACCACTTCCAGCTTGTTTTTTCTTTTTGCTTATGTGGTGCTGAAGAATCGGACCCAGGGCCTTATGCATGCAAGGCAAGCGCTCTACCATTGAGCCACCTTCCCAGCCCTCTGTACAGTATTTTTACAATGAAAATGTATACAAAAAAAGAAGACCTCTGAAAGGCAAGAATACCACAACTTTTGAAAATACTGGGAATGGCTTGTATCTCTTGAGACAATTATATAAGTGACGTGTTCAGTAATATGAAGATGTGGGTCATGAGACATATTGAATAATATACATGAACTTTACTGATAATTGACATGTAAGAGTATTTTTTACTGTCAAGGTGATGTATGAGCGGTTACATAAGTAAGGTAATAAGTATTTTTCTTGTCAAACTTGTTACCCCTTCCCTAATTTTTCTTCTACTTTCCTTCCCTCCAATTCTCCCCCCCCACAAGTTGTAGAGATCATTTCCAACACACCGTCTGGTGTATGTCACTGTTGCATTGGTTCCCTCCTTTTCCTTTGTCTCACCATTGTGTTTTTGTTCCCCTTTGCTTCCCTCATTCAAATAAACATATACAATACCAGGGTAATAAAATCAAATACAGTGACAACAGGGAATATACCATGGGGAAGAACATACAGAAGAAATGAAAAATCACATAGTACATTAAAAACAGCAATAATGATAAAACCTCCTGTGTCCATGTCTTGGAGTTCATTTCAGTTAGCATCTTTATGGTCATCCGTACATAGCTATTAAGCTATTCAGCTCATCTGATAAGTATTTTTTTTTTTTTTGTTATTGACAATGTCTGAGCCTGCATCACTACCTGAATTATGACATCAGGGTGCACAAAGGCTTCCTTGTTCCTTCATGCATTCTATATGTGCATCTGCTTTATTAAAAAAATTAATTGTTTTTATTGTGAAAATACTGTACAAAGGGGTTACAGTTACATGAGCAAGGTAAAGAGTACATTTCCTATTGAACATTGTTGCCTCCTCCTTTGTTTTTCCCCTACCATCCCATCCCTCCCACCTCCTCAGCTACATCACACCCTTTCCCTCCCCCAACCTCCCACCCACGACTAAATTGTAAAGTTCGCTTTTGGACATAGTATCTTGTACATCTCATTGTTGCAATGGGTCAACCTGTATCCCTATTTAAACAATTTATTTTTTTCCTTCCACTCCCCAAATACAGTGAAATACAGAGGTTATATCATGGGGAAGGGACATACAAGGCAACAGAAAAAAATCACGTGGTACCTTATAAATACGTTAGAAACAATAGCAAGCAAGAAAAAGCCACTTGCGTCCTTATATTTTGCTTAACATCATCTTATTTGACCTTTTCTGCTTGTCTCAGACATATACTAGTTATTACAAATAAGGGAAACCATGGGACCTATGTTTCTTTTGTGCATTTATCTGATTTAGATGTGGGGGACCAGTGACAGAGTTTCAGTGATTCATCCTGATACTTTTGGGAACAGTGGTCAAGGCTGGATGCTTGGAATTCCTTCTCCTTGCTAGGCTCAGTCTTGTTTGTGAATCACCAGAGAGGTGTGAATGAGCAGAGAGGATGTAGGTGGGGAAGGAGCTATTGACAGTGAAACCCCTCACAAAGGGTGTTTGTTTGTCCTGAAATCTCTTTCTAGTAAAGAGACATTTCACCTTTTTGCCTAAATCTTACAGTGCATGCCAAGTATTTCAGGAGATTGACCCCCAGTGTCTCTAAAACTGGAAATGGTAAGAAAAGTGTGTTCCAGAAACATCCATATTCTTTACATTTATTCCAGTTATTCCAAACTCTCTTGAATTATCTGTAAGGCTGGAAAGCTTTGATTACTTTTCCTTTCTTAGAGTAAGTCTGGTAAGAAGAAGTCAATTAAATATTTGTTGTAGTGACTGAGACTAAAGGGCATGACAAATGTAGAAAATTGAGATGAATGAGAAAGTTCAAATTTGAAATAAGGAAGAATTTATTTCAATCATTGGGTTCTGGTGCTAGATTGAGGGGAGGCATAAGGAGAGCTCTTTGTCCTCCAGTAGGTTTGAGCTAACGAAAAGCAAAGAGAAATGATTGTTTTACAACTCTACCTTAACCTACTTTAAATTTTCATTTTATATTGTCTTAGATTTTTTTAGTATATATTTGTAAAAATGGGATTCGTTATATTTTATACATGTTGGTAATTTCTTATAAAATTCACCTCATCCCCCTTTCTTGTTTCACCCACAACTTTTCAAACCAGTTTTAATGAACTCCATTATTTTTTTTCATATATGAGAAGTGCTTAATGCGTGTTAGAAATCACAGAAGCCTTTTGCAAAAAAGTTTTCCTTTTTCCCTTCCTTTCCTTGCCTATGTCCTTCATCCATTTCCCCATGAACTTCTGTCAATACCATTAATCTTTTCCTGCCTCCCATCCATCTATGCATCCTTCAATATTTCCATTCATCCATGCCTACACTTGAGAATGTAAATATTGTGTAAGTTCAGTTAAAACTGCAAAGGCAAAACTAGAAAGAAATATTATTATATTATAGAAGAGCTGGTGACCAGTGGCTCATGCCTGTAATCCTCAGGTGGCTGAGATGATGATCATGGTCCAAAGTCAGTCTGTGTAGGAAAATCCATGATACACTCATGTCCAGTTAACCACTAAAAATGTGGAAGTGGACTGTGGCTCATATGGTGGAGCACTAGCCTTGAGCTCAAAGAAACAGTGCCCAGGCCCCGTGTTCAAGCCGCTGGACTTACCAAAAGAATTATATGAAAGCCTAAAGTGAAATATTCTCCCAATAGCCTCATAAAGTACATCACAAAAATGAAGATTCAGTGATTTACACAGTAATATGTATTCATCTGCATGAATAAAATTTCTAAAATGAAGACAATGTGGAAAATAAGTTCATTAGAAACAAATACTTTAAACATAATGATAAATATATTGAGGATGTTACAAATATAAGGTTATATTTTCATGTGCTAAATAATACCACCTCAAAAGGGAACATTCACATATTTTTTTGCCAAAAATTGTTATATTCCTACATGAGTAAAAGTAATAGAAGCTCATAATTGAATATTTAATCAATCATAGTAGTAGCAATATGAAACAGAAAAAACAGAAAATGATGAATAGTATGTGATCATGTGTGATAATTATGATTCTATAAACTAGAACCCAATAAATTTGTTTGAAATAATATTTTCCTGAATAAGTTATTTGAATTGTTTGAGATAAATATATTCAGACTATTAGCATATCCTAAAAATATTAATTGATAATATAACAAGGAATTGCTATCTGCGTATAGCTAATGAATGTAATATTTATAATAAAATGAAGGGTAATTTAGAAAGTATAAATTGAAAAGTATTAACAATCATAGTTCAGTGAATAAATATTAGTCTGCCTCCATAACTTTCATTGAATATTAATCTATAAATTCAATTGTGAGAATAAATTTAGAATTTTTGTAGAATGGCCTCATTGCTGGAATACTATTTTTAAAATTTAATCTTCATTGTAAATGTGATGTACAGAGGGGTTATAGTTACATAAGTAAGGTAATTAACATATTTCTTTTTTAACAGTGTTACCCCATTTGCTGTTTCTCCCATTGTCCCCTGACCCCCAAATGTCCTAGTTGTAAAGTTCATTTCTAAGATAGTGTCTAGTGAGTATCACTGTAGAATTAGTTCAGTCTTTGTCCCACTGTGATTCCCCTTTACTTCCCTAAATAAGATAAACATATATACAAGATAAAGGGTATAGAAATGAAAAAAAGGTGACAACAGGGAATAAACCACAAAAGAAAGAAAAAAGAAACATCTGCAAAAGTATAATAAAATCCCTCTTTTTTCCATTTCTTGGAGTTCATTCCAATAAATATTTTATATAGCCGTACACACACATACCATGACACATACCGTGAGGCATTTTGATCCTCTGTTAAGAATATACTAGAAATATTTTAGTTTTTACAAATGAGGGAAACCATTCAGCCTATGTTTCCTTGGATCTGGCTTATTTAGCTTAATACAATTTTTTCCCCCAAACCTTTCCATTTCCTTTTAAAGGGGGCAATGTGTTTTTATAAATACAGCTTCGTAATAGAGTTTGAAGCTTGGAATTGATATTCTTCCAGCTCTTCCTGCTAAGGATTGTTTTTGCTATTTGGAATCTTCTATTATTCCATGTGGATTTTGGGATTGTTTTCTCTATTTCATTGAGGAGTCTTGTTGAGATTTTGATGGATACTGCATGGAATTTGTAGAGAGGTTTGGGCAGTATTGTCATTTCATGGTATTAATCTTCTTAAGCCAGGAGCATGGGTGGTTTTTCCACTTCTTCAAATCTTCTTAGATTTCTTTTTTTCACGTTTTTAAACTTTTCAGCATAGAAGTCCTTCACATCTTTGGTTAATTCCTGTCTTTTTGAGGCTACTGCAAAAAGAGTTCCTTTCCTGATTTCAGCTTTGCTCTTTTCATTGTTGGCACATAGAAAGCTCCTGAAGGTTGCATAGTTTCCCTAGTTTGTACTAACTAGAATATGTCTATGATATTCTTGAGGGGAATCTCAGTAGCCCAATTACTGCACATAGGACCATTCATAATGAAGTATATCAATATGAACTTCAAGAATTGGAAAACAAGAAGTTCTTATACCATGTAGATAGTTATTTCTTTTTTCCTGTTTTAGTTTTCTGTGCCCTTTGTGTATGAGTTTATCTGATCTGTGGAAAGGAAAGGGAATCACCAAAAAAAGCCGGGCAAAAGATGATGTAATGCAACAAAGATACTCACTTGACACTATATTGAAAATGAATTATACAGTGATGGGAAGGTGGCTCAGTGGTAGAACGCTTGCCTTGTATGCATGAGGCCCTAGGTTCCATTCCTCAGCACCACATAAGCAGAAAAAAAAGATGGAAGTGGCGCTGTGGCTCAAGTGGTAGAGTGCTAACCTTGAGCTGAAGAGCTGAGGGACAGTGCCCAGGCCCAGAGTTCAAGACCCATGACCGGACCCCCCCCCCAAAAAAAAAGTGAAAATGATGTATACAACCTAGGTGGAAGGTGGTATGGAGGGGTAAGCAGGAAAAATGAAGCCGGGAGGCGGTAACAGAGTGAAGAGAGTGGACATCCTTGTCTCCTTCTTGAGTTAAGAGGAAATGGCTTTAGTTTTTCACCATTAAGTATAATGCTGGCTGTAGGTTTGTCATATACAGCCTTTATTGTATTGAGGAATGTTCCCTGGATTCCTAATTTTTCTTGTCAAATTCCTAATTTTCTTGTCAAATGCTTTTTCTGCATCTATTGAGATAACCATGTGGTTCTTATCCTTGCTCCTGTTGGTGTGATGAATTATATTAATTGATTTGCGTATATTGAACCAGCTTTGCATCCCTGAAATGAATCCTGTTTGATCGTGGTGTATGATTTTTTGGATGAATTGTTGAAGTTGATTGGCCAAAATTTTGTTGAGAAGTTTTGCATCAATGTTCATCAAAGAAATGGGCCTAAAGTTCTCTTTCTTTGTTGAGTCCCTGCCTGGTTTTGGGATGAGGGTTATGATGGCTTCATAGAATGAGTTCAGTAGTGAACTTTCTATTTCCTTGAAGAGTTGGAGGAGTATTGGTGTGAGCTCTGCGTTGAATGCCTTGTAGAATTCTGCTGTAAAACCATCTGGTGCTGGGCTTTTCTTAGCTGGGAGGTCTCTTATTGCTGTTTCTATTTCAATGCTTGATATGGGCCTGTTAAGATAGTTTAACTCATCTTGGTTTAGTTTTGGCATGTCAATATTTACTAGGAAAAGGTCCATTTCTGCCAAGTTCTCAAACATTAGCATAAAGTTTGGAGAAGTAGTCCCTTAAAATGTTCTGAATCTTGGTTGTTTCTGTGGTGATGTTTCCATTCTCATCTCTGAGTTTATTTATTTGGGTGTGTACTCTTCTTTTTCTGATAAGATTTGCTAAGGGTCTGTCAATTTTGTTAAGTTTTTTGAAGAACCAACTCTTTGTTTTGTTGATTCTTTCTATGGTTTCTTTGGATTCTAGTTCATTTAATTCTGATTTTAATTTTAATTATTTCTTTCCATCTACTGGATTGGAGTTTATCTTGCTTCTCTTTTTCAAGGAGGTTCAGATGTCTCATGAAATTGTTGGTTTCAGATTTCTCCACTTTGTTGATGTAGGAACTCAGAGCTATAAACTTGCCTCTGAGTACTGCCTTTGCTGTGTCCCAGAGGAGCTGGTAATTTGTGTGTTCATTTTTGTTGAATATCATGAACATTTGAATTTCCTTTCTAATCTCTTCCATGACCCACTGGTGAGTCAACAGTGTGTTGTTCAGCCTCCATGTGTTACAGGACTTTCTTCGGTGGTTTTTGGTGTTGAGTTCTAATTTTATTCTCTTTTGGTCTGAGAGAATGCACGGTGTAAGTTCAATGTTTTTGAATTTGGTCAAGTTTTCTTTGTGACCTAAAATGTGGTCTATTTTGGAAAATGTTCCCTGTGCTGCTGAGAAAAATGTGTATTCTGATGCTGCTGGGTGAAATATTCGGTAGATGTCTGTTAAATCTAGTTGATCTATGCAGTTATTTAGATCTGCAGTTTCTCTGTTGAGTTTTTGCCGAGTTGTTCTAACTAGTGGGGATAGTGGTGTGTTAAAGTCCCCAACAGTTAATGTCTTTGGATCTATGTGAGATTTGAGGGAAAGTAATGTTTCTTGGATAAATTTGGGTGCTCTGTTGTTTGGCAAATACAGATTTAGAATTGTAATATCCTCCTGAAGGAGAGATCCCTTAATTAGTATGTAGCGACCTTGACCTTCTTTATCGCTTCTCACTAATTTTAATTTGAAGTCTTTTTTTTTTTATCTGATATGAGGATTACAACTCCCGCCTGTTTATGGGGGCTGTTTGCTTGGTGGATTTTGTTCCAGCCTCTCATTTTCAGAATTTGTTTGTTTTTATGGGCAAGGTTTGACTCCTGAAGGCAGCAGATAGAAGGATCTTGCTTTTTAATCCAACTAGATAGTCTATGTCGCTTAATTGGAGAGTTAATTCTGTTAATGTTGAGAGATAGAACTGAGAGATATTTGGGAGTTCCTGCCATTTTATCCACCACCTTGGGGACTGTGGCAACTGGGTTCTTCCTATGGTTCTTGGACTCTCAGTTTGGGTGCCGTTTCTTGACCTTTATTGTGGTCTTGTTGGTTTTCTATGTGTATGACATCTTTAAGAATCTTTTGTAGGGCTGGTTTGGTGGAGATATATTGTTTCAGTTTTTCTTTGCTATGGAAGGTTTTTATTTGACCTTCAGTTATGAAGGAGAGTTTAGCTGGGTACAATATTCTTGGTTGATAGTTGTTTGTCTTTAGGGGATGGCATACATCATTCCAGGCTCTTCTTGCTTTGATTGTCTCTGCTGAGAAATGTGAGGTGATTCTAATTGATTTCCCTCTATAGGTGATTGAACTTTTCTCCTTGACAGCTTTAAGGATCTTTTCCTTGGTCTGAATTGATCCTGGGCACATTATAATGTGATGGTTTGATGTCCTGTTCTGGTTTGGTCTATTTGGGATTCTAAAAGCTTCTTTTATCTGAATAGGCCTAACTTTTTGCATGTTTGGGAAGTTCTCTTCTAGGATCCTGTTAAATAAATTTCCAAGACCTTCAACTTCTGTCTCTAGGTGCTCCTCTACATCCATTATCCTCAGGTTAGGCCTTCTGATTGTGTCTTCCAAATGTTGAATAGATCTATCATATTTCTTGGATTTGCCTTGTATAGTTGTCTGTTCTTTCTCTATAATATCTAGGCTGTCTTCAATCACTGAGATTTGATCTTCTGCATGGTCTAACCTACTGTCAAGTCTTTCTACTTTTTTTTGTTTTTCTTTTCTTTCTAATTGGTTGTCTTTGACGGCTTCAAATTCTTTGTTGGAGCTTTGTTTTAGATCTTGTATGAACTTCTTCCTTAATTTGGTGTTCAGTGTTTTTTCTCAGATCACTTAGTTGATTGGTTATGGTTTCCTTGGACTTCCATTCCTTCTGTTGGACTCCATTCAGTATTCCTTTTGTGGTCTCCCTGAATTCTTTCAGCTGTCTGTTTATGGATTCCATGGGTTCCTGTGTTAATCTTTGTTTATTCTCATCCCGCTCTCACAATGCCTGTAATTCTCTTTGACTGTTCTCAGCCTGCTCATGCAATTCCTGTTTTTCCCTTTGAGTAGCTTCCTCATGCTCATAAGATTCCTGTATTAATCTTTGGTTTGCCTCCTCTCCCTCCCTATTACGCTCACACTGAGTTCTTTGCAGGTTTTCAGTCTTTTCATTTACCATGGTTACCAGTAGTGTTTGGAGAGCTTTTTGGGAACTCTCCTCTGGTTTATTCATTAACTGCTCTGTCACCTGATTATCATGAGTGGGAGATGAGATAACTGGACTTGCCTGTTTTCTTGAGTTTTTCTGGCTTGTTCTGCCCATTTGGTATGAAAGTAACACCGATTTTTGCTCGAACACTATTTTAAGGCAAGTATCAACCAGAGTCCTGTAGTTGCACAGTAAAAATGCCTGCCGATACAGTGTAACTATGGATTTCTTTCTCTCTTTTTGTCCGTCATGAGACTTGAACTCTGGGCCTGAGTGCTGTCCCTCAACTCTTCAGCTCAAGGCGAGTGCTCTACCACTTGAGCTATAGTGCCACTTCCTGTTTTCTGATGGTTTATTGGAGATAAGATTTTCACAGACTTTGCTGCCCGAGCTGGCTTTGAACCATGATCCTCAGATCTCAGTCTCCTGAGTAGCTAGGATTACAGGCATGAGCCCCTGGTGCCTGGCTACAACTATGGATTAATGGGCTAAGAACAGCAAAGATGGATTTGGCAAACTAGAAATGATTAGTTTTAGGGCGAAATGGGGGGTAAAACAGGATTAGATGGATGTGGAGAGGTAAAAGGATAGTGAATTTAACCCCGTCCTAATCTCAGAGAGCAAAATGGATTGGAGAGAGAGTTAAAAAAAACAAGAAAAAGTGGAAAAACAAAATTTAAATTTTAAAATTGAAACTCTTAAAAATTATGTAAATTTAAAGAAATGATATTTAGAGAAGATATGGATAGGATGAGAGGAAGGGAGGGATAGAAAGGAAACATGAAAAACTAAAATATAAAAATCTTTAAAATTAGTTATTTGAAAATTACATAGGTATAAAGAGATAATACTGCTATTAAAGAAATTAAGCCTAGGAGGTTGTGAATTGACTAATTTTTGGATTAAGTATTTACACAATGGTGGATAAGGCCTAATAATTGACAACTGGTATATATCTGGGGATGAACAGAACAGCAATTAAGTCACACAAAAAAGAAAGAGAAAAAAAGAAAAGAATAAAAAAACTAAAAGGTCAAAAGTGATTTAAAAGAAAAGCACACAACTCATGTACACCTAAAATAAAAATTATGAGGGAAAAAGATTAATAGAAAACAATTTTTTTAAAAAATTAAAATTAAAAAATGTACAAAAAAGGGCTGGGAAGGTGGCTCAGTGGTAGAGCACTTGCCTTGCATGCCTGAGGCCCTGAGTTCGAATCCTCAGCACCACATAAGCAAAAAGAAAAAAGCCGGAAGTGGTGCTGTGGCTCAAGTGGTAGAGTGCTAGCCTTGAGCTGAAGAGCTGAGGGACAGCGCCCAGGCCCAGAGTTCAGGCCCCACGACCGGACCCAAAAAAAAAAAAAATGTACAAAAAAGTTGATTTTTTTTTGCGGGGCGGGGGGGAGGGGGGGAGACAGGGTAGGGAGGGCGGGAATGGGAAGGTCCTGTATCTCATTTGTGTCCATAACCAGTCTCTTGGTGGAGTCTCTGGTCTACTTGTGGTGTTTGGTTTTCCTGTGGCTTGATTGTTTTGTTGTCTGTTTGAGCAGGCAGAAAAATGCTCTGTGTTACCCAGGATTTACCCAGGTTCCTCCTCCCAGGCTAGTTCAGTGGTAGGGAGATCTGCTTTGAGTATCACAAAAGAGGGAGATGGCTGTTTCTTCTAGTTTGGAGATGCTGTGATGAGGCTAGGTTCTGGGTAGGGTTGAGGCCTTTCAGCAAACAGTAGCTTTTCCCTGAAGGGCTAGCTTCTGAGATACTCACAGAGCCCAGCCAGGAGCCTTTCTGATGTCTGATGCCTTTTTCCCGGACTTTCTCTGTAGGTATTGCGGCTACAGCCTCCGCTGCTGCTGCAGTTGCTGTGGCTACTGGCATGTGCTCAGCTCTGTCACCTTGCCTAGATTTTCCCTCTCTGGCCAAACTCTCTGTACAGTAATGGCACACTTGGTGTGATTCTCTAGCCTAGGACTGTCCACTGGAACACTAAAACCGCTTTCTATCTGAGAGTTTGTTTATCCTCCTGCTTCTCCTCTGCCTTCTTTCTCAGAATATCCGTGATAATTTTATATGTGCACACAAATTCTTTTGATCTGATGTGCCTTTATCCATTACTTTTATTTCCTCTGAAAATTTAAATTATCCTATCACCGTGTGGTAATTTATTTCATTCATGCATGTAAAATTCCTCATGTTTTTATAGAATATATGTAAACCTTTTGAAATAAAAAATCAGATAAAAATTTTGATATAGTATTTGATTTCTAATTCCTCTCCCCTCCAGCCACAAAGTCTCTCTCTCTCTTTCTCTCTCTCTCTCTCTCTCTCTCTCTCTCTCTCTCACACACACACACACACACACACACACACACACACACATACACGTATACACACACAACCAAGATAGGAAAATCTTGACTCAGGGCCCATATCCAGCTTGCTTTTTATCTATAAAGTTTGTTCGGAGCACAAAAGAAAACTAATTTTATGTTAATATGTTTTCCATTCTTCTTCTTTCTGTCCTATTTATCTTTCAACTTCTCTTTTATGTGCAATTAGCTTTCTCCATGACTGCCATCCATACACACTTGCTTCAACACATCCATCCATGCGTGTATGCATTCTGTTCATTCCTTCATTTAAGAGAAAAGAGGGTTGTATAAATTTATCGAAGTTTCAACTAAGAAGAAATTAACAAGGATTAGAAAATATCATGCAAAATCACTAAAATCAAATATTTTCCCATTCACTTAATATCACACAATGAGGCTTCAGTATTTTATACAATAATATAAACTCAAGTCCAATAATGAAATTGTAAAATAAATAAGAAAGCTAGGCAAAAGTATATAGAAACTAATAAGTACTTAGATCATATCTTGATTAGTATATTGAAGAAGTTGGAAATACAGTATACTTAGTTTCATTTGTTAAACATCTTGCTCTCAAAAAAATGAACACATACATTATTTTGTCAGTGTTTTATTTTCAAGAAATTTTCATTAGTATAAATTAATAGCTACATGGGCTGAGAAGGTGGCTCAGTGGTAGAGCGCTTGCCTTGCATGCTCAAGGCCCTGGGTTCGATTCCTCAGCACCACATAAGCAAAAAGAAAAAAGCCAGAAGTGGCACTGTGGCTCAAGTGGTAGAGCCTTGAGCTGAAGAGCTGAGGGACAGCACCGAGGCCCAGGGTTCAGGCCCCATGACCGGACCCCCCCCCCCAAAAAAAAATAGCTACATAGTATTTTATTAGAAATATAAATCTGAGAAAAGGATCAAAGTCATTCTGAGCAGGAAAATCCATGAGACTCTTAGTTCCAATTAAATGTGAAAAAACTAGAAATGAAGCTGTGATTCAAACTGTAAAGCAGACTTGAATGAATACATTAAGCGATAGTGTAGGCACTGAGATAAACAATGTATACATAAATTTAAGTACATTCAGAAGAAACATGTACTAAGGATTGGAACAGACAAGAAACAAGTGCAATTGCGTCTACATGTGTTAAATATGTGATTCTGCAGAAATAATATAGGAGCCACTAAGCCAACCTATTTGAAATAATAAGTAATGCTTTCCTGACCAAATTAAGAATTTTGAAATATGACAGATAAACATGTTCATGTGTCAATAGCCTCTCATAAGTGACTCCATTACAAGAATTAATCTTATGTATATTGAGTGCAGAAATTTCCATGTACCAAATTAATGAAAAGTGGGTAAACAATAAATTGAAAGTTATTCTGTACCATAGGAGCAAACTATGATGAATTACTTACCTTTTAATACAGGCATTTAACCTTCAGACTAAAATCTTAAGATAAAATTACAGTCTTCTACATTGCAATCTTGAATTGAGAAGTTCTGTAGCATATACAAGTTATTCCTAAAGCCTTATGAGGAAAGCAGAATGAGAAGGAGATAGAGAAGGAGAACGAGAAAGAGGGAGAGAGGCAGAAAAATAGGCTCAGGTCCCACAAAAGAGACTCAAGATTATTGCAAAAGGCAAACGTGAATAGAAATATATAAGTATTGAACAAAGCAATCTGTAAGGATCATGTTAAAAGGTGAAGTTTTGTGAAGCAGAATATAATAGTAAAATGTATTAGAAGACTATGCAACATGGTAGTGTGTAGACACAAAGCTAGTATGCTTGAAAATTTAGAAAAGTGATTGAGAAAGACAACAGTGAAAAGAAACTGAGAAGAAGGGATAATAAGATGAAGTGCAAGCCAGGTTGGGTCATAGGGGAGCTCTATGTGGAGTCTTTTGAGGAAACTCCATACAACTTTCCAAAGTGGTTGAACAAGTTTACACTCCCATCAACAATGTGGTAAGGTTTCCTTCTGTCCACATCCCCTCCAGCATCTGTTGTTATTAGAGTTCTTGATTATAGCCATCCTAACTGGGGTGAGTTGGTATCTCAATGATATTTTGATTTACATTTCTTTTATGGTTAGGGAGGTTAAGCGTTTCCTCATGTGTGTATTGGCCCTCCTTCCCTGTTCAGAGAAGTTTCTCTTTAAGTCTTTATAGCCCACTTATTTATTGGGCAGTTGTTTGTTTGAGGATTTGTTGTTGGGGGTGGGCATTTCCCCAAATGATCACAAAGAAGACCACACTAAAGCTACCAGCACAACTATGTTTATTGCAGCATCATTTACCATAGCTAAGATATGGAACCAACCCAGATGCCCCTCGGTAGATGAATGGATCAAGAACATGTGGTATATATACACAATGGAATTCTATGCCTCCAACAAAAAGAATGACATTACCCCATTTGTTAGCAAATGGAAAGACTTGGAAAAAATTATATTAAGTGAAGTAAGCCAGGCCCAAAGAAATATAGGTCCCATGGTTTCCCTTATTTGCAATAACTAGTATATGTCTGAGACAAACAGAAACTGTCAGACAAGTTGATGTTAGGCGAAATGAACCCCAAGGTAAGGATTCAAAGATTTTTTTCTTTCTTGCAATTGTTTCCAACCTATTTATAAGATGATTTTTTTGTTGCTTTGTATGTACCTCCCTCAGGGTCCAAGCCCTTCATTCACTGTATTTGATATTGTTATTCTTTGTAGAGGGGAAGGAAAAAAACAAACCATTTAAATAGGGTTACAGGTAGACCCATTACAACAATGAGATGTACAAGTCGTTATGTCGAAAAATGAATTTTACCAGTTTGGCGGGTTGAGGGTATAGGGTGTGGAGAGGTGGTCGTTGGGAGTGTGGAAGTTGGGGAATAGAGAGGGGAAGGGATGGTATGGGGAAACAAAGGAGGAGGCAACAATGCTTGATAAGAAATGTACTCACTATCTTGCCCATGTCATTGTAACCCCTCTGTATGGTATTTTCACAATAATAAAAAAAATTGAAACAACAACAACAAAAAAACCGACAGGCACCCTTACCTCACTTCTGTAATCCTATCTACTCAGGAGGCTGAGATCTGTGGATCGTGGTTGAAAGGTGTGTTTGAAAACTAGCCCAAACAAGAATGCCCATGAGGCTCTTACCTCCAAAAAAGCACCACTAAACCGGAAGTGGTACTGTGGCTGAAGTAGTAGAGCAGTAGCTTTGAGCTGAAGAGCTCAGGGACAGCACCTAGGCCTAGAGTTCAAGCCCCATAACTGACCCAAAGAAAAAAAGAATTAAGTGCCGATTAAATAGGAGGCCCCAAATCTATACAAGAAAAATTCAAATTCAAATGGCTATCAACACCACTTGTGACTGCCACTACTAGAAAATGAGCAAAAGACACTTATTATGGAAGTAAAAATTCTACAATAAAAAGTGATAAAACGATGCAAAATTACTGTAGATATAGATCACATCTTCTGTATTCTAATCAACCCTAGGAGCTTGTTTTCTTTTATCCCTAAAAGCATGCAAAGAATTTCTATTGGGCATTAACAAGATGATATAGCACTTTGGGGCAAAGATGCAGCCTAGGAGCCCTGCACCAGAGGCCAAGATGGAGAAGACCTCCACAGCCACCATGACCTTCCCCTTGGCACTGTGGCAGACAGGCAGGAAGGTGAGCCACACACTGCAGAACACCAGCATGCTGAAGGTCAGGAACTTGGCTTCATTGAAGGTGTCAGGCAGGTTCCTGGCCAGGAAAGCCACAGTGAAGCTGGCCAGGGCCAGAGAGCCCAGGTATCCCAGGACACAGTAGAAGACGGTGAGGGAGCCCTTGTTGCACAGGATGATGATGTGGCCATGTTCAGAGTGTGCATCTGTGTCCACAAAGGGAGGAGAGGTTCCCAGCCAGACTCCACAGAGCACCACCTGGATGAGGGTGCAGATGGGGATGATGAGGTTAGGAGCCCCTGATACCAGCAGCCACCTCATCCTTCTCCCTGGAGAAGTGGCCTTGAAGGCCAGAACCACAGTCACTGTTTTGGCCAACACTGTGGAAACAGCCACAGTGAACACAATTCCAAATGTGATCTGCTGCAGGTTGCAGGTGACTGTGTTGGGATGGCCAAGAAAGAGCAAGGAACAGAGGAAACAGAAGATAAGGGAGATGAGCAAGATGTAGCTGAGAGTCCGGTTATTGGCCTTGACAATGGGGTTGTCATGGTGTTTGATAAACATTCCAAGAACAGCAGCAGTTAGCATAGAGAAACAGAGAGCCAGGCAAGCCAGAGCCATGCCCAAGGGATCTCCAAAAGCCAGGAAACTTGCAGTTCTCAGGAGGCACTGGTTTCTCTGTGTGTTGGCATACTGATGATTCGCACATTTCACACACTGGTCCATATCTGGTAAGAAGTGTAATCTACCATTAGCTCTTGTGAATGTCTGTTTCTTCAAAGGAATTAGGAAATGGTTCACTTATATGTATTTCTAATATGTCAGCATTTAGGATAATAAAAGTATTTTTTGTTGCTTTTCTAAACCATAACCCCATCTCATTTCCTGTTTATTTAAATTTTTTTCCTTTAGTGATTACCACAGTTGTTAACAATGTGCCAGTTGGGGTATTCTAATATCCTAACAACAACTCTCTACACCTTCTCACTTACTTTAACAGAATTGTGCCAAGTTCTATAATCCTATTGAAAGTGATAAATTATACAAGTTACTCTTCCTACATGTCCCCAGTACAATATCAATCTTTTCCCTATCTCACATCCTTGCATTCATCTCATTATATATGTCTCTCCTATTCCTCTGTGAAGCAGTAGGAATAGAGAAACCACTCTTGGACATTCTACAGTTATGCTCACTTGCTAATCAGAATGCACATTTCTGAGTACTTGCTCTGTTACATGAACAGTTCTGAGCACTGAGAACTAAAGATATGCCAGATACTTGTTTTCTATGTGGACAAATGATTAGTTTTAAGATCAACACTGTCATTAATATTTGTATTTAGCTTTATGTTAGAGTTTATATGGTTATTGGTAAGAGGTATTCCTGGAGATAACTTTGCCTAGAAAATATTTTGGCTAGAAAATATTTCTCAAATATGTAATTCAAAGCCATGACTTACCCTATTTGAATAGCAATACCAGTACTTTTCACAACTAAATTATTAACACAGATGAGGTAAATGGGGTCTGTAATCCTAATGTACAACTTCTGAATTGATTCATTTAGGTTGAGGAAAACTAGAGAGACGTGAAGAATTTCTTCATAATAGACTTACCTGTCCCATTTGCAATCTCATTTTCTGGGCAAGAGCTACAATCAAAGCAACAGGCAGCTTTTCCCTCTTGAGGAGATTTCCTAAATCCAGGACTACAACTCTCACTGCAGACAGAGCGAGGAGTCTGAAGAAAATCAGGTATATGTTAGTAAGTGTTCAGACTTACATACCTAGCCCTCCATTGTTTTAAAACAAGTTCATCATTTTCAAGACTTAGATTAAGTATAATGTTTCTGTGCAGCTAAGTGCAGTCAATTAATTGAGTTGTGTTATAGATTTTTATAGCCCATAAAACTCAAAGGCTTATGTGCTGGCACCTTGATTTCTAGCCTGTAGAAATATTGCAAAATAAGATGGAAACTAATCTTGAGGAAGTAAGTCTTAGTGTACAGCCCTGTGGAACTTGAATTCATGTCATTATTTTACCTTGTCTCGTACTTATCTCTCACATGGGGAAGAGAAAGGAGGAAGACCTCCATTGTATAGGATTATGTAAACCCAAGGCCCATCATAACTTCCTCTTCATTTTCCAGTGGCCATGAGATGAGAATCTTCTCACAGGTGCCTTCAATGATTCCTCTCACCAAAGCTGCTTAACAGGTCAACTGAGCATTTAGTGAATCATCCACAGAAGGGAACCAAATAAACCTTTTAAAGTGATACATAAAGTGATTCCTCAGGTACTTTGTCACAGTTTTAGAAACCCACTAGAAAGATAATATTCTAAATCAACACTTAGAAACACATTCAATTTTTTTGGTGCTGATCCTGTGGCTTGAATTCAAGGTCTGGGCACTGCCCTTGAGTGTGTTTTGCTCAAGGTTAGCCCTCTACTACTTGAGTCAAATCTCTACTTCTAGATTTGTGGTGGTTTATTGGAGATAAGGGTCATAAACTTTCCTGCTTGGGCTGACTTTAAACCATGATCTTGAACTCTCAGCTACCTGAGCAGCTAGGAATATAGGAGAAAGTTGCTGGCACTCAGGCAGGTATAAATTTAGAGGGAAACTATTGCTTATTTATATGTTGTTAAAATGACTATGATTAGATCCAACCCACCTCAGTAGTTCCTGTGGCCCACTCTACCATATCTTCAGAAACAGACAGTTGATTACCATGTAGAGAATATGGAGAAAACATTCCTACTTTAACCTGAAGTTCAAGACCTTCTGGAAAATTCCAAATGTTCAGAATGTCATACTGTGGCTCCAATTTCCTATTATCATCCAAAATCACTTGATCTCCAGAAGGATTGTAAAATTGGATGTTCTTTAGGAAAGGGTGAAGCTAAAACAGAAACAACACCTTAAAGTGAAATATATCCCAGAATTAAGAGTGAAAACCTGATCTAAGAAAAGCTCCCAATGGCCCTTAATCTCTCATTCCAAAGTCAAGATTAGCTCAGAAATCTAATGAAGTATCCTAGACAAAAACCTTTGGAGGAATAAAGATAATCTTCCTGAATCCCTGTCATTCGGAAAAGGACTACAAGGCCTTTATTCAAGAGAAACCAGTATCACATAAATAGCCGTGAATGAGACAGTTGTCATTTGTCTAGTGTGGGGGATAGCAAAGATGGCCCTGAGAGGAAATTGAGTGGGCAGAGCTGGATTTGTTTAGGTTCAGTGTGTAAACAACTCATGGAAGCTTAGGTGCATGTTAAGGTATGGCCTTTCAGTGATTGGTTGGTTCCATTTCCTCTCCTCCCACGCAGTCTTTTGCTTTAAAAAGGGGATGCTCCCTGCTAATAAACGAGTTTCTGCTTGACTTGACTCCCCCCTGCGTCTGATTGTCTCCTGGGCTAAGAGAGCCTGGGGAACGGGCTAGCAGCCGCACTTCGCACTTACCTCTCCTGGGACCCCGTCTGTCCAAAGACAGACGAAGACCCAACAGTCTAGCTGCAGCTTGTCACAACCACTATTTTTTTTATGAGCATCTATAGTTTAAACTTGCTAAATTTTTAATACCAAAGTTGAATGAAACTAGATCACTAAAGAAAAATATGGACAATTCTGCTCAGCAGGTAATCTTTTGCTGTTACTGAAGAAACATCTGGGAGAAAGCTATATTTACAGTTTTCAAAACATTAGCTATGAGAATGTTGAGGTTATATATAACTAAACAAATTCACCAACTGGGTACTGGTGGCTGAGTCTTGTAATCCTAGCTATTCAGGAGCTGAAATCTGAGGATTGCAGTTTGAAGCCAGCCCAGCAGAATCATCCTTGAGACTCTTATCTACAATTGACAACTCCAAAAAGCCAGAAGTAGTGCTGTGGTTCAAATGGTAGAGCACTAACCTTGAGCACAAAGACTCAAGGACAACACCTGGGAACTGACTTCACATCCCTGGACCAGCCAAAAAATAGAGAAATATGGATTGTATTTTATCTTTGTTGCTGGTCATATTTTCTTTTTTATTTATTTATTTTTTGGTTCTGGTCTTGGGCCCTGAACTCTGGGCCTGGGCCCTGTCCCTCAGCTCTTTAGCTCAAGGCTAGGGCTCTATCACTTGAGCCACAGCACCACTTCCATTTTTGCTTATGTGGTGCTGAGAAATCAAACCCAGGGCCTCATGCATGAAAGGCAAGCGCTCTACCACTGAGCCACCTTCCCAGCCCCATATATTCTTGAGAGGAGATAAACACATATCTACAGTACCTCACAGATACTTAAACAAAAATAATTTCCTGGGTTTGGCAAAACACCTGAAATAATTAATTTCATGAAGTAAGAAACCCTCTAGGATGTGCCTTTGTTCATGGTGTGAGTCATGAGCAGAGAAGACATTACCTGTGCAGGGGAAGGCACAGTCCCTTTTCCATTTCCCATTGTTTGAACTTCTGTTTGATGAAGAAGAATCTTATGGAGAGCCTCAGCCACAGCATATACTGCATTGTATATATTGTAACTGTCTCCAGATACAGTCATGTCAAAAACCTGCCCAGGCAACCAATCCAAAGATGCATCATGAGAACAGCTCTCCCACATTACACATTCAGACTCTGAATCTGAGCAATTAAAAAAGAGAAACCACAGCTTAGCAAGAAAAAAGTCTTCTGGGTATTTGGCAGGCTTAACTGCCTTGATAAAATCTGTGAATCCAGAAACATCTGCATGATGGTGTGAAAAAATGAGAGGTACGTGCAATGAGCCTAGCATGAAATACTTCTTTCTCATGGTTGAATCCCACTGTGAGTTCATGATACAGACTTTGCCTTTGATTAAAAGTTGCTCAATACATATAATTAAATCTAGTAGTGATTCATTATCACCATAAATGATGAGGACATTTGCTGAAGATTTATTTATCTGGTTATAAACTTTCATTAATTTGAATATATGTGACAGTCCTTTGCTTGAGATTAGTAGCTCATAGTCTACACAAACTCTGTTCTTGGCCATCTCTTCTTTCAATTCAGCAAGAACCCACAAACCATTCTCATCTTGTGAGGTCAACAGTCCAACCCAGCTCCAGCTGAAGTAAAGCAGTAAGGAGACCATGGCAGTGGCTATTGATGTGTCCTTTGGTGCCATCTGATAGAGAGCAGGAAACTTGTTATGGTCACTCAGGGCCTGATCAAAAGGCCCAAAGGTAAGCTAAAGGGAAAGAATATTGGACGTTCCATGAGTGAGAAGATGGCCATGCAGCACAGTCTCAGTCTTGAAGTATATTTAGAACCAGTTGAAGTAGGTGGAAGATAATGTTTTAGTTTTTGAAAAAATTTGAATTGATTTTGAAAAGTTGTACAACATACCAATTATAAAATGCCTCTTGATCTTTGTCAGTATTGCTATCAACTCCTCCCATCTATATCAACCCCACTCATTCCCTGATTTTCCTTATTCCATTTTCACACATGTACGAATTATGTTTTTTTTTTTGCCGGGCCTCCATTCTCTGTTCCTCTGCATTTCCACTTATCATCTACCCTTCTCACACAAGATAGGCCTCAGCTTTGTGGTGTTCATTTTTTTATACTGTCAGTAGATCTGTAAGGTTACACCAGAGTTTCACCCCTGTGTATTTCATACTTTGTTCTGATTGATTATGTATATATGTAAATGAATGACTATGTGTTACATATTTAGTTCAAATTACTCCTTCTCATTCTGTACCTGACTTACTTAATTCAACACAATATCTTGCGTTTGTGTGTGTTTGTGCACACGTGCATGCACATGCATGCCAGTACAGGTGCATAAGTGCAGGGCCTCATGCACTTATGTGCTTGGCTTTTTCCTTCAAGGCTAGTGTTCTGCCACTTGAGTCACACATTCACTTCCTCTATTTGCTGGAGATGTTTCCTGAGTAGCTAGGATTACAGTTGTGAGCCACTAGTACCCTGCTCAACATATCTGCACATTTCAAAGTAATTTTCCATTCCCTGATTTGTTGAAAGAAAATTATTGATAAGGTTTGAAACAATAAATAATCCATTTGCCTGTATAATCTTTCCATCTCCTTTTCCAAACAGTGGGAATATACATACCTCACAATTTTTGACTAGTTGTTGATACCATAGAATTTGATAGGTTCATAGCTCCAGTCTCTTCCTATCATTCTGATCCCTAAAATGACACTGAAATAGATATTTTTATATCTGTGTATCCCTCCTATCATCACCTGTGGAAATCTGTAGAGGTCTAGCAGTGTCCCAATCTGGGCTGATGTTATTCCTAATGGTCCTGTAAGTACTGCTACAGATGTGGTGTCTCTTATACAGGAGTAGTTTGGAATCTTGTACTTTCCAAAGAGCCAAATGAAGGGATTCTTGAATATTCTCCGAGCTCCAACGTAAACATCATAGATATCAAATCCCAGAGTCAAGTTATGTAAAAGATCAGGGTTTTTGTTGATCTCCTCAATAGCAAAAACTAAGGCCAAAATAAGCTGATAGTTCTTGAAGATAGACCTGCATATCAAGCATAGAAATTGAGGAGGAATGTTTAAAAACTTAAGACTTTGATGGATTGAATGCTTGCTTCTTTGCCAATGAGTATTAAAACATTATTCTGAATTGAGATGGATTGTGAATGTAGTTTTATGCTTAGATATAGGCTTAGGTACTTAGGTACGGACATGAGGGGAATATGTCATGAAGGAGAGTCAGAAACTTATTTAATCTGAGACATAGCTGGTTTGTCCCCCATTACCACATGCACCACAGCAAAAAGCTGTTGTCCATTAAATATGGATTAGGCTTTCAGAAGACATCAGGCACTCTCTTTCTTTATCTTAGTATATTTAGCTTCACCTGTGGAAAATAAATCTTTGAATCACCCAGGTTATGTTATGTGTTTGTTTATTTTGCCAGCACGTATGGATATGAATTTGCCTCTGAGTACTGCCTTTTTTGTGTCCCAAAGGAGTTGGCACTTGTGTCTTCATTTAAATTACATCCCAGAAATAAAGTTTCTTATCTCCTGAATGACCCACTGATTACTCAGCAATGAGTATTTTCCATGAATTTGAGTATTTTCTGTGATAGTTTGTGCTGTTGAACTCTACTATAATTGTGTTGTGATCTGACAGGATACAGGGCATATATTGTTGAAAATTTTTCTTGTTCATTAATGTTTTTGTCTTTTGGATTGAAAAATTTTACTTCAGCACATCTTGTAGGAAAGGTCTTGTAGATATCTATCTATCTATCTTCTATTAACTGTGCTTGTCTATGAATATCTCTATCCTTCTTTCACTTCTAAAGGCTATCTTTGCTAAGTACAACAGTCTTGTTGGATACGTTGCATATTTTTCAATCTTCAGTACTTCATACAATGCCCTCCTGGCATGGATCTACTGAGGAGTCAGCTGTTAGGGAAATAGGGGCACATTTATATGTTCTGGGTCCCATTTCTCTTCTAGTCTAGGGAACATTCTCAGTACATATATTTCACTTATGAGAGCTTGATCAAATTTGATTAACCTTTCATCTTTAGGTATCTTGCATTGTATCTCTGTGGACATTAGGAATTTTACATTCTCACTATTTATTAGAGCAAGCATTATACCTTTTCGGGCATTCTCAATCATTTACTGAACCTGAAATACACTAATTTTTGCTTCTTTTAAATACTGCGGTCAAATTTTGATAAGCCTCTTTTTCACACAATGTCACACTTGCTTCCAGTTTACTCATGTATAATTGTATGTTCAAAAAGCATTTCTTCAATGTCACTATTTTCTCCTGTTTGAAGACATCACTAACGTGATAGGCTTCCACTGTGATAATTTCACACACATCTGTTGAACAAGTTGATATTTTTATTTTCATTTCCACCTTGCCTCCATTGTTTCATTTTTTAAACAATGTGAGTTGATTTCATTATGCTAATTTTTTATAACATACACACACACCCTTGTATAGACAAATGTAACAAAAGGAAGGAAGGAAGGAGGAAAGGAAGGAAGGAGGAAAGAAAGAAAGAAAGAAAGAATGAATGAAAGAAAGGCAGGCAGGCAGTACTCAGAGGCAAATTCATATCAATGAGTACTTGCCTCAACAGATTAGAAAATTCTCAAATCAACACCTTAATGATGCACCTCAAGCTTCTAGAAAAAGAGGAACAAGACAAACCAAAACCCAGTAGTCTGAAGGAAATTGTTAAAAGTGTAGCAAAATTATATGAATTAGAGAGTAAAAAACTATACAGAGAATCTACAAAATCTACAAAATCAAAAGGTAGTTCTCTGAAAAAATAAAATTGAAGCTGAAATATTGGGAGTTTGGATCTGGGTGGTGCCATCTTAGCCTCCTGGTGGATGGTAGGTTCTGGCATCTTGTCTTCATGGTGGGGGAAAGTGAAGTCCCTTGCCTCCCAGGTGTTGGCACATAAATCCCTGGAGGCATGGACAAGCACTTGTCTGATAGGTTATTAGTCCTGTAAGTCCACGGCCAGGGACTGGGAGTTTCCTGTAACCTTGCTCCCTGACTGGCCCCGTTTAGGCTCACACTAGCTCATGTGCCACTACGCCCTGCCATTTGTCTCCATGTTCTTGTCCTATCTCTTGTCTCCTGTCTTCTGGCATCTTATTTGAACTCTCTTTTGGAACTGAATTTTTTTTTTTGGTCGGTCATGGAGCTTGAATTCTGGCTCTGGGCGCTGTCCTTCAGCTCTTCAGATCAAGGTGACTGCTCTACCGCTTGAGCCACAGCACCACTTTGGTTCTCTGGTGGTTTATTGGAGCTAAGAGTCTAATGGACTTTCCTGCCTGGGCTGGAATTGAACCACCATCCTCAGATCTCAGGCTTCTCAGTAGTGAGGATTATAAGGGTGAGCCAATGGTGCCTGGCATCTGAATTGGTTTTTTGGTAATGTTATTTTCTTTGTTTCCTTTCTGGCCTTCATGGCACAGTTTCCTAACAGTGTTAAGTGTATTTATTGGCTGCCACCACCATGTGGTTGCTGGACTTTCAATAAAGACTTTGATTCAGCCTTTCAACATGTGACTTCTGTTGTCTCACCTGACAACAGAGCCACCCAAATAAAAAATTAGATATGAAAAGGGAAACATCACCACAGACTCAAGGAAAATTCAAGAATATTCAAAGAGAGCACTTTATAAGCTTCTGTAGAAGAAATATATCTCAGAAATGATAGATTCGTAGGCAAAATAAATGTACCCAAACTGAATCAAGAAGACATGAATCAGCTAAACAGACTTACCACAAGCAATGAGATTGAATTGGCAGTAACACACATCCTTCCCAGGAAAAGCACAGAACCTGATGGTTTGTTTCATAGCTGAACTCTTTATGACCTTTAAAGGAGAATTATCACCAATACTCCTCAAATTCTTCAATGAAATAGAAAGAGATGGAACACTACCAAACTCATTCTATAAAGCCAGCATACACTTATCCCAAACCAGATAAGGACACGTTGAGAAAAGAGAACTTTGGAACTACCTCCTTGATGAACATTGATGTATAACTTCTCAACAAAATACTGGCAAATGGAACCCAACAATTGATCGAGAAATTCATACACTATGATCAAATGGAATTCATTACAGGGGATGCAAATTGGTTTAACATATGTAAGTCAATTAATTTATTACAGCACATCAACAGAAGTAAGGACAAGAACCACATGATCTCTCAATAGAGGCAGAAAAAGCCTTTGACAAGAGTCAATGCTCTTTTTTGATAAATGCTCTGGAGAAGCTAGGAATCCCTGGAACATTCCCCAGTATAATGAAGACTGTATATGAGAAACCTACAACCAGCATTATGCTTAATGGTGAAAAACTAAAGTCCTTTCCCCTAAAAGCAGGAACAAGACAAAGATATCCATCTTCCATTCTCTTCAGCATAGTATTGGAGTCCTAGCAAGAGCAATAGACAAAAGAAAAACACTTAGGGGATCTAATAGGAAAGTAACAACTAAAACTATCTCTTTTTACAGATGACATGGCCCTGTACTTAAAGGACCCCAACATATCCTAGAGTAGATCCATGAATTTAATTCAGTGATTAGTACATGATTAAATGAATTGCTTTTCAAGGCAAATTTCAAGGGATAAATTGGTCTTTGGCATAAATAAAAATAAAGAGAATGTCAGAATCCATAGACACAGAAAAAGAAGTAATAAAATGGAGCTTTTTGCTTAAATCTGGAGTCCAGATAATGTACTTAAGAACCTACACTGTATCTGAAGAAACCAGGAAAACAAACCCCAAATTACTAGGAAGAATGAAATAACCAAGTGGTAGAAAAAGGATTAGCTACTCAATAAAATGATGATAAGGTTCTACAAAAACAACAGGGTGATAAGAATGAAGTTAAATCATGAAGAAGCAAAGGAGAAAGCAACAACATTGCTCATCTCAACATATACCCTTTATTATTTTGGATGTCAGAATTAGTATGGTGAAAGTAGCCATATTACTGAAAAGCTATCTACAAATTCTGTGCAGTCTCCATCAAAATTCCTATCACTTCCTTCACAGAAATAGAAAAGGCAAGACTAAATTTTATGAAAAATGAAATCCTCCCTTAGTCAAAGCTATCCTAAGACACAAGAACAGTACTCAAGTATCCCTGTATCTGCTTTTTTCTTGTGTCCAGCCATAACAGCAGATTAAATACTGACAAAAACAGACACAGCGATCAAAGAAATATAAGACCAAGAATTACTTGCAAACAACCAGAGATATGTGATTCTTGGAGAGGTTGCCAAATAATACATGGCCTAAAGATGGTACCCTTACTAAGGGGTGGCACTGTGAAACTGGATATCCATGTGTCAAACACTAAGACTAGATATTATCTTTCAACCTGTTATTTTATAAACTCAAAATTGACCAGACCTTAATAGAGATTGGAACTTGATGAGCAATAGAGAAAATGAGGAGAAACATTCATACACAGGTAACTGAAATAGAACTCAAATAGTTCATAAAATAACATCAAGAATTGAGCTCTAGATGTTACTAAGCAGTAGAATCCTTTCACATTTCCAGTGCTGGGGAGGGGGGTGGAATGTACGGCCTTCTGAATGGGCCCTATATTCTATCCCCCTCACCAGCACTAGAAATGTAAAGTATCAGTGCTTGTATCCAATTTAAAAGCTTCAGCACAAAGAAAGAAATGGTGGGACAGACAAATAGTTAAAAAGACTGCTAGCTATACATCTCACAGAATTAATCACATAATGTAAAACAACCCTAAATCTTAAATAGCAGTAGGAAAATATCCAATGAAGGAACAGACACTTTAAAATTAAAAAGTACAGATAGAATATTAATACAGAAAAAGTTCAACTATTTGAGCACTCAGGGAAATACAAATCAAGGCTACAGTGAAGTTACCTATCAACTCAGACAAAAATTGCAATTTTGGTGATGGTTTATAAAAATTAGGGATTGGAGAATCCTAAGAAATTAAAGCTACTTGTACTGGTGACTCATACCTGTAACCCTAGCTGAACCTGAGGTTGTGAGCCTAAGATCTAGAAACAAAGCCAGCTGGGGCAGAAAAGTCCATGACACACTTTATCACCAGTTAACCAAGAAAAACCTAGCAGTGGAGGTGTAATTCAAATGGTAGAATATCAGTCTTGAGAGGAAAGGCCAAATAAAGTAAGTGAAATCACCAGTGCCTTGTGTCTGTGACCCTAGCTACCTCAGAAAGATGAGAATGAGAAGAAGAAAAGTAGAGATTTGGAGAGAAAATAGGATGTGGGACAACATACAAAACATGATCATAAATAGAGTGGTTGACTATAATCAAAATATGTGACATTCAGTGTGGAACTACAATGTGAACCATAGTTGGCACAAGGACCATATTGTATAAAAACTGCATGTAGAGTTGAGTAAAATCTGTCACCCAGTGATGTCCAGTTGGAGGAAAGGTGGTGAATAAAATTGCTATCTGTAGTCAGTTCCAAGGATAACATTTTACTAACCCAGACCAGACTTTAAAACGTTGTATCTGTGGGTAGACAAGAAACATCCATCAGCTGAAACCATAATACTCAGTGTGTCTGTATTGGCATACTAACTAAAGTACTCAAATATATTTTGGGAAATGAAGAGAATGAAAATCAGCTAAACATGGATAGTCTAGAATAAAAAGAATAAGCTTAGCCAGACAGTGGTGTCTAATGCCTATAGTTTTATCTCCACAGGATGCTGAGATGTGAGGATCATGTTTTGAAGCCAGATTGGGCAGGGATGTCTGTGAGACTCTTATTTCCATTTAACCACCAAACCATGCAGAGAGGGGAGCTATGGCTGAATTGTTTGAGCACTAGCCTTGAGCAAAAATATTCAGGGACAGTGCGCAGGCCGAGTTCCCAGGACCAGCACAAAAGAAAGATCAACAACATAGCAGTGACATATAAGATTAGGACATTTATCTTCTGCTCTCAACTGTGGGCATCTACCTCAGGCTAACTTGTCACACCAGCACTTGGAAAGGAGTGCAAGTGATAGACAAAAAGACATTTTCTCTTGTGATAGGCATGAGATAGTTCACTAGAATTTCTTGAAGTTCTGTATAGTCATTTTTCTGTCTTCTTTTTTTTTTTTTTTTTGTATAGCTATTAATAAAACTCACTGTTAACAGACCAAAAGCTAAGAATATGCTTATGTGCAAATAAAGCAGAACTCACCTTGGGCAGATAAAATTCTGCAATAAGGGATCTTTGTGAATGCTGACCTGCCTGGTAAAGCCTGGGTTATGAAGCATCTGGTATGTAATAAAGACACAAGACTTAGTTTGAAACAGTAACTGCTTGTCTATAGTAAGTATGTGTGTATGTATGTATGTGTGTCTGTCTGTCTGTGTGTGTATATGTGTCTCTGTGTGTCTGCATGTGTGCCTGTCCTAGGGCTTGAAATCAGTCATTGGACACTGTCCTTGAGGTTTTTTGTTTATTAAGTTTTTTATTGTGAAACTACTGTACAGAGAGGTTCCAATCACATGAGCAAGGTAATGAGTACATTTCTTATCAAGCATTGTTGCCTTCTCCTTTGTTTTCCCCCTACCATCCCTTCCCTATTGCTCAAGGCCAGCACTCTATCACTTGAGCACAGCTCCACTCCCAGCTTTTGACTGGGTAATTGAAGATAAAATTCTCAGATTTTCCTGCGTGAGCTGGCTTCAAACTTTGATCCTCCACTATCATCCTCATGAGTAGTTAGGATTGTACAGGCATGAGCTACCAGCCTACAATAAGAAATTTTATCAGTGTCCTCAAAGTACACCTGTTACTAAGGAAAAATTTTCACAGGTTGATTGTAATAACATCACTTCATCTTCTGCAATGACTGCTGTGATATAGCAGATGCAGGCATGCTGGAATAAAGTGAAGTTACCTACCTGGAAAGAAGAAGCTACTTGGAAGGAAATAGAATCCTCTCCTACTACCAGGCAGAAAATCACTCAACAATAGATGTAAGACAAAATAATGAAACTGAGCTGCCTCTGGTGTTGTAGGGATGGAGGTCAGTGTAGAGGGACAGAGAACAATGATGTGTGCACCCAGAGTTTCCTCAGCCATTGACCATCCTCAGAAAAAAACAGTAAAGGGGAATAAAGTGATGAGTTACTTACGGTTTGTTCTCTTCTTGGCTGGAAGCATGGCTGTTACTATCATCCATTCCCAAAGTGTAGAGAGGGAAAAACCCAGCGATCATCACATCTCCACCCATGTGTGCTCGGTGCTTCATTGTTGAAAAGCAGCTAGTGCCAGCCAAGGACCTGACAAGGAGGGGAAGCTGGAGAAGGATTGTTAAAGTCAAAAGGTACATCCTTGAAGCATCTGCCATGTTGAAATTCTGGCTAGAAATGAGGACATGTCAGGAATGTATATTAGTATATCTTTGTATATGAGCATATGTGTCTTTTTATTGATAGAGATCTACACTATAGCTCACCTTTCATGAAAGCCTCTTGTGAGTCCCCAGAAGTTATGTGTAAAGTATTCCCTGGAGCTGTTCATCAATGGCCTTCATCCAGGAGAAAAACATGAGTTGGAAAACATGTTTGTAGATTTGAGTTCTTTACCCCAGGAATTATGATTTCATCCAAGACTGCAGATAGTGAGGCTCCAGAGATGGCATTATCTTGGATAATTTTTTCACCTTACATCCGTGTCAAGAAACTATTTTCATGAAAGCCATCTGGGATGATGCAGCCAGATTGCTTCAGAGGATGCCATGTCCTGTGCATGGTGAAATGTCCACACAAAGTCTGTGCCTCTGACATGTCAACTAAAGTTATGAGTACAACATACTCAGAGGATCAGTTCACACACACATACAATGTCCTGTAACAGAACATTGGTGGTTGATACCGGCTGGTTTCAGTAAAAATTCCTTGTGCAGAGGACTCCAGAACTACAGCCACTTACTGTTGCCTGAGGAAACAATGTTGTTGCTGAAGCTAGCAATTACATGTCAGTAACTCATTGTCAATGCTGTACTTGAGTTCTACTTTTGCATTTTGAACTTTTACTTTCAAACAGGCAATTATTAAGTTGCTAACATAGATGAAGACGTTTTCATGATGCACTGCATTGAAAACATGTTGTAGTAGAGGAAATGCTTCTGTATCACAAACCTAAATCAATATCAAAAGCAACTCTATGTTTTCAGGTTGTCAACATATGCTAGGCCCAAATTCCATGCAGAGACTTCAGTGGCCATGGAGAACAGAGCTACTTCAGGGCAATGAACATACTCTACACAAGGCTGTAGTGTTGGATGCATATTATGGTATACTTGTTCACAATCATGCACTGAGTATCAGAAAATATACATCACATATGCATTTTAAGAATGCATGAGGAATAGGAAAATTTTTCTAATGAGATTGCCAGTGGTCTGTTACATGTTTATATTCATTGCACTATAATGGATCTTATCACTTATTTTGAAAATTCTTAGGAGCATGTGTTATCTGAACAGAGGATTTATTTAGACATATAATGGGCCTCAGTCTCACAAGGTGTTGGTACTGGTTTGAATCATAAATCTATAGTTACTTTTTTGCTTTGTATATGTTTTTATTATAAAAATACTGTACAGAGGGGTTACAGTTACATGAGTAGGGTAAGGAGTACATTTTGTATGGAGCATATCTTTTCATCCTTAGAGCAAGTTTGGTAAGAGAAAGTAAATTAAACCCCTCTGTACAGTATTTTTACAATAAAACAAACACACATATAAAAAGAAAGTAAATTATATATTCAATGTAGTGACTGAGATAGACCAAAGGCCATGACAAATGTAGGAAATGGAAATGAATGAGAAAGTTCAAGTTTGAAATAAGGAAGAAATTATTTCAACCATTGGGTCCTGGTGTTAGGTGAGAGCTCTGTGTCCTTCAGAAAGTTCTGGGTAAATCAAAGCAAAGAGAAATTGTTTTATAACTCTACAGTAACTGATCTTAAATTTTCATTTTTATATTGTCTTAGATTTTATTAGTATATATTGTAAAAATGGGATTCCTTATGATATTTTATACGTTTGTGATTTCTTATAAAATTCACCTCATCCCTCTTGCTTGTTCCACCACAACTTTTCAAATCAACTTTCATGACCTCCATTATTGTTTTTATTCATAGATGAGAAGTTTTTAGTGTTAGAAATCACAGAAACCTTTTGATAAAAATCAGTAAAAAGTTTTGCTACATTTTCCCTTTTCCCTTCCTTCCCTTGTCTATATCCTTCATCCATTTCCCCATGAACTTCTGTCACTACCACTAATCTTTTTCTGCCTCCTATCTGTCCATCCTTCAATACATCCATTCATCCATGCCTACCTTCTCTTCATCCAGAATGTACATATTGTGTAAGTTCACTTAAAACTGCCAAGATGAAAGTAGAAAGAATATTATTACATTATATAGAAGCTGGTCGCCTGTGACTCATGCCTGTAATCCTAGCTAGTCATGTGGCTGAGATCATGGTCCAAAGTCAGTCTGTGCAGGAAAAGTCTATGATACACTCATATCCAATTAACCACTAAAATGTGGACTGTGGCTCAAATGGGCGAGCACTAGCTTGAGGGTAAAGGATCAGGGACAGTACTCAGGCCCAGTGTTCAAGCTGCTGGACTGACCAAGAAAATTATACAAGGTCCTAAAACCAAATACTCTTCCAGTAGCATCATAAAATACATCACAAAATGAGGATTCAATGTTTTACTCAGTAATACATATTCAACTGCATGAACAAAATATCTGAAATCAAGAAGGAATGTGAAAAATAAGTTCATTAGAAACAATTATGTTTTAAATGTTTTTATTGTGAAAATACTTTACAGAGGGGTTACAGTTACATGAGCAAGGTAATGAGTACATTTCCTATTGAACATTGTTACCTTCTCCTTTGTTTTCCCTACCATCCCTTCCCTCCCCAGCTCCTAATTCCTCCCTCCCCCCCTGCCCAAGTTGTAAAGTTTATTTTCAACGTAGTGTCTTGTACATCTCATTGTTATAATGGGTCAACCTGTATCCTTATTTCAGCATTTTGTTATTTCCCTTCCCCTCCCCAAAGTAGAAAAATTTATAGACAAGATGAAGGGCACTAACATCAAATACAGTGAAAACAGGGTTTATACCACGGGGCAAGTATATACAAAAGAAACAAAAAAAAAATCACACAGTACATTATAAATACATTAAAAACAACAGCAGGAAAAATAAAACCACGTTGTGTCCCTATCTTGGTTCATTTTGCTTAGCATCATCTTATATGGTCATATGTACATAGCTTTTGACCTTTTCTGCTTGTCCTAGACATATACTAGTTATTGCAAATAAGGGAAACCGTGGGACCTATTTATCTTTGGGCCTGACTTACTTCACTTAGTATAATTTTTTTCCATGTCTTTCCATTTCCTAACAAATGGGGTGGTGTAATTCTTTCTGATGGAGGCATAGAATTTATAGAGTTCATATATATCACATTTTCTTTGTTTTTTTGTTTTTTTGGGTCCGGTCATGGGGCCTGAACTCTGGGCCTGAGCGCTGTCCCTCAGCTCTTCAGCTCAAGGCTAGCGCTCTACCACTTGAGCCACAGCGCCACTTCTGGCTTTTTTCTTTTTGCTTATGTGGTGCTGAAGAATTGAACCCAGCGCCTCTGGCATGCAAGGCATGCGCTCTACCACTGAGCCACCTTCCCAGCCCCGTTTGTTTGTTTTTTTTTGTATATCACATTTTCTTGAACCATTCATCTGCTGAGGGGCTTCTGGGTTGGTTCCATATCTTAGCTATGGCAAATAATGCTTCAGTAAACATAGTTGTGCTGGTGGCTTTAGTATGGTCTTGTTTGGGATCATTCAGGTAAATGCCCAAAAGTAGGATTGCTGGGTCATAGGGGAGCTCTATGTGGACTCTTGAGGAACCTCCATACTGCTTTCCAAAGTGGTTGAACAAGTTTACACTCCCACCAACAATGCAGTAAGGTTCCCTTCTGTCCACATCCCTTCCAGCATCTGTTGTTATTAGAGTTCTTGATTTTAGCCATTCTAACTGGAGTGAGATGGTATCTCAATGTTGTTTTGATTTGCATTTCTTTTATGGCTAGGGAGGTTGAGCATTTCTTCATGTGTCTATTGGCCATCCTTTCCTCTTCAGAGAAGTTTCTCTAAGTCTTTAGCTCACTTATTTATTGGGCAGTTGCTTCTTTGAGGATTTGTTGTTGGGGGATTTATATTTTTGAGTTCCAAGTATATTTTAGATATGAGACCCTTGTCCGTTGCATGACTAGTGAAGATCTTCTCCCAATGCGTAGGGTTTCTATTGATCTTGCTAGCTATGTCCTTTGCCATGGAGAAGCGCTGCAATTTCACGCAATCCCATTTGTCCAACCTTTCTTTGATTTGTTGTGTTTCTGGGTCTCTATTAAGAAAATATCGGCCTGCTCCAAGGCCACCTAGGGTTTCTCCTATTCCATCCTGTAATGTTTTCAGAGTGTGTGCTTTGACTCCGAGGTCTTTAATCCGAAATTTTTTAAATAGAGACCCAGAAACACAAGAAATCAAAGAAAGGTTGGACGAATGGGATTGCATGAAGTTGCAGAGCTGCTGCATGGCAAAGGACATAGCTAGCAACATCAATAGAAAGCCCACGGATTGGGAGAAGATCTTCACTAGCCATACAAGGGACGTGGGTCTCATATCTAAAATATACCTTTAACTCAAAATATTAAATCCCCCAACAACAAATCCTCAAAGAAACTACTGCCCAATAAATAAGTGGGCTAAAGACTTAAAGAGAAACTTCTCCGAAGAAGAAAGAAGGATGGTCAATAGCCACATGAAGAAATGCTCACCTCCCTAGCCATAAAAGAAATGCAAATCAAAACAACATTGAGATACCACTTCACCCCAGTTAGAATGGCAAAAATCAAGAACTCTAATAACAACGTGTATAGTTAATTCTGTCAACACCAGTTGTTGAAGATCTTGTCTTTCTTCCATCCTGTGTTATTTGCTCCCTTATCACAGTTTAGGTGGGCATAGTTCTTTGTATTCATTTCTTGGTCCTTTATTCTATTCATTGGTCCTCAGGGTTGTTTATGTGCAGGAACCAATGTTTTTTTTTTTTTTTTTTTTTATAAATATGGCTTCCTAATAGAGTTTGAAGTTCAGTATTGATACTCTTCCAGCATTGTTTTTCCTGATAAGGATTGTGTTTGCTATTTGGGGTCTTTTGTTATTCCACGTGGATTTTGGGATTGTGTTCTCTATTTCATTGAGGAATGTTGTTGGGATTTTGATTGATATTGCATTGAATTTGTAGAGAGCTTTGGGCAGTATTGAAATTTCATGGTATTAATCTTCCCAATCCAGGAGCATGGAAATTTTTCTACTTTTTGTTTCCTGGTCGTGGGGCCCGAAGTCTGGTTTTGGGTGTTGTTGCTGAGCTCTTCAGCTCAAGGCTAGCATTCTACCACTTGAGCCACAGCAACACTTCTTGCTTTTTCTGCTTATGTGGTGCTGAGAAATCGAACCCAGGGCCTCATGCATGCAAGCAAGCACTCTACCACTGAGCCACCGTCCTAGCCCGGTTTTTCCACTTTTTAAAATCTTAGATTTCTTTTTTTCCCCAGTTTGTAGAGTTTTCTCCATAGAAATACTTCACATCCTTGGTTAAGTTAATTGCTAGTTTATATTTGAGGCGACTGCCTAAGGAGTTGCTTTCCTATTTAAACATTGCTCTTCTCATTGTCGGCATACAGAAAAGCTACTGAAGGTTGCATGGTTTCCCTAGTTTGTACTAACTAGAATATGTCTATGATATTCTTAAGAGGAATCTCAATCGCTCAATTGCTAAGTGCATTGGACCATATATAATGAAGTATATCAACATGAACTCCAAGAATTGGAAATAAGTGGTTTTTCTTATGTCCTGTGCACAGTTATTTCTTTTTTTTTCTGTTTTAGTTTTCTGTACCCTTTATCTTATATATGAGTTTATCTGATCCATGGAGAGGAAAGGGAATCATGGAAAAAGCAGAAGAAAGGATGATCTAATGCAACAATGGTATTCACTGGACTTTATGTTGGAAATGAAGTATGCAACTTGGGTGGAAGGTAGTATGGAGGAGTAAGCAGGAGAAAATGGGGGAGGGGGGGTGACAGTGTTTTAAAAGAAATGTATTTATTACCTTATGTATCTGTAACCCCATGTTCATCATTTTATAATAAAGATATTAAAAAAGAAGAAAAGTTGCTGAATTTTTTACAATTAGTTGAATTTTTTAAATGAAAATACCGTACATAGGGGTTATAATTACATGAGCAAGGTAATGAGTACATTTCTTATCAAGCATTGTTGCCTTTTCCTTTGTTTCCCCTTAAAATCACTTTCAATCTCCCCCTCCCCACTGCCTCCCCCTCCCCCCCCCCCCCACCTCCCTCCCTGGCCCCCCAAAGATGTAAAACTCGTTTTTTTTAAATTGTGAAAATACCATACAGAGGGGTTACAATTACATGGGCAAGATAGCGAGTACATTTCTTATCAAGCATCGTTGCTTCCTCTTTGATTCCCCTTCCCATCCCTTCCCCTTTCTATTCCCCTCCCCCACCCCCTACTCTCCCACCCCACCCCCTGCCAAAGTTGTAAAGTTCGTTTTTCTTTTCTTTTCTTTTTTTATTGTGAAAATATCATACAGAGGGGTTACAATTACATGGGCAAGATAATGAGTACATTTCTTATCAAGCATTGTTGCCTCCTCCTTTGTTTCCCCTTCCCATCCCTTCCCATCTCCCTCACCCCCTATCCCCTCCCCCATGCCCCCTCCTCCCCGCCAAAGTTGTAAAGTTCGTTTTTCGCAATAACATCTTGTACTTCTCATTGTTGCAATGGGTCCACCTGTAACCCTATTTAAACCATTTGTTTTTTCCCTTCCCCTCCACAAATTATACCAACATCAAATACAGTGAAAGCAGGGCTTATGCCATGGAGGAGGTATACAAAGCAACAAAGAAATCATGAATATGTTGGAAACAATCGTAAGAAAGAAAAAAAAAATTTGAATCCTTATCTTGGGGTTCATTTCACCTAACATCAACTTGTCTGACAGTTTCTGTTTGTCTCAAACATATACTAGTTATTGCAAATAAGGGAAACCATGGGACTATATTTCCTTGGGCCTGGCTTACTTCACCTAATATAATTTTTTCCAAGCCTTTCCATTTCCTAACAAATGGGGCAATTCCATTCTTTCTGACGGAGGCATAGATTTCCATTGTGTATATATACCACATTTTCTTGATCCCTTCATCTACTGAGGGGCATCTGGGTTGGTTCTTAGCTATAGTAAATAATGCTGCAATAAACATAGTTGTGCTGGTAACTTTAGTGTGGTCTTGTAAACATTTGGGTAAATGCCCAAAAGTGGGATTGCTCGGTCATAGGGGAGCTCTATGTGGAGTCTTTTGAGGAACCTCCATACTACTTTCCAAAGTGGTTGAACAAGTTTACACTCCCATCAACAATGCAGTAAGGTTCCCTTCTGTCCACATTCCCTCCAGCATCTGTTCTTATTAGAGTTCTTGATTCTAACTGGGGTGAGGTGGTATCTCAATGTTGTTTTGGTTTGCATTTCTTTTATGGCTAGGGTGTTTGAACATTTCTTCCTCTGTCTATTGGCCATCCTTCTTTCCTCTTTGAAATCTATTTTATCTGATACTAGGATTGCAACTCCTGCTTGTTTATGGGGGCCGTTTGCTTGGTAGATTTTGTTTCAGCATCTTACATTCAAAATGTGTTTGTTTTTATGGGCAAGGTGTGAATCCTGAAGGCAGTAGATAGAAGGATTTTGCTTTTTAATCCAACTTGACAGAGTATGTCACTTAATTGGAGAGTTACGTCCATTAATGTTAAGGTCTGAGAGGCATTTGGGAGTTCCTGCCACTTTATCCACCACCTTGGGGGCTGTGGCAACTGGGTTCTTCCTATGGTTCTTGGATTCTCAGTTTGGGTGTGATATCTTGGCCTTTATTGTGGTATTGTTGGTTTTCTATGTGTATGACATCTTTAAGAATCTTTTGTAGGGCTGGTTTGGTGGAGATGTATTGTTTCAATTTTTCTTTGCTATGGCAGGTTTTTATGTGGCTTTTGGTTATGAAGGAGAGTTTAGCTGGGTACAGTATTCTTGGTTGATAGTTGTTTGTCTTTAGCGCATGGCATATATCATTCCAGGTTCTTCTTGCTTCAATTGTCTCTGCTGAGAAATCTGAGCCTATTTTGATTGGTTTCCCTTTATAGGTGATTGATCTTTTCTCCTTGACAGCTTTAAGGATGTTTTCCTTGGTTTGAATTGATCCTGTGTGGATTATAATGTGATGGTGGGATGTCCTGTTCTGGTCTGGTCTATTTGGGGTTCTAAAAGCTTCTTGTATCTGAATAGGCCTATCTTTTTGCATGTTTGTTAAATTCTCTGCTAGGATCCTGTTAAACAAATTTCCTAGACCATTAACTTCTGTCTCTAGGTGCTCCTCTATATCCATTATCCTCAGATTAGGCCTTCTGATGGTGTCTTCCAAATGTTGAATAGATCTATCATATTTCTTGGATTTGTCTTGGATGGTTATATGTTCTTTCTCTATAATATCTAGGCTTTCTTCAATCCCTGAGATTCAATCTTCTGCATGGTCTAACCTGCTGTGAAGACTTTCTACTTTGTTTTTTGTTTATTTTCCTTCTAATTGGCTGGTTCTGATGGCTTCAAATTCTTTTTGGAGCTTTGTTTTAGATCTTGTATGAACTTCTTCCTTAATTTGGTGTTCAGTGTTTATTCTCAAAATACTTATTTGATTGTTTATGGTTTCCTTGGATTCCCATTCCTTCTTTTTTTTTTTTTTTTTTGGGTCTGGTCATGGGGCATGATATCTGGGCCTGGGTGCTGTTCCACAGCTCTTCAGCTCAAGGCTAGTGCTCTACCACTGGAGCCACAGCACCACTTCCGGCTTTTTTCTTTTTTCTTATGTGGTGCTGAGGAATAGAACTCGGGGCCTCTGTCATACAAGGCAAGCGCTCTACCCCTGAGCTACCTTCCCAGCCTCTGACTTCCATTCCTTCTATCGTGCTCTATTCAGCATTCCCTTTGTGGTCTCCCTGACTTCTTTCATCTTTCTGTTTATGGATTCCATGAATGCTCTATTGATCTTTGTCTATTGTCATCTCGCTCTCTCAATTCCTGTATTATTCTTTAATTAGCTTCCTCTGTTCACACAATTCCTGTATTTCTCTTTGAGTGTTCTCATGCCATTCCTGACTTTTTCTTTGTTTTCGGCCTGTTCCCGAAATTCCTGTCTATCTTTTTGACTGATCTCAGCCTGCTCGCTGAGTGTTCTCAAACTGCTCATGCAATTCTGTGTCAATCTTTGAGTAGCTTCCTCACGCTCATGAGATTCCTGTATTGATCTTTGGTTTGCCTCCTCTCTCTCCCTATCATTCTCACATTGAGTTCTTTGCAGGTTTTCACTCTTTTCATTTACCATGTTTACCGGTAATCTTTGTAGAGCTTTTTTGGGAACTCTCCTCTGGATTATTCATTTTCTGTTCTGTCCCCTGATTATCATGAGTGGGAGTTGAGATACCCGGGCTTTCTATTTTTCTTGTGTTTTTCCAGCTTGTTCTGCCCATTTGGGATGAAAATAACAACAGTTTTGTCTTAGAACACTAATTTAAGGCAAGCATCAACCAAAGTCCGTAGTTGCACAGTCAAAAATCTGCAGATTCAGTGTAGTTAAACAGATACAAACTATTCAACATCAAACAACTATGTCTTAGTTGCCTAAGAACAGCAAAGAAGAATTTGGCCAACCAGAAATTATTAGGAGAAATGTGGGTAAAAATAGGATTAGCGGGATGTGGAAACGTAAAGGGAGAATGAAATCAACCTAGTCCTCATCTCAAAGAGGGAAATGGATTGGACAGGATGATAGCAGAGAGAGAAAAAAAACGAAGAAAAAGAAAAAAGAGACAAGAAAAAATGGAAAAACAAAAATAAAAAATTAAAAAGTGAAACACTGAAAAACTACATGTTTATAGAAGTAGTATTCAGAGAAGAATGGGGATGGGATGATAGGAGGGGAGGGATAGAAAGGAGACATGAAAAACTAAAAAATAAAAATGTTTAAAATATTATATGGGTATAAAGACATAATACTGTTATTAAGGAATTTAAGCCTAAGAGATTTTGAATTGAGTAATAAATTTCTGGATTAAGTGTGTACACAATGGGGGATAAAGTCTAATAATCGACAACGGGTATATTTGAGGATGACTAGAACATCAATTAAGTCACGCAAAAAAGATCAAAAGAGAGGAAAAAGTGAAAAGAATGAGAAAGAAAGAAAGAAAAGAATCGTAAGATCAGCAGAGATAAAAAGCACACATACATATACACCTAAAATAAAAAATATAAGAGGAAGAAAAAAATAATAGAAAACATTTTTTTTAAATTAAAAATTAAAAGTAAAAAAATAAAAAAATAAAAAAAGGTACAAAAAAAAAAGAGTTCTTTGAATTTTTTTGGGAAGATCCTGTATCTCCCTTGTGTCTGGAACCAGTCTCTTGGTGGAGTCTCTGGTCTGCTTTTGCTGTTTGGTTTTCCTGTGGCTTGATTGGTTACTTAAGTCAGTTTGTTTGGGCAGGCAGAAAAATCCTCTGCTTGACCCAGGATTTTGTGATCCTTCTCCCAGGCTAGTTCAGTGGAAGGGAGATCTGCTTTGAGTATCACAAAAGAGGGAGATGGGTGTTTCCTCTTGTTTCCAGATGCTGTGATGAGGCTAGGTTTGAGGCCTTTCAGCAAACAGTAGCTTTTCCCTGAGGGGCTAGCTTCTGAGACCCTCAGACCCCAGCCTGGAGCTATTCTCAGGGTTTATGTTTACTGAATTTCAATTGATTGTCTAGGCTGCTGTAGGGAGGGGCAACTCTGGCTCTGTTTACCTAGTGAAGAAAGCCACTTCTCTGGGGTTGGATTTTCTCTGCCTGGGCTGGGTGACTTCTATGTGGGTGCAGCTGAGCCAGGCTGGTCTGGTTAGGTTCCTGTGACCTGCTGGATGACTCTTTTGTTTTCTTCCAAGGCCTGAGTTGGAGCTAGCTGCTCAGCCAGGCCTTTGTCAGTATCAAAGATGGAGATCTCCGGTAGTGGGGGGGGGGGGAGGGATGGCCTTCCCTTCTCTGCTCCCTGAGGAGTGAGGATGTCAGGGTTGTATTCATGCTGGAGTGTTGGTTCCTGTCTCTGGTCTGCGATCTGCAGGATGAAGAAATCTGTTCCCTATCAGTTCTTGCTGGTGTTGAATAAAATCCGCTTGCCGCTCCATCTGGTGCCTTTGTCTGGAATTCTGTGTTGTAGGTATGGCGGCTATGGCCGCTGCCACCGCCACAGCTGCAGCTATGGCTGCTGGCAAGTGCTCAGATCTGTCTCCTTGCCTGGATTTTCCCTCTCTGGCCTAACTCTCTGTACTGTGATGGCACACTTGGTGAAATGCTCTGGCCTAGGACTGTTCAGTGGAACACTAAAACTGCTTTCTATGCAAGAGCTTGTTCAGCCTCCCTCTTCTCCTCTGCCATCTTCCTGGAACTCCTGTCTTTCACTTCTTTATTTAATTCCTAGGTATTTTATATTTTGTGGGGCTATTACAAAAGGAGCTGCTTTCTTGATTTCAGCCATGCCCGTCTCATTGTTGGCATACAGAAAAGCCATTGATTTTTTTTGTCGGTTGTGGGGCTTGAACTTTGTGCTTGGGCACCGTCCCTGCATTCTTCAATTCAATGGGAGCACTCTACCACTTGAGCCACAGCACCACTTCCGGTTTTCTAGTGGTTTATTGGAGATAAAGAGTCTCACGGATTTTCCTGCCCAGGCTTGCTTTGAAGCACAATCCTCAGATCTTATCCTCCTCAGTAGCTAGGATTACAGGGTGAACCACCGGTGCCTGGCTAAGCCATTGATCTTTTTAGGGTTAATTTTTGTTCTCTGCTTCTTTTCCAAAGTTTTTTATTTTTTTAATTGTGAAAATAACATACAGACGGGTTACAATTACATGTGCAATGGGCAAGATAGTAAGTACAGTTCTTATCAAGCATTGTTGCCTGCTCCTTTGTTCCCCTTCCCATCTCTTCCCATCTCCCCCCCTCATACTGCCGCTCCCTCCTCTGCACGCCACCCCCCCTGCCTAATTTGTAAAGTTCGTTTTTCGATATAACGTCTTGTACATCTCATTGTTGTAATGGGTCCACCTGTAACCCTATTTAAACAGTTTGTTTTTTCCCTTCCCCTCCATAAATTATATCAGCATCAAATACAGTGAAAGCCTCCATCAGAAAGAATGACATTGCCTCATTTGTTAGGAAATGGAAAGACTTGGAAAAAATTATATTAAGTGAGGTAAGCCAGGTCCAAAGAAACATAGGTCCCATGTGTTAGGTTTTTATTTTTTATTTTTTTTATTTTTTATTTTTTTTTTAATTTAATTTTATTTTATTTGTGAACATACTGTACAGAGGGGTTACAATTACATGGGCAGGATAATGCGTACATTTCTTAACAAGCTGTGTTAGGTTTTCAAAAAGAGGTACTCGAGTAAGAACAGCACCAGCACGCACGTGGTATTCAGGTAAGGGGTAGGTTTATTCAGTAGACCTGCTGGGACCAGGCAAGGTTGGCACTCCATGTGGCTGGGAAAGGCCTGGGAATGAGAGAGAGCTGGGAAAGAGGAAAGAGAGAGGGAGCAGAGAGAGCTAGAAAGGAACAGAGAGAGAGAGCTAGAATAGAACAGAGAGAACAAAGAGCTAGAAACGAACAGAGAGAGCAGAGAGCTAGAAACGAACAGAGAGAGCAGAGAGCTAGAAACGAACAGAGGGAGTGCCTGGGCCTGGGCTAGGCCTTATCTAGGGTATGGGCGGGGAAAGGTGTGGCCACATCAAATTCAGATGTGACCTCTTCCAGGTGTTCCAGTTGCCTAGGTAACGCAGGTACTGGGTGGATACTTTGCTGCGAGGAGGGTGGAGTCTGCTAGCCATCCAGGAGCGGACCTTACACCATGGTTTCCCGTATTTGCAATTACTAGTATATGTCCGAGACAAGCAGAAAGTGTCAGACAAGTTGATGTTAGGCGAAATGAACCCCAACATAAAGATTCAAATGTTTTTTCTTTCTTGCGATTGTTTCTAACATATTTATAAGATGATTTCTTTGTTACTTTGTATATACCTCCATCATGGTATAAGCCCTGCTTTCACTGTATTTGATGCTGATATAATTTGCCAAAGTTTTGAATCAGCTTGAGTAATTTGCAAGTGGAGTCTGTGGGTGAATCCTAGGTGTTTTTTAAAGCCAGTATTTGAAGGTATATATGAAATCAATTGTGCTTTCGAGTTTAGTTTCTTTTATCTTAATGTATTAAAAATTTAGTTTGTGCCAAATGGATAAAAGAGAATTTATTTTTCCAATTCAAAATAGATTGACTTTTAAATTTAATTTCTGTATTATTTTAAATTTTTTAGGGCATATGATAATAATGGATTTCATTGTAAAAAAATTTTTTTTTTTGGGTCCGGTCGTGGGGCCTGAACTCTGGGCCTGGGCATTGTCCCTCAGCTCTTCAGCTCAAGGCTAGCGCTCTACCACTTGAGCCACAGCACCACTTCCGGCTTTTTTCTTTTTGCTTATGTGGTGCTGAGGAAGCGAACCCAGGGTCTCATGCATGCAAGGCAAGCACTCTACCACTGAGCCACCTTCCCAGCCCCTGTAAAAATTTTATATGGGCCTATAAATTCTTTTGATCTGATGTGCCTTTATCCATTAATTTTTATTTCATTTGAAAAGTTAAATTATTCTAATGGCCTGCAGGATTTTATTTCCTTCATGCATGTAAAATCCCTCCTGTTTTCATAAAGCATATCTAAACCTTCTGAAAGCAACACAAAATCAGATAAACATTTTCATACAGCATTTGTCTCCCAATTCCCACCTTCCCCCAAAAAGCAAAAAAGGCAAATCATGTCTCATTGGCCAAATCTAGCCTGCTTTTTATGAGTAAAGTTTTCTTGAAACACAAAAGAAATCTAATTTCATGTGGATATGTTTTCCTCATTCCATTCTTATTTCTGTCCTATTTATCTTTGAACTTCTCTTTTCTGTGCCATTGACTTTCTCCCTGCCTACCATCCATACACACTTGCTTCAACACATCAAACCATTCATGTATGCATTGTTTTCATTCCTTCATTTAAGAGAAAAGAGGGTGAATTTAGTAAAATCTCAACTATGAAGAAATTAGCAAGAATTACAAAGTGCTATGCCAAAGCACTAAAATCAAATATCACACGAGGATTCAGTATTTTACACAGTAATATAAAATCAAGTCCAATAATGAAATTGTAAAATAAGAAAGCTAGACAAAACTCTAGAAACTGACGAAGTATTTTGATCATATCTGGATTACCGTATTGAGGAAGTTGGAAATACAGTACACTTACATTTTCATTTGTTAAACAGCATGCCCTCAACCCCCCTCACAATATTTGTCAATACATTGTTTTATTTTTAACAAAAATTGAATTAATACGAATTAATGGTCAGTTACATAATCATTTGTTTGAAATGTAAATGGGAAAAGAGGTTCAAACACTTTGGGAATCAGTATAGAGGTTCCTGAAGACTCCATATAGAGCTCCCCTATGACCCAACAATCCCACTTGTGGGATCACAAAAAAGACTATACTAAAGCTACCAGCACAACTATGTTTATCACAGCATTATTTACCATAGCTAAGATATGAAACCAACCCAGATGCCCCTCAGTAGATGAATGGATCAAGAAAATGTGGTATATATACACAATGGCATTCTATGCCTCCATCAGAAAGAATGACATTGCCCCATTTGTTAGGAAATGGAAGGCTTGGAAAAAATTATATTAAGTGAAGTAAGCTAATGTCGAAGATACATAGTCCCATGGTTTCCCTTATTTGCAATAACTAGTATATGTCTAGGAGAAGCAGAAATGGTCAAAAGCTCTGTATGTATTACCATATAAGATGATGTTAAGTGAAATGAATCGCAAGAGAGGGATACAAGTGCTTTTTTCTTTCTTACTATTGTTTTTAATGTATTTATAATATATTATGTGATTTTTTGTTTCTTTTGTATGTTCTTCCTCCATGGTTTAAAACCTGTTTTCACTGCATTTGATTCCTGTACCCTGAATTTTGTATATACATTTTTTTAATTTGGGGAGGGGAAGGAAAATAACAAAATGCTGAAATAAGGATGCAAGTTGATCCACTGTATAAATGAAATGTTGTAAACGAACTTTACAACTTTGGTGAGGGAGGAGTTGGCGAAGTGTGTAGGGAAGGGATAGTAGGGGAAATACAAAGGAAGGGTTAACAATGCTGGATAGGAAATGTACTTGTTACCTTACTCATGTAATGGTAACCACTCTGTACGGTATCTTTATAATAAAATATGTATTAAATATGTATAAATAAATTTAATTAGCTTCAGAAGAAACGTAATGAGTACTGGAACAGACAAGAAACAAGTGCAAATATGTCTCTGTGTCTTAAATATGTGATTTTTTAGACATAGTATTGAAGCCACTAAGTCAACCTATTTGAAATAATAAGTAATGCTTTCCTGACCAAATTAAGAGTTTTGAAAGATGACAGATACAAAATGTTCAAATATCAATAGATTCTCATAAGTGATATAATTACAAGAAATAATATTTTTTTTTATTGTGAAAATACTGTACAGAGGGGTTACAATTACATGGGCAAGATAAGAAATAATCTTATGTATATTTAATGCAGAAATTTTTATGTACCAAATAATAAAAAGTGGATAAACAACAACAAATTGAGAGTTATGCCATGCCATGCCAGAGCCAACTATGATGCACTACGTATCTTTTTATTCCAGGCGTTTATCCTTAAGACTAAAATCTTAAGAGAAAACTCACAATCTTCTACATTGTGACTTTCAATTGAAGAGTAATTTTGTAGCATATACAAGTCATTCTTAAAGCCCTATGAAGAAAGCAGAATGAGAGGGAAGTCGAAGAGACAAGGAGATGGAGAATCAGAAAGGGAAAAAGAGACAGAGAAATAGGAAAACTCCCAGAAAAGAGACTCAGGATTATTGCAAAAGACAAAGGTGTGAATAGAAATATACAAGTATTGAACAAATCAATCTCTAAGGATCATGTTAAAAGATGAAACTTTTTGAAGAGGAAGATACTAATGAAATGTATTAGAAGACTATGCAACATGGTAGTGTGTGGACAGGAAGATAGTATACTTGAAAACTCAGAAAAATGAATGAGAAAGACAACAGTGAAAAGAAACTGAGAAGAAGAATAAGATGATTAAGTACAGATAAAATAGGAGAACCAAAACTATACAAAAAAAATTCAAATTTAAGTGGTTATCACCACCACTTATGACTACCAGTACTAGAAAAATGGCAAAACACCGTTATTCATTGGAGTAAAAATTCCACATTACAATGTAATAAAACAATGGAAAATGACTAGATTTAGATCACACCTTCTGTATTCAAATTAAATATAGGAGTTTATTCATAAGAAAGCTAATTTCTCCTACTATGTTGTCTTTTATCCCTAAAGCCATGCAGAGAATTTCTATTGGGCATTAACAATATATTGTAACATTTGGGGACAAAAATGCAGCCTAGGAGCCCTGTGGCAGAGGCTAAGATGGAGAAGACCTCCACAGCCACCATGACCTTCCCTTTGGCACTGTGGTAGACAGGCAGGAAGGTGAGCCACACACTGCAGAACACCAGCATGCTGAAGGTCAGGAACTTGGCTTCATTGAAGGTGTCAGGCAGGTTCCTGGCCAGAAAAGCTACAGTGAAGCTGGCCAGGGCCAGGGAGCCCAGGTATCCCAGGACACAATAGAATGCAGTGAGGGAGCCCTTGTTGCACAGGATGATGATGTGGCCATGTTCAGAGTGTGCATCTGTGTCCACAAAGGGAGGAGAGGTTCCCAGCCAGACTCCACAGAGCACCACCTGGATGAGGGTGCAGATGGGGATGATGAGGTTAGGAGCCCCTGATACCAGCAGCCACCTCATGGTTCTCCCTGGAGAAATGGCCTTGAAGGCCAGGACCACAGTCACCGTTTTGGCCAACACTGTGGAAACAGCCACAGTGAAGACAAGTCCAAATGTGATCTGCTGCAGGACGCAGGTGACTGTGTTGGGGCGACCAATGAAGAGCAAGGAACAGAGGAAACAGAAGATGAGGGAGATGAGCAAGATGTAGCTGAGAGTCCGGTTATTGGCCTTGACAATGGCAGTGTCTTGGTGTTTCACAAATATTCCCAAAACAGCAGCAGTGAGCATAGAGAAACAGAGAGCCATGCAGGCCAGAGCCATGCTCAAAGTATCTCCAAAAGCCAGGAAACTTTCATCTCTCAGGAGGCACTGATTTCTCTGTGTGTTAGCATACTGATGATCTGCACATTTCACACAGTGCTCCATCTCTGGTAAAGAGTGTAAGCTATCATTAGTTCTTATTTTGAACTTCTTTTACTTCAAAGAAATTAGGAAATTATTCCCTTAGATGTAATTATAACATGTCATTATGAAATATTAATGCACTTTATATCTTTTCTGAATCATAACCTCCTCCCATTTCCATCTTCTTCTTTATTCAGACTTTTTCATTCAACTCCTTTTTCCCTCAGTCATTAACATATGTATTGATAATGTGCACTTTGGGGCATTCTCCTCTCCTAACAACAATTTCCTACACTTCTGAACATTTATTAACCGTTTGAACTGTGCCCTTTTGTGCAATCCATTTGAAAATTGTAAATAATGTGGGTTACACTTAGTTACACGTCTTTATAAAACATTAATCTTATCCCAGTTGCTCATTCTTGAATTCATCTCAACCTATTTTTCTCTCCAACTCATCTATAAAGTAGTACGAACAGAGAAACCCCTCTTGGGCACTTTATAGTCATGCTCACTTCTTGAAGTGAATCTACCTTTCTGAATACTTCACTGTTCCATGAACAGTTCTGGGCAGAGAGAAATAAAGATGTGCAAGATCTATGTTTCCTGTGTGAATAAAATTAAAAATTTAAGGTGAGCACTGTCCTGATAAGACATGTTTAGTTTCATATTAGGGTTTGCACTTTGTCTTACCCTAGTAATAAGAGGGATTTCTGGAGCTGAGTTTGCCTGCTGTAGAGAAGAAAATATTACTGAAATATGCAATTCAAGCCCATGATCTATCATATTTCATCAGTAGTCCACAACTTGTCAAAATTAAAATATTAACAGAGAAAAGGAAAAAGTGCTCTGCAATCATAATGCCCAAGTTTTGCATTGACTTGTTTGGTTGAAGGAGCCTGAGGAGAGATGAAAAAATTTCTTCTGAAGTCTCAGACTTACCTGTGTCATTAGCAATCTCATTTTGTGGGCAAGGGGTACAATCAAAGCAACAGGCAGCCTTTCCCTCCAGAGGGGATTTCCTGAATCCTGGACCACATGTCTCACTGCAGACAGAGTGAGGAGTCTGAGGAAAATCAGGTATGTGTCTGTAACTCTTCAAACTTTCATAGCCCAAACTCCAAAAATCCATGATTTGTAAAGAATTGGTTATTAAGCATAATGTTTCTAGGTAGGAAAGTGCAATTAGTTGAATTGTTACAGATTCTATATCCCATGATTCCCAAAGACTCATGTGCTACAACTTGATTCCTAGCCTGTTGAACTATTCAGCAGTATGCGATCTTGAAAGGATTGTACCATATGGCAAGGAAGTACATTTGATTGTACAGTCCTATGGAACTTGGTGAATTCATGTCATTATATTTTGTCTGCCTCTCATCTGGGACAAGGGGGAAAGCCTGGAGGAAGACCTTACTTTTATAAGCTCAATATATTTTCCTCTTAGTTTTGCAGCAGCCATGAAGCATGAATCTTGATACAGGTGCCTTCAGTGACTCCTTTCACCAAAGATGCCTAAATAACAGATGAACTAACCATTCTACAGAAGAAACACAATAAAGATCTCCACCATATGAAGTGATTCATCAGATAGGTTATCACAGAGTAGGAATCCCACTAGAAAACTACTATTTTTGGATTTATGACAATGTTCTGAATGAAGAAGTAGGAACACATTTAATTTTTTTAGTTCTGATCCTGGGGCTTGAAGTCAAGATCTAGGCACTGACCTTGAGCATATTTTGCTCAAAATTATCATTCTACTATTTGAGTCACAGCTCTACTTCCAGATTTTTGGTGGTTCATTGGAGATACCAGTCTCACAGGCTTTCCTTGTTGAGCTGACCTTAAACAAGGACATTGAAGTCTCAGCTATCTGAGTAGCTAGGTATAAATTTAAAGGATGACTTTGCTTTATTTGTGTGTCCTTAAAATTACTAGGATTAGATCCAACTCACCCGTATAGTACCAATGGCCCATTCTACCATTTCTTCAGATAAAGACAGTTGATTACCGCGTAGAGCATATGGAGAAAACTTCCCTACTTTCACCTCAAGTTCAAGACCTTCTGGAAAATTCCAAATGTTCAGAATGTCATAGTCTGGGTCCAATTTCCTATTATCATCCAAAATCACTTGCTGTCCAACAGAATTGTGAAACTGGATGTTCCTCAGATAATGGGCCAGCTGTAGAGAGACATCATATTATGAAGTACATCCAGGGTTCAGTCAGAAAATCTGAACTAAGAAAAGTTCCTGATTGCCTTTAATCTCTGACTCTGAATTTGAGACTAGTACAGACCCCTAATGAAGTAAGTGTCTGCGAAAAAAAGTCTGTGGAAGAATAAAAATAATCTTTCTTAATCCTGGTCTCTAAGAAAAGGAATACATGTCTTTGTTCAAGAGAAACCAACACAATATAGTCACGAATGAGACAATTCTCGGTTGCATAGTTAGAGTTTATCAAACTCTATTTTTATTAATGTCTATAGTTTGAGATTGCTCAATTTTTATTACGAAAGTTGAATGAAATTAGATCACATATGATAAATATGGAAAACTCTGCCCAGCAGGTCATCCTTTGCTATTCCTGAAGAAATATATAGGGAAAAATCTAATTTAGTTTAAAAAGCATTAGCTATGGGCATGTTGTGGTTATTTATAAGTAAATGAATTTATAAGCCAAGTACTGGTTACTCACACCTGTAATCCCAGTTACTCAGCAGGCTGAGATATGAGTATCATCATTTGAAGCCAGACTGGGCTGAAAAGTTTATGAGACTTGCAAAACCACCTGAAACCTTCAATTTCATAGAATAACACACCTTCTAGGAAGTGCCTCTACTCATAGTGTGTGCTATCCACATAGATGTAATTACCTGTGCAGAGGAAGGCAGTGTCCCTTTTCCATTTCCCACTGTTTGAACTTCTGTTTGTTGAAGAAGAATCTCATGGAGAGCCTGGGCCACAGCATACACAGCATTGTATATATTGTAACTGTGTCCAGACATAGTCATGTCAAAAACACGCCCAGGCAACGAATCCAAAGAGGCATCATGGGGACAGTTGTCCCATGTTACACAGTCAGACTGAGGATTTGAGCAATTAAAAGACAGAAACCATATCCTAGCAAGGAAAATGTCTTCTGGGTATTTGGAAGGATTAACTGCCTTGACAAAATCTGTGAATCCAGAAATATCTACATGATGTTGTGAGAAAATAAGGGGTACATGCAATGAGCCTAGCATGAAATATCTCCTTTTCATGGTGAAATCCCACTGTGAGTTCATGATACAAACTTTGCCTTTTATTAAAAGTTGCTCAATGCACACGATTAAAGGTATTAGTGAATCATTTTCACCATGTATTATGAGGACATTTGCTGAAGATTTATTTATATCATTATAAACTGCCATGGATTTGAGTACATGTGATATTGATTGGCTTGAGATCACTAGCTCATAGGCTACACAAACTCTGTTCTTGGCCATCTCTTCATTCAGTTCAGCCAGAACCCACAAACCATTCTCATCTTGTAAGTTCAACAGTCCCACCCAGTTCCACCCAAAGTGAAGCAGTAAGGAGACCATGGCATTGGCTATTGATGTGTCCTTTGGAGCATCTGATAGAGAGCAGGAAACTTGTGATGGTCATTCAGGGCATGAGAAAAAGGCCCAAAGGTAATCTAAAGGGAAAGGAAATTGGATGCTTTATGAATTAGAGGATTGCCATTCCATCAACATTTGAGTCTTGATGTATGTGAAGAAGCAGTTGAAGTAGGTGGAAGGTCGATTTCATTTTAGTTTTTGAAAAAATAATTTGTTTTTAAGTAGTTGTATAACATATAAATTGTAAAATATCTCTTGATATTTTCCACTAATCCCATAAACTCCTTCCATCTATATCAACCCCACCCACTCCCTGGCTTTCCTAATTTCATTTTCACATATATAGGTTGCATATTCTGTGTTTTCCCACCCATCTATTCCCTATTCCTCTCATGTTTTTTGTCAGCACCTACCCTTCTCAGATATCCTTCAGTTTTCTGATGTTTATTTTTGTACTGTCAGTAGATAAGAAAAGTCACAGCATGGAGTTCCACCTGTATGTATACCATGCTTTAGTGAAGTATATATATGAGACTATGTCTGTGTTCCATATTTTTTCATATTACATGTTCATATTTTAGATCTAGTTCTCACATATGAGAGAACACATTACACCTTTCTCAATCTGAGCCTGACTTCATTCAAGATAATATCTTTGTGTATGTGTGTGTGTGTGTATGAGTGTGCAAATATATGCCAGAAGAGGGGCACAAACTCATGTCGTTATGCACTTTGTTTGATTTTTCTCTCAAGACTGGTCTACCACTTGAACCAACTTGTTGGTCTACCAGCTTGTTGCTGGTTAATTGCATATAGAAGTTTCCTGAATAGCTAGAATTACTGGTGTGGGCCATTAGTACTCTGCTCAACATCTTCACACTGGCAAGTCATTTTCCATTTACTTATTCTTTTAAAGGAGATTATTGATAAGGTTTGCAACAATAAGTTACTTGTCTGCTCTAACTCTTCCTTATCCTTTCCCAAAGATAGTGGGATATGTATCTATATCTCTATATATCTTTGAGTACTTATTCTTTGATATCACAAAATTTGGTAGGATTATAAATCCAGTCTCTCCCTATAATTCTCTTCTAACACCTGAAATTACACCAAACTAGACGTTTTTTTAAATAACTTTTGACACCATCATACTCACCTGTGGAATTCTGTAGAGTCCCAGCAATGTTCCAATATGGTCAGATGTTAATCCTAATGGTCCGGTAAGTACTGCTGTAGACCTGCTGTCTCTCCTACAGGAGTAGTTTGGGATCTTGTACTTCCCAAAGAGCCAAATGAAGGGATTCTTAAACATTGTCCAAGTTCTGAATTGAACATCATAGACGTCAAATCCCAGAGTCCAGTTACTTAAAATATCAGGGTTTTTGTTGATCTCCTCAATAGCAAAAGCCAAAGCCAACACAAACTGATAATTCTTGAAGACAGACCTGCATAATTAGCATAGACATATAGGAGGATTTTTAAAAAACTTATGACTTTGGTATAGTAAATACTTGCTTCCTTGCCAATGAATTGTTTAAAATATTACCCCAGTTGGAATGGAATATGAATGTAGTGTGTTATGGTTGTATAGAGAAATAGATGAAGACATGAAGGGAATTTGTCATGAATAACATTCTGAAACTCATTTAAGCAGAGAGAGAGCTTGTTTCCCCTCCAACCTGCATCACAGCCAAAATTTTTTGGAGTAGATTTTTATGAGATAGGAAATATTTTGTTGCCTTTATCTTAGGGCAACTTGCTACACCTGTGTGAAAAATAAATCTTTTGTTTTCAGTCACCCAGTTTTTGTTATGTGTTTATATGGCAGATCAGGCTAACTAATGAATGTTCAATTTAAGAGCAACTTTCAGAAGCAAAGTGTTAAGTTGTGAAATATTCTATAGCAAGCTCTGCTCATAGACCCAACATATTGAACAGCTCTTCCTGCAATAACCAGCAGAACAAGAGCTCTAATATCAGGCAAGAGAATTTTATTTTTATTTATGTAACAAAACAAAAGGGATGCATCCATTTCCAAGGAATTCATTATGGAGAGAGGAACCCACACATGAGGGTTGAGGAGACAATTGTGAACAGGCTTTACATTCAAATCCCAGTGCCAAGGCCACCATGGTAAAATGCAGTGATCACTACTCTCTTCCCAGTTTGCTTAGAGTGAAAAAATGAAAAGGAGCCAATAGATAAAAATAAAGAGGATCAAAGTAATTTTCGTTTTTTTCTGTGGGCCTTTTCTGTGTGTCTGTGTATGTGTGCATGTGTTCATGTGCCTCGATGCACTTGCATGTATCCTAAAGAAATTAGTGAAATTAACTATCATTATTTAAATTTAAACAATAAAGGCACATTTGAAATATTAATGAAAGGAATTGTTGGTCAACATGTACTGTAGGTATGAAGTGGTCATAAAGAAAGCCTATAATATTTATGAAGTATTCTAAACAGAAAAGTATAGTGAGTTTGAGGAAAATCTAATTAAACACACATATATTTATGAATAAACTGAAAGCAAGAATGAAGATGTGTGAAAAATATTTCTTAAAATTTGACAACAGTATTTTGACAATAGTATTTTGAAAAAAACAAATTTAGATAAGAATATAATGTAATAGACATAAACATGAAAGGATAATCAGAGTTTTGACCACAACATCTATAGCAAGGTGTCTTATGATGAAGTACTCACACTTGAATTGTACATACAGGAAAGATATAATAGAAATGGGACCCATATCATATAGGTGTGCCCCCATTTTCCTAAGAGCTTACTCTTCAGCATAATCTATATGTCAGGAGAACATGGCAGGAGATCGTTATAATACTGAAGAAAAAAATTATTCCTGGAAAGGTGGCTCAGTGATAGAATGCTTGCCTTGCATGCATGAGGCACTGAGTTCAATTTCTCAGCACCACATAAGCAGAAAAAAGCCAGAAGTGGTGCTGTGGCCCAAATGGTATAGTGCTATCCTTAGCTGAAGAGCTGAGGAACATCACCCAGGCCCAGAGTTCAGGACTCATGACTGGAAAAAAAATTATCCACTAAGATTATTGTATCTAGCAAAGATACCCGTTAGAAATGTAGGAAGTATAAAGATGTTCCCTGAGAAGCACAGGTAAGGGATTGTATCTCCACTAGACCTTTATCACAAGAAATACTATAGTAAGTCATCCCAAAACAAAAAAATATATAAGAATGTATACCCTGTATCTTCTGAATGCAATAAAATTTGAGTGGAACAGCAACACGAATCACAGAAAATACTCGCTCAGGAAAGTAAACAATTCATTGCATAGTCTTCAGTAGGTTTTGAAGTGATAAGAAAAGAAATTTAATTGTTTTTGGGACTCAGTGCAAAAGAATACATAAAATATCAACTATGGCACACAACAAGGCAGTTCTCAGAGGACAGTTCATGTCTGTAAGTGCTTATATCAACAAATTAGAAAAATCTCAAGTCAATACCCTAATGATTGCACTTTAAAGACAGACCTGACAATTCCAGGAAGATGGTGGCATCATCACAAGTCAACTCCCTATGTGTCTCTGACAAAACAGACACTTAGGGTACCAGCATACACTTCACCTCAAGAGATGCACACCAATCAAACTTTACAGAGACTCATTCTTTTTTTTTTTTTTTTGGTCAGTCTTGGGACTTGAACTCTTGGCCTTGGCGTTGTCCCTCAGCTCTTCAGCTCAAGGCTAGTGCTCTACCACTTGAGCCACTTCTGGCTTTTTCTGCTTATGTGGTGCTGAGGAATTGAACCCAGGGCCTCATGCATGCAAGGCAAGCACTCTACCACTGAGCCACCTTCCCAGCCTGGAGACTCATTGTAATAAAGAAGTAATCTCCTGTCAGAAATACAAAAGCAGAAAACATAAAGACAGCAGACAGACTTCTGCTGAGCAGCTGCAGTCTAGGCCCTTCACCTCCCCATGCAGCCTAGAGAGAACCAGAAGGACATGCCTGAAGTGCCACCAATAAAAGTTTAAACAGAAGACCAGTGTAATGCTGAAGAAATCACACCACACTGCAGTAAGCCTAGGAACACTAGGAGGGAAAACAGATCAGATCTGAAATCAGCTTGGGGACCCCTACTGAGAGTCTGCTCCAGCTGACACAACACAGAGGAGGAGAGAGAAACCACAGGATAGGGTGTGTGCATATGTGTGTGTGTGTGTGTGTGTGTGTAAACCAGAAGAGGAGACTGAGACTGCCACATCCAGACACCGAGGCCCTTCACCAAGACTCTTCTGCCAGCTCAAAACTGGCTCCAGAATCGGTGAATTCTCATCCGGGACTCTTCCCTGGAGGAACAGCTCCTTGTGGTTATTCAAACTGCCCTGACTGAATCCCCTGCCCTAAGGAGGAGGGAGCATATTTGAAGAGGGCAAAGATCCAAACTGTTTTCCCATACTGTTTGTCATTCACTACTATGGGAGTCCCCTGGGACACAGCCCTGCCTCTCTGCCAGGAAACTACAACGCCAAAGTTTTCCCCAAATTCCTGCCAGGGGATAGCAATGCTACACATAGGCAGGGAATCAAATGGGAAAACAACTCCACAACTGCACCTGTGCCAACACACTACAACTCCCAAACTGATGAAAATTCCCGCCAGCAGACAGGAACACACATAGGAAACACATGCAGCCATAGAGGTACCTGGGAACACCAGGACTCACCTCTACACAGGAAAGAAGGCTGAAAACTATTACATCCTCTATTACGTTTCCAACCCACATCTCTGATGGGAGCAGCTGCATATAGCTCCTGTATCAAGTAGAGTCAAATTACTATTTGGAAATAAGGCTCTTGCTCTAAAGGAGTCCTAATGGGCAATTCCCATAGAAACTGCAATACAGAATAGCCCTGATCTCTGACACACTGAATAGAGAACCTTAATTTTTCTTCTTTTGCTTCATCAGTCTTTAGAAAACATGAATTTTGAAGTTGAATGTTCTGGGTCAAAAACAAGATGATTTGAAATATTTATTTACACAATTTATAAGGTATTGTTTGTATTGAGCACCTATAATATTCTACTCATCCTCATATCATTTTTCTCATCAGAAGTAGTGCTGAACTCTGACATTAGACAACAATTATCTTACCCCTATTATAGAAGGTAGCATTAGGATTCAGAGAGCTTAACCCATTTTTCTTTACCTGATTCCTTCCGCAATTTAGAAGAAAAGGGTTTCATTGTTTGGTTATTTTTTTATTAAAAATTATTAACAATAATTGTTTATCGTGAAAATACTGTACAGAGGGGTTACAATTACATGAGCAAGGTAATGAGTATGTTTCTTCTCAAGCATTGTTGCCTCCTCCTATGTCCTATGTTTCCCTTTCCCATCCCTGCCGTCCCATCTTACACGCACCTCACCCCCAGCCCAAACTGTAAATTTAGTTTTTTCCACATAACGTCTTGTACATCTCATTGTTGCAATGTGTCCACCTGTTTCCCTATTTAAGCAATTTGATTTTTCCTTCCCCTCTCCAAATTATACCAACATAAAATACAGTGAAAACAGGGGTTATACCGCGGGGTAAGGACATACAAAGCAACAAAGAAATCATTTTATAATTATGTTAGAAACAACAGCAAGAAAAATACCATTTGAGTCCTTATCTTGGGGTTCATTTTGCCTAACAACTTAACTGACCGTTTCTGCTTTTCTCAGACATATACTAGTTATTGCAAGTAAGGGAAACCATGGGACCTATGTTTCTTTGGGCCTGGCTTACTTCACTTAGTATATTTTTTTCCAAGTTTTTCCATTTCCTAAAAAATGGGGCAATGTCATTGTTTCTGATGCAGGCATAGAATTCCATTGTGTATATATATCACATTTTCTTGATCCATTCATCTACTGAGGGGCATCTGGGTTGCTTCCAAATCTTACCTATGGTAAATAATGCTGCAATAGGCATAGCTGTGCTGGTAGCTTTAGTATGGTCTTGTTTGTGATCATTCTGGTAAATGCCCAAAAGTGGGATTGCTGGGTCATAGGGGAGCTCTGTGTGGAGTCTTTTGAGGAACCTCCATACTACTTTCCAAAGTGGTTGAACAAGTTTACACTCCCCCCAACAATGCAGTTGGGGTCCTTTCTATCTACATCCCCTCTAGCATCTGCTGTTATTAGAGTTCTTGATTATAGCCATTCTAACTGGGGTGAGGTGGCATCTCCGTGTTGTTGTGATTTGCATTTCTTTTATGGCTAGGGAGGTTCAGTATTTTTTCATGTGTCTAGTGGCCATCTTCTTTCCTCTTCAGAGAAGTTTCTCTGTAAGTATTTAGCCCACTTATTTATTGGGCAGTTGCTTCTTTGAAGATTTGTTGTTGGGAGATTTAATTGTTTGAGTTCCAGGTATATTTATATATGAGAATCTTGTTCGTTGTATGGCTAGTGCAGATCTTCTCTCAATCCGTGGGCTTTGTATTGATCTTGCTAGCAATGTCCTTTGCCATGCAGAAGCTCTGCAATTTCATGCAATCCCATTTTTCCAATATTTCTTTGATTTGTTGTGTTTCTGGGTCTCTATTAAGAAAATTTTGGAAATGGAAAGACTTGGAAAAAAGTTATATTAAGTCAAGTAAGCTAGGCCCAAAGAAACATAGGTCCCAGGGTTTATCTTATTTGCAATAACTACTATATGTCTGAGACAAGCAGAAAAGGTCAGATAAGTTGATGTTAGGTGAAATGAACCCCAAGATAAGCATTCAAATGTTTTTTCTTTCATGCAATTGTTTCTAACATATTTCTAAGTTGATTTCTTTGTACCTTTGTATGTCCCTTTCCCATGGAATAGCCCCTGCTTTCACTGTATTTGATGTTGGTATAATTTGTGGAGGGGAAGGGAAAAAAACAAATCATTTAAATAGAGATACAGGTAAACCCATTGCAATAATGAGCTGTACAAATCGCTATGTCGAAAAAGAACTTTACAACTTTGGTGGGGGAGGGCGTAGGGCGGGTGCAGGGGGGAGATGGGTAGGGATGGGAAGGGGAAAAAAAAGAAGAGGCAACAATTCTTGATAAGAAATGTACTTATTATCTTGCCCATGTTAGTTTAACCCCTATGTACGGTATTTTGACAATAATAATAAAAAAAGACAATTTCGACCTGTGTCAAGGAGCCCAAGAGTTTCTCCTATTCCATCCTGTAATGTTTTCAGGTGTGTGCCTTGACTCCAAGATCTTTGATCCATTTCGAGTTGATTCTGGTGCAGGGTGATATATAAAGATCTAGCTTTAGTTTTCTACAAGTAATTAACCAATTTTTCCTGCACCATTTACTGAAGAGGCTGTCTTTCTTCCATTCTATTTTTTTAGCTCCCTCATCGAACATTAGTTGTCTATAGTGTCAATACCAAATTTCAAACTCTACTACAAAGCCATAGTAATCAAAACAGCTTGGTGCTGGCACAAGAACAGACCTCAGGACCAATGGAATAGAAGTGAAAACCCAGAAATGAACCCACAGACCTATAGAAGACAAGAAGCTTTTAGAACCCCAAATAGGTCAGACCAAACAGGACATTCCACTGTCACATTATAATCCGCACAGGAACTGAGAACCTATTTTATCTGATATTTGGATTTCAACTCTCGCCTGTTTATGGAGGCTATTTGCTTGGTAGCTTTTGTTCCAGCCTTTCTCTTTCAAAATATGTTTTTATGGACAAGGGGTGACTCCTGAAGTCAGCAGATAGAATAAGATATTTGTTTTTTAATCCAACTAGACAGTCTATGTCACTTAATTGGAGGGTTAAGTCCCTTAATGTTGAGAGTTAGGACTGAGAGGTGTTTGGGTATTCCTGCCATTTTATCCACCTTCTTGGGGGCTGCGACAACTGGGTTCCTCCTCTGGTTCTTGGATTCTCAGTTTGGGTGCGGTTTCTTGTCCTTTATTGTGGTCTTGTTAGTTTTCTATGCATAGGACATGTTTAAATATCTTTTTTAGGGCTGGTTTGGTGGAGATATATTGTTGCAGTTTTTCTTTGCTATGGAAGGTTTTTATTTGACCTTCAGTTATGAAGGAGAGTTTAGCTGGGTACAGTATTCTTGGTTGATAGTTGTTTGTCTTTTTTTTTTTTTGGGTCCGGTCGTGGGTCCTGAACTCGGCCTGGGCGCTGTCCCTCAGCTCTTCAGCGCAAGGCTAGTGCTCTACCACTTAAGCCACAGCGCCACTTCCGGCTTTTTTCATTTTGCTTTATGTGGTGCTAAGAATCAAACCCAGGGCCTCAGGCATGCAAGGCAAGCGCTCTACCACTGAGCCATCTTCCCTAGTTGTTTGTCTTTAGGGTATGGCAGACAATATTCCATGCTCTTCTTGCTTTAATTGTCTCTGTTGAGAAATCTGAGATTATTCTAATTCGTTTCCTTTTATAGGTGATTGATCTTTTCTCCTTGATAGCTTTAAGGTTCCTATTCTTGTTCTGATTTGATCCTGTGCGGATTATAATGTGGCAGTGGGATGTCCTGTTTGGTCTGACCTATTTGGGGTTCTAAAAGCTTCTTGTCTCTGAATAGGCCTATCTTTGTGTATGTTTGAGAAGTTCTCTGCTAGGATCCTGTGAAATAAATTTCCTAGACCATTAACTTCTTTCTCTAGGTGCTCCTCTACACCCATTATCCTCAGGTTAGGCCCTCTGATGGTATTTTCCAAATATTGAATAGATCTATCATATTTCTTGGATTTGTCTTGTATAGTTGTATGTTGTTTGTCTATAATACCTAGACTGTCTTCAATCCCCGAGATTCGAGCTTCTGCATAGTCTAACCTAATGTCAAGACTTGCTACTTTGTTTTTTGTTTTCCTTCTAATTGGTCGGCTTTGATGGCTTTAAATTCTTTGTTGGAGCTTTGTTTTAGATCCTGTATGAACTTCTTCCTTAGTTTGGTGTTCAGTGTTTATTCTCAAATCACTTAGTGGATTGGTTATGGTTTCCTTGGACTTCTGTTCCTTCTGTGGGGCTCCATTCAGCATTCCTTTGTGGTCTTCCTGTATTCTTTCAGCTGTCTATTGATTCCATGAATGCCTCTATTGATCTTTTTTCTTAATTGTGAAAATACCATACGGAAGTGTTACAATTACATGGACAAGGTAATGGGTGCATTTATCAAGCATTGTTGCCTCCACGTTTGTTTCCCCTTCCCATCCCTTCCCATCTCCCCTCCACCCCTGGTGCTGTCCCCGGTCCCCCTCCTCCCACCCCGTGCCAAAGTTGTAAATTTAGTTTTTCAACATAACCTCTTGTACATCTCATTGTTGCAATGAGTCCCCCTGTATCCCTATTTAAACAAATTGTTTTTTTCCTTTTCCCTCCACAATTTTGATCTTTGTCTATTCTCATCCCACTCTCCCAATTCCTCTATTACTCTTTGATTAGCTCCCCCCCCCACAATTTTGTAATTCTCTTGACTGTTCTCAGTCTGCTCACGCAATTCTGTGTTTCTCTCTGTTCTCAGCCTGCTCATGCAATCCCTGTCTTTCTTTTTGGCTGTTCTCAGCCTCCTCTGGAAATTCATCTATTTCTCTTTGTCTGTTCTCTGCCTGCTGAAGCAATTCCCGTCTTGATCTTTGGCTGTTCTCAGACTGGTCACGCAATTCCTGTATTAATCTTTGAGTAGCTTCCTCATGCTCACGAGACTCCTATATTAATATTTGGTTTGCCTCCTCTTGCTCCCTGTTATGCTCACACTATGTCCTTTGCAGGTATTCATTGTTTTCATTCACCATGTTTACCAGTAGTGTTTGTAGAGCTTTTTAGGAACTCTCCTCTGTATTATTCATTAACTGTTCTCTCACCTGATTATCATGAGTGGGGTTTGATATACCCACACTTGCCATTTTTCTTGTTTTTCTCTGGCTTGTTCTGCCCATTTGGTATGAAAGTAACACCAATTTTGTGCTAGAGCACTATTTTTAGGCAAGCATCAACCAGAGTCCTGTAGTTGCCAGTCAAAATGGCTGCAGATACAATCTAGTTCAACACATACAATTTATTCAACATCAAACAACTGTGGATTAATGAGCTAAGAACAGCAAAGAAGGATTTGGGAAACCAGATATTAGGTTTAGGGAGAAATGTAGGGAAAAATAGGATGAGAGGGATATGGAGAGGTAAAAGGACAGTGAATTTAGCCAAGTTCTCATTTCAGAGAGGGAAATGAATTGGATAGACTTATAGGAGAGAGATAAAAAAAATCAAGTAAAAAAGGAAAAACAAAAATTTCAATTTAGGGCTGAGAAGGTGGCTCAGTGGTAGAGTGCTTGCCTTGCATGCCTGAGGCCCTGGGTTCGATTCCTCAGCACCACATAAGCAGAAAAAACCGGAATTGGTGCTGTGGCTCAAGTGGTAGAGTGCTAGCCTTGAGCTGTAGAGCTGAGGGACAGCACCCAGGCCCAGAGTTCAGGCCCCACAACCGGACCCCCCCCCCCAAAAAAAATTTCAATTTAAAGAGTGAGACACTTAAAATTATGTACGTTTAAAGAAATGATATTGAAACAAGAAAAGGATAGAATGAGAGGATAGAAGGGATAGAAAGGAAACATGAAAAACTAATAAAAATTCTTAAAATTGGAATCCTTGAAAATCATATAGGTATAAAGAGATAATACTGCTATTAAAGAAGTTAAGCCTAAGAGGTTGTGAATTGAGTAATAAATTTCTGGATAAAGTATGCACACATTGGGGGATAAAGTCATAATCAACAACAGGTATATATCCGGGGCTGAACAGAACAGCATTAAGTCATGTAAAAAATAAGAAAGAGAGAAAAAAAGAATTATAAAAAGGACCAATAGATCAAAAGAGAGTTTTTTAAACACACACACACACACATACATCTAAAATAAAGATTATGTGAGAAAAAGATAGAAAACAACTTTAACAACATAAAAATTTTAAAAAAAGAAAAAAATTCTTTGATTTTTTTTTGGGGGGAGGGGAAGAACCTGTATCTCCTCTGTGTCTGTAACCAGTTTTTTGGTGGAATCTCTGGTCTGCTTTTGTTGTTTGGTTTTCCTGTGGCTTGATTGGCTTCTTAAGTCAGTTTGATTGAGCAGGACTCTCTGACTAGATGAGTGGGAAGGAGATCTGTGTTGAGTGTCACCGTAGAGGGAGATGGCTGTTTCCTCTAGTTTGTAGATGCTGTGATGAGGCTAGGTTCTGGGTAGGGTTGAGGCCTCTCAGCAAACAGTAGCTTTTCCCTGAGAGGCTAGCTCCTGACACTCAGAGCTCAGCCTGGAGCCATTCTCAGAGTTTATGTTTGTTGAGTTTCAATTGTTTGTTTATGCTGCTGTAGGGAGGGGCAGCCTCTGGCTCTATTTACCCAGTGAAGAAAGTCAAAGCATTCTCAAATGGAAAGTTTGGAATAAAATCTTTCAAGCAAATGGCCCCAATGAATAAGCCCGAGTACCAATCTTAATATCTCAAAATAGAGTTCAAATTAAAATCAGTAAAGAAAGAAAGAAGATCATTACATACTAATAAAGGGAACTATTATAAAATATATAATGAGTTTTATAGTATATACTACATATGCTAATTATATAGTATTTACTATACTGATTATACTACATGAACTAAACAAATAACAAACTATACAAAAAGATATGACAATTCTAAATATCTTCAAAGGCTGGAGCACCCAACAAACACATACTGGTTGATTTAAAAATACACATAAATCAAAACACATTAATAGTTGGCGACTTCAACATATCACTGTCATCTCTGGGTAGGTTAACTAGGCAAAAGTCACCAAAGCAACCTCAGAACTATAAACTAAATCGACCAAGTAGATTGAACACACATCTACAGACTCTCACTCAACAGCATCAGAATATACATTCTTTTCAGCAGCCCATGACAATCCCTCAAAATAGGCCACATGTTAGGTCACAAAGCAAACCTGTGTATATTAAAAAAAATTGATGTTATTCCTCTGAATCTTACCAGACCACACTGGATGAAAATTAGAGCTCAACCCCAAAAGCTGTCAGAGAAAAATCTAACTTATAGAGACAAAACAACATATTATTGAATGATCAATGGATACTCTAGGAGATTAGAAGGGAAATTCAAATCTTTACACAATGTAAGAACAATGACTACAAAGAAACCCCCGCTTCTCTGGGACATACTAAAGACAGAACACAGGAAAATTTATAGTTCTGAGAATTTATATCAAGAAATTGGAGAAAACACAAATGAACACTTTAATGATGCAACTCAATGTCTGAGGAAAAATAGGAACAAGCCAAATCCCAAATTAATATACAAAAGTGGATAACAAAAAATCAGAAATAAATGAATTATAGAGTGAAAAAATCATATAAAGGATGAACACAAAAAGCTGGTCCTTTGACCAAAGTAAAAATTGATAGCCCCTTAGAAATTTTGACGAAAGAAAGAACACAAAATTAATAAAATTAGACTTGAAAATGGGAATATTACAACAGAAATATGCAAGATTCATAATGTTATTAGGGAATAATTCAGAAACCTTCATGCCAGTCAATTCAAGAATCTGGGAAAAATGGAAATATCTCTGGAGAACATAGATATCCCCAAACTGAACCAAGAAGATTATCTCAAGTAAATGAACCCATAACAAATAATACAATTGAAATGGCAACAAAGAACCTCCTTTTCAAGAAAAGCCCAGGACCAGATGGATTCACAGCAGAAATCTGTACGGTCTTCAAAGGGAACTAAGTCGCATACTCCTCAAACTCTTCAATGAAATACAAAGGGAAAGTTCACTATGAAACTCGTTCCATGAAAAGCCAACATAACACTAATCCCAAAAGCAGACAAGAACCTATGAAAGAAAGAGAACTATAGACACATCAATTTGATGTATGTTGATAGATAACTTGTCAACAAAATTCTGGCTAATGGCATTCAAGAAGTAACCAAAAAAATTCACACACTATGATCCAATGGGATTCATTCCAGGATTGCAAACCTGATTCAATATAAGCAAGTCAATTAATGTAATTCAACACATCAGTAGAAGCAAACATATGAACCACATGATCATCTCAATAGTTGCAAAGAAATGTTCGACATGAGTTAACACCTCTTTATGATAAAAGCTCTGGGGAAGCTAAGAATCCATGGAAGATTCTTCAATATAATAAAGTCTGTATATGACAAAACCAGGCCCAGCAATATACTTAATGGGGAAAAATTGAAACCATTTCCTCTGAAATCAGGAAGAAGACAAGGATGCCCACTGTCTCCATTTCTCTTCAACATAGTGCTAGAATTCCTACCAAGAGAAAAAAGGGAAGAGGAACACATAAGGGATCCAAATAGAAGAAGAAGCAAAGGTATCCCTCTTTGCAGACACTATAGATTCCTCAAGCTACTTGAGTTGATTTAAACTTTGAATGGAAGAAAGACAACCTCTTCAGTAAATGGTGGTGGCAACATTGGTTAATCACTTGTAGAAAACTAAAGCTAGATCCCTATCTATCTATCTATCTATCTATCTATCTATCTATCTATCTATCTATCTATCTATCTATCTATCTATCTATCACTATATCTATATCTATATATCCTGCACCAGAATCAACTCCAAATGGATCAAAGGCCTTGGAGTCAAAGCAGACACCCTGAAAACATTACAGGACGGAATAGGACAAACCCTAAGTCTCCTTGGAACAAGCTGAAATTTTCTCAATAGAGACCCAGAAACACAACATATCAAAGAAAGGTTGGACAAATGGGATTGCATGAAATTGCAGAGCTTCTACATGGCAAAGGACATAGCTAGCAAGGTCAACAGAAAGCCCACAGATTGGGAGAAGATCTTCACTAGCCATACAACGGACAAGGGTCTCATATCTAAAATATACCTGGAACTCAAAAAATTAAATCCCCCAACAACAAATCCTCAAAGAAACAACAGCCCAATAAATACGTGGGCTAAAGTCTTAAAGAGAACCTTCTCTGAATAGAAAAACGAACTTTACAACTTTGACTGGGTGAGGGCAGGGAAACGAGATGGGAAGGGATGGTAAGGGGAAACAAAGGAGGAAGCAACAATGCTTGATAAGAAATGTACTCATTACGTTGCTCATGTAATTTTAACGCCTCTGTACGGTACTTTCACAATAAAAAATGGCAATTTTATAAGGTGGCAAAAAAAGAAATGTACTCAGTACCTTCCTCATGTAATTGTAACCTCTCTGTACAGTATTTTTACAATTAAAAAAAACTTATTAAGAGGAAAAAAAAAACTTTGGCAAAGTAGTGGGGTATAAAATCAATCCACAAAAATCAGTTGCCTTCTTGTGTCCCAACAATACTGAAATCAGAAAAACAACATTATTTGTAATAGCCTCAGAAAAAAGAAACTACTTTGAAATTAACCAAAGATGGGAATCATCTATATTTCAAAGCCATAGTAAGAAAAATAGTTTGGTACTGGCACAAGAATAGGTCACCTGAGGAAAAATACAATGGAATAGGAGACACAGAAACAATCCCCCAAACATAGAGACACTTAATATTTTATAAGGGAGCCCAAAACACAGCTTGGAAGAAAGATATCATCTTATTGCAGAAAACTGAAGTTAGATTCTTATATATCAACTAGCACCAGAATCAAGTGTAAGTGGACTAAAGACCAGATAGTATGCATATATTACAGGAAGAGGTAAGGGAAATCCTAAGCGTTCTTAAAATGGGGTAAGAGTTTCTAAACAAAGATCCAGAGTCATAACAAATTAAAGAATGACTGCATAAGTGGGATTGTACCAAAATGATGAGTTTCTGCACAGCATGGGATATAGATAACAAGATAAATAATCCACAGCATGAGAGAAAATCTTCATACATGAGACAAACACCTCATATCTAAAATATACATAGGGCTAAAAAAATTAACCTTCTAAGAAACCTCCCAAAATTCAAAAACCCAACCAAGGTATGAAGTAAACCTAGATGAACCGCAGTGGACAAATAGAACAAGAAAATGTGGTATATATACACCATGGAATTCTACTCATCTGTCAGAAAAAATGATGATTTACCATTCATGAGGCAATGGTAAGACTTCAAAAAAATTATATTAAGCAATGTAAGCCAGAGCCAAAGAAATACAGTTGGCATGCTTCCCCTCATCATCTGTAACTAGAATATATCTAGAAATATACAAGAAAACACATGAAGTGACATAAATAAATAAATTAATATATGTGCAAACACACTGGGAGATAATAACTTATATAGGACCCTAGACATTAACATACACAAGCCAAGAGAGGACATGCATAGGAATGGTGGATGGTAACTCATAGCTATATAATAGATGGCCATATAAAATAATAAACTATGAAATGAACTCTAAGAAGAAGAAACAAAAGATATTTTTGTTTCACATCAAGGCTGTTTTTTTGTCTCTTCTCCTTTTGTTTGTTTGTATTTGGGAGGGTGAGGGGGGCACATAATAGTTGGAACAAGGAGGAACAAATGATACCCACTGGATACTATGTGGAAGATGAACTGGCCATCTTGTGAGTATGCACAGGAAGGGAAGACTGGGAGAAAGAGATGGAAGAGGAGACATGGTTCAAAAAGAATTGTCTTCAATATTGATTACCTAACTCATGTAACTGTAAGCCTTCTGCATATCAACTCTATAATAACAATGAAAAATAAAACCAAATATATAAAATAAAATAAAAAAACTGACGCATTAGGAACAATGTGATTGAACTGGCAATAGCAGATCTCACTTCCAAGAAGAGCCCAGGACTTGATGCCTTTCAGCCAAGTACTAAAAGACCTATAAAGGAGAATTATCAATTATCAAACCCTTCAATGAAATAGAAAGTGAGGTAACATTATTCATTCTATGAAGCAGGCATTCCACTATCCACAAACCACATAAGGGCACATTCAGGAGAGGGAACTTCAGGTCTATCTCCTTGATGAACATTGATGAGACAGTTCTCAGCAAAATACTGGTACATAGAATCCAAACACTAATGAAAGAACTCATATAGTATGATCAAACTGGATTTGCCCCAGGGATGCAAATTTGGTTGTACCTATGTAAGTCAGTTAGCATATTACAACACATCAACAGAAACAAGGATAAAAACCACATGATCATCTTGACCAATGCAAAAATATGCAACACCCCTTTGTGATACAACCCTGGAGAACCTAGAATCCTTGGAATGTTCCTCAATATTATAAATGCTGTATATGACAGACCTACAGCCAGCATTATGCTCAATGGTGAACAAGTGAAACCATTTCCCTAAAATCAGGAACAAGATAAGGACATCCATTCTCTCAATTCCTCTTCAACATAGCATTGGAATTCCCAGCAAGTGTAGTAAACAAGAGAAAGACATTTAGGGGAACCAAATAAGGAAAAAAGAACTAAAACTATTCCTTTTGACAGATATTATACTATACTAAAGGGACTCCAAAATCTCCTCTCCCAAGCTACTAGAGTTGATACAGAACTTTGGCAAAATAGCCAGGTATGAAATCAACCCCCCAAATCAATTGCCTTTCTTTATGCTGTTAAACAAAACCAGTCAGATATTAAAGGTATTGAAAGTGTGTTTATTAAGCACATGTGCCCATCACACTGTAGTGAGGCCAGAAATCCACAAGGAAAACACTAAAAATGTGCACATAACATGGAAATGCAATGAATTATTCGTCAACCATAAGTGAATAAATTATTGTAATTAAAAACATTCAATTTAATTAACTGATTAATACTTGCTTAAATGTGGTGTTTTTCAAGGAAAATTCTTTAAAAAAAAATGTTGTACCTGAGTAAGGTAATAAGTACATTTCTTATCAAACATTGTTACTTACTCCTTTGTTTTTCTCCCACTATCCCTTCCCTCCTTCACTCCTCCTTGCCTTCCCCAAAGTTGTAAAATTCATTTCCTACATAGTGTCTTGTGAGTATCATTGTTGCATGGTTCATCCTTTGTCCTTGTTTCAGCATTTTGTTATTGCCCTTCCCTTCCCCAGATCAGATAAATGTATACACAAAAACATATAATAGCAGAAACAAAGACAGTGATTGCCAGAGATAAACCAATGGAAAAATAAAAATAAAATAAAATAAAAAGTAAGAACGAGATACTGTGTATTGGCAACAGCAAGGTCAAAAAGCAAAAAAAAAAAAAAAAAAAAAAAAAAAAAGACCTGTTGTTCCATGTCTGGGAGTTTATTTCAATTAGTATCATTTTGTATGGCCATGTGTACATAGATAATGAGCTATTATGATTCGCTGTCAGGACTATCCAAGGCATATACTAATTATTACAAATGAGGGAAACTATAGAGCCTCTGTTTCTTTGGGTCTGGCTTACTTCACCTAATATGATTTTTTTCAAGTCTTTCCATTTTCTTATGAAAGAGGTAAGGCCATTCTTTCTGACAGAGGATAAAATTCCATTTTGTATATATACCATATTTTCTTGATCCATTCATCTATTGAGGGGCATCAATGTTGGTTCCATAACTAAGCTATGGTAAATAATGCTACAATGCACATAGTTGTGCTGGTAGCTTTAGTGTGGCCTTGCTTGTGACCATTTGTATAAATGCTCAGGAGTGAGACTGCTGGATCTTCTTGGTTTCTCCTTTGTAGAGAGCCATGTCTTAAGGAAAATTTCTAGAAATTATGTGATCATTGGAACAAATAAAAATGAAAACAGAATATGAGAATCTATAGATATAGGAAAAAGAGCAATAAAATGAAACTTTAAGAACCCTTGCTTAAATGAGGAGTACAGATATTATACCAAAGAACCTATGCTAAATCTCAAGAAACTAGAAAAACAAACCCAATGTTAGCAGAGAGAATGAAATAATCAAGTAGAAGAAAAAGAATTAGAAAATAAAAACACAATAGCGGTAGTCAATATAGCAAAGAGGAGGTTCTAGAAAAACAAAAGCCTGATAAGAATGATGTAAAAATCATGAACCATCAAAGGGGAAAGCAACAAAATTACACACACCAGTACATACCTCCCATCATTCTGGATGCCAGACTCAGTATGGAGAAAAAGGCCATATTACTGAAAAATGATCTACAGATTCAGTTCAGTCTACATCAAAATTCCTCTCATTTCTTTCACAGAAATAGAAAAGGCAAAATGAAATGTTATGGAAAAGGAATTCATCAATTAGCCAGAGCTATGTTCAAACACAAAACTAATTCTGAAGTATCACTATACCTGTTTTTCTCTTACATTGCAGTGCCATAAAAGCAGAAAAAAATACTGGTAAAAATGGACACATAGATCAAAGAAATATAAGACCAAATAGTAACTGCAAACAACTATAGATATCTGATTCTTGGAGAAGTTATCAAATAATACAAAGCCTAAACCTGACACTGTTAGCCAAGTGTGGCAGTGTAGAAGTGTCAAACACTCAAACTAGACCCTGTATATTTTAAAACTCAAAATGAATTAGTTCTTAATAGAGACTAGAACTTTGCAAGTAATACAGAAAATCATGAAGGAAAACACACATACAAAATAAATGAGATGTATAAGACACTATGTTGAAAACGAAATTTACAACTTCTGGGGGCAGAGAGGGAGGCGTTAGAGTGGTGGGGAGGGAAGGGATAGTAGGGGAAAATAAAAGGAGGGGGGTAACAATGCTTGATAGGATATATACTCATTACCTTACTCGTGTAACTGTAACCCATCTCTACAATATCTTTACAATAAAAAAAGTAACTTTAGTAAGACTCAGATAGCTCCTAAAATAAGAGTAAGAATTAAGGGCTGCTTTTGACTAAGGGGTAGAATCATTTGTCTCATTTTCAAGTCCCCAAATTCTACTCCCAGCACTGGAAATGTAAAGGACCTGTGCTTGTGTCCAATTGACAAGCTTCAGCATAATGAAAGAAACTGAAACAAACAAATGAATAGTTAAAAACCTTGCCAACTATTCTCACAGAGGATTCATAGTGTAGTGTAAAACAATTCTAAAACTTAAATAGCAGTAGAGAAAAAATCCAATCAAACAGGTGCTTTAAAAATTTACAAGTAGAGCTGGGGGTTGGTGACTTATGCCTGTAATCCTAGCTGCTCAGGACACTGATATCCAAGTACCACAGTTCAAAGCCAGCCTGAGCAGAAAAGTTCCTGAGATTCTTTATCTCCAATAAACTAAAAGAAAACTAGAAGTGGCACTGTGGCTCAAGTGGTAGAGTGCTTGCCTTGAGCTGAAGTGCTCAGGGACAGCACCCAGGCCCAGAGTTTAAGTTCCATCTGACAAAAAATTAAAAAGTACAAAAAGAAATTAGTATCCCCCAAAAGTTCAACGATTTGTGCAATCAGGTGAGCCATTGGATACCCATCAACCCAGACAGAAATTGCAGTTTTGATGATAGTCTATAAAAACGAAAGATGAGAGATTCTTCAAGCAACTAAAACTACCTCTACTGGTGGCTCATGCCTGGAATCCTAGCTAAATGGGCAGCTGAGAGCTAAGTCAAAGTCAAAAAAGCTAAGTCCTGAGTCAAAGAATTGTAGCCAAAAAGCTAGAAATGAAGATGAAGCTCAAGTGGTAGAGTGTCATCTTTGAGAGAAAAAGAAAAAGCCAACCAAGAATGTAAAGCAAACCAGTCACCAGTGGCTCAGTGGTAGCTACCTCAGAAAGGTGAAAATGAGCAGAGGAAATGAGAGTTATTGGAGAGAAAAAAGGATGTGTGACGAGATATAAAATGTGGTCATAAAAGAGTGTTTGATTATAACCAAAGTATACAACCTGCAGGGTGGAACTACAATATGAGCCAGGAACTTGGCACAAGAATATAGTGTATAAAAATTGGTAAACATCACTGTCACATCAGTGGGAGTAAACTGGAGTCAAATTTCTCAGCTACTTATGCGGAATTGCAGTGTTGTATTTATCGGCAAGGACAGTTGGTGGATAAATATTGCTATCTGTAGTCAATAGCGTACATGAAATGTTACTAACCCAGACCAGACTTTACGTTACATCTGTGGAAAGCTATGAAACATCCATCAGCTGAAACCATAGTATTCAATGTGTCTATAGTAGCACAGTAACCAAAGTACTCAAATATATTTTGGGAAATTAAGAGAATGAAAACATGGGTACATAGTGCCTGAGCCAGGCACTAGTGATTCACACTTGCAGTCTTAAGTACTTACGAGGTTGAAATCTTCAGATCTTTTAAATTTTTTAATTATTATCTTTAAGTAGTTATACAAAGAGTTTCCCATTCTACAAAACAGTATATATGAATACAAGGTGTCTGACAGCATGTCACCCATGGCTCCTAACCCATCCCTTCTCTCACTTTTTTTTTTTTTAAATTGAGATTAGGTGATTACATAAATTTCACAATATTGTGGAATAGTGATAGTTAAAGTCACAGACACATTTTGACCTTTACAAGGCACACTGTCATTATCATGGTCTATACAGTTTGTGAATTGTATGAACTTTGACAATACAAATTATTTTTTCCACATCAGGTGATGTTTAGAGTTCTTTTCTTTTGCTTAGGGGAAAGCCACTTTTAAACTGAGTAGAGTTGAAAAGATCAATAACAGAAAGCATTGGTTGTATGGTCAATATCAGAGAGAATGCCTTTTTCACAGGTCGGTTACAAGGAATAAGGAATAACAGACTGAGAAGTTGTGCTTTACAAACCATTTTCTCCACTTGTAACACCACAGTGTTACAAATAGGTCATGGGAAGCCATCCAGCCCAGCCCTAGGCTTGCTGGATCCTATGTTCTAGCCTGACCTCATCTGAGCTGTTTCTGTTCCTCACTCACCAGACAGTTTAGGTAGTCACCACCCTGTGTTTGCCCAGGTGATCTGATAACTAGTCAATGAACCTCCAGTTTTGGAGAGCCAGGCCTATTGGCACAGACTTGGTCATCAGAGCTCAGGGGTCTGATGGATGGATGCCAGTCATCCTAAAAATAAAGATGTCTTGTCTTCAGGTCTGTGTTTGGTTGCCTAGGCACTGTTCTTGTCAGGGGAACCACACTTTCCTCTGCTCTCTCTGCAGGCCCTGGGGTTGGGGGGGGGGGGAGGTTGGTCCCTAGTGACACCCTCAGCCTTGTGTCTTCACTTTCTCCAGGCTTGGATCATATTTTGAAGCCAGCTTGGGCAGGAATGTTAGTGAGACTCTTATCTCCATTTAACCACCAAAAATTCCATAGGTGGATCTGTGGCTCAAGTCCTAGAGCACTGGCCTGAAGAAAAAATTTTAAGGGCTGGGATGGTGGCTCAGTGGTAGAGTGCTTGCCTTGCATGCCTGAGACCCTGGGTTCGATTCCTCAGCACAACATAAGCAGAAAAAAGCCGGAAGTGGCGCTGTGGCTCAGGTGGTAGAGCGCTAGCCTTGAGCTGAAGAGCTGAGGGACAGCGCCCAGGCCCAGAGTTCAGGCCCCATGGCCGGACCCCCCCCCCCAAAAAAAAAAAAAAAAAAAGAAAAAATTTTCAGCATTAGTACTGAATTCCAAGGACTAGAACTAAGGAAGAAAGATAAACATACCAATGACATATAAGATAAGGCCATATATCTTTCATAGCTCAGAAGAGAGTAATTTCTATCCTGGGATCACTGCTCTCAATTGTGGGCAGCTACCTCAGGGTGTACTTGTCACACCAGCCCTTTTAAACAAGTGCAAATGATAGACACAATGACATTTTCTCTTGCAGTAGGAATCAAATAGTTTGCTAAAATTTCTTGATGTTCTACAAGTCATTTTTCTTTTTATTTGTATAACCTTTTATTAGTGAGGCTCTCTGTTCAAGACCCAAAACAAGAAACATGCATGAGCACAAGTAAAACAGAACTCACCTTGGGCAGATAAAATTTTCTTGTAAGCAGTCTTTATAATGCTAACCTGCCTGGTAAGGCATGTGTTGTGTAGCATATCTGACACAAGCCTTAGTTTGAAACAGTAACTACTCTCCAATGAGAGAGAGAGAGAGAGAGAGACAGAGACAGAGACAGAGACAGAGAGACAGAGACAGACAGAGAGAGACAAAGGGAGAGACAGAGAGACAGAGAGATAGAGACAGTCAGAGACAGAGACAGAGACAGCAAGAGAGGAGAGAGAGAAGCAAAAACAGGGAGAGTGTTTGTGAGACAGTCCTAGGGCATGAAATCAGTGCCTGGACACTGTCCTTGAGCTTTTTTGCTCCAGGCTAACACTCTATCACTTGAACCACAGCTTCACTTCCAGGTTTTGCTAGGTTAATTGGAGATAAAATCTCACAGATGTTCTTGCCTGGGTGGCTTCAAATACTGATCCTCAGATAACAGCACCAAGAGTAAAGTTAACAAGCATGAGCCAGCAGCTGACAATAAGAAATTTTATCCATGTTCTCAAAATACAGGTGTTCCTAAAGCAAAGTTCTCACACTACTGACCTAGGAGAAAGGAAATGTGGTTGCAGAGTTTTAGTACAGATCTCATACCAGTGACTCAGGGTGATTGTAATAACATCACTTTATCTTCACAATGACAGTTGAAATGGAGGAGATACAAGCATGCTGGAGTATAGTGAAGAATTTACCAGCCTGGAAAAAAGAAGCTATATGGAAGGAAACAGAATCCTGTCCTACTAGCAGGCAGAAAATTGCTTAACAATAGAAATAAGAGAAAAGATTGAAATTGAGCTGCTCCTGGTGCAATAGAGATGGAGTTCAGCATAGAGAAGACAGAGAACATTGATGTGTGCACCCAGACTTTCCTTAGTTTTTCCCCATCCTCAGATGAAACAGTAAATGGCAATAGAATGATGAATTACTTACGGTGTGTGCTCTTCTTGACTAGAAGCATGGCTGTTACTGTGATGTATTCCAAAAGTGTTCAGAAGGAAAAACCCAGTGATCGTCATGTCACCATCCATGTGTGCTCGGTGCTTCATAGTAGAGAAGCAGCTATTGCCAGCCAAGGACCTGACAAGGAAGGGAAGCTGGAGAAAAAGGAGTGTGAAATCCTGAAACCTCTGCCAATCTAAAAGTCTGTCTGGATGTGAAGCCCACATGTTAGTTATGTATATTCATATATATTTTTATATATGCATGTGTGCCTTTTTATTGATAGAGATTTACACTATAGCTCTCCTTTCATGAAAGCCTGTTGTGAGTCCCCAGAAGTTGGTGAAAAAGTATTCCCCGCAGGTCTACATCTGTGGCCTTCATCCAGGAGAAAACATGAGTTGGAAAACATGTTTGTCGATTTGTGTTCTTCACCCAGAAGTTATGATTTCATCCACGACCACAGGTATTGAGGCCCCAGAGATAGAGTTATCCAGGATGTAGTTTGTCCAACATCTGTGTAAAGAAACTATTTGCATAAAAGCCATTTGGGATGGTGCAACTGAGTTCCCTCAGAGGATGCCATGTGCTGTACATGGTGAAATGTCCACACAAAGTCTGTGCCTGGGAGATGTCAGCTAACATTTTCAGAACATCACACCCAGAGGGTCAATTCACACACACAATGTAAATAACAGCCACAGAATCTTAGTGGTTGATACCAGCAGCTTTCAATAGGAATTCTATGTAAAGAGGCCTCCAGAAATACAACCATTTACTATTGCCTGAGGAGGCAGTGTTGTTGATAACCTACCAATGATATGTCAATCACTCACAGCCAATGCCAAAATTGAGTTCTACTTTTTAAAAAAATTTTTTATTATGAAAATACCGTACAGAGGAGTTACAATTACATGGACAAGAAAATGAGTCCATTTCTTATCAAGTATTGTTGCTTCCTCCTTTGTTTCCCCTTCCTATCCCTTCCCATATCCAGTCCCCGCACACCCATATCCCCCCTTTCCCCCCTGCACCTCCCCCTCCAATGTTGTAAAGTTCGTTTTTCGACATAATGACTTGTACACCTAATTGTTGCAATGGGTCCACCTGTATCCCTATTTAAATGATTTTTTTTCCTTCCCCTCCACAAATTATACCAACATCAAATACAGTGAAAGCAGGGGTTATACCGTGGGGGAGGGACATACTCAGCAACAAAGAAATCATCTTATAAATATGTTAGAAACAATTGCATGAAAGCAAAAAAAACATTTGAATCCTTATCTTGGGGTTCATTTCACCTAACATCAATTTATCTGACCATTTCTGCTTGTCTCACACATATACTAGTTACTGCAAATAGGGGAAATTATGGGGCTTATGTTTCTTTGGATTTGGCTTACTTCACATAGTATAATTTTTTCCAAGTCTTTCCATTTCCTAACAAATGGGGCAATGTTATTCTTTCTGATGGAGGCATAGAATTCCATTGTATATATACCACATTTTCTTGATCCATTCATCTACTGAGGGGCATCTGGGTTGGTTCCATATCTTAGCTATGGTAAATAATGCTGCTGATAGCTTTAGTGTGGTTTGTTTGTGATCATTTGAGTAAATGCCCAAAATTGGGATTGCTGGGTCATAAGGAAGCTCTATGTGGAGTCTTTTGAGGAATTTACATACTATTTTCCAAAGTGCTTGAACAAATTTATGCTCCCACCAACAATGCAGTAAGGTTCCCTTCTGTCCACATCCCCTCCAGCATCTATTGCTATTAGAGTTCTTGATTATAGCCATTCTAACTGGGGTGAGGTGGTATCTCAAGGTTGTTTTGATTTGCATTTCTTGTATGCCTAGAGAGGTTGAGCATTGCTTCATGTGTCTATTGGCCACCTTTCTTTCCTCTTCAGAGAAGTTTCTCTTTAAGTCTTTAGCCCACTTATTTATTGGGCAGTTTTGTCTTTGAGGATTTGTTGTTGGGGGATTTAATTTTTTGAGTTCCAGGTATATTTTAGATATGAGACCCTTGTCTGTTTTATGGCTAGTGAAGTTTTCCAAATCTGTGGGTTTTCTATTGATCTTGCTAGCCATGTCCTTTGCCATGCAGAAGCTCTGAAATTTCATGCCATCCTATTTGTCCAACCTGTCTTTGATTTGTTGTGCTTCTGGGTCTTTATTAAGAAAATTTTGGCCTGTTCCAAGGAGACCTAGGGTTTCTCCTAGTCTATCCTGTAATGTGTTCAGAGTGTCTGTTTTATCTCTGAGGTCTTTGATCCATTTGGAGTTGATTCTGGTGCAGGGTGATATATAAGGATCTAGCTTTAGTTTTCTACAAGTAGTTAACCAATTTTGCCAGCACCATTTACTGAAGAGGCTGTCTTTTCCATTCTATTGTTTTAGCTCCCTTCTTGAAGATTAGATGGCTATAGGTCTGTGGGTTCAATTCTGGGTTTTCAATTCTATTCCATTGGTCCTGAGGTCTGTTCTTGTGCCAGTACCAAGCTGTTTTGATTACTATGGCTTTGTAGTAGAGTTTGAAATTTGGTATTGATATTCCTCCAGCAGTGTTCTTTCTGTTGAGGATCATTTTTGCTATTCGGGGTCTTTTATTGTTCCCTATGAATTTTTGGATTGCCTCTTCTATTTCCTTGAAGAATGAGGTTGGAATATTGATTGGTATCGCAATGAATTTGGAGATAGCCTTGGGAAGTATTGCCATTTTCACGGTGTTGATCCTTGTAATCCAGGAGTATGAGTGGTTTCCACTTTCTAAGTTCTGGTTTGATTTCCTTTTTTAGGTTTTCAAGGTTTTCATTATAGAGGTCCTTCACTTCTTTGGTTAAGTTGATTCCTAAGTATTTTATTTTTTGTGGGGTATTACAAATGGAGTTGCTTTCCTAATTTCAGTCATTGTTTTTCTTCTCATTGTTGGCATACAGAAAAGCCATCGATTTTTGAGGATTAATTTTATCCCCTGCTACTTTGCCAAAGTTTTGAAATACAAGGTCATGTCATCTGCAAAGAGGGAGAGTTATACTTCATCTTTCCCTCTTTGGATCACCTTTATGTTTGCATCTTGTCTTATTGCTGTAGGTAGGCATTCTAATACTTGATTGAAGAGAAGTAGAGAAAGTGGACATCCTTGTCTCATTCCGGAGTTAAGAGGAAATGGCTTTAGTTTTTCTCAAAGAAGAATAATGGTGACTGTTGGTTCGTCAAATACAGCCTTTATTGTATTGAGGAATGTTCCCTGGATTCCTAATTTTTCCGGAACTTTCATCATAAAGATGTGTTGGATCTTGTCTTTTTCTGTATCTATTGAGATAACCATGTGGCTTATCCTTGCTCTTGTTGATGTGATGAATTATGTTAATTGATTTGTGTATATTGAACCACCTTTGCATCCCTGAAATGAATCCTGTTTGATCATGGTGTATGATTTTTTGATGAACTGTTGAAGTCGATTGGCCCAAATTTTGTTGAGAAGTTTTGCATCGATGTCCATCAAACAAATGGGTCTATACTTCTCTTTCTTTGATGAGTCCCTGCCTGGTTTTGGGATTAGGGTTATGATGGCTTCATAGAATGAGTTTGGTAGTGAACTTTCTCTTCAATTTCATTGAAGTGTTGGAGGAGTATTGGTGTGAGCTCTGCTTTGAAGGCCTTGTATACATCCATTGTAAAACCATCTTGTCCTGGGCTTTTCTTAGATGGGAGGTTTCTTATTGCTGTTTCTATTTCAATGCTTGATATGGGCCTGTTAAGATGGTTTAACTCATCTTGATTTAGTTTCGGCATGTCGATATTTGCTAGAAAAATGTCCATTTCTGCTACGTTCTCAAACTTATTAGCGTAAAGTTTTTTTTTTTAATTTTAGTGTAAAGTTTTAAAAATATTCCCTTATAGTGTTCTAAATCTTGGTTGCTTCTGCAGTGATGTTTCCCTTCTCATCTCTGAGATTATTTATTTGGGTATGTTCTCTTCTTTTTCTGATAAGATTTGCTAAGGGTCTGTCAATTTTGTTATTTTTTTCAAAGAACCATCTCTTTGGTTTGTTGATTCTTTCTATTTTTTATTTTAATTCATTTTATTGTGATTTAATTTTAATGATTCATTTCTGTCTACTGGATTGAGAGTTATCTTTCAGCTTTTTCAAGGAGGCTGAGATGTCTCATTAAATTGTTGGTTTCAGATCTTTCCAGTTTGTGGATGCAGGAACTCAGAGCTATAAACTTGCTGCTGAGTAATGCCTTTGTTGTGTCCAAGAGGAGCTGGTTATTTGTGTGTTCATTTTTGTTGAATATCATGAACATTTGAATTTCGTTTCTAATCTCTTCCATGACCCACTGGTGGTTCAACAGTAAGTTGTTCAGCCTCCATGTGTTAGAGGACTTTCTTTGGTGGCTTTTGGAGTTGAGTTCTAATTTTATTCCCCTGTAGTCTGAGAGACTGCAAGGCATAACTTCAACGTTTCTGAATTTGGAAAAGTTTGCTTTGTGACCTACAGTGTGGTCTGTTTTGGAAAATGTTCCATGTGCTGCTGAGAAAAACGTGTATTCTGATGCTGCTGGGTGAAATATTCGGTAAATGTCTGTTAAATCTAGTTGATCTATGCAGTTGTTTAGATCTGTGGTTTCTCTGGTGAGTTTTTGCCAAGTTGATCTATCTTGTGAGGATAGTGTTGTGTTATAGTCCCCAACAGTTAATGTCTTTGGATCCATGTGAGATTTGAGGGAAAGTAGTGTTTCTTGGATAAATTTGGGCGCTCCATTGTTTGGCAAATAGAGATTTAGAAGGAGAAGGAGAGATCCCTTAATTTGTATGTAGTGACCTTCTTTATCTCTTCTCACTAATTTTAGTTTGAAGTCTATTTTATCTGATATTAGGATTGCAACTTCCGCCTGTTTATGTGGGCTGGTTGCTTGATAGATTTTGTTCCAGCCTTTCACTTTCCAAATGTGTTTATTTTTATAGGCATGGTATGACTTCTGAAGACAGCAGATAGAATGATGTTGCTTTTTAATCCATCTAGAGAGTCTATGTCGCTTAAATGGAGAATTAAGATCATTAATGTTGAGAGATGGGAATGAGGTATTTGGGAGTTCCTGCCATGTTATCCACCTTCTTGGGGGCTGTGACAACTGGGTTCTTTCTATGGTTCTTGGATTCTCGGTTTGGATGTGGTTTCTTTGCCTTTATTGTGTTTTTGTTTGTTTTCGATGTGTAGGACATCTTTAAGTATCTTTTATAGGGCTGGTTTGGTGGAGGGTTTTTTTTTTTTTTTTGCTATGGAAGGTTTTTATTTGACCTTTGGTTATGGAGGAGAGTTTAGCTGGGTACAGTATTCTTGGTTGATAGTTGTCTGTCTTTAGATCATGGCATACATCATTCCAGACTCTTCTTGCTTTAATTGTCTCTGCTGAGAAATCTGAGGTGATTCTAATTGGTTTCCCTTTATAGGAAATTGAGCTTTTCTACTTGATAGCTTTATGGATCTTTTCCTTCTTCTGAATTGATCCTGTGCAGATTATCATGTGATGGTGGGATGTCCTATTCTGCTCTGGTCTATTTGGGGTTCTAAATGCTTCTTGTATCTGAATAGACCTATCTTTTTGCATGTTTGGGAAGTTCTCTGCTAGGTCCTGTTAAACAAATTTCCTAGGCCATTAACTTCTGTTTCTAGGTGCTCCTCTACATCCATTATCCTCAGGTTAGGCCTTCTGATGGTGTCTTCCAAGTGTTGAATAGATCTATCATATTTCTTGGATTTATCTTGGATAGCTGTATGTTCTTTTCTATAATATCTAGGCTGTCTTCAATGCCCGAGATTTGATCTTCTGCATGCTCTAACCTGCTCTGAAAACTTTCTACTTTGCTGTTTATTTCTTTTCCTTCTAATTGGTCGGCTTTGATGGCTTCAAATTCTTTGTTGGCTTTTTGCTTTAGATCTTGTATGAACTTCTTTACTTCCTTAATTTGATGTTCAGTGTTTATTCTCAAATCACTTAGTTGATTGGTTATGGTTTCCTTGGCTCCCATTCCTTCTGTCGGGTTCCATTCATTATTCCCTTTGTGGTCTCCCTGAATTCTTTCAGCTGTCTGCTTATGGATTCCATGAATATCACTATTGATCTTTTTCTATTCTTGTATCCCTCTTGCAATTGTTGTATTACTCATTGATTAGCATCCTCACGTTCACACAATTCCTGTAATTCTCTTTGACTGTTCTCAACCTGTTCACGCAATTCCTTCATTACTCTTTGAGTGTTCTCAAGCTGCTCACAAAATCCCTTTATCCATCTTTGAGTAGCTTCCTCATGCTCATGAGATTCTTGTATTGATCTTTTGTTTGCCTCCTCTCTCTCCCTATCCCGCTCACACTGAGTCCTTTGCTGGTTTTCAATCTTTTCATTTTCCACGTTTACCAGTAGTGTTTGTAGAGCTTTGTGGGAACTCTCCTCTGGATTATTCATTATCTGTTCTGTCACCTGATTCTCATGAGTGGGGGTTGAGATATGTGGACTTGCCATTTTTCTTCTGTTTTACCGACTTGTTCTGCCCATTTGGTATGAAAGCAACAATTTTGTGCTAGAACTCTATTTTAAGGCATCAACCAGAGTCCTGTAGTTGCACAGTTAAAAGGCTGCAAGTATAATTTAGTTCAACAGATATAGTCTATTCAACATCAAACAGCTATGGATTAATGGGCTAAGAACAGCAAAGAAAGATTTGGCAAACCAGAAATTATGAGGTTTAGGGAGAAATGTGGGGAAAAATATGATTAGAGGGATGTGGATAGGTAAAAGGAAAGTGAAATTAACCAAGTCCTAATCTCAGAGAGGGAAATGGATTGGACAGAATGATGGGCGAGGGAGAAAAAAAGAGAGAAGAAAAAATGGAAAAAGAAAAATTTAAATTTAAAATGAAACTTAAAAATTATTTAATTTTAAAGGTGAAATTGATTGAAGAATGGGGATAGGATGTGAGGAGGGGAGGGATAGAAAGGAGACATGAAAAACTAAAAAATAAAAGTTCTTAGAAAATTATATAGGTATAAAGAGATAATACTGCTATTAAGGAATTTAAGCCTAAGAGGTTTTGAATTGAGTAATAAATTTGTGGATTAAGTGTGTACACAATGCGGGATAAGGTCTAATATTTGGTGACAGGTATATCTGAGGATGAGCAGAACCACCATTAAATCACTGAAAAAAGAACGAAAGGGAATGAAAAATGAAAAGAATGAGAAAAAAGAAAAAAAAGACCCAAAAGTCAGTAGAGTTTTAAAAAAAGCACATACATATACACCTAAAATAAAAATTTTAAGAGGAAAAAAATGATTACAGAAAACAATATTTAAAAAAAATTATAAATGAAAAATAAGGTACAAAAAACGAGTTCTTTGATTTTTTTGGGGGGTTGGGGTGGATGGGAAGATCCTCTATCTCCCTTGTGTCATGTTTGTAACCAGTCTCTTGATGGAGTCTCTGTTCTGCTTGTGGTGTTTTGTTTTCCTGTGGCTTGATTAGTTTCTGAAGTCAGTTTGTTTGAGCAGGCAGAAAAATGCTCAGATTTACCCAGGATTTTATGATCCTCCTCCCAGTCTAGTTCAGTGGGAGTTAGATCTGCTTTGAGTATCACAAGAGGGAGATGGCTGTTTCCTCTAGTTTGGAGATGCTGTGATGAGGCTCGGTTCTGGGAAGAGTTAAGGCCTTTGAGCAAACAGTAGCTTTTCCCTGAGAGTCTAGCTTCTGAGACACTCACAGAGCCCAGCCTAGAGCCATTCTCAGGGTTTCTGTTTACTGAAATTTCAATTGATTTTCTAGGCTTTTGTAGGGAGGGGCAGCCTCTGGCTCTGTTTAGCCACTGAAGAAAGTCACTCCTCAGTGTGGGGATGTTCCTCTCTCTGGGCTGGGTGTCTTTCCCCTGGGTGGAACTGAGCCTGGCAGTTCAGGTTAGGTTCCTGTGACCTGCTAAATGACTCTTTTGTTTTCTTCCAAGGCCTGAGTTGGAGCTAGGTGCTCAGCCAGGCCTTTGTTAGTATCAAAGATGGAGATCTCTGGTAGTGTGTTGGGGTGGCCTTCCCTTATTTGCTCCCTGAGAAGGAGTGAGGATGTCAGGGTTCTACTCATGCCAGAGTCTTGGTTTGTGGGTCTTCCTTGGTCTGTGATCTGCAGAATGAAGATATCTGCTCCTTGTCAGTTCTAGCTCGTATTCAGTAGAATCCAATCACCTGCTGCATCTGATGCCATTGTCCTGGACTTTTTCGGTTGTAGGTATGGTGGCTATGGCTGCCACTGCTGCAGCAGATGTGGCTACCAGAAAGTGCTCAGATCTGTTTCCTTGTCTGGATTTTCCTTCTCTGGCCAAACTCTCTGTACTGTGATGGCACACTTGGTGTGATTCTCTGGCCTAGGACTCTTCACTAGAACACTAAAACTGCTTTCTATGCGAGAGCTTGTTTACCCTCCAGCTTCTTTTCTGCCATCTTCCCAGAATCTCCTATGTTTTCTTATCATTGACAATGTATGAGCTTGGGTCTCTACCTGAATTATGACCTCAGGGTACAGGAGAGCTTCCTTGTTCCTTAGTGTACCCTGCATGTGCATCTGGTTCAGATTTGGGGGAGCAATGACAGAAAGTTTCATTGATTCATACTGGTATGTCTAGGAACAATGGTCATAGCTGGATATTGGGGATTCTTTCTTCTTGCTAAGCTTAGCCAAGTTATTGCTTGCCATGGTTTTGAGTGAGCAGTAAGGATGTAGGTGAAGAAGGAGCTTATGACTGTGAAACTCATAATGAAGGGGGATTGTTTGTCCTGAAATAGAATCCCTTTTCAGTAAATAGACATATTTACAATGCATGTAAGATATTTTAAGAGATTGAGCCCCAAAGTTCCTAGAATGTAGCATGGTAAAAAAGCTTGTTCCAGTAACATTCAAATTCTGTACATTAATGCCAATTATTCCAAAGTCTGTTGAATTATCTACAAGAGTGAAAAGTTTTTACCTTTTCTTCCTAGAGCAAGTTTGGTAAGAGAAAGTCAGATATTCAATGTAGTGTCTGAGAAAGAATAAAAGGCATGACAAATGTGGAAAATGGAGATGATTGAGAAAGTTTCAGTTGTAAGTAAAGAAGCATTTATTTCAGTCATTAGGTCCTGGTGCTAGATTGAAGGGATTCATATGGAGAGCTCTGTGTCTTCAGCACATTTGGGCCAAAGCAAAACAAAGGGAAATTATTGTTTTACAAGTCTACATTAACTGACCTTAATTCGTCATTTTTATATTGTCTTAGATTTATTAGTATATATATGTAAAGATGGGAATAATTATGATATTTTTATACATATTTGTGATTTCTTATAAAATTCACCTCATCCCTCTTTCTTTTTTCACCCACAACTTTTCATTATTGTGATTATTCATACATGAGAAATATGTAATATTTTGGGAGAATTCACAGGAACCTTTTGAACAAGAATCAGTAAAATTTTTATATTTTGCTACACTTTCTTTGGCCCTTCTTTTTTGCCTATGTCCTTCATCCATTTCACCATGAACTTCACTCACTGCCATTAATCTTTTCCTGCCTCCCATCCATCCATCTATTCATCCATGTCTATCTTCTCTTTGTCCCTACATTTCAAAGTGTAATTATGTGTAATTTCATTTAAAACCACAAAGAAGAAACTAGAAAGGAATACTACTTAGTGCATCATTAAAACATTTACAAGAGCTGATAACCAGTGGCTAATGTCTGTAATCCTTGATACTCAGGTGTCTGTTATCTGAGGTTCATGGTTCAAAGTCAGCGTGAGCAGGAAAGTCTGTGATACTCCCATTTCCAATTAACCACTAAAAAGTTGGAAGTAGGGCTGTGGCTCAAATAGTAAAGCACTAGCTTTGAGCGCTATTGAGAAAAGCAACAGTGAAAAGAAACTGAGAAAGGGGATAATAAGTTTAAGTGCAGATTAAATAGGAGGAACCAAAAGTAGACAAGAAAAATTCAAATTTAAATGGCTATCACCACCACTTGTGACTTACACTAGTAGAAAAATGAGTAATAGACCCTTATTGATTGAAGTAAAAAATTCCACAATGAAAAGTAATAAAACAATGGAAAGTTTAGATTTAAATCAGATATTATGTATACTAAGCAAACATAGAAGTTTATTCAAAAGAAAGCTAATTCCTCCTAGTAGGTTTTTTATCCCTGAAGTCACGAAGAGAATTTCTATTTGACATTAACAAAACGTTGTAACACTTTGGGGCAAAAATGCAGCCTAGGAGCCCTGCACCAGAGGCCAAGATAGAGAAGACCTCCACAACCACCATGACCTTCCCCTTGGCACTGTGGTAGACAGGCAAGAAGGTGAGCCACACACTGCAGAACAGTAACATGCTGAAGGTCAGGAACTTGGCTTCATTGAAGGTGTCAGGCAGATTCCTGGCCAGAAAAGCAACAGTGAAGCTGGCCAGGGCCAGGGAGCCCAGGTATCCCAGGACACAGTAGAAGGCAGTGAGGGAGCCCTTGTTGCACAGGATGATGATGTGGCCATGTTCAGAGTATGTATCTGTGTCAACGAAGGGAGGAGAAGTCCCCAGCCAGAATCCACAGAGAGTAACCTGGATGAGGGTACAGATGGGGATGATGAAGTTAGGAGCCCCTGATACCAGCAGCCACCTAATCCTTCTCCCTGGAGAAGTGGCTTTGAAGGCCAGGACTACAGTCACCGTTTTGGCCAACACTGTGGAAACAGCCACAGTGAAGACAATCCCAAATGTGATGTGCTGCAGTCTGCAGGTAACTGTGTTGGGACGACCAATAAAGAGCAAGGAACAGAGGAAACAGAAGATGAGGGAGATGAGCAAGATGTAGCTGAGAGTCCGGTTATTGGCCTTGACGATAGCAGAGTCTTGATGTTTTGCAAATATCCCAAGAACAGCAGCAGTTAGCATAGAGAAGCAGAGAGCCATGCAGGCCAGAGCCATGCCCAAGGGATCTCCAAAAGCCAGGAAACTTGCAGTTCTCATGAGGCACTTATTTCTCTGTGTGTTGGCATACTGATGATCTGCACACTTCACACACTGGTCCATATCTGGAAAGAAGTACAAGCTACCATTAGTTCTTGATAGGAACTTCTTTTCTTACACGAAATTAGGAAATTGTTCCCTTAGATGTAATCCTAGCTTGTTATTATTAAGTGACACAAACACACTTTATTTCTTTTCAAAACCACAACTTACTCTCCTATTTCCATCTTCTTTATTCAGGCTGTTTTATTAAACTATTTTTCTTTAAGTGATTATTGTATGTGTTGATAATGTGACAATTGTGGCATTCTAATCTCTTTCAACTATTTCCAATACCTTTTCTTAACACTTATGAACAGTTTAAGTGTGCCCTATTCTGCAGTCTGGTGAACATTTTAAATCAGGCAGCTTACATTTTCCTACATGTCTTTGTAAAACATTTATTTTATCCATGTTACACATCCTTGAATTCTTCTCATTCTGTTTTTTCTCTCCAACTTATCTGTGAAGCAGTAGGAACAGAGAAACCACTCTTGGACAGTTTATAGTCATGCTCACTTCTTGAAGTGAATCCACCCTTCTGAATACTTGCTCTATGCCCTGAACAGTTCTGGGCAGAGAGAAATAAACCTGCAAGATCTGTGTTTCCTGTGTGAACAAAATGTATTTTTAAGGTAAGCACTAGCCTAATAAGCCTCACATTTACTTTCATTTTAGGGTTTACACTTGTCTTAACCCTTAGTGATAAGAGGGATTTCTAGAGCTAAGTTTGCCTGCAATAGAGTAGAAAAGTTTACTAAAATATATAATTCAAGCCCATGATCTATCACATTTCACCTAACAATACTACCACATGTCAAAATTAAATTACTAACAGAGAGATGAATAAAAGACTCTGCAATCATAATGCACAAGTTTTGCATTGAATGTTTGGTTGAAGAAAACTGAGGATAGATGGAAAATTTCTTCTGAAGTCACAGAATTACCTGTGCCGTTAGCAATTGCATTCTGTGGACAAGGTGTACAGTCAAAGCAACAGGTAGCCTTTTCCTCCTGAGGAGATTTCCTGAATCCTGGACCACAAGTCTCACTGCAGACAGAGTGAGGAGTCTGAGGAAAATCAGGTATGTGTCTGTAACTCTTCAAACTTTCATAGCTAAAACTCTAAACATGCATTGTTTTAAAGAACTGCTCAAGTACAATGTTTTCTAGCAGCTAAGTGCTGTCAATTAATTGAATTGTTACAGATTCCATATCCCATGATTCCTATAGACTTAATGTGCTAAAACCTTGATTTCTAGCCTGTTGAACTATTAAACAGTGTGGGATCTTGAAAAGATTGTATCATATGGCATGGAAATACATTTGAATGTACAGTCCTACGGAACTTGTTTAATTCATGTCATTATTTTATGTCTCCTACTCATCTTTAACAAGGGATAAAGCCTGGAGGAAACCTGCCTCTTATAGGCTCATTATATTTTCCTCTTAGGTTTGCAGTGACCATGAAGTATGAATCTTGATACTGGTGCTTTCAGTGACTCCTTTAGCCAAAGATGCCTAAATAGTCAGCTAACCATTGAATGAAACTTGTACAGAAGAAATACAATAAATGTCTCCACCATATGAAGTGATTCATCGGATACTTTATCACGGAGTTGGAATCCTACTAGAAAACTACTACTATTTTTGAATTTATGACAATGTTCTGAATCAAGAAGTAGGAACACATTTAATGTTTTTAAGTTCTGATCCTGGGGCTTGAAGTCAAGATCTAGGGCCTGGCCTTGAGCACATTTTGGTCAAAGTTATCATTCCACTACTTGTGTGAAAGCTCCACTTCCAGATTTTTGGTGGTTCACTGGAGATAACAGTCTCACAGAATTTCCTTATTGGGCTGACCTTAAACAAGGATATTAAAGTCTCAGCTATCTGAGTAACTAGGTATAAATTTAAAGGATGACTTTGCTTATTTGTGTGTTCTTAAAATTACTAGGATTAGATCCAACTCACCTCTGTGGTTCCTATGGCCCACTCCACCATATCTTCAGATAAAGACAGTTGGTTACCATGAAGAGCATATGGAGAAAACTTTCCTACTTTCACCTCAAGTTCAAGACCTTCTGGAAAATTCCAAATGTTCAGAATGTCATACTCTGGCTCCAATTTCCTTTTCTCATCCAAAATCACTTGCTGCCCAACAGAATTGTGAAACTGGATGTTCTTCAGGAAATGGAGCAACTGAAGAGAGACATCATATTATTGTGAAGTACATCCCAAAGGTAAAATAGAAAATCTGAATTAAGAAACACTCCTCATTGCCTTTAATCCCTGATTCTGAATTCAACATAGCACTGAGAATGATTGAAGTATCTGTGTAAACAATCTAAGGAGGAATAAAAATAAATTTCTGAATCCTGGTCACTCAGAAAAGAAGTACAAGCCTTTGTTCAAGAGAAATCTATAATATATAGCCACGAATGAGACAATTCTCAGTGGCATAGCTAGAGTTTATCAGAAACTCTATTTTTATTAATGTCTATAGTTTGAGATTTTTCAATTGTTATTACCAAATTTGAGTGAAACTAGATCACATATAGAAAATAGGGAACATTTTCTTCAGTATGTCATCCTTTGGTATTCCTGAAGAAATATAGGGAAAATTCTAATGTAGTTTTCAAAAGATTATCTATGGGCACATTGTGGTTATTTATAAGTAAATGAATTTATAAACTGATTACTGGTTACTCACACCTGTAATCCCAGTTACTCAGGAGGGTGAGCTATGAGTATCTTAAATTAAACCAGACTGGGCTTAAAAGTTTGTGAGACTTGCAAAAATAGTTGAAACATTCAATTTCATAGAATAGCACACCTTCTAGGCAGTGCCTCTGCTTATCATGTGTACCATCCATATAGGTGAAATTACCTGTGTAGGGGAAAGTGGTGTCCTTTTTCTATTTCTCATTATTTGAACTTCTGTCTGATGAAGAAGCATCTCATGGAGAGCCTGGGCCACAGCATACACAGCATTGTATATATCGTAACTGTGTCCAGACATAGTCATGTCTAAAACATGCCCAGGCAAGCAATCCAAAGAGGCCTCATGAACACAGTTGTCCCATGTCACACAGTCAGACTCAATATCTGAGCAATTAAAAGACAGAAACCAGATCCTAGCAAGAAAAATGTCTTCTGGGTATTTGGAAGGATTAACTGTCTTGACAAATTCTGTGAATCCAGAAACATCTTCATGATGATGTAAAAAAATGAGAGGTACATGCAATGAGCCTAGCATGAAGTATTTCCTTTTCATGGTGAAATCCCACTGTGAGTTCATGATACAAACTCTGCCTTTTATTAAAAGTTGCTCAATGCACACGATTAATTCTATTAGTTTACCATTATCACCATGTATGATGAAGACATTTGCTGAAGATTTATTTATCTCGTTATAAACTGCCATGGCTTCTAGTACATGTGATATCGATTGGATTGAGATTAATTGCTCATAGGCTACACAAACTCTGCTCTTGGCCATCTCTTCTTTCAATTCAGCAAGAATCCACGAATCATTCTCATCCTGTAAGTTTAACAGTCCCACCCAATTCCAGCTGAAGTGAAGCAGTAAGGAGACCATGGCAGTGGCTATTGATGTATCCTTTGGGGCCATCTGATAGAGAGCAGGAAACTTGTGATAGTCACTCAGGACATGAGAAAAAGGCCCAAAGGTAATCTAAAGGGGAAGGAAATTGGATGCATTATGAATTCGAGCATTGCCATCCATCAAAATTTGAGTCTTGGTGTGTGTGAAGAAGCAGTTGAAGTAGGTCAAAGGTAGAGTTCATTTTAGCTTTTGAGTAGTTGTATAAAATATAAATTGTAAAATGTCTCTTGATCTTTGTCACTATTTCCATAAACCCCTCCCATCTATATCAACCCAACCCACTCCCTGACTTTCCTAATTCCGTTTTCACATTTGTAGATTGAATATTCTGTGCTTTCCCACACATCTATTCCCTATTCATTTCACATTTTTCCTCAACACATACCCTTCTCAGATATGCTTCAGGTTTATGGTGTTTATTTTTTGTACTGTCAGTAGATAAGAAAAATCACAGCATCGAGTTCCATCTGTATGTATATCATGCTTTAATCATATATATATATATATATATATATATATATATATGAACATGTAACACACACATACCTTCATATATATATATATATATATATATATATATATGAAGGTATGTGTGTGTTACATGTTCATATTTTAGGCCTAGCTCTCACATATGAGAGAACATATTTCCCCACCTCAATCTGAGCTTGACTTACTTCATTCAAGATAATATCTTTGTGTGTGTGTGTGTGTGTGTGTGTGTGTGTGTGTGTATGTATGAGTGTGCACATACATGCCAGAAGAGGGGCACAAACTCATGTCCTCATGCACTTTGTTCAATTTTTCTCTCAAGACTTGGCTACCACTTGAGCCAACTCGTTGATCTACCAGCTTGTTGCTGCTTAATTGCAGATTCAAGTTTCCTGAATAGCTAGAATTACTGGTGTGGGCCATTTGTACTCTGCTCAACATATCTTCACAGTGGCAAGTCATTTTCCATTTACTCATTCTTTCAAAGGGGATAATTGATAAGGCTTGCAACAATAAATTATCTGTTTGTCTTCTCTAACTTTTCCATATCCTTTTCCAATCAGCAGATATATATCTATATATATCTTTGACTACTTATTCTTTGATACCACAAAATTTGATAGGTTTATAAATTCAGTCTCTTCTATCATTCTCTTCTAGCACCTGAAATGTTAACAAACGACACCCTTTTATAACTTTTGACACCACCATTCTCACCTGTGGAAATTTGTAGAGTCCCAGCAATGTTCCAATTTTGTCAGATGTTAATCCTTGTGGTCCTGTAAGTACTGCTATAGACCTGCTGTCTCTCATACAAGTGTAGTTTGGAATCTCGTACTTCCCAAAGAGCCAAATGAAGGGATTCTTAAGCATTGACCAAGCTCTGTATTGATCATCATAGACGTCAAATCCCAGAGTCCAGTTACTTAAAAAATCAGGGTTTTTATTGATCTCCTCAATAGCAAAAGCCAAAGCCAACACAAACTGATAGTTCTTGAAGTCAAGCCTGCATAATTAGCATAGACATGTAGGAGGATTATTTAAAAACTTATGACTTTAGTATAATAAATGCTTGCTTCTTTGCCAATGAATTATTTAAATTATTATCCCAATTGGCATGAATATGAATGTAGTGTGTTATGGTTGTATAGAGAATTAGAAGAAGACATGAAGGGCATTTGTCATGAATACGATTCAGAAACTCAGTTAAGTAAAGAGAGAGAGAGCTTGCTTCCCCACTCCACCCAAACCCTGTTGGAATAGATTTTTATGAGACAGGAAATATTCTGTTGCCTTTATCTTAGGGCAACTAGCTGCACCTGTGTGAAAAATAAATCTTGTGGTTTTGTCACCCACTTTATTTTTTAAATGTTTTTTATTGTGAGAATACTGTACGGAGGATGAGTTACAGTTACAGGAGCAAGGTCATGAGTACATTCCTTATAAAGCATTATTGTCTCCTCCTTTGTTTTCCCCCTACCATCTTTCCCTCCCATCTCCACAACTCCTCCCTCCCCCCACCCCACACACACCTAAATTGAAATGTTCGCTTTTCGGCAAGTGTCTTCTACATCTCTTTGTTGCAGTGGGTCAATCTGTATCTCTGTTTAAACAATTTATTTTTTCCCTTCCTTTCTACAAATTATACCAACATTAAATACAGTGAAAACAAGGGCTATACCGTGGCAGAGAAACATAGAAAGCAACAAAAAATCACGTGGTACCTTATAAATACATTAGAAGCAATTCCAAGAAATGAAAAACCACTTGTATACTTACCTTGTGATTAATTTAGTTAACATCGTCTTATCTGACCCTTTCTGTTTGTCTCAGAGTATATGTACTAGTTATGGAAAATAAGGGAAAACATTGGACCCATATTTCTTTGGGCCTGTATTTCTTTGGGCCTGGCTTACTTTACTTAATATAATTTTTCCATTTCCTAACAAATGAGGCAATGTCATTCTTTCTGATGGAGGCATAGAATTCCATTGTGTATATATGCCACATTTTCATGATCCATTCATCTACTGAGGTGCATCTGGGTTGGTTCTATATCTTCGCTATGGTAAATAATGCTGCCATAAACATAGTTGTGCTGGTAACTTTAGTATGGTCTTGTTTGTGATCATTTGGCTAAATGCCCAAAAGGGTGATTGCTGGGTCATAGGGGAGCTCTATGTGTTGTCTTTTGAGGAACTGCCATACTGATTTCAAAGTGGTTGAACAAGTTTACACTCCCACCAACAATGCAGTAGGGTTCCCTTCTGTCCACAACCCTCCAGCATCTGTTTTTATTAGAGTTTTTGATTATAGCCCTTCTAACTAGATTGAGGTGGTATCTCAATGCTGGAGGGGATGTGGACAGAAGGGAACCTTACTGCATTGTTGGTGGGAGTGTAAGCTTCTTCAACCACTTTCAAAAGACTCTAGAGCTCCCCTATGATTGAGCAATCCCACTTTTGGGCATTTACCCAAATGATCACAAACAAGACCATACTGAAGCTACCAGCACAAGTATGTTTCTGGCAGTATGATTTACCATAGTGAAGATATAGAACCAACCCAGATGTACCTCAGTAGATGAATGGATCATGAAAATGTGGTGTATATGTACACAATGGAATTCTATGGCTCTATCAGAAAGAATGACATTCCCCATTTGTTAGGAAATCGAAAGAGTTGGAAAAATTTTACTAAGTGAAGTAAGCCAGGCCCCCAAAACATAGATCCCATGGTTTCCCTTGTTTGCAACAACTATGTCTGAGACAAGGAGAAATGGCCAAGTAAGTCGATGTTAGGCGAAATGAACCCCAAGATAAAGACTCAAATGTTTTTTCTTTCTTGTGATTGTTTTTTAACATAATTATAAGATTATTTCTTTGATGCTTTGTATGTCTTTCCCCCACAGTATAACCTGTTTTCACTGTATTTGATGTTGGTATAATTTGTTGAGCGAAAGGAAAAAAACAAATTGTTAAAATAGCCATATTGTTGGACCCATTGCAACAATGAGATGTATAAGACCTCATGTTGAAAAATGAACTTTGTTTTGACTTTCATTTCTTTTATGGCTAGAGAGGTTGAGCATTTCTTCCTGTGTCTATTAGCCATTCTTATTTCCTCTTCAGAAAAAGTGTCTCTTGAAATCTTTAGCCCACTTGTTTATTGGGTGGTTGTTTCTTTGAGGATTTGTTGTTGGGGGATTTAATTTTTTGAGTTCCAATATATTTTAGATATGACACCTCTGTCCATTTTATGGTAGTGAAGGTCTTCTTCCAATCCGTGGGCTTTCTATTGATCTTACTAGTTATGTCCTTTGATTTGTTGTCTTTCTGGGTCTCTACTAAGAAAATTTTGTCCTGTGCCAAGGAGACCTAGGGTTACTCCTATTCTGACCTGTAATGTTTTCAGGGTGTTTCCTTTGACTCCGAGTCTTTGTTCTATTTGGAATTGATTCTGGTGCAGAGTGATATATAAGGATCTAGTTTTAGTTTTCTACAAGTGATTAACCAATTTTGCCAGAAACATTTACTGAAGAGGCTGTTTTTCTTCAATTCTATGTTTTTTAAGCTCTCTTATTAAAGATTAGATGGCTATAGGTCTGTGGGTTCATTTCTGTCACCCCGATATTATGTGTTTATATGGCAGGTCAGGCTAATCAATCAATGTTCAATTTAAGAGCAACTTTCAGAAGCAAAATGTTATTTGTGAAATATTCTATAGCAAGCTGTGCTTATATACCCAACATATTGAACAGCTCTTACTGCAATAACCAGCAGAACATGGGCTCTAATACCTGGTGAGGGAATTTTATTTTTTATTTATGTAACAAAACAAAAAGGATGCATCCAATTCCAAGGAACTCGTTATGGAGAGGAACCGACAACATGAGGGTTGAGGAGAGAATTGTAAACAAGCTATATATTCAAATCCTAATTCCAAGGCCACCATGGTAAATTACAGTGATCACTACTCTCTTCCCAGTATACTTATAGTGAAAAACTGAAAAGAGGCCAAAATAGCAATATAAATAGGATCAAAGTACTTTTTCTTTCTTCTGTGTGTGTGTGTGTGTGTGTGCCAGTATGTGTGTGTTAATATTTGTGTGTTCATGTGTTCAAGTGCCTCCATTCACTTGTATATATCCTTGTATACTGTAGGTATATATGAAATGATCACAAAGAAAGCCTATAATCTTTTGTAAAGTATTCTAAACCGAAAAGTATAGTGAGCTTGAGGAAAAATATAATTAAACACACATATATTTATGAATAAGGAAAGCAAGAATGAAGATGTGTGGAAAAGTTTTGTTAAAAGTTGACAACAGTATTTTGAAAAAAACAAATGTAGAGAAGAATTCAATGTAATAGACATAAACATGAAAGGATAATCAGACTTTTGACTATGACATCTATAGCAAGCTGTCTTATGATGAAGCACTCACACTTGAAATGTATGTACAGGGAAGATTCTCAACTGAGCCAACTTCCCAGCCCATCCTTACTTATTTTTAAGAAGAGGAAAAACTCACAACCCCTAAAGCTGGAAATAGCACAACAGGAATTACCAGACACCTCTCATTCCTAACCCTCAACATTTATGGACTTAACTCTCCAATTAAAGACATAGACTGACTACTTGGATCCAAAAGCAATATCTGTCCATCTGTTGCCTACACTAGACAAAACTTGCGGACAGAGCATTCTCCAATTGAAAGTTTGGAATAAAGAAGATAGAGTACCTATCCTAATATCCTAATGTGCTAAAATAGACTTCAAATTAAAATTAGTAAAGAAAGAGAAACAAGATCATTACATACTAATAAAGGGAACTATACAATTATACTGTATTTTGATATGTATATATATGAATTTTATAGCATATACTATACTGATTATACTACACGAACTAAACAAATAACAAAAAGATAGGACAATTCTAAATATCTTCAAAGGCTGGAGCACCCAACTTCATCAAACACATACTACTTGATTTAAAAATACACACAGATGATTTTTTTTGGAGGAGTTCCGGGAAGATGGCGGAGGAGAAGCTGGAATCTGAACAAGCTCTTGCATAGAAAACAGTTTCAGAGTTCCAGTGAACAGTCCCAAGCCAGAGAATCACACCAAGTGTGCCATCACAGGACAGAGACTTAGTCAAGAGAGGGGAAGCCAAGCAGAGACATCTGAGCGTCTGTAAGCAGCTGCTGCTGCGGCGGCAGGGTCGCAGCGGCGACCGCAGCCGCGGCCATACCTGAGCGCTCACACAGAGAGTCCGGGACGAAGGAGCCAGACGCAGCGGACGAGCGGATTCTACTCAACACCAGCAAGAACCGACAAGGAGCGGACAACTTCATCCTGCACTTTGCAGACCAGAGACGACCCAGGATCCAAGACTCGGCGTGAGTAGAAGCCCCACTTCCTCACTCCTTCCCAGGGAGCAGAGGAGGGAAGGCCACCCCTCCCCCCCCCCCCCAGCACCGGTGATCTCCATCTTGGATACCGACAAAGCTCGGAGGAGCGGCTAGCTCCAGCTCAGGCCTTGGAATAAAATGAGTCATTTAGCAGGTCACAAGAACTTAACGGCGCAGTGACCTCACAGACTCAGTTCCATCCAGGGAAAAGTCACCCAGCTCAGGCGCCAGCCATTGGAGTGGCTCTCCTCACCGGGTAACCAGAGCCAGAGGCTGCCCCTCCCTCTAGCAGCCACCACAATCAATTGAAAAACAGAAACCCTGAGAATGGCTCCAGGCTGGGTGCTGTGAGTTTTTTTCACAAAATAGCCCCAGGGAAAAGCTACTGTTTGTTGAAAGGCCTCAACTCTACCCAGAACCTAGCCTCATCACTGCATCCCCCTCTTTTGTGATTCTCAAAGCAGATCACCCTCCCAGTAAACTAACCTGGGAGGGGGAATCTCAAAATCTTGGGTAAAGCAGAGCATTTTTCTGCCTGTTCCAACAAACTGACTTAAGAAACCAATCAAGCCACAGGACCTCAAGCTGACCAGAGACTCCAACCACACTCTGGTTACAGACAAAAGGGAGATACAGGACTCTTCCCACCCCTCCCCCCCCCCCCCAAAAAAAAATCAAAGACCTTTTTTCTTCTTTTCTTTTTTTCTTTTTTTTTGTTTTTTTTTTTTTTTCGTTTTTTGTTACCTTATATATATAAAAAAATTTTTTTTGCTTTTCTAAAACTTTTATTAATCTTTAATTTTTGCCTCTTCTGAAAAAATAATTGTTTTCCATTAACTTTTGTTTTTTTTTCTTTTCTCCTCTTATAATTTTTATTTTAGGAATACGTGAATGTGTGTTTTCCTTTCTTTTCTTGTCTTCTTTCTCTTTTTCTTTCATTCTTAATTATCTTTTTTTTTGTCTAGCTCTACTGAACTTCTGATCTTTTCTTCTCATTTTCCTATCCTTTCCACCTTTTCCTCTTTTGTTCTTCTTTATGTGACTTAACTCTTGTCCTGCACATCCTCAGATAAACCCGTAGTTAACTAGTAGACCCTATCCCCCATTGTGTACACACTTAATCCACAAACTTATTACTCAATTCAAAACCTCTGAGACTTAAATTCATTAAGAGCAGTACTACCTCTTTATACCTATATAATATTTTAAGCATTTTTTTTAAAGTTTTTCACATCTCCTCTACGTCCCTCCCTTTCTCTCAACATATTCACATTCCTCTCTAAATAGATGGTCTTTTAACCTCTATAATAACATTAATTTTTACGTTTCTATTTTTTTTCTGGTCTCTTTTCATTCCCCTTTCCCTTTCTTCTTTTTCTCTCTCTCTCTACTTGCATCCTACCCAACTTATTTCCTGCATTGTGATTAGGACATAGTTAACTCGCCCTGTGCCTCCCCACACCAATCTATTCCTATTTTTTACCCACATCTCTCCCTAACCCTAATAATTTCTGGTTTTCCAAATTCTTCTCTGCGGTTCGAAGTCCTTTAACATATAGTTGTTTGATGTCGAATAGATGTATCTATTGAACTAGATTGTATCTTTAGACTATTGACTGTACAAATGCAACTTTGGTTGATGGTTGCCTTAAGATAGTGTTCTAGCACAAAACTGGTGCTATCTTCATCTCAAATGGGCAGAGTAAGCCGGAAAAACACAAGAAAAATGGCAAATTCGGGTATCTCAATTCCCAATCTTGATAATGAGGGGTTAGAACAGATAATGAATAATCCAGAGGAGAGTTCCCAAATAGCTCTACAAACACTGCTGGCAAACATGATAAATGAGAAGTTTGACAATGTACAAAGGACTCTGTATGAGCGTGATAGGGAGAGAGAGGAGGCATCCCAGAAGTTTATACAGGAATATCATAAGCGTGAGGAAGCTACTCAAAAACTGATACAGGATTTGCGTGAACAACTTGAGAATACTCAAAGAGAAAGGGAGGAATGGCGTGAGCAGGCTGAGAACACTCAAAGAGATCTGCAGGAATCCCACGAACGGGAGGAAGCTAATCAAAGAGTAATACAGGAATTGAGAGACCAGGTAGAGAACACACAAAGATCACTAAAGGCATTCATGGAATCCATTAACAAAGAGCTGAAGGAAATCAGGGAGACCACAAAGGGAATGCTGAATGGAACCCAACAGAAGGAATGGGAGCCCAAAGAAACCATAACCAATCAACTAAGTGATTTGAGGACAAACACTGAACACCAAATTAAGGAAGTAAAGAAATTCATACAAGACCTAAAACAGAGCTTCAATAAAGAACTTGAAGCCATCAAAGCTGACCAACTAGAAGGAAAAGAGATAAAAAACAAAGTAGAGAGTCTTGACAGCAGGTTAGACCATGCAGAAGATCGAATCTCAGGGATTGAAGACAGCCTAGATATTATAGAGAAAGAACATACAACCATCCAAGACAAGTCCAAGAAATATGATAGATCTATCCAACACCTGGAAGACACCATCAGAAGGCCTAATCTAAGGATAATGGGTGTAGAGGAGCACCTAGAAACAGAAGTTAATGGTCTAGGAAATTTGTTTAACAGGATCCTAGCAGAGAACTTCCCAAACATGCAAAAAGATAGGCCTGTCCAGATACAAGAAGCCTTTAGAACCCCAAATAGACCAGACCAGAATAGGACATCCCACCGCCACATTATAATCCACACAGGATCAACTCAGAACAAGGAAAAGATCCTTAAAGCTGTCAAGGAGAAAAGGGTAATCACCTATAAAGGGAAACCAATTAGAATCACCTCAGATTTCTCAGCAGAGACAATCAAAGCAAGAAGAGCCTGGAATGATGTATGCCATTCCCTAAAAACAAACAACTATCAACCAAGAATACTGTACCCAGCTAAACTCTCCTTCATAACTGAAGGCCAAATAAAAACCTTCCATAGCAAAGAAAAATTGAAACAATACATCGCCACCAAACCAGCCCTACAAAAGATTCTTAAAGATGTCCTACACATAGAAAACCAACAAGACCGCAATAAAGGCCAAGAAACTGCACCTAAACTGAGAATCCAAGAACCATAGGAAGAACCAAGTTTTCGCAGCCCCCAAGAAGGTAGATAACATGGCAGGAACTCCCAAATACCTCTCAGTCCTATCTCTTAATGTTAACGGACTGAACTCTCCAATTAAGCGACATAGACTGTAGAGTTGGATTCAAAAACAAGACCCTTCTATCTGCTGCCTTCAGGAGTCACATCTTGCCCATAAAAACAAACACATTTTCAATGTTAAAGGCTGGAACAAAATCTACCAAGCAAACGGACCCCATAAACAGGCGGGAGTTGCAATCCTAATATCAGATAAAATAGACTTCAAATTAAAATTTGTGAGAAGAGATAAAGAAGGTCGCTACATACTAATTAAAGGATCTCTCCTTCAGGAGGATATTACAATTCTAAATATCTATTCACCAAACAATGGAGCACCCAAATTTATCAAAGAAACACTACTTTCCCTCAAATCCCATATAGATCCAAAGACATTAATAGTTTGGGATTTTAACACACCACTCTCCCCACTAGATAGATCAACTCGGCAAAAACTCAACAGAGAAACCGCAGATCTAAACAGCTGCATAGATCAACTAGACTTAACAGACATTTACCGAACATTTCACCCAGCAGCATCAGAATACACGTTTTTCTCAGCAGCACATGGAACGTTTTCTAAAATAGACCACATTTTAGGCCACAAAGCAAACTTGTCTAAATTCAGAAACATTGAAGTTATACCTTGCATTCTCTCTGACCACAAGGGAAAAAAATTAGAACTCAACACCAAAAGCCACCAAAGAAAGTCCGGTATCACATGGAGGCTGAACAACACACTGCTGAATCATGAGTGGGTCATGGAAGAGATTAGAAAGGAAATTCAAATGTTCATGCTATTCAACAAAAATGAACACACAAAATACCAGCTCCTCTGGGACACAGCAAAGGCAGTACTCAGAGGCAAGTTTATAGCTCTGAGCTCCTACATCAACAAATTGGAGCGATCTGAAACTAACAATTTAATGACACATCTAAACCTCCTTGAAAAAGAGCAGCAAGATAAACCCCAATCCAGTAGACGGAAAGAAATAATCAAAATTAAATCAGAATTAAATGAATTAGAATCCAAAAACTATAGAAAGAATCAACAAAACAAAGAGTTGGTTCTTTGAAAAACTTAACAAAATTGACAGACCCTTAGCAAATCTTATCAGAAAAAGAAGAGAACACACCCAAATGAATAAACTCAGAGATGAGAATGGAAACATCACCACGGAAACAACCAAGATTCAGAACATTATGAGGGAATACTTCTCAAAACTTTATGCTAATAAGTTTGAGAACTTGACAGAAATGGACCTCTTCCTAGCAAACATTGACATGCCAAAACTAAACCAAGATGAGGTAAACTATCTTAACAGGCCCATATCAATCATTGAAATAGAAACAGCAATAAAAGACCTCCCAGCTAGCGGAATTTTACAAGACCTTCAAAGCAGAGCTCACACCAATTCTCCTCCAACTCTTCAATGAAATTGAAAGAGAAAGCTCACTATCGAACACATCCTATGAAGCCATCATAACCCTCATCCCAAAACCAGGCAGGGACTCATCAAAGAAAGAGAACTATAGACCCATTTCTTTGATGAACATTGATGCAAAACTTCTCAACAAAATTTTGGCCAACCGACTTCAACAATTCATCCAAAAAATCATACACCACGATCAAACAGGATTCATTTCAGGGATGCAAAGCTGGTTCAATATATGCAAATCAATTAATATTATTCATCACATCAACAGGAGCAAGAATAAGAACCACATGGTTATCTCAATAGACGCAGAAAAAGCGTTTGACAAGATCCAACACCCCTTTATGATGAAGTTTTTGGAAAAATTAGGAATCCATGGAACATTCCTCAATACAATAAAGGCTGTATATGACAAACCTACAGCCTGCATTATACTCAATGGTGAAAAACTAAAGCCATTTCCTCTTAACTCAGGAACAAGACAAGGATGCCCACTCTCTCCACTTCTCCTCAATCTAGTATTAGAATGCCTATCTACAGCAATAAGACAAGATGCAGACATAAAGGGGATCCAAATAGGGAAAGAAGAAATAAAACTCTCCCTCTTTGCAGATGACATGATCTTGTATTTAAAGAATCCCATAGACTCCACTCCCAAATTACTCAAGCTGATTCAAAACTTTGGCAAAGTAGCAGGTTATAAAATTAACCCCCCAAAATCAATGGCTTTTCTGTATGCCAACAATGAGAAAAGTGTGGCTGAAATTAGGAAAGCAACTCTATTTGTAATAGCTCCACAAAAAATAAAATACCTAGGAATTAACTTAACTAAAGAAGTGAAGGACCTCTATGATGAAAACTTTAAAATCTTGAAAAAGGAAATCAACATAGAACTTAAAAAATGGCAAAACCTCCCATGCTCCTGGATTGGAAAGATTAACATCGTGAAAATGGCAATACTTCCCAAGGCTATCTACAAATTCAACGCAATACCTATTAAAATTCCACCCTCATTCTTCAAGGAAATAGAAGAGGCAATCCAAAAATTCATATGGAACAATAAAAGACCCCGAATAGCAAAAACGCTCCTCACTGGAAAGAACACTGCTGGAGGAATATCAATGCCAAATTTCAAACTCTACTATAAAGCCATAGTAATCAAAACAGCTTGGTACTGGCACAAGAACAGACCTCAGGACCAATGGAATAGAATTGAAAACCCAGAAATGAACCTACAGACCTATAGCCATCTAATCTTCGATAAGGGAGCTAAAACAATAGAATGGAAGACAGACAGCCTCTTCAGTAAATGGTGCTGGCAAAACTCCTTAACTGCATGTAGAAAACTAAAGCTAGATCCTTATATATCACCCTGCACCAGAATCAACTCCAAATGGATCAAAGACCTTGAACTCAAAGCAGACACTCTGAAAACATTACAGGATGGAATAGGAGAAACCCTGGGTCTCCTTGGCTCAGGCCGAAATTTTCTGAATAGAGACCTGGAAACACAACAAATCAAAGAAAGGTTAGACAAATGGTATTGCATAAGGTTGCAGAGCTTCTGCAGGTCAAATGACATAGCTAGCAAGATCAATAGAAAGCCCACAGATTGGGAGAAGATCTTTACTAGCCATACAACGGACAAGGGTCTCATATTTAAAATATACTTGGAACTCAAAAAATTAAACCACCCAACAACAAATCCTCAAAGAAACAACTGCCCAATAAGTACGTGGGCGAAAGACTTAAAGAGAAGCTTCTCTGAAGAAGAAAGAAGGATGGCCAATAGACACATGAAGAAATGTTCAACATCCCTAGCCATAAAAGAAATGCAAATCAAAACAACATTGAGATATCACGTCACTCCAGTTAGAACAGCAAAAATCAAGAACTCTAACAACAACAGATGCTGGAGGGGATGTGGACAGAAAGGAACCTTACTTCATTGTTGGTGGGAATGTAAACTTGTTCAACCACTTTGGAAAGTAGTATGGAGGTTCCTCCAAAGACTTCACATAGAACTCCCCTATGACCCAGCTATCCCACTTTTGGGCATTTGCCCTAATGTTTAGAAAAAAGACCACACTAAAGCTACCAGCACAACTATGTTTATTGCAGCATTATTTACCATAGCTAAGACATGGAACCAACCCAGATGCCCCTCAGTAGATGAATGGATCAAGAAAATGTGGTATATATACACAATGGAATTCTATGACTCCATCAGAAAGAATGACATTTCCCCATTTGTTAGGAAATGGAGAGTCTTGGAAAAAATTATATTAAGTGAAGTAAGCCAGGCCCAAAGAAACATAGGTCCCATGGTTTCCCTTATTTGCAATATCTAGTTATAGGTGTGAGTCAAGCGGAAAAAGTCAGATAATGTGATGTTAGGAAAACGAACCCTCAAATATGTATTTTAATGTTTTCGTTTCTTTCATGTGTTTCTAACATGTGTTTCTAACGCATTTATAAGATTATTTCTTTGTTGCTTTGTATGTCCCTCCCCCACAGTGTAACCCCCGCTTTCACTATATTTGATGTCAGTATAACATGTGGAGGAGACGGGGACAAACAAGTAGTTTAAGGATTCAGGTGGACCTGTTGCAACAATGAGAAGTACAAAATGTCATGTCAAAACAAGCTTTACAATGTCGGTGTGGGGGGTGGAGGGGGGGTATGATTGGGTGGGGGGGAGGGGGGAGGCTGGGAAGGGAGGTGAAGGGTAAACAAAGGAGGAGGCTGCAATGCTTGGTAAGAAATGTATGCATTATCCCGCCCATGTAATTGTAACCCCTCTGTACAGTATGTTCTCAAATAAAATAAAATAAAATTAAAAAAAAATACACACAGATCAAAACACATTGATAGTTGGTGACTTCAACTTATCACTCTTATCTCTGGATAGATTAGCTAGACAAAACTCACCAAAGCAACCTCAGAACTATAAACTAAATCGACCACGTAGATTGAATGCACATGTACAGACTCTCACTCAACAGCATCAGAATATACATTCTTCTCAGCAGCCTATCGCAATCCTTCAAAATACATGTTAGGTCACAAAGCAAACCTGTGCAAATAAAAAAAAATGTCGTTACTCCCCCAAAGCTTATCAGACCACACTGGATGAAAATTTGAGCTCAACCCCAAAAGCTGTCAGAGAAAAATCTAACTTATAGAGACAAAACAACATATTATTGAATGACCAGTGGATACTCGAGGAGATTAGAAGGGAAATCCAAATCTTTACACAATGTAAGAACAATGACTACAAAGAAACCCCAGCTCCTTTGGGACATACTAAAGACAGAACACAGGAAAGTTTATAGTTCTGAGCATTTATAACAAGAAATTGGAGGAAACACAAATGGACACTTTAATGATGCAATTCAATGTCTGAGGAAAAACCGGAACAAGCCAAATCCCAAATTAATATACAAAAATGGAAAAAAATAAATCAGAAATATACGAATTAGAGGGTAAAAAAGAAAAAAACATATAAAAAATGAACAACACTTTTTTCCTTTGAAAAAAGTAACAAAATTGATAGCCCCTTAGAAAATTTGTCAGATAAGTTGATGTTAGGCGAAATGAATCCCAAGATAAGGGTTTAAATGTGTTTTTATTTCTTGCGATTGTTTCCAACATATTTATAAGATGATTTCTTTGTTGCTTTGTATGTATCTCCCCCAGGGTATAAGCCCTGCTTTCACTGTATTTGATGTTGATATAATTTGTGGAGGGGAATGGAAAAAACAAGCTGTTTAAATATGGTTACAGGTGGACCCATTACAACAATGAGATGTACAAGACATTATGTTGAAAAATGAACTTTACAACTTTGGCAGGTTGGGGGGGCTAGGCGGCTGAGGGGGATAGGGGATGTGGGGGTGCGGGGTGGAGAGGGGAAGGGGTGGTATGGGGAAACAAAGGAGGAGGCAACCATACTTGGTAAGAGATGTACTCACTATCTTGCCCAAGTAATCGTAACCCCTCTGTATGGTATTTTCACAATAATAATAATAAAAAATAAAATTTGACAAAAGATAGAACACCAAAATTATCGTTTAACTAGGGATACAGGTGGACCCATTGCAACAATGAGATGTACAAGTCCTTATGTCGAAAAATGAACTTTATAACTTTGGTGGAGGGTGGGAGGAGGATCGGGTGAAGGAGGGAGGGAGTATGGGAAGGGATGGGAATGGGAAACAAAGAGGAGGCAACAATGCTTGATAAGAAATGTACTTGTGCTCTCTGGTGTTTTCTAGCTCTTTCTCAGCTCTTTCCTTCTCTTCTCTTTCCCAGCTTTCACTTTCCCATCTCTCTCTCTTTCCCAGCTCTCCCAGCTCTCTTTCCCAGGCCTTTCCCCATCACGTGGGGGACCAAGATGGCCTGGTGCCAGCTAGAATGATGAATAAACCTACCCCTAACCTGAATACCATGTGTGTGGTGCTGTTCTTACTCGGCTACCTCTTTTTTAAAAACCTGACATAAATGGTGCCATGACTCAGATAAAGGGCTTAAAGTCAGGATAGGTGCAATTCCTCTGTGGTTTTTTTCCTCTTTTTTTCTTTTTTTGTTCTTCCCCTTTTTGCTCTGAGGAATACCCACAGTTCTGATGGCCTTTTGCAAACCCGTCTGTCTGCTGCAGACACAGCACATCGATATCGCTACTGGCCTTCACATCAATGTCCATACCACTTCTTTACTCTGGTGAGTGAAACTACTCTGTACGGTTCTCTGTTGCTCAGTCTGTCCAGATATGGCATCATGTTAGAGAGCTCCTACGGCCTTTAGCTGAAAGGCCGGTCACCTCTGAAGCCGAGGACACTTGGTTTTGGGGGCTTGACCATTTCTCTCTAGAAGGCTCTGGGGGAAGTTGGGATGCCACTTCTGCCTGGTCAGCTCTGCTTCACTCACCAGACTGACTCTCCTACTCATTTAATGGGGTGCTGCGAGTCACACCTGAGCCGTGAAACTCCTTTGAAATGCCTCCTACACTCCCTGGAAAGCCAGAGTGCCTCATTTTATGCCATTCTCAGATGTAGACAGTTTTTGCCACTGCAATGGTAAATGGTCAGAAGTCTGTTTACTTTCAGGCTCTCTTTGCTCTCTCTCTGCCAGTCATGTCCAACTTTCCCTATTTCTCCCTTTCTCTTTTCTACAACATTTTGGCTTGTGCCCTGAAGAGTGCGATGCAGGCTGAGTCCCGGGGACCCCCGTCTAGGTTCCCTCTCAAAGGCTAGCTAATGTAGGCTTGATCTATTTGTTCAGGGTTTCCACCCTCCTCACAGCAAAGTCTCCACCCAGTACCTGCATTATCTTGGCAACTGGCAAACCTGGAAGAGGTCACATTTGCATCTGCTGAGGTCACATCTGAATTTGATGTGGCCACACCTTTCCCCTCCCATACCCTAGATAAGGCCTAGCCCAGGCACAGACACTCTCTCTCTGCTCTTTTCTAGCTCTTTCTCAGCTCTCTCCTTCTCTTCTCTTTCACAGCTCTCTCTTTCCCAGCTCTCTTTCTGAGGCCTTTCCCCACCACATGGAGGACAAAGATGGCCTGGTGCCAGCCAAAACGATGAATAAACCTACCCCTTACCAGAAAAAAAAAAAAAAAGAAATGTTCTCATTATCTTGCCCATGTAATTGTAACTCCTCTGTACGGTATTCTCACAATTAAAAAAATAAAAAAATAGGGGGCTCGGAAGGTGGCTCAGTGGTAGAGCGCTTGCCTTGAATGCCTGAGGCCCTGGGTTCGATTCCTCATCACCACATAAGAAAAAAGCTGGAAGTGGCGCTGTGGCTCAAGTGGTAGAGCGCTAGCCTTGAGCTGAAGAGCTGAGGGACAACGCCCAGGGCCAGAGTTGAGGCCCCATGACTGGACCAAAAAAAAAAAAACAAAAACACCAAAATTAATAAGACTTGAAAATGGAAACATCACAACAGAAATATGCAAGATTCATAATGTTTTTAGGGAATACTTCAGAACCTTTATGCCAGTCATTTCAAGAATCTGGGAGAAATGGAAGCATCTCTGGATAGCATTGATATCCCCAAACTGAACCAAGAAGATTTATCTCAACTAAATGGACCCATAACAAATAATGCAATTGAAATGGCAATAAAGAACCTCCTATTCAAGAAAAGCCCAGGACCAGATGGATTCTATAGCGTCTTCAAAGGGCAACTCAGTCTCATACTCCTTAAACTCTTCAATGAAATAGAAAGAGAAAGATCACTACCAAACTCATTCTATGAAGCCCATATAACACTCATTTCAAGAGCAGATAAGAACCCATGAAGAAAGAGAACTGTAGACACATCAATTTGTTGGATGTTAATTGATAACATCTCAACAAAATTCTGGCTAACCGAGTTCATCAAGTAACCAAAAAATTTACATATTATGATCAAATGGGATTCATTCTGGGATTGCAAACCTTGTTCAATATAAGCAAGTCAATTAATGTAATTCAACACATCAAGAGAAGCAAGCATATGAACCACATGTTCATCTCAATAGATGCAAAGAATCATTTGACGTAAGTCAACACCTCTTTATGATAAAAGCTACGGACAAACTCAGAACCCATGGAAGGTTCTTCAATATAACAATAAAGGCTATATATGCCAAACGTAGGGCCAGCATTATACTTAATGGAAAAAAATTGAAACCAATCTCTCTGAAATCAGGAACAGACAAGGGTACCCACAGTCTCCATTTGTCTTCAGCGTAGTGCTAGAATTCCAACCAAGAGAAAAGAGGGGAGAGGAACATATAAAGGGGATCTAAATAGAAAAAATAAGTCTATCCTTCTTTGCAGACAATATGATCATGTATTTAAAGAATCTTATATATTCCTCACCCAAGCAATTTGAGTTGATTTAAACCTTTGGCAAAGTAGTGTGGTATAAAATCAACCCACAAAAATCAGTTGCCTTCCTGTTGTGCCAAAAATACTGAAATCAGAAAAGCAACATCATTTGTAATTGCATCAGAAAAAGGAAAATACTTTGGCATTAACAAAAGTTGGGAATCATCTATATTCCAAAGGCATAGTAAGAAAAATAGCTTATTAATGTCACAAGAATAGGCCCAAGGATAAAAAAATGGAACTGAAGACGCAGAAACAATCCCGAAAATATAGAACCCCTTACTGTTTGATAAGGGATCTCAAAACACAGTTTGGAAGAAATATCCTGTTACACAAATGGTGCTGGCAAAATTGGGTTAGCTACATGTAAAAAACTGAAGCTAGATGTCCATATATCACCTAGTACCAAAGTCAAGTGTAAGTGGACAACAGACTAGGTAGTATGCAAATATTACAGGAAGAGGTAAGGGAAATCCTAAACCTTCTTGGAATGGGGCAAGAGTTTCTAAACAAAGATACAGAATCAAACAAATTAAAGAATAACTGGATCAATGAGATTGTATCAAAATGAAGAATTTCTGCATAGTATGGGACATAGCTAACAAGGTAAATAACATACAGCATGAGAGAAAATCTTCATTCAGTACACATGAGACAAATGCCTCATATCTAAAATATAGACAGGGCTCAAAAACTTAACCCTCTAAAGAAACCTCCCCAAACTCAACAACTCAATCAATAATAGGCTGACTTAAAGAGAGACTTCTCTGAGGAAGAAAAAAGAATGGCCAATAGACACATGAACAAACAAGTGTTTAACATCTCTGGCCACAATAAAATTGCAAATCAAAATAACATTGAGATGCCACCTCACTCAAATTAGAACAGACTTTATCAGGAAAAATAACAATACCAAACGTTGACAGGGATGTGTCCTAAAAGGAATACTATGAAACTGTTGGTGGGAGTGTAAACTTGTTCAACCAATCTGGAAAGCAGTATGGAGGTTCCTTAAAAAACTAAACATAGAGCTTCCCTTTGGCCCAGCAATTCCACTCCTAGGCATATATCCAATGGACCACAAATCAGACTACACTAAAGCCCCAAGCTTTAAGCAACCATGTTTATTGAATCCTTGTTTACCATAGCCAAGATATGAAATCAACCCATATGAACCTCAGTGGACAAATAGAAGAAAATTTAGTATATATAGGCCATGGAATTCTATTCATCTGTCATCTTACTATTGGTAAGGCAATGGAAAGTCTTTGCGAGAACCAAAGAAATATAGGGTTTATGCTTTCCCTACAAGTAAACACATTGACAAATAAATAAAAAATATAAATAAATATATGTGCACATACACTTATATGGGACCCTAGACATTAACATATATAGGCCAAGAGAAGACATGCATAGGAATGGTGGATGATGGCTCAAATAGCTATATGATAGATGGCCATATAAAATAATATACTACAAAATGAATTCTAAGAAAAGGAAACAAAAGACATTTTTGTTTCCCATCAAGGCTCTTTTTTGGTCTCTTCTCCTTTTGTTTGTATTTAGGAGGGTAAGGGGGGGCACGTAAAAGTTGGAACAAGGAGGAACAAGTGATACCCACTAGACACTATGTGGAAGATGAACTGGCCACGTCGTGTGTGTGGACAGGAGGGAAAGACTGGGAGAAAGAGATGGAAGGGAGACGTGGTTCAAAAAGAATTGTGTTCAATATTGATTATCTAACACATGTCACTGTGAGCCTTCTGTGTATCAACTCTATAGTAACAATGCAAAGTAAAACCAAATGTATAAATTAAAATGAACACACCGACCCATTAGAAACAATGAGATTGAACTGGCAATAGCAGATCTCACTTCCAACAAAAGCCCAGGACTTGATGCCTTTACAAACAAATTCTAAAATATGGATAAAGGAGAATTATCAATTATAAAACCCTTCAATGAAAATGAAAGTGAGGGAACACTATTCATTCTATGAAGCAGGCATTACAGTTATCCACAAAGTAGATAAGGCCACATTGAGGAAAGGGAACTTCAGGTCTATCTTCTTGATGAACATTGATGAGACAATTCTCAACAAAATACTGGTACACAGAATCCAAACACTAATGAAAGAACTCATATAGTATGATCAAACTGGATTTGTCCCAGGGATGCAAATTACAACACATCAGCATATTACAATACATCAACAGAAACAAAGATAAGAACCACATGATCATCTTGATCAATGCAGAAAAATCCAACACCCTTTTTGATAAAAACCCTGGAGAAGCTATGGATCCTTTTAATGTTCCTCAATATTATAAATGCTATATATGTCAAACCTACAGCCAGCATTATGCTCAATGGTGAACAAGTAAAGCCATTTCCCTAAAATCAGGAACAAGACAAGGACATCCATTCTCTCCATTCCTTTTCAACATAGCATTGGAATTCCCAGCAAGAGTAGTAAGCAAGAGAAAGACATTTAGGGGAACCAAATAGGGAAGCAAGAAGTAAAACTATCCCTTTTGACAGATATTATACTGTACTATATTATATAATAATTATATATAATATATACAGATATTATACTGTCTATAAGTCTTCTCTTTCAAGCTACTAGAGTTGATACAGAACTTTGGCAAAATAGCCAGATATGAAATCAACCCCCCAAATCAATTACTTTCTTTGAGCTGTTGAATAAAACCAGTGAGATATTAAAGATTGAATGTGTGTTTACTGAGCACAAGTGCCCATCACACTGTAGTGAGGCTAGAAATCAACAAAGAAACCACTAAAAATGGAAATGCAATGAATTATTCATCAACCATAAATGAATAAATTACTGTAATTATAAATATTCAATTTAATTTACTGATTAATACTTGCTTAATGAGGTGATTTACAAGGAAAATTTCTTTTTTTTTAAATTTTATGTTATTGTAAAGATGCTGTACCCGAGTAATGATTATATTTCTTGTCAAACATTGTTACCCACCCTTTGTTTTTCTCCCACTATCCTTCCCTCCCCCACTTCTCCTTGCCTCCCCCATAGTTGTAAAGTTCATTTCCTACATAGTGTCTTGTCAGTATCATTGTTGCATGGTTCATCCTTTGTCTTTATCCCAACATTTTGTTATTGTCCTTCCCTTCCCCAGATCAGAAAAATGTATGCACAAAAATATAGGACACCAGAATCAAAGATGGTGATTGACAGGTATAAACCAATGGAAAAATAAAAATAAAATAAGAAGAAATATTGGCAACAACAAGGTCAACAAACAAACAAACAAAAAGACCTGTTGTTCCATGTCAGGGAGTTTATTTTAATGATATTTTTGTTAGGTAATATGTACTTAGCTATTGAGCTATTATGATTCTTGGTCAGGACTATCTAAGGGACATAGTAATTATTACAAATGAGGGAAACTATAGAGCCTCTGTTTCTTTGGGACTGGCTTACTTCAACTAATACGATGTTTTTCCAAGGCTTTCCATTTCCTTATGAAAGAGGTGAGGCCATTCTTTCTGACAGAGCATAAAATTCCATTTTGTATATATACCATATTTTCTTGATCCATTCATCTCTTGAGGGGCATCAATGTTGGTTCCATAACTAAGCTATGGAAAATAATGCTGCAATGCACATAGTTGTGTTGGTAGTTTTAGTGTGGCCTTGCTTGTGACCATTTGTATAAATGCTCAGGAGTGAGATTGCTGGATCTTCTTGGTTTCTCCTTGGTTGGGAGCTAATTTTTAAGGAAAATTTCTAGAAATTAAGTGATCATTGGAACAAATAAAAATGAAAACAGAATATGAGAATCTATAGATATAGGAAAAAGAGCAATAAAATGAAACTTTAACAACCCTTGCTTAAATGAGGAGTACAGATACTATGCCAAAGAACCTATGCTACATCTCAAGAAACTAGAAAAACAAACCCAATGTTAGCAGAGAGAATGAAATGATCAAGTAGAAGAAAAAGAATTAGAAAATAAAAACACAATAGCAATAGTCAATATAGCAATGAGGAGGTTCTAGAAAAACAAAAGCGTGATAAGAATGATGTAAAACTCATGAACCATCAAAGGGGAAAGCAACAAAATTACACACATCAGTACATACCTCCCATCATTCTGGATGCCAGAATCAGTATGGAGAAAAAGGCCATGTTACTGAAAAATGATCTACAGATTCAGTTCAGTCTACATCAAAATTCCTCTCATTTCTTTCACAGAAATAGAAAAGGCAAAATGAAATGTTATGGAAAAAGAATTCATCAATTAGCCAGAGCTATCTTCAGACATAAAACTAATTCTGAAATATCACTATACCTGTTTTTCTCTTAGATTGCAGTGCCATAAAATCAGAAAAAAATACCGGTAAAAATGGACACGTAGATCAAAGAAATATAAGACCAAGTAGTAACTGCAAACAACTACAGGTATCTGATATTTGGAGAAATTATCAAATGATACAAAGCCTAAAACTGACACTGTTAGCCAAGTGTGCCATTGTGGAATTGTCAAACACTCAAACTAGACCCTGTATATTTTAAAACTCAAAACTAATTAGTTCTTAATAGAGACTGGAACTTTACAAGTAATAGAGAAAATGATAAATGAAAACACATACAAAAGTAACTTAAATGAGATGTACGAGACTCTGTGGTGAAATGAATTTTACAAGTTCTGGGGTCAGAGGATGGAGGAGTTGGGGAGGTGGGGAGAAGAGAGCTAGTAGGGGAAAATAAAAGGAGGAATAAAAATGCTTGATAGGACTCTACAATACCTTTCCAATACAAAATTAAAAATAGTAACCTAAGTAGAACTCAGAGAGCTTCTAAAATAATAGCAAGAATTCAGAGCTGCTGTTGACTAAGTGGCAGAAACCTTTGTCTCATTTACTAGTCCTTAAATTCTACCCCCAGCACTGGAAATGTAAAGGAACTCTGCTTGGTGTCCAATTGAAAAGCTTCAGCATAATGAAAGAAATTGAAACAAACAAATGAATAGTTAAAAACCTTGCCAACTACTCTTCTCACAGAGGATTAATAGCATAGTGTAAAACAACTCTAAAACTTAAATAGCAGTAGAGAAAAAATCCAATCAGAAAACAGGTGCTTTAAAAATTCAAAAGTACAGCTGGGTGTTGGTGGCTCATGAGTGTAATCCTAGCTGCTGAAGAAGCTGAGATCTGAGGATCATGGATCAAAGCCAGTCTGGGCAACAAAGTTCCTGAGATGCTTATCTCCAATAAACTACAAGAAAACCAGAAGTCGTGCTGTTTCTCAAGTGGTAGAGTGCTTGCCTTGAGCTGAAGAGCTTGGGGACAGCACTCAGGCCAGTGTTCAAGCTCCACAACTGACAAAAAATTTAAAAGTACAAATAGAAATCAGTACCTCCCAAAATTTAACGATTTGTGCAATCAGGTCAGTCATTGGATACCCATCAACCCAGACAGAAATTGCAGTTTTGATGATAGTATATAAAAATTAAAGTTCAGAGATTCCTCAAGAAATTAAAACTACCTCTACTGGTGGCTCATACCTGTAATCCTAGCTGAACAGGCTGCTGAGAGCTAAGTGTTCTTAGTCGAAGCATTGTAGCCCAAAAGCTAGAAATGGACATGAAGCTCAAGTGGTAGAGTGTCATCTTTGAGAGAAAAGCCAATTAAGAATGCAACGAAAGCCAATCACCAGTGGCTCAATAGTAGCTACCTCAGAAAGGTGAAAATGAGCAGAGGAAATGAGAGATATTGTAGAGAAAAAAGGATGTCTGACAAGATATATAATGTGGTCATAAAAGAGTGTTTGAATATAACCAAAATATACAACCTGCAGTGTGGAACTACAATATGAACCAGGAATTAGACACAAGAATATAGTGTATTAAAGTTGATAAACATCACTGTAACATCAGTGGGAGTAAACTGGAAGCAAATCTCTCAGCTACTCATGTGGAATTGCAGTGCTCTATTTATCTGCAAGAACAGTTTGGTGGATAAATATTGCTATCTGTAGTCAATAGCATACATGAAAAGTTACTAACACAGACCAGACTTCACATTACATCTGTGGAAAGGTATGAAACTCCATATGTCAATAGTAGCACAGTAACCAAAGTAATCAAATATATTTTGGGAAATTAAGAGAATGAAAATCAGCTGAACATGGGTAAATAGTGGGGAATATAAAGAATAAAGTGAGACAGGCACTAGTGATTCACACTTGCAGTCTTAAGTATTCAGGAAGATGAGATCTTCTGATTGTTTTTTTTTCCTTTAATTTATTTTATTATTATCTTTAATAATATTGTTGTACAAAGCTGTACAAAGAGGTTCCCATTCTATAAAACAGTATATATGAATAGAGGGTGTCTGACAGCATGTCACCCATGGATCCTAACCCATCCCTTCTCTCACTATTTTTAAAAATTGAGATTAGGTGATTACTTAAATTTCACATATTTCACAGTATTGTAAGTAGTGATAGTTAAAGTCATAAACACATTTTAACCTTCACTAGGCACACTGTCATCATCATGGTCTATACAGTTTGTGAATTCTATGAGCTTTGACAATACAATTTATTTTTTCCACATCAGGTGATGTTTACAGTTCTTTCCTTTTGCTTAGGGGAAGGCCACTTTTAAACTCTGAGTAGAGTTGAAAAGATCAATAACAGAGAGCATTGGTTGTGTGGTCAATACCAGAGTGAATGCCTCCTTCACAGGATGGTTACAAGGAATAAGGAATAACAGGCTGAGAAGTTGTGCTTTACAAACCAGTTTCTCAACACAGTGTTAGAAGTAGGAAGCCATCCAGCCCAGCCCTGGACTCGCTGGATCCCATGCTCTTGCCTGACCTCATCTGAGCTGTTTCTGTTCCTCACTCACCAGACAGTTTAGGTAGTCACCACCCTGTGTTTGCCCAGGTGACCTGGTAACTAGTCAATGAACCTCCAGTTTTGGAGAGCCAGGCCTATTGGCACAGACTTGGACATCAGAGCTCAGGGTTCTGATGGATGGATGCCAGTCATCCTACAAATAAAGCTGTCTTGTGTTCAGGTGTGTGTTTGGTTGCCTAGGCACTGTTCTTCTCAGGGGAATCACCCTTTCCTCTGCTCTCCCTGGGACTAGAGGGTTTAGGTCCCAGGTGACACACCCAGCCTTGAGTCGCCACTTTCTGTAGATGTGGATTGTGCTTTGAAGCCAGCTTGGGCAGGCATGTTGGTGAGATTCTTATCTCCCTTTGACCACCAAAAATTGCCATAGGTGGATCTGTGGCTCAAATGCTAGAGCACTAGCCTTAAGCAAAAGTGTTCAGCGATAGTGCTCAGGCCTTGAGTTTCAAGGACCAGCACAAAGGAAGAAAGATAAACATATCAATGACATATAAGATAAGGCTATATATCTTTCATAGCACAGAAGAGAGTAATTTCTATCCTGGGATCACTGTTCTCAATTGTGGGCAGCTATCTCAGGGTGTCCTTGTCACACCAGCCCTTTTAAACAAGTGAAAATGATAGACACAATGACATTTTCTCTTGCAGTAGGAATCAAATAGTTTGCTAGAATTTCTTGATGTTCTGCAAGTCATTTTTCTTTTCATTTGGTATAGCCTTTTATAAGTGAGGCTCTCTGTTCAAGACCAAAAACAAAAAACATGCATGAGCACAAGTAAAATAGAACTAACCTTGGGAAGATAAAATTTTTCTGTAAGTGATCTTTATAATGCTAACCTGCCTGGTAAGGCATGTGTTGTGTAGTATATCTGACATAAAATAATGACACAAGCCTTAGTATGAAACAGTAACTACTTCTCTCCATTGAGTGAGTGAAAGAGAAAGAGAGAGAGAGTATGTGTGAGACAATCCTAGGGCATGAAATCAGTGCCCAGACACTGTCCTTGAGCTTTTATCCTCCAGGCTAACACACTGTCACTTGAGCCACAGCTTCACTTCCAGGTTTTGCTAGGTTAATTGGAGATAAAAGTCTCCCAGATGTTCCTGCCTGGGCTGGCTTCAAATACTGATCCTCAATATCAGCACCAAGAGCAAAGTTAACAAGCAAGAGCCACCAGCTGATGATAAGAAATTTTATCCATGTTCTCAAAATATAGGGGTTCCTAAAGCAAAGTTCTCATACTACTGACCTAAGCATAAAGGAAATATGGTTGCAGACATTTAGTACAGATCTCATTCCAGTGACTCAGAGTGATTGTAATAACATCACTTCATTTTCTACAATGACAGATGAAATGGAGGAGATACAGGCATGCTGGAGAAAAGTGAAGAATTTACCAGCTTGGAAAGAAGAAGCTGTATGGAAGGAAATAAAATCCTGTCCTACTAGCAAGCAGAAAATTTCTTTACAGTAGATGTAAGAGAAAATAATGAAGTTGAGCTGCTCCTGGAGTTCAGCATAGAAAAGACAGGGAACATTGATGTGTGCACCCAGATTTTCCTTAGTCTTTGCCCATCTTCAGAGTGAAACAGCAAATGGGAATAGAATGATGAATTACTTACGGTGTGTGCTCTTCTTGACTGGAAACATGGCTGTTACTGTGGTCTATTCCAAAAGTGTTCAGAGGGAAAAACCCAGTGATGGTCACATCTCCATCCATGTGTGCTTGTTGCTTCATAGTAGAGAAGCAGCTATTGCCAGCCAAGGACCTGACGAGGAGGGGAAGCTGGAGAAGAAAGAATGTGAAAGTCAAAAGGTACATGCCTGAAGCCTCTACCAAGCTGAAATTCTGTCTGGATGTGAAGCCAACCTGTTTGCTATCCATATTCATATATGTTTTTATATATGCATGTGTCTTTTATCGATAGAGATCTACACTATAACTCCCCTTTCATGAAACCTCTTGTGAGTCCCGAGAAGTCATGTGTAAAAGTATTCCCTGGAGCTCTACATCTGTGGCCTTCATCCAGGAGAAAAACATGAGTTGGAAAACATGTTTGTCCATTTGTGTTCTTCACCCAGGAGTTATGATTTCATCAAAGACCACAGATAGTGAGGCCCCAGAGATAGAGTTATCCAGGATGTAGTTTGTCCAGCATCTGTGTCAAGAAACTTTGCATGAAAGCCATTTGGGATGGTGCAGCTGAATTCCCTCAGAGGATGCCATGTGCTGTGCATGGTGAAATGTCCACCCAAAGTCTGTGCCTGTGAGATGTCAGCTAAAGTTTTAAGAACATCACACCCAGAGGGTCTATTCCCACACACAATGTAAATAACAGCCATAAAATCTTAGTGGTTAATGCCAGCAGCTTTCAATACGAATTTCATGTGAAGAGGCCTCCAGAAATACAGCCATTTATTCTTGCCTGAGGAGTCAGTGTCCAATGATATGTCAATCACTCACAGCCCATGCCAAAATTGAGTTCTACTTTGGCATTCTGAAATTTTGTGGTCAAGTTGGTAATTGTATTTATGCATGCAAATATAGATGAAGACATTTCCATGATGCACTGGGTTGAGAACACTTGGTAGTAGAGGAGTTTCTTTTGTATAACAAGCTAAAGCCGTATCAAAAGCAACCCTGTGTTTTCAAGTTGACAACATATGTTAGCCCCAAATTCCATGCAGAGGCCCTGGAGAACAGAGCTACTTCAGGGCAGTGGACACACTCTACACAAGGATGTAGTGCTGGATGCATATTTTGTTCCAATTCTTCACAAATATTGCACTGGGTATCAAAATACATATCACATATGTACTTTAAAAACACAGGTGGATGGAAGCATAGAATTCTGTTGTATGAATACAGCACATGTTCTTTTTAATATATAATTTTATTGTAAAAATACTGTACAGAGGGGTTGCAGTTGCATGAGTAAGGTAATGAGTACATATTCTATCGAGCATTGTTATCTTCTCCTTTGTTTTCCCACTACCATCTCTTCTCTCCTCACTTCCCCTACTCCTTCCGCCAGCACTGTAAAGGTCATTTTCAACTTAGCGTCTTGTAAATCTTATTGTTACAATGAGTCAACTTGCATCCTTATTTCAGCATTTTGTTATTTCCCTTCTCCTCTCCAAATTATCAAAATTTGTACATAAGGTGCAGGGCACTGGAATCAAATACAACGAAAACAGGGGTTATAACCTGGGGGAAGAATATACAAGGGAAACAAAATAATCATATAGTATACTATACTATAAATACATTAAAACAATAGCAACAGAGTATAAAACCTCTTGTGTCTCTATCTTGTGGTCATTTCGCTTAACATCACCTTATATGGTTATATATACATACCTTTTGACCTTTTCTGCTCGTCCTAGTCATATACTAGTTATTGCAAATAAGGGAAACTATGGGACCTATGTTTCTTTGGGCCTGGCTTTCTTCACATAGTACAATTTTTTCCAAGTCTTTCCATTTCCTAACAAATGGGTCAGTATCATTCTGATACTGATAAAGGCATAGAATTCCACTCTATCTTTCTCTCTCTCTCTGTCTCTGTCTCCACACACACGTGTGTGTGTGTGTGTGTGTGTGTGTGTGTGTGTGTGTGTGTATGTGTGTATATATATATATATATATATATATATATATATATATATTCCATTTTCTTCACTCATCTACTGAGGGCAACTGGGTTGGTTCCATATGTAAACTATGGTAAATAATGCTGAGATAAACATGGTTGTGCTGGTAGCTTTAATATGGCCTTGTTTGTGATCATTTGGGTAAATGCCCAGAAGTGGGATTTTTGGGGTTATAGGAGATCTCTTTATGTATTCTTTTGAGAAACCTCCATACTGCTTTCCAGATTGGTAGAACATTTACCCTCCCACGAACAGTGCAGTTGCTTTCCATTTTGGCCATATCCCCTCCCCCCAGCATCTGTTGTTAGTTTTCTTGATTATAGCAATTGTAACTGGAGTTAGGTGGAATCTCAGTGTTGTTTTGATTTGCATTTCTTTTATGACCAGAGAAGTTGGCCATTTCTTCATGTGTCTATTGGCCAATCTTATTTCCTCTGTAGAGAAGTCTCTCTTTAATTTTGAGCACACTGATTAATTGGGCAGTTGTTTCTTTGTGCATTTTTGGGGGGATTTAATATTTTGAGGTCTGAGTATATTTTAGAGATGAGGCCCTTGTCTCTTGTAGATATTCTCCAATCTGTGTGCTTTCTCTAAATCTTGCTAGCTATGTCCTTTGCCATGCAGAAGTTCTGCAGTTTCATGCAATCCCATTTGTCCAACTTTTCTTTGAATTGTTGTGTTTCTGGGTCATTATTAATAAAAAATTTCAGCCTGTGCCAAGGAGCGTCAGAGTTACTCTTATTCATTCCTGTAATGTTTTCAGGGTGTCTGCTTTGCCTTCAAGGTTTTGATTCATTTGGAGTTGATTCTGTTGCAGGGTGATATATCAGGATCTAACTATAGTTCTCTATAGATGTCTAACCAATTTTGAAGAGGCAATCTTCTGTCTATCCTATTTCTTTTGGCCCTTGTATTGAAGCTTAGGTGGCTATAGGTCTGCGGGTTCATTTCTGGGTCTTCAGTTCTATTTCATTGGTCCTCAGGTCTGTTCTTGAGCCAATACCAAGCTGTTTTGATTACTATGTCTTTGTAGTAGAGTTTGTAGTTTGGTATTGATATTCCTTCAGTAATGTTCTTTCTGCTAAGAATTGTATTAGCTATTCGGGTCTTTTATTGTTACATATGAAGTTTTGATTGCTTATTATATTTCATTGAAGAATGATATTGGTAATGCAGTAGGGTTCCCTTCTGGCCACATCCCCTCCAGCAACTATTGTTAATAGAGTTCTTGATTATAGCCATTCTAACTGCGGTGAGGTGGTATCTCATTGTTGTTTTGACTTGCATTTCTTTTTATGGCTAGAGAGGTTCAGCATTTCTTCATGTTTCTATTCTCCATCCTTTTTTCCTCTTCAGAGAAGTTTCTCTGTAAGCCTTTAGCTCACTTATTTATCGGGCAGTTGTTTCTTTGAGGATTTGTTGTTGGGGGATTTAATTTGTTGAGTTCCAGGTATATTTTAGATATGAGACCCTTGTCTGTTGTATGGCTAGTGAAGATCTTCTCCCAATCTGTGGGCTTTCTATTGCTCTTGCTAGCTATATCCTTTGCCATGCAAAAGCTCTGCAATTTCATGCAATCCAATTTGTCCAACCTTTCTTTGATTTGATGTGTTTCTGGGTTTCTATTATAAAAATTTTGGCCTGTGCCAAGGAGACCTAGGGTTTCTCCTATTCTTTTCTGTAATGTTTTTAGAGTGTCTGCGTTGAGTTCGAGGTCTTTGATACATTTAGAGTTGGTTCTGCTGAGTGTGATATGTTAATGTCTAGATTTGGTTTTCTACAAGTGATTAACCAATTTTGCCTGCACCATTGACTGAAGAGTCTGTCTTTCTTGCATTCAATTTTTTTTAGGTCCCTTATCAAAGATTAGATGGTTATAGGTCTGTGGGTTCATTTCTGGGTTTTGAATTCTATTCCATTGGTCCTGAGGTCCTTTCTTGTGCCAGTACTAAGATGATATAATTGCTTTTTAGTATGGCTTTTTAATAGAGTTTGAAATTTGGAATTGATATTTCTCCAGTACTGTTCTTTCTGTTAAGGAGCGTTTTTTTTTTTTTTTTTTTTTTTTATTCAGGGTCTTTTATTGTTCCACATCAGTTTTTCAACTGCCTCTTCTATTTCCTTGAAGAATCAGGTTGGAATAGTGACATATATCGCATTGAATTTGTACATAATCTTGGGAAGGATATCAATGTTCACGATGTTGATCCTCCCATTCCAGGAGAATAAGAGGTTTTTCCACTTCCAAAGTTCTGTTTTGATTTCTTTCAGGTATTTAAAATTTTTATCATAGAGGTCCTTCACTTCTTTAGTTAATTCCTAATGATTTTATTTTTTTGTGGAGCTATTACAAAAGGAATTGCTTTCCTGGTTTCAGCCGAATTCTTCTCATTGTTGGCATACAGAAAAGCCATTGGTTTTTGAGGGTTAACTTTATACCCTGGTTCTTTGCCAAACTTTCAAATCAGCTCAAGTAATTTGGGAGTGGAGTCCGTGGGATTCTTTAAATACAAGATCATATCATCTGCAAAGTCGGAGAGTTTTACTTCATGTTTCATTTTTGCATTCCCTTTATGTTTTCATCTTGTCTTATTGCTGTAGCTAGGCATTCTAATACTAAATTGAAGAGAAGTGGAGAGAGTGGACATCCTTTTCTCGTTCCTCAGTTTAGAGCAAATGGCTTCAGTTCGCCATTCATTATAATTCTGGCTGTAGGTTTGTCAAATACAGCCTTTATTGTATTGAGTAATGTTCCATTGATTCCTAGTTTTTCCAGAGCCTTGATCATAAAGAGGTGTTGGATCTTGTCAAGTGCATTTTTGCATCTATTGAGATAACCATGTAGTTCTTATCCTTGAACTTGTTGATGTGATGAATTATATTATTTTTTTTGCATATATTGAACTTGCTTTGCATCCCTGAAATGAATCCTGTTTGATTGTGGTTTATGATATTTTGATTGAAGTGTTGAAGTCGATTGGCCAAAATTTTGTTGAGAAGAAGTTTTTCATGGATGTTCATCAAAGAAATGGGCCTATATTTCCACTTTCTTTGGTGAGTCCCTGCCTGGTTTTGGGATGAGGGTTAAGATGGCTTCATGAAAGAGTTCTATAGTAAACTTTCTATTTCAATTTCATTGATTAGTCAGAGAAGTATTGGTGTGAGTTCTGTTTTGAAGTCCTTGTAGAATTCTGCTGTAAATCCATCTGGTCCTGGGCTTTTCTTAGATGGGAGGTGTCTTATTGCTGTTTCTATTTCAGTGCTTGATATGGGCCTTTATGTTTGTTTAACTCATCTTGGTTTAGTTTTGGAATGTAGATATTTGCTAGGAAACGTACATTTCTTCCAGATTCTCAAACTTCTTAGCATAAAGGTTAGAGAAGTATTCCCTTATAATGTTCTGAATTATGGTTGCTTCTATGGCGATGTTTCCATTCTCATCTTTGAGTTTGTTTAGCTGTGTGTGTTTTTTTTTTTCTGATAAGATTTATCAATTTTGTTCTTTTTTTTGAGAACTCTTTTTAAAGAATTTTTTTTTTTGTTACCGTACAGAGGGGTTACAATTACATGAGCAAGGTAATGAGTACATTTCTTTTTTTTTTTTTTTTAAATTGTGAAAATACTGTATAGAGGGGTTACAATTACATGGGCAAGATAATGAGTACATTTCTTATCAAGCATTTTAGGCTCCTCCTATGTTTCCCCTTCCCATCCCTCTCCATCCTCCCGATCCCCCCACCCAATGCACCCCGCTCCCCTCCTCCCTCCGCACAAAGGTGTAAAGTTCGTTTTGTTTTTCTTTTTTTTATTGTGAAAATACTGTACAGAGGGTTACAATTACATGGGCAAGATAATGAATACATTTCTTATCAAGCATTATAGCCTCCTCCTTTGTTTCCCCTTCCCATCCCTTTCCATCCTGCCCCCGCCCACCCACCCAATCCTCCCCGCTACCCTCCCCCCCACCAAAGTTGTAAAGTTCATTTTTCGACATAACTACTTGTACATCTCATTGTTGCAATGGGCCAACCTGTATCTCTATTTAAACAATTAGTTTTTCCCCTTCTCCTTCAAAAATTATACTGACATCAAATACAGTGAAAGCAGGGGTTATACTGTGGGGGAGGGACATACAAAGCAACAAAGAAATAATCTTATAAATGTGTTAGAAACAATCGCATGAAAGAAAAAAAAAACATGTGAGTACATGTCTTAGGGTGCATTTCCCTAACATCACCTTATCAGACCTTTTCTGCTTGACTCAGACATATGCTAGATATTACAAATAAGGAAAACCATGGGCCCTACGTTTCTTTGAGACTGGCTTACTTCACTTAATATAATTTTTTCCAAGCCTTTCCATTTCCTAACAAATGGGGCAATGTCATTCTTTCTGATGGAGTCATAGAATTCCATTGTGTATATATTACCACATTTTCTTGATCCATTCATCTACTGAGGGACATCTGGGTTGGTTCCATATCTTAGCTATAGTAAATAGTGCTGCAATAAGCACAGTCCTGCTGGTATTTTTAGTGTGGTCTTATTTGGAAACATTTGGGTAAATGCCCAAAAGTGGGACTGCTGGGCCATAGGGGTACTCTATGTGGAGTCTTTTGAGGAACCTCCATACTGCTTTCTAAAGTGATTGAACAAGACTACAGTCCCCCCAACAATGCAATAAGATTCCCTTCTGTCCACATCCTCTCCAGCATCTGTTGTTATTAGAGTTCTTGATTATAGCCATTCTAACTGGGATGAGATGGTATCTCAATGTTGTTTTGATTTGCATTTCTTTTATGGCTGGGGAGGTTGAGCATTTCTTCATGTGTCTATTGGTCATCCTTCTTTCCTCTTCAGAGAAGTTTCTCTTAAGTCTTTATCCCAGTTATTTATTGGGCAGTTGTTTCTTTGAGGAATTGTTGTTGGGGGATTTAATTTTTTAGTTCAAAGTATATTTTAGATATGAGACCCTTGTCCATCGTATGGCTAGTGAAGATCTTCTCTCAATCTGTAGGCTTTCTATTGATCTTGGTAGCTATGTCCTTTGCCATGCAGAAGCTCTGCAACTTCATGCAATCCCATTTGTCCAACCTTTCTTTGATTTGTTGTGTTTCTGGGTCTCTATTAAGAAAATTTCGGCCTGTGCCAAGGAGACCTAGGGTTTCTCTTATTCCATTCTGTAATGTTTTCAGAGTGTCTGCTTTGACTCCGAGGTCTTTGATTCATTTGGAGATGATTCTGGTATAGCGTGATATATAAGGATCTAGCTTTAGTTTTCTTCAAGTTGTTAACTAATTTTGCCAGCACCATGTACTGAAGAGGCTGTCTTTCTTCCATTTTATTTTTTTTAGCTCCCTTATCGAAGATTAGATGGCTATAGGTCTGTAGGTTCATTTCTGGGTTTTCAATTGTATTCCATTGGTCCTGAGGTCTGTTCTTGTGCCAGTACCAAGCTGCTTTGATTACTATGGCTTTATAATAGAGTTTGAAATTTGGTATTGATATTCCTCCAGCAGTGTTCTTTCTGTTGAGGATCGTTTTTGCTGTTCGGGGTCTTTTATTGTTACACATGAATTTTTGTATTGCGTCTTCTATTTCTTTGAAGAATGAGGTTGGAATTTTGATGGGTATCGCATTGAATTTGTAGATAGCCTTGGGAAGTATTGCCATTTTCACGGTGTTGATCTTTCCAATGCAGGAGCATGGGAGTTTTTCCCATTTTCTAAGTTCTGTTTTGATTTCCTTTTTCAAGTTTTTAAAGTTTTCTTCATAGAGGTCCTTCATTTCTTTGGTTAAGTTAGTTATTTCATTTTTTGTGGGGCTATTACTAATGGAGATGCTTTCCTAATTTCAGCCCCACTTTTCTCATTGTTGGCATTGATGGAAATCAATGGAAAAGCCATTGATTTTTGAGGGTTAATTTTATACCCTGGTACTTTGCCAAAGTTTTGAATCAGTTTTAGTAATTTGGGAGTGGAGTCTATGCGATTCTTTAAATACAAAATCATGTTATCTGCAAAGAGGGAGAGTTTTACTTCTTCTTTCCCTATTTGGATCCCCTTTATGTTTGCATCTTGTCTTATTGCTGTAGCTAGGCATTCTAATACTAGATTGAAGAGAAGTGGAGAGAGTAGACATCCTTGTCTTGTTCCTGAGTTAAGAGGAAATGGCTTTAGTTTTTCACCATTAAGTATAATGCTGGCTGTAGGTTTGTCGTATGCAGCCTTTATTGTATTGAGGAATGTTCCATGGATTCCTAATTATTCCAAGACCTTCATCAATGAGTCCCTTTGTTATCAAGCATTGTTGCCTTGTCATTTTGTTTCCCTTTACCATCCCTGCCCTCCTTTCCCCCCTTTGCCAACTTTTTTTTAAAAATTTTGTTTTTCAACATAATGTCTTTTATATCTCATTGTTGCAATGGGTCCACCAGCATCTCTTTTTATTATTATTATTTTTTATTGTGACAATACTGTACAGAGGGGTTACAATTACATGGGCAAGATAATGAGTATATTTCTTATCAAGCATTGTAGCTTCCTCCTTTGTTTTCCCTTCCAATCCCTTCTAGCCTCCCTCCAGCCCCCACCCAATCCTCCTCCCCCAGCCCACCAAAGTTGTAAAGTTCATTTTCATCATAACAACCTCTACATCTCATTGTTGCAATGGGTCCACCTGTTTCTCTATTTAAATGATTTGTTTTTCTCCTTTCCCTCCACAAATTATACCGACATCAAATACAGTGAAAGCAGGGGTTATATCGTGGGGGAGGGACATACAAAGCAACAAAGAAATAATCTTATAAATGTGTTAGAAATAATCGAATGCAAAAAAATCTGAATACATATCTTAGGGTTTATTTCCCTAACATCAACTTATCTGACCTTTTCTGCTTGACTCAGACATATACTAGTTATTGCAAATAAGGGAAACCATGAGACCTAAGTTTCTTTGGGCCTGGCATACTTCACTTAATATAATTTTTTCCAAGTCTTTCCATTTCCTAACAAATGGGGCAATGTCATTCTTTCTGATGGAGGCATAGAATTCCATTGTGTATATATACCACATTTTCTTGATCCATTTATGTACTGAGGGCCATCTGGCTTGGTCCCATATCTTAGCAATGGCAAATAAGGCTGCAATAAACATAGTTGTGCTGATAGCTTTAGTGTGGTCTTGGTTGTGAACATTTGGATAAATGCCCAAAAATGGGATTGCTAGGTCATAGGGGAGCTCTATGTTGAGTCTTTAGTGAAATCTCCATACTGCTTTCCAAAGTGGTTGAACAATGCAGTAAACGTCCCTTCTGTCCACATCACCTGTAGCATCTGTTGTTAGAGTTCTTGATTTTAGCCATTCTTACTGGGGTGAGATGGTATCTCAATGTGGTTTTGATTTGCATTTCTTTTATTGCTAGGGAGACTGAGCATTTCTTCTTGTGTTTATTGGCCATCCTTCTTTCCTCTTCAGAGAAGTTTGTCTTAAGTCTTTATCCCAGTTATTTATTGGGCAGTTGTTTCTTTGAAGATTTGTTATTGGGGGATTTAATTTTTTGTGTTGCAGATATATTTTAGATATGACACCCTTGTCTGTTGTATGGCCAGTGAAGGTCTTCTCCCAATTGGTGGCCTTTCTATTAATCTTGCTAGCTATGTCCTTTGCCCTACAGAAGCTCTGCAATTTCATGCAATCCCATTTGTCCAACCTTTCTTTGATTTTTTTGTGTTTCCGGGTCTCTATTAAGAAAATTTCAGCCTTTGCCAAAGAGTCCTAGAATATCTTCTACCCCCTCCTGTAATGTTTTCAGGGTGACTGCTTTGAATAAGTCTCAATTTTTATCACATGGTATTGTACATGGTCATCTGTTGAAACATTTCTTTTTAACTGATCTTAGTTTAAAAATGTTATAGACACTGTGAGTTCTGTATAAACTGGTGGGCAGCAAATTATTTCCTTTTTTCTGACTGACAAGCCTCAACTTCACTGAAGGATAAAGAATGAGGCCAAAGAAAGCATAATGGGTCACTCTTATAGAACAGTATTGTTTGTATAATTTGAAGCTTTCTGAATGGACGAGTTCAGGCCCGATCTAACTGTAAAAAGATTACTTAATGAATACACTATATGGAAATCATACAAAATGTTATTAACTTTAATCATTAATAGTTTAAACAGTACTCTATTACTATCTGCTATTCAAAACCCAAAGCTTCCCTGGGCCCTAGCAGGGGGCGGCTGTTGGCGCTCCCTCCTCCTGCATGCCTCATGCTGAGGGGTGGAGTATTTGGCTTTCAGAATCCCAGGCATTTAAAGAATGGCTTCAGTTGTCAAAAGGAGTACAGGAGGGCTGTGCTTTAGTAATGCACACCCTAGCAGAGGGGCTGGAGGTGCAGGACAGTCCTACTGTCAGAGCTAGGGGACTCTGGTGCACAGGACAAGACAAGGAGAGAAAGCAATCCCTTTGAAACAAAATCTGAAAATAAAAAATATGTTCACAGTGGTTTATATCAACAGTATGCATTTCATGACAGTAACATGTACAGACTCAGAGCACCCTAGGGGTCTTTATATCCTAAAGAAAATGAGCATTTACACTATTCATGGTTTGCACTGAATTAAAAAAATCAATTGTACACTTACTCCTCCGACAGGATAAACTGTCCTGGGTGTACAGCTTTAGCACCATCATTAACGTTGTTTGCAAAAGGAATAGGGTATTTAAAAACAAAATCATTTTTCTTTCATTTACTGTTATAACTAGCAAATTCCACCCTTAAGTTGAAGAGGGGAGGGCCCACAGCACAGGTCTATCTGAGCAGGTTGACCGGCTGCATGTGCGGTCTGAAAAATGAAGGCTATCTATAATTCTATGGCACAAGTCCTGACTGAGAGGCAGGGCGAGGCTATTTCTTTGCTTGCTTTGTGACCATACCGCAGGATGGCGTGACAGATCTCATGGCATTCGGCTTCTTTTTCTCTGCAGGCTTTAAAATCTGGAAGGAACACATCAGCGTCTAGTCCACGTCCATCATGGCCCCCGCATTGTCAAACTCTCCACAGTAGACTGGCGCAGAGAACAGAGTGACCAACTGCCTCTTCGCAAAAAATTCATATCCGTCTTCAACCACCTGATGGGCTCTACAAATAAGGTCCAAATCATGTTTATGGAGGAATTTGGCAACCACTTCTGCACCAAACGTGATGGACACGCCTCTGTCATTTTCACCTCAACCTAAGACATCTTTATCGGGGTCAGACCACAAAAGATCACAAAGAAGATATTGATCAGGCACATCAGTTGGTCACATAATTCGCCGAATCTGCTCCATAGATTGAAGATCTGGTGATAAGCCCCCATGACAGCAGAATATTTTCTCATCCACAATAGCTGCTATTGGCAAGCAGTTAAAACAGTCTGTGAAAGTCTTCCATAGTTTAATGTGTATCTTCTTTTACATTCATCATAAAACCCATAAATTCTATTAATGCTGGCGCACTCGTGGTTGCTTCTGAGAAGAACGACCTTCTCGGGGTACTTGATCTTGTAGGCCAGTAAGAGGCAGATGGTCTCCAGGGACTGCTTCCCCCTGTCCAAGTAGTCCCCCAGAAAGAGATAGTTGCTTTCTGGCGGGAATTCCCTGCATTCTAAAAGTCGAAGCAAATCATAGTATTGCCCGTGGATGTCACCACATATTTTGAGTGGTGCTTCAAGTTCTAGTAGGATAGGCTGACTGAGAAAGATCTCGCGGGACTTCAAGCACAGTCCTCTGTTTTCATTCTCCTGCAGCTGGACATTCTTACCTGGCTTGGACCCTCTCACTTCAAGCAGCAGTTGGATGATGCTGTCGATGTTGAGTTTGTTGATATCCGCCATCGCCGTACTGCCACCGACCCTCCCGCAGCAGCGGCTCATGCCCGGGACTCACGCTCACTGCTTCTTCCTTCGATCCCTACTGGAACCACCGCTAATCTATTGCTTGACTCACTGGTTATTCAAGAGTGTTATTCAGCCTCCATGTGTTATAAGACTTTTTCTGTTGACTTTTGCTGTTAAGTTCTAATTTTATTCCCTTGTGGTCTGAGAGAATTCAGGGCATAACTTCAATGTTTCTGAATTTGGACAAATTTACTATGTGACCTAAAATGTAGTCTGTTTTGGAAAATGTTCTGTGTGCTGCTGAGAAGGACATATATTCTGAGGCTGCTGGGTGAAATGTTTCCCAGACCTCTGTTAAATCTAGTTGATCTATGTAATTGATTAGATCTGCGGTTTCTCTGTTGAGTTTTTGTCGGGTTGATCTATCTAGTGGGGATAGCGGTGGGTTAAAAGTCCCCAACAATTAATGTCTTTGGATGTCTGTGAGATTTGAAGGAAAGTAGTGTTTCTTGGATAAATTTGGGTGTTGTATTGTTTGGTGAATAGGTATTTAGAACTGTAATATTCTCCTAAAGGAGAGATCCCTTAATTAGTATGTAGTGACCTTCTTTATCTCTTCTCAGAAATTTTAATTTGAACTCTCTTTTATCTGATATTAGGATTGCAACTCCTCTCTGTTTATGGGGGCCATTTGCGTGGTACATTTTATTCCAGCCTTTCACTTTCAAAATATGTTTCTTTTTATGGCCAAGGTGTGACTCTTGAAGGCAGCATATAGAAGGATCTTGCCTTTTATGCCAATTATGTCGCTTAATTGGAGAGTTAAGCCCATGATATTGAGAATTAGACAAGTTTACACTCCCACCAACTATGCAGTAGGGTTCCCTTCGGGCCATATCACCTCCAGCATCTGTTGTTATTAGAGTTCTTGATTATAGCCATTCTCACTGGGATGAAGTGGAATCTCAATGTTTTGATTTGCCTTTTATGACTATCGAGTTTGAACATTTGTTCATATGTCCATTGTTCTTTCTTATTTCCTCTTCAGAGAAATTTCTTAAGTCCTTAGCCACTTATTTATCATACAGTTGTTTCTTTGAAGATTTGTTGTTGGGTGATTTATTTTTTTGAGCTCCAAATATATTTTAGATATGAGACCCTTGTCCATTGTATGGCTAGTGAAGATCTTCTCCCAATCCTTGGGCTTTCTATTGATCTTGCTTGCTATGTCCTTTGCCATGCAGAAGCTCTGCGGTTTCATGCAATCCCATTTATGCAACCTTTCTTTGATTTGTTGTCTTTCTGGTCTTTATGTAGAAAAATTCTCTCTGTGTGAAGGAGCCCTAGAGTTTCTCCTATTCCTTCCTGTAATGTTTTTAGTGTGTCTTTTTTGACTTCGAGGGTATTGGCCATTGTTATTTCGTCTTCAGAGAAGTCTGTCTTTAAGTCTTCAGCCCAAGTTTTAATCGGTTAGTATTATTCCAAGGATTTGCCTTTTGGGGTTTTAACTTTTTAAGCTTCAAGTATACTTTTGGTTATGATGGCATTCTGTTATGAGTAGCTTGTAAAGACCATTTCCCATTCTGTGGGCTGTATATTTATCCTGCTAGCTATACTTTGCCATGCAAAATTCTTCAGTTCAATGCAGTTCTGTTTATCCAGTCTTTATTTGTTCTGTTGTGATTTTGGATCTGTATTTAAGAAGTTTTGACCTGTGCCAAGGACTCCTAATGTTCCCTCTATGCCTTCCAGTAATATTGTCAGAGTATCTGGTGTCATATTGAGGTCTTTTTCATAATTTGAAATTGATTATGGTGCAAGATGATATATAAAAATCTAACTCCAGTTTTCTGCACATGTATAGCCAATTCTGCAAGCATCATTTGTTGAAGATGCTGTTTTTCTTTCATCCTGTGCTTTTTACTCCCCCATCAAAGTTTACGTGGCCATAGTTCTTTGTACTAATTTCCTAGTTCTTTATTCTATTCATTAATCCTCAGGGCTGTTCATGTGTCACTGTAAATGCATTTTTTTAATTTTTCTTTTTTTTATTGTGAAAATACTGTACAGAGGTGTTACAATTACATGAGCAAGATAACGAGTACATTTCTTATCAAACATTGTAGCCTCCTCCTTTGTTTCCCCTTCCCATCCCATCTTCACCTCCCCTCGCCCCTCCACCCAACCCTCCTCCCCCCGTACCAAAGTTGTAAAGTTCGTTTTCTACATAACGATTTGTACGTCTCATTGTTGCAATGGGTCCACCTCTATCCCTATTTAAGCGATTTGTTTTTCCACTCCCCTTCACAAATTATACCAACATCAAATACAGTGAAAGCAGGGGTTATCCCATGGGGGAGGGACATACAAAGTAACAAAGAAATAATCTTATAAATGTGTTAGAGACAATTGCATCAAAGAAAAATTTGAATACATATCTTAGGGTTCATTTCCCTAACATCAACTTATCTGATGTTTTCTGCTTGACTCAGACATATACTAGTTATTGCAAATAAGGGAAACTGTGAGACCTATGTTTTTTGGGCCTGACTTACTTCACTTAATATAATGTTTTCCAAGTCTTTCCATTTCCTAACAAATGGGGAAATGTCATTCTTTCTGAAGGAGGTATAGAATTCCATTGTGTATATATACCACATTTACTTGATCCATTCATCTACTGAGGGGCATCTGGGTTGGTTCCATATCTTAGCAATGGTAAATAAGGCTGCAATAAACATAGTCTTCTGGGTAGCTTTAGTGTGGTCTTGTTTGTGAACATTTGGGTAAATGCCCAAAAGTGGGATTGCTGGGTCATAAAGGGAGCACTACGTGGAGTCTTTTGAGGAACCTCCGTACTGCTTTCCAAAGTAGTTGAATAAGACTACCCTGCTACTTTGCCAAAGTTTTGAATCAGCTTGAGTAATTTGGGAGTGGAGTCTGTGGGATTCTTTAAATACAAGAACATGTCATCTGCAAAGAGGGAGAGTTTTACTTCTTCTTTTCCTATTTAGATCTCCTTTATGTTTGCATCTTGTCTTATTGGTGTAGTTAGGCATTCTAATACTAGAATGAAGAGAAGTGGAGAGAGTGGGCATCCTTGTCTTGTTCCTGAGTTAAGAGGAAATGGCTTTAGTTTTTCACCATTAAGTATAGTGCTGGCTGTAGGCTTGTCAGAGACAATCATTATTGTATTGAGGAATGTTCTCTGGATTCCTAATTTTTCCAGAACCTTCATCAAAAAGGGGTGTTGGATCAGGTCAAATGCTTTTTCTGCATCTATTGAGATAACCATGTGGTTCTTATCCTTGCTGCTGTTGATGTGATGAATTATATTAATTGATTTGTGCATATTGAACCAGCTTTGCATCCCTGAAATGAATACTGTTTGATCGTGGTGTTTGATTTTTTGGATGAATTGTTGAAATCGATTGGCCAAAATTTGGTTGAGAAGTTTTGCATCAATGTTTGTCAAAGAAATGGGTCTATAGTTCTCTTTCTTTGATGAGTCCCTGCCTGGTTTTGGGATGAGAGTTATGATAACTTCATAGAATGAGTTTGGTAGTGAACTTTCTCTTTCAATTTCATTGAAGAGTTGGAGGAATACTGGCGTGAGCTCTGCTTTGAATGCCTTGTAGAATTCCGCTGTAAAACCATCTGGTCCTGGACTTTTCTTAGCTGGGAGGTCTCTTATTGCTGTTTCTATTTCAATGCTTGATATGGGCCTGTTAAGATTGCTTAACTCATCTTGGTTTAGTTTTGGCATGTCAATAATTGCTAGGAAAAGGTCCATTTCTGCCAAGTTCTCAAACTTATTAGTATAACGTTTTGAGAAGTATTCCCTTATAATGTTCTGAATCTTGGTTGTTTCTGTGGTGATGTTTCCATTCTCATCTTTGAGTTTATGGATTTTGGTGTGTACCCTTCTTTTTTCTGATAAGACTTGCTAAGGGTCTGTCAAGTTTGTTAATTTTTTCGAAGAACCTACTCTTTGTTTTGTTGATTCTTTCTATGTTTTTTTTAATTCTAATTCATTTAATTCTGATTTAATTTTAATTATTTCTTTCCGTCTACTGGATTGGGGTTTATCTTGCTGCTCTTGTTCAAGGAGGCTCAGATATTTCATTAAATTGTTGGTTTCAGATCTCTCAGTTTGGTTGAGGTTTGTTTGCATTTATTTTGGTCTTGTCGGTTTTGTGTGTGTAGGACATCTCTAAGAATCTTTTGTAGGGCTGGTTTGGTGGAGATATATTGTTTCAATTTTTCTTTGTTATGGAAGGTATTTATTTGACCTTCAGTTATGAAGGAGAATTTAGCTGGGTACAGTATTCTTGGTTGATAGTTGTTTGTCTTTAGGGCATTTCATACAGCATTCCAGGCTCTTCTTGCTTTGATTGTCTCTGCTGAGAAACCTGAGGTTTCTCAGCCTTTATAGGTGATTGATCTATTCTCCTTGACAGTTTTAAGGATCTCTTCCTTGGTCTGGATTGATCCTGTGTGGATTATAATGTGATGGTGGGATGTCCTATTCTGGTCTGGTCTATTTGGAGTTCTAAAAGCTTCTTGTATCTGAATAGGCCTATCTTTTTGCATGTTTGGGAAGTTCTCTGCTAGGATCTTGTTAAACAAATTTCCTAGACCATTAACTTTTGTTTCTAGGTGCTCCTGTACACCCCTTATCCTCAGATTAAGCCTTCTGATGGTATCTTCCAAGTGTTGGATAGATCTATCATATTTCTTGGATATGTCTTGGTTGTATGTTCTTTCTCTATAATATCTAGGCTGTCTTCAATCCCCGAAATTTGATCTTCTGCATGGTCTAACCTCCTGTCAAGACTTTCTACTTTGTTTTTTATTTCTTTTCCTTCTAATTGGTCAGCTTTGATGGCTTCAAATTCTTTGTTGAAGCTTTGTTTTAGATCTTGTATGAACTTCTTTACTTCCTTAATTTGGTGTTCAGTGTTTATTCTCAAATCACTTAGTTGATTGGTTATGGTTTCCTTGGACTGCCATTCCTTCTGTTGGATTCCATTCAGCATTCCCTTTGTAGTCTCCCTGACTTCCTTCAGCTCTTTGTTAATGGATCCCATGAATGCCTTTAGTGATCTTTGTGTATTCTCATCCTGCTCTCTCAATTCTTGTATTACTCTTTGCTTAGCTTCCTCCCCTTCATGCCATTCCTGTAGTTCTCTTTGAGTGTTCTCAGCCTGTTCACGCCATTCCTGCCTTTCTCTTTGAGTATTCTCAAGCTGCTCATGAAAATCCTGTATTCGTTTTTGAGCAGCTTCCTCACGCTCTTGATATTCCTGCATAAACCTTTTGTTTGCCTCCTCTCTCTCCCTATCACACTCATACAGAGTCCTTTGTAGGTTTTCAATCTTTTCGTTTACCATCAGTGTTTGTAAAGCTATTTGGGAACTCTCCTCTGGATTATTCATTATCTGTTGTGTCCCCTGATTATCATGAGTGGGAGTTAGATACCCAGACTTGCCATTTTTCTTGTGTTTTTTCCGGCTTAATCTGCCCATTTGGGATGAAAGTAACACCAGTTTTTAGCTAGAACACTATCTTAAGGCAAGCATCAACCAATATCTGTAGTTGCACAGTCAAAACTTTGCAGATACAATCTAGTTCAACAGATATATTTATTCAACATCAAACAACTCTATATTAATGGGCTACGAACCACAAAGAAGAATTTGGCAAACCAGAAATTATTAGGTTTAGGGAGAGATGTGGGTAAAAATAGGAATAGAGGGATGTGGGAAGGCACAGGGAGTGTTAACTAAGTCCTAATCTCAAAGCAGGAAACAGGTTGGATAGGATGAAAGTAGAGAGAGAGAAAAAAAGAAGAAAGAGAAAGAGAAAAAAAGCGAAGAAAGAATAGAAAAGCAAAAATTAAAAATTAAAAAGTGCGATGCTTAAAAATTATGCAAATTTGAAAGTGAAATATTCAGATAAGAACGTGGATATAATCAGAGAAGGGGAGGGATATAGAGGAGACGTGAAAAACTTAAAAATAAGAATACTTAAAATATTATATAGGTATTAAGAGGTAGTACTGCTATTAAGGAATTTAAGTCTAAAAGGTTTTCAATTGAGTAATAAGTTTCTGGATTAAGTGTGTACACAATGGGGGGTAAGGTGTAATAATCGACTAAGGGTGTATCTGAGGATGTACAGAACAGTAATTAAGTCACACAGAGAAGAAAAGGTGAAAAGAATGAGAAAGAAAGAAAAAAAGATCAAAAGTTCAGTAGAGCTAAACAAAAAACTAAAAATTTTTTAAAAAGCAAAAAAAAGAAGAAAGAAAAACGCACACACCTATACCCCTAAAATAAAAATTATAAGAGGAAGAAAAAAAGTTACTAGAAAACAATTTTTAAAGGTAAAAATTAAAAATTAAAAAAAGTTTTAGAAAAATTTTTTTTTATAAAAGGTACAAGAAAAAAAAAGTTCTTTGATTTTTTTTGGGAGGGTTGGGAAGATCCTGTATCTCCCTTGTGTCCCTAACCAGTTTCTTGTTGGAGTCATTGGTCTGCTTGTGATGTTTGATTTTCCTGTGGCTTGATTGGTTTCTTAAGTCAGTTTGTTTGAGCAGCCAGAAAAATGCTCTGCTTTACCCAGGATTTTCTGATCCTCCTCCCAGGCTAGTTCAATGGGACGGAGATCTGCTTTGAGTATCACAAAATGGGGAGATGGCTGTTTCCTCTAGTTTGGAGATGCTATGATGAGGCTAGGTTCTGGGTAGAGTTGAGGCCTTTCAGCAAACAGTAGTTTTTCCCTGAGGGGCTAGCTTGTGAGAAACTCACAGAGCCCAGCCTGGAGTCATTCTCAGGGTTTATGTTTACTGAATTTCAATTGATTGTCAAGGCTGCTAAAGGGAGGGGCAGCCTCTGGCTCTGTTTACCCAGTGAAGAAAGCCCTTCTTGGGGCTGGTGGCCTGGGCTGGGTGACTTTTCCCTGGGTGGAGCTGAGTCTGGCAGGTCAGTTTAAGTTCTTGTGACCTGCTAAATGACTCTTGTTTTCTTCCAAGGCCTGAGTTGGAGCTAGCAGCTCAGCTGGGCCTTTGTCAGTATCAAAGATGGATATCTCTGGTAGTGGGGGGTTGGGGGAAGGGTGGCCTTCCCTCCTCTGCTCCCTGAGTAGGAGTGAGGATATCAGACTTCTACTCATGCTGAGTCTTGGTTCCTGGGTCGTCTCTGGTCTGCGAACTGCAGGATGAAGATGTGTGCTCCTTGTCAGTTCTTGCTGGTGTTGAGTAGAATCCACTTGCCTGCCGCATCTGCCTCCTTCGTCCCAGACTCTCTGTGTTGCAGGTATGGCAGCTATGGCCGCCGCCACTGCAGCTGCAGCAGCCACATCTGCTGACAAGTGCTCAGATCTGTCTCTTTGCCTGGATTTCCCCTCTCTGGCCTAACTCTGTACTGTGATGGCACACTTGGTGTGATTCTCTGGCTTAGGACTGTTCACTGGAACACTAAAACTGCTTTCTATGTGAGAGCTTCTTTAGCCTCCAGCTTCTCCTCCGCTAACTTCCTGGAACTTTGTCTGTTTCAGTTTTTCTTCGCTATGGAAGGTTTTTATTTGACCTTCAATAATGAAGGAGAGTTTAGCTGGGTACAGTATTCTTGGTTGATAGTTGTTTGTCTTTAGGGCATTTCATACAGCATTCCAGGCTCTTCTTGCTTTGATTGTCTCTGCTGAGAAACCTGAGGTGATTCTACTTGGTTTCCCTTCATAGGTGATTGATCTTTTCTCCTTGACAGTTTTAAGGATCTTTTCCTTGGTCTGGATTAATCCTGTGTGGATTATAATGTGATGGTGGGATGTCCTATTCTGGTCTGGTCTATTTGGAGTTCTAAAAGCTTCTTGTATCTGAATAGGCCTATCTTTTTGCATGTTTGGGAAGTTCTCTGCTAGGATCCTGTTAAACAAATTTCCTAGACCATTAACTTCTGTCTCTAGGTGCTCCTGTACACCTATTATCCTCAGATTAGGCCTTCTGATGGTGTCTTCCAAGTGTTGAATAGATCTATCATATTTCTTGGATTTGTCTTGGATGGTTGTATGTTCTTTCTCTATAATATCTAGGCAGTCTTCAATCCCCGAAATTTGATCTTCTGCATGGTCTAACCTACTATCAATACTTTCTAATTTGTTTATTTCTTTTCCTTCTAGTTGGTCGGCTTTGATGGCTTCAAATTCTTTGTTGAAGCTTTGTTTTAGATCTTGTATGAACTTCTTTTCTTCCTTAATTTGGTGTTCAGTGTTTATTCTCAAATCACTTAGTTGATTGGTTATGGTTTCCTTGGACTGCCATTCCTTCTATTGGGTCTCCCTGACTTCTTTCAGCTCTCTGTTTATGGATTCCATGAATGCCTTTAGTGATCTTTATGTATTCTCATCCTGCTCTCTCAATTCCAGTATTACTCTTTGATTAGCTTCTTTCTGTTCACGCAATTACTGTAGTTCTCTTTGAGTGTTCTTAGCTTGCTCACACCATTCCTCACTTTCCCTTTGTCTGTTTTATGCCAGCTCTCGCAATTCCTATGTCTTTGACTCATCTCAGCCTGCTCACGGCATTCCTTTATTTCTCTTTGAGTGTTCTCAAGTTGCTCACACAATTCCTGTATTAATCTTTGAGTAGTTTCCTCAAGCTCATGATAGTCCTGTATTGACCTTTAGTTTGCCTTCTCTCTCTCCCTATCATGCTCATATAGAGTCCTTTGCAGGTTTTCCATCTTTTCATTTACCATGTTTACCAGTAGTGTTTGTAGAGCTTTTTGGGAACTCTCCTCTGGATTATTCATTATCTGTTCTGTCACCTGATTATCATGAGTGGGAGTTGAGATACCGGGACTTGCCATTTTTCTTGTGTTTTTCCGACTTACTCTGCCCATTTGGGATGAAAGTAACACCAGTTTTTAGCTAGAACACTATCTTAAGGCAAGCATTAATCAAAGTCTGTAGTTGCACAGTCAAAAGTTTGCATATACAATCTAGTTCAACAGATATATCTATTCAGCATCAAACAACTATGTATTAATGGGCTACAAACTGCAAAGAATTTGGCAAACCAATAATTATTAGGTTTAGGGAGAAATGTGGGTAAAAATAGGAATAGAGGGACGTGGAAAGGCAGAGGGAGAGTTAACTCAACTAAGTTCTAATATCAAAGCGGGAAATAGGTTGGATAGAATGATAGTAGAGAAAGAGAAAAAAAGAAAGAAAGAAAGAAAAAAAAGAGAAGAAAAATCAGAAAATAAAATTAAAAATTAATGTGTGAAAAACATAAAAATTATGCAAATTTAAAAACGTAATATTAAGAGAAGAATATTGATAGGATAAGAGAAGCGTAGGGATAGAAAGGAGACGTGAAAAATTTAAAAATAAAAATGCATAAAATATTATATAGGCATAAAGAGGTAGTAGTGCTATTATGGAATTTAAGTCTATGATGTTTTGAATTTAGTAATAAATTTCCGAATTCAGTGTGTATACAATGGAGGATAAGGTCTAATAATTGGCTATGGGTATATCTGAGGATGAGCAGAACAGCAATTTAGTCATGCAATGAAGAACAAAAGAGAAGAAAAAGTGAAAAGAATGAGATGGAAATTAAAAAAAATGATCAAAATGTCAGTAGAGCTAAAGAAAAAAAAGTTAAATAAAAGGAAAAAAAGAAAAAAAGAACGAATAAAAAAAGCACACACATATATACCCCTAAAATAAAAATGATAAGAGGAAGAAAAAAAAGTTAAAGAAAACAATTTAAAAAAAAGTTAAAAATTAAAAATTAAAGGTAATTTTAGAATTTTTTAAATAAATGGTATAAAAAAAAGAGTTCTTTCTTTTTTTGGGGGTGGGGGAAGGATGGGAAGATCCTGTGTCTCCCTTGTGTCCCTAACCAGTCTCTTGTTGGAGTTTCTGGTCTGCTTGCGGTGTTTTTCCTGTGGATTGGTTGTTTTCTGAAGTCAGTTTGTTTGAGCAGGCAGAAAAATGCTCTGCTTGACCCAAGATTTTGTGATCCTCCTCCTAGGCTAGTTCAATGGGAGGGAGATCTGCTTTGAGTATCACAAAATGGGGAGATGGCTGTTTCCTCTAGTTTGGAGATGCTGTGATGAGGCTAGGTTCTGGGTAGAATTGAGGCCTTTCAGCAAACAGTAACCTTTCCCTGAGGGGCTAACTTCTGAGACACTCACGGAGCCCAGCCTGGAGCCATTCTCAGGGTTTATTTTTTCTGAATTTCAATTGATTGTCAAGGCTGCTGTAGGGAGGGGCAGTCTCTGGCTCTGTTTACCCAGTGAAGAAAGCCACTCCTGGGTCTGTTGGCCGGGCTGGGTGACTTTTCCCTGGGTGGAGCTGAGCCTGGCAGGTCAGGTTAGGTTCCTGTGACCTGCTAAATGACTCTTGTTTTCTTCCAAGGCCTGAGTTGGAGCTTTGTTTTCAAGTTGACAACATGTGTTAGACCCAAATTAAGTTGTATGTATAAAGCACATTTTGTTTTTAATATATATTTTATTGTAAAGATTCTGTACCAGAGAAGTTACAGTTAAATAAGTAAGGTAATGAGTACATTTTCTATTGAGCATTGTTATCCCCTCCTTTGTTTTTCCCTACCATCTCTTTCCTATCCATCTCCCCAACTACTTCCCCCAACATTGTAAAGTTCATTTTCAACATAGTGTCTTTTACATCTCATTTTTACAATGGGTCAACCTTTATCCTTATTTCAGTGTTTTGTTATTTCCTTTCCCCTTTCGCAAATTATAAAAATGTGTATACAAGATCCAGGGCACCCACATCGAATACAATGAAAACAGAGGTTATACCAAGGGGGATGAATATACAAGGGAAACAAAATAATCACATAGTACATTAAAAATATATTAAAACAAGAGTAACAAAAGATAAAACCCCTTGTGTCCCTACCTTGGCATTCATTTCATTATATATGGTCATATGTATATAGCTTTTGGCCATTTCTGCTTGTCCTAGACATGTACTAGTTATTGCAAATGAGGGAAACTATGGGACCTATGCTTGTTTGGGCCTGGCTTACTTCCCATAGTACAATTTTTTCCAAGTCTTTCCATTTCCTAACAAAGGAGGCATTGTCATTTTTTCTGATGGAGGCATAGAATTCCATTATCTCTCTCTCTCTCTCTCTCTCTCTCTCTCTCTCTCTCTCTCTCTTACATTTTCTTCATCCACTCATCTATTGAGGGAATCTGGGTTGGTTCCATATCTAAACTATGGTGAATAATGCTTCGATAAACATAGTTGTGCTGGTAGCTTTAGTATGGCCTTGTTTGTGATCATTTGGGTAAATGCCCAGAAGTGTGATTGCTCAGTCATAGGGGAACTGTATGTGTATTCTTTTGAGGAACCTCCATACTACTTTTCAGATTGGGTGAACAAGTTTACACTCCCACCAAGAGTGCAATTGTCTTCAATTTTGGCCATATCCTCCCCAGCATCTGTAGTTGTTAGGTTTCTGGATTATAGCCATTCTAACTGGGGTGAGATGGAAGCTCAAAATTGTTTTGATTTGCCTTTCTTTTATGACCAGGGAAGTTGGCCATTTCTCCCTATGTCTATTGGAGATTTTTATTTCCTGTGCAGAGAACTTCTCCTTAGGTCTTTAGCACACTTATTAATGGGGCAGTTGTTTCTTTGAGGATTTTTTTTGGGAGATATAATATTTTGAGGTCTGAGTATATTTTAGATATGAGGCCCTTGTCTCTTGTAGATATTCTTCCAATCTGTGTGGTTTTTATTGATCTTGCTAGCTATGTCCTTTGCCATGCAGAAGCTCTTCAATTTCATGCAATCCCATTTGTCCAACCTTTCTTTGAATTGTTGTGTTTCTGGGTCCTTATTAAAAAAATTCAGCCTGTGCCAAGGACCCTTAGAGTTACTCTTATTCTTTTCTGTAATGTTTCCAGGGTGTCTGCTTTCACTTCAAGGTCTTTGATCCATTTGGAGTTGATTCTGGTGCAGAGTGATATGTAAGGATCTAACTTTATTTTACAGCTGTTTAACCAATTTTACCAGCACCATTGATTGAAGAGGCAATCTTCTGTCTATCCTATTTTTTTTGGCCCCTGTATTGAAGATTAGGTGGCTATATTTCTAAGGGTTTATTTTTGGGTCTTCAGTTCGATTCCATTGGTCCTTGGGTCTGTTCTTGAGCCAGTACCAAGCTGTTTTTTTTTTTTTTTTTTTGGGTCAGGTCTTGGGGCCTGAACTCTGGGCCTGAGCGCTGTCCCTCAACTCTTCAGCTCAAGGCTAGCACTCTACCACTTGAGCCACAGCCACTTCTGGCTTTTTTCACATAAGCATGAGGAATCGAACCCAGGACCTCAGGCATGCAAGGTAAGTGCTCTACCACTGAGCCAACTTCCCAGCCCTACCAAGCTGTTTTGATTAATATGTCTTTGTAGTAGAGTTTGTACTTTGGTATTGATATTCCTTCAGTAATGTTCTTTCTGCTAAGGATTGTATTTGGCATTCAGGGTCTTTTATTGTTACATATGAAGTTTTGATTGATTATTCTATTTCACTGAAGAATGAAGTTGGTATATTGGTGGGTATTGCATTGAATTTGTAGATAGCCTTTGGCAGTGTTGCCATTTTCACAACGTTATTTCTCCCAATCCAGGAGCATAGGAGGTTTTTTCACTTCCTGAGTTCTACTTTACAGTTTTCTGACTTTTATCCAATTTTACCACCCTTGAGTGTGTACGTGTGTGAGTGGGTCTGGGGGACTTCTTTGTCAAATTCATTTTTAGGTCTTCTGATCTGTTTTGTTGTTTTTTTGAGCTTTGTATTTATTTATTTTTTAATTCGTTGCTTTTAATTTGTTGGTTTTAAGTGTGAGTTTGGGCAAGTACAATGCTGAGTATGTGAGTAGGGCTGTGTAGTAATTTGTGTTATAATGACTCCTACAGTACTCTCTTTGCTTCAGATCACTTTGTCATTTAGGGGTCTTTTGTGGTACTGGTTAAGTTTTTGGATTGAATGTTCTACTGCTTTGAAGAGTGTCTTTGGGATTTCTTATAAGGATTGCTTTAATTCTATATATCATTGTGTGTGACACAGATGTTTTCACAATATTCCTTTTCCAAACCATGACCAATGGAGATATTTTATTTCTTCTTATGTCTTGTACTTTGTTGGTTTTGTTGTTTGATCTCTTTCATTTCCTTGGTGACATTTATAGCTAGGTATTTCAGATAGTTTACATTGGGAAGTGGAATTTGATGATTTCCCTGACTTCTCCCTCAGTCTTGTGATTGTTGTTTTGTAGACAACTGGGCTGAATGTGTTTATCTTGCTTTTGTGATTATTTTTTTTAAGTATCATACTGTTCATTTCTTGAAAGTGACAGTTGTTTTGTTGGTCTTGGGGCCTGAACTCTGGGCCTGTGTGCTGTCCCTCAGCTCTTCAGCTTAAGGCTAGTGCTCTACTACTTGAGCCACAGAACCACTTCCTGGTTTTTCTGCTTATGTGGTGCTGACGAATCAAACTCAGGGCCTCATGCATGGAAGACAAGCACTCTACCACTCTTCCCAACCCAAAAATGACAGTTTTAATGTACTGGGTCACATGTAATTGATTTCCCTGCAGAACTGAGTCTGTTACAAGCAATTTTCACCATAGAAGCTCAATGTGATCTTCAGTGAAGGTTTTAGAGGTCTTATTCCTTAGTCCCCCAGCCTAACACAGTTCTGACCAAGCTTGTGGCTTTTATATACCCTGTCAACCATCAACTCCCAGTTTATTCTGCTCTTGGCCATTGTTTCCAATCTTAGAAGTTGCTGAGCTGTGATTCCCCCCACAACCAAAAAGACAGCTTAGAGATGTAGCTGGCCCAATGTTCGTCTCACCTTAGTTTCACTCACAGCTTTTATGTAGGTGTGTTCAATGTTTCTCTGCTGAGGTGAAGTTTTTCTGTGGGGATATACTGAAGCTTATTCTTGTTGGTCGTTCAGGTGATGCCACAACTGCAATGATTGTGTATTCACGCTACCTGAAATCCACTCTGGGGCTATTGATTGATTCCAAGCTACTTTGCTTCCTGGCCTCATTTTCTTAGTTCTTCTGCTGTAAGTCATGTGAAAGACTTACTTTTTACTAGAGGGTTCCCACAATGAAGACTAAAAGATATTGTTACTCCATCACATCACTGCTCTCTTCTCTTCTTCTCTTTATTGTTGTTGTTTTTTTTTTTCCTACCATTCCTGGACACTCAGGAACAATGCCCAGGCCCTGAGTTGAAGCCCCGTCCCCCCCCCCCCCCGCACCAACACAATTAAAAATGTTCTTGTTTCAACAGATTGGAAGAAGTGCTATGTTACAAGAAATAATTGTATATATTTATTGTTCCAAATTCTATGTATGAAATTAGTGAAAAATGATTAATCAACAATAAATTAAAAATATATCTAGGCATGGAGGAGGAAACTGATGCTTTGTATATTTTAATCTTAAGTGAAAATCAAAAGATTTTCTACATTGTAATCATTTTTTTGTTTCTCTTTCTGTTTTTTTTTTTCACTCCAGCCTCCACCTGAATTGTAAAGTTCATTTTTCGACATAGCCTCTTGTACATCTCATTGTTGAAATGGGTCCACCTGTATCCCTATTTGAACTATTTGTTTTTTTCCTTCCCCTCCACAAATTATACCAACATCAAATACAGTGAAAACATTGGTTATACCATGGGGGAGGGACATAAAAAGCAACAGAAAAATTACATAGTACCTTATAAATTCATTAGAAACAATAGCAAGAAAGAAAAAAAATCACTTGTACCCTTATATTAACACCGTCTTATCTCACCTTGTCCTCTTGTTGCAGACATATACAAGTCACTGCAACTAAGGGAAACCATGAGACCTATGTTTCTTTGAGCCTGGCTTACTTCATTTAATATAATTTTTTCTAAGTCTTCCCATTTCCTAACAAATGGGGCAATGTCATTCTTTCTGAGAGAATTCCATTATATATATATATATATATATGTATATATATATATATATATATATTTATCGAAGCATTATCTACCATAGGTAAGGTGTAGAACCAACCCAGATGGCCTCACTAGATGAATGGATCCAGATAATGTAATATATATTTATATATTACATTATCTGGATCCATTCATCATATATATATATATTACATTATATTGATCCATTCATCATATATATATATTACATTATCTTGATCCACTCATCATATATATATATATATATATATATATATATATATCACATTATCTTGATCCATTCATCTAGTGAGGGCCATCTGGGTTGGTTCTATACCTTACCTATGGTAGATAATGCTGCGATAAATATAGTTGTGCTGGTATTTTTAGTATGGACTTGTTTGTGATCATTTGGGTAAATGCACAAAAGTGGGATTGCTGGGGCATAGGGGAGCTCTAGGTGTAGTCTTTGGAGGAACCTTCATTCAACTTTCCAAAGTAGTTGAACCAGTTTACACTCCCACCAACAATGCAGTAGGATTCCTTTTTTTCCACATCCCCTTCAGCATCTATTGTTATTAGAGCTCTTGAATATAGCCATTCTAATTGGGGTGAGGTAGAATATCTATGTTGTTTTGATTTGCATTACTTTTTTTTTTTTTTGTTTTGTTTTTGTTTTGGGTCCAGTTATGGGGCCTGAACTCTGGGCCTGGGCGCTGTCCCTCAGCTCTTCAGCTCAAGCCTAGCACTTTACCACTTGAGCCACAGCATGACTTCGGCTTTTTTCTTTTTGCTTATATGGTGCTGAGGAATCGAACCGAGGGTCTCAGGCTTGCAAGGCAAACGCTCTACCACTGAGCCACCTTCCCAGCCCCTTCTTTTCTTTTGTATTTCAAATTTTTTTAGTGTAAAAATACCATAGAGAGGGGTTACAATTACATGAGCAAGGTTATGAGTACATTTCTTATTAAGCATTGTGCCTCTTCTTTTGTTTCCCCTTACCATCCCTTCCAATCACCCCCACCCCCTCCCGCACCAAAATTATGACGTTCGTTTGTCAACATAGTCTCTTGTACATCTCATTGTTACAATGGGTCAGCCTGTATCCCTATTTAAACAATTTGTAAAACTCTCCCTCTTTGCAGATGACGAGATATTGTATTTAAAGAATCTTATGGACTCCACTCCCAAATTACTCAAACTGATTCAAAACTTGGCAAAGTAGCAAGGTATAAAATTAACCTTAAAAAATCAATTTCTTTGGAGAGGGAGGACCAAGATGGCTACGGGGCAGTAGGGAAACGCCACAGCTCTCTCCAACCAAAAAGAGAGTTCGAGTTCCAACGTTTAATCTCCCCAAGAGACCGACAACAACAAAAAGACGAACACTCAGAGAAAAACCAGAGGTGGAAAATAACAAAAAAAGAAAGAGAGGAAAAGAAGAAATTCAGAACAGAGAAGAGCGAAGACCCCTCCCCCAACCTTTACTGGCCGCACGGCAGTGCGCCAAGCCGCCGGCCAGCCGGCCCGGCGGGGGCTGCTGGAGCCCCAGAGAAACAGGGGGCTGCTTGCAGATCACCAGGTACCGGATTGCAGAACAGCGGATTGCCAGGAACAGAGAAACCTACCAGCCGGGAGTCTCCACGAGGATCCCACCCCCACCCCTCACTCTCCACCGGAGTGGAGAGGCTCCATCCCGCCAAAGCCGCCCGGCACCAGCAGCGCGACAAAGGGACCTGTCGGCAGACCACCCGCCCAATCGCGATTGCAACTACCCAGCAGGGGTCCGCCCAACCCAGCCCGCAACCACCCCAACTGAACTCGGATTAAAACAACAACTGACAACCTACAGGGTGAGTACCCAACAGGGGACAGTGAATCCATCAAGGGAGACCAGGGCTGGAGGGAATCCCCAGACCCTGACCTAGACTCCCTACCCCAACACCCGGACCACAGGACCCACTAAAACTGGGAACTGTTCGAGAGCTCCACCAGCCGGTGGAGCACACTCTGCTGGCCAGGCCAGAGCAAGAGCGCCCCTGGAAGGGAGCTTAAATGCACAAGCCAGGAACAGCGCCCCTGGGTCAAGACTACCAACAGTAGAAGAAATTTGAACTGTGTCCTCCAGGCTGCATAACCTAGGTGGTATACACATTAGCACAGGCCTAACGAGCGCGCTCCAGGCTGGGGCCGGAACCACCCCTGGGGACCGGCGCCTGAACAAAGCAAAAAGGGTCAGAAGTGGGGCTGTGGCTCAAATGGTAGGGTGCCAGCCTTGAGCTGAAGAGCTGAGGGACAGCACCCAAACCTAGAGTTCAAGCCCACAACCAGCCCAAAACAAACAAACAAAAACACATCAGGAGCCCATAGCAGACTCCAGTATTTGGGAGAGTGCATCCAGAGCATCTGATCTTCCCAAGAGCACCCGCAGGAGCAAACACAAGCAGTCTAGGCTGCTCAACCTTTCCAAAGGTGGGAATTGCCAGCAATCTACAGCAGAGAGCTGAGAATCCTAAGTAAGTCAGAATAGCAGCTGGAAATAGGCTCCCAACAGAATCCAGATCAGGCACAGACTCTCTCTACCAATACAGAATCAGCAACCAAGCAAAGACAGACACACCAAAACAAGATTGAAGAGCAGTCTCCTGAACCCCCATGCGAAAATCACAGAGAAAAATCACAAGGTTTACCATTACCCAAAACAGCAAGCTCACCTCAAAAGCCAGCAGCCACGCAGGGGAGAGCCCCAGTGGGAGCAAAGCAGGAATGGAAGACAAAAGCTACATCCAAGGGTTGCTGGAGGCAATGACTCAAGAAATAAAGCGAGAAATGGATCAGAAATTGAAAGAGCACAAGGATGAACTATCAAAAGAGATACAGGATATCAAACAAAAGTTGGATGCAAAAATAGAAGCTGCACAAACCTCAGTAAGAAGTGAGATAAACGCCAAATTAGAGGTAATGCATACTGATCTCACCTCTCAATGAGGTGAGAACCAACATTGAATCCATAAAGGGATCCATTTCCACCATGCAAACCACAATAGAAGCCATGGTCAACAGAGTGAATGAAATGGAAGGTAGAGTGTCAGATACAGAAGACAGAATACACCAACTGGACCAAAAAGTGACAGACATGGAAAAATCACTCAAATTAAACAAAAGGGAAATTCAAGAGCAAGCAGATAATGCTAAAAAATTTAACCTTCGCATAATCGGAGTGGACGAAGGTGAGGAATTCCAGAGCAAGGGAATGCAACACCTATTTAACAAGATAGTCAATGAAAATTTTCCCCACCTCAAAAACGACCATCTTAACTACATCACAAAAGCTTATCGAACACCCAACAAGCAAGATCCCAGGAGAAACACTTCTAGGCACATTATAGTAAAAATGATGGATCTGAATAATAAGGAAACAATCCTGCATGCAGCAAAAATGAAGAAGGAGCTATACTACAATGGGAAAAAAATTAGAATCACTGCAGATCTCTCCACACAAACAATGAATGCAAGAAAAGCCTGGGAAAGCACCATACAAGCCCTGAGAGCCAGTAACTGCCAACCCAGACTGATATACCCGGCAAAGCTAGCATTCACATTCGATGGAGAACTGAAAACTTTTAATAGCAAAGAAAAACTAAATGAATATATAAACATTAAGCCAGCATTACAAAGAATTCTAAGAGGGGGGACACAACCTGAAGAAAGCAACCAGGAACTGGGACCTGCCCCAAACAGGCATTACTCAAAGTCTAACTGAGCAAGCACAGGAGGAAAGGAAAGAAGAAAAACTTAGGAAAACGGAATGGCAGGGACAACAATGCATCTCTCTATACTTTCTCTTAATATAAATGGGCTGAATTCGCCAATTAAAAGAAAACGAACTGAGGACTGGATCAGAAAACAAGACCCATCCATCTGTTGCCTTCAGGAGACCCACCTCTCAGCCAAACATACAAACAAACTCAGAGTGAAGGGGTGGAAAAGGATCTACCAATCAAATTCCCCCAATAAGAAAGCAGGTGTAGCTATCCTGATATCTGACAAAATAAACTTTTCATTAAAATCAGTACAGAAAGACAAGGACGGACACTACATATTAATAAAGGGAACAATCCAAGAGGAGGATATAACCATCATCAACTTATATGCCCCAAATATCGGTGTACCCAGATATGTTAAACAAATGCTCTCAAACTTACAGAATAAAATAGATCCCAATACGATAATACTAGGAGACTTTAACACGCCACTCTCACCAAAGGACAGGTCTACCAACCAGAGGATTGGCAAAGAAGCTACCGAATTAAGTGAGGCCATACTTCAAGCGGAATTAACTGACATCTACCGAGTATTTCACCCTAAAACAACACAGTACACATTCTTCTCAGCAGCTCATGGAACTTTCTCCAAAATAGACCATATCATAGTTCATGCAAGGAACTTAAGCAAATACAAAGGGATCGACATAATCCCCTGTATCCTATCTGACCACAGTGGAATCAAGCTAGCTCTCAATAACAAAGCATACCGCAGAAATTTCTCTAATACATGGAAATTGAACAGCACACTCCTTAACAAGGCCTGGGTAACAGAAGAGATCAGAGAAGAAATAAAGCATTTCCTACAACTCAATGAAAATGAAAACACCTCACAAAGAAACTTGTGGGACACAGCAAAAGCAGTCCTGAGGGGCAAATTTATTGCCCTCAGTGCCCACATCAAGAGAATGGAGACAGACCAAGTAAATAATCTCATGTTGCAACTAAAACAGCTAGAAAAACAAGAAAAAATGGGACCTAAAGCTACTAGACAAAGTCAGATAACCAAATTGAGAGCAGAGATTAACCAATTAGAAAATCAGAAAACCATAACCAAAATAAACCAAACAAAAAGCTGGTTCTTTGAAAAAAATAAACAAAATTGATGGCCCGTTGGCAAGATTAATTAAAAAAAGAAGAGAGGAAACCCATATTAATAGGATTAGGGATGCCACGGGAAACATCACAACACGTACCCAAGATATCCAAACAATTCTAACAGACTACTTTCAAAAGCTATACTCTCTAAAGGAAGAAAATCTGGCAGAAATGGATGCATTTTTAGAGAAATACAAGTTACCCAAACTGAGCAAAGAAGAAGTTAACCAATTAAATAAGCCAATATCCTATAATGAGATACAGGAAGCAATCAAAAGTCTTCCAACAAAAAAAAGCTCAGGACCAGATGGATTCACAGCAGAATTCTATAAGACCTTTAAAGAACTAATACCCATACTCCTCAAGCTCTTCAGAGAAACAGAGAAGGAGGGAGCTATCCCAAACTCATTCTACGAAGCCAATATCACACTCATCCCCAAACCAGGCAAAGACCCAACCAAAAAGGAGAATTACAGGCCAATTTCCTTGATGAACACAGATGCAAAGATCCTTAACAAGATTCTAGCTAACAGAATCCAGAAACACATAAAAAAAATAATACACTATGATCAGGTAGGCTTCATCCCAGAGACACAGGGATGGTTTAACATACGTAAGTCAATAAATGTAATCCAGCATATCAACAGAGCCAAGGTCAAGAATCACATGATTATCGCCACAGATGCAGAAAAGGCCTTTGATAAAATTCAACATTCATTCATGCTAAAAGCTCTGGAGAAAATAGGAATAGAAGGAACATTTCTAAAAACAATAAAAGCCATTTATGACAGAACAATAGCCAATATTATACTTAATGGGGAAAGGCTACAACCAATCCTCCTAAAAACAGGAACAAGGCAAGGATGCCCACTGTCTCCACTCCTCTTCAACATAGTCCTAGAACCCTTAGCCAGGGCAATAAGGCAAGAAAAAGACATTAAAGGGATCCGCATAGGGAAAGAAGAAGTTAAACTATCCCTTTTTGCAGACGACATGATACTATACCTCCACGATCCCAAAAACTCCATCCCCAAACTTTTAGAAATCATAAGTCACTTCGGCAAAATAGCAGGATACAAAATAAACCCACAAAAATCAGTTGCCTTCCTATACACTGATAACGTACAGGAAGAGAGGGAAATAAAGGGAGCAACCCCATTCACAATAACCTCCCAAAAAATAAAATATTTAGGAATTAACCTAACCAAAGATGTAAAAGAACTATTTAATGAGAACTATAAAAAGTTAAAGAAAGAAATTGCAGAAGACACTAGGAAATGGAAAGACCTCCCATGCTCCTGGATAGGCCGACTTAATATAGTAAAGATGGTGATACTTGCAAAACTAATATACAAATTCAATGCAATTCCTATTAAAATCCCAATGACGTACATCACTGAAATACAGAAAACAGTCCAAAAATTTATATGGAACAACAAAAGACCTAGAATAGCCAAAACAATTCTAGGGGATAAAGACAATATGGGAGGGCTATCCATGCCGAACTTCAAACTCTACTACAGAGCTATAATCACAAAGACAGCATGGTACTGGCACAAAACAGACCCGAAGACCAATGGAACAGAATAGAAGACCCAGATATAAATCCACAGGCCTACAGCCAGCTGATATTCGACAAAGGAGCCAAAGACATACAATGGAAGAAACACAGCCTCTTCAACCGCTGGTGCTGGGCAAACTGGGCAGCCACATGCAGAAAACTAAAAGTGGACCCCAGCCTATCACCATGCACCAACGTCAACTCAAAATGGATTAAAGACCTTAACATTAAACCTGAATCTCTGAAACTACTGCAGGACAGAGTAGGAGAGACACTTGAACTAATAGGCACAGGAAGGAACTTCCTGAACAGAGTCCCAGGGTCACAACAAGTTGGAGAGAGACTCGACAAACGGGACTACCTTAAAATAAAAAGCTTCTGCACAGCTAAATCTAGCGCAACTAAGCTAGAAAGACAACCAACTAATTGGGAAAAAATATTTACCAGCAATATATCAGACAAGGGGTTAACATCCTGTATATACAGGGAACTCAAGAAACTAATCCCTCCCAAACCTAACAAACCAATTACTAAATGGGCAAGGGAACTAAAGAGGGACTTCTTAAATGAAGAAATAAAAATGGCAAAGAAACACATGAGGAAATGGTCATCATCCCTGGTGGTGAAGGAAATGCAAATAAAGATACCACCTTACCCCAGTCAGAATGTCCCACATCCACAAATCAGCCAACGACAAATGCTGGAGGGGATGTGGAGAAAGAGGAACCCTATTACACTGCTGGTGGGAATGTACACTTATACAACCACTTTGGAAAGCAGTCTGGAGGGTCCTTAGAAAGCTAAAGATTGACCTCCCTTACGACCCAGTCATACCACTTCTAGGCATCTACCCTGAACAACAGGAACCAATATACAAGGACACGTGCACCTCCATGTTTATTGCAGCACTGTTCGCAATATCTAGGATATGGAAACAACCTAGATGCCCACCACAGATGAATGAATCCAAAAATTGTGGTATCTATACACAATGGAATATTATGCAGCCATTAGAAATGACAAAATAATGGCATTTGCAGGGAAATGGATGGAGCTAGAAGGAATCATGTTGAGCGAGGTAAGCCAAGAACGAAGAGACAAACGGTACATGGTCTCCCTGATAAGTGGATGCTAAATCCAAAAGGTTAGGTGATTCGACAAAACTAACAGGACTTAAGAAACAAAGAACTCCCGCTCATCTGGTTGAACCACTACTAAATATCCCCATGCTGCTGATCACAAATATGGTATATAACATGTGAACGCTGTTATATATTACAAACTGTGGTAGACAATTGGCTCCAGGGAAGTTAGAATGAACTTGTGACTTTGAAATTATGTAATCATTTAATCACAATCAAAAAAAAAAAAAAAAAAGAACCTCGGGGAAGGGAGGGAGGGAGGGGATGGTAGGGGGAAAACAATGGAGGGGGTAACAATGTTCAAGAGGAAGTGTACTCATTACCTCACTCATGTAACTGTAACCCTCTGTATAGTAGCTTTACAATAAAAAAAAAAGTACATATGTGGTATGTATTTTGGTACCCAGTGCATGATTGTGAACAAGTGGAACAAAATATGTCCACTACCCTGATGTAGTTCTGTTCTCCAGGGCCTCTGAAGTCTCTGCATGGAATATGGGTGTAACACATGTTGTCAATTTGAAAACATACAGTTGCTTTTGATACTGCTTTAGCATTGTGATACAGAAGAATTTCCTTTCCTACCACTTATTCTCAACCCAGTGCAGCATGGAAATATCTTCATCTATATTTGCATGTATAAATTCAATTACCAATTTGACGGCAACATTTCAGAATGTCAAAGTAGAAATCACTTTCGACGTTGGTTGTGAGTGATTGGCGTATCATTGGTGGGTTCATAAGCAATACTTCTTTCTCAGGCAATAGTAAATGGCTGTACTTCTAGAGGCCTTTTCATATGGAATTCGTATTGAAAGCTGCTGGTATCAACCGCTAAGATTCTATGGCTGTTATTTACATTCGGTGTGTGAATTGACCCTCTGAGTGTGATGTTCTCAAAATGTTAGCTGATACGTCACAGGCATAGATTTTGTGTGGACATTTCACCATGCACAGGGCATGGCATCCTCTGAGGGAAATCAGTTGAAGCATCCCAAATTGCTTTCATGCAAACAGTTTTGTGACAGACATGCTGGACAAACTACATCCTGGATAACTCTACCTCTGGGGCCTCACTATCTGTTGTCTTTGATGAAATCATAACTCCTGGGTAAAGAACACAAATGGACAAACGTTTTCCAACTCATGTTTTTCTCCTGGATGAAGGCCACAGATGTAGAGCTCCAGGGAATACTTTTACACATGACTTGTGAGGACTCACAAGAGGGTTTGGTGAAAGGAGAGCTATAGTGTAGATCTCTATCAATAAAAAGACACATATGGACATATAAAAACATACATAAATATACATGCCTAACATGTTGGCTTTACATCCAGACAGAATTTCAGCTTGGCAGGGGCTTAAGGCATGTACCTTTTGACTTTCAAACTCCTTTTTCTCCAGCTTCCCCTCCTCTTCAGGTCCTTGGCTGGCAATAGCTGCTTCTCTACTATGAAGCGCCGAGCACACATGGATGGAGATGTGACCATCACTGGGTTTTTCCCTTTGAACAGTTTTGGAATAGACCACAGTAACAGCCATGTTTCCAGTCAAGAAGAGCACACACCGTAAGTAATTCATTATTCTATTCCCATTTACTATTTCAATCTGAAGATGGGCAAAGACTAAGGAAAATCTGGGGGCACACATCAATGTTCTCTGTCTTTTCTATGATGAACTCCATCTTCATTGTATCAGGAGCAGCTCAATTTCATTATTTTATCTTACATATACTGTTAAGCAATTTTCTGCTTGCTAGATGAACAGAATTTTATTTCCTTGCACACAGCTTCTACTTTCACAGCTCGTAAATTTTTCACTTTTCTCCAGCATGCCTGTATCTCCTCCATTTTATCTATCATTGCAGAAGATGAAGTGATGTTACTACAATCACCCTGAGTCACTGCAATGAGATCTGTACTAAAAGTCTGCAAACACATTTCCTTCATGCTTAGGTCAGTACTGTGAGAACTTTGCTTTAGGAACCCCTATATTTTGAGAACATGGATAAAATTTCTTATCATCAGCTGGTGGCCCATCCTTGTTAATTTTACTCTTGGTGCTAATATTAAGGATCAGTACTTGAAGCCAGCCCATGAAGGAACATCTGGGAGAATTTTATCTCCAATTAAACAACCAAAAGCTGGAAGTGAAGCTGTGGCTCAAGTGACAGAGTGTTAGGCTGGAGGAAAAAAAGCTCAAGGACAGTGTCCAGGCACTGATTTCATGTCCTAGGACTGTCTAACACACACACACACACACACACACACACACACACACACACACACACACTGCCTCTCTCTCTCTCTTTCTCTCTCACTCTCTCCCTGGAGAGAAGTAGTTACTGTTTCCCTAAGCCTTGTGTCATTACTTTATGTGAGATATGCTACACAACACATGTCTTACCAGGCAGGTTAGCATTATAAAGATCTCTTACAGAAAAATTTCATCTGCCCAAGTTCTATTTTACTTGTGCTCATGTATGTTGCTTGTTTTTGGTCTTGAACAGAAAGCCTCACTAATAAAAGGCTATACCAAAAAAAAAAAAAAGAAAAATGACTTGCAGAACATCAAGAAATTCTAGCAAACTATTTGATTCCTATTGCAAGAGAAAATGTCATTGTGTCTATCATTTGCACTTGTTTAAAAGGGCTGGTGTGACAATTAGACACTGAGGTAGCTGCCCACAATCAAGAGCAGTGATACTAGAATAGCAATTACTCTCTTCTGAGCTATGAAAGAGATATGGCCTTATCTTATGTGTCATTGGTATGTTTATCTGTCTTCCTTTGTGCTGGTCCTTGGAACTCAAGGCCTGGGCACTATTACTGAATACTTTTACTTAAGGCCAGTACTCTAGCATTTGAGCCACAGATCCACCTATGGCAATTTTGGGTGGTTAAAAGGAGATAAGAATCTCACCAACATCCATGCCCAAGCTGGCTTCAAAGCATGATCCCCACCCAGAGAAAGTGAAGACTCAAGGGTAGGAGTGTCACTGGGGACCTAACCCCGCAGTCCCAGGGAGAGCAGAGGAAAATGTGGTTCAACTGATAAGAACAGTGCCTAGGCAACCAAACACAGACCTGAAGACAAGACATCTTTATTTTTAGGATGACTGGCATCCATCCATCAGAACCCTGAGCTCTGATGTCCAAGTCTGTGCCAATATATTAGGTTAAGTAAGCCAATCATATTAGGTTTAGTAAGCCAGTCCGAAACAAACAGAGGCTCTATAGTTTCCCTCATTGGAAATAATTAATTTGTCCCTTAGACAGTCCTGACAGAGAACCATAATAGCTCAATAGTTATGTACATATACATAACTAACACCCAGACCTGGAACAACAGGTCTTCTTTTTGGTTGTTGACCTTGTTGTTGCCAATATATTGTATCTAGTTCTTTCTACTTATTTAATTTAATTTTTATTTTTTCTTTGGTTTACTCCTGGCAATCACTGTCTTTGATTCCAGTACCGTATATTTTTGTGTGTACATTTATCTGATTTGGGCAAGGGGAATAACAAAATGCTGAAACAAGGACGAAGGATGAACCATGCAACAATGATACATACAAGACACTATGTAGGAAATGAACTTTACAACTTTGGGGGAGGCAAGGAAGAGTAGGGGAGGGAAGGGATAGTAGGAGAAAAACAAAGGGGTGGTAACAATGTTTGACAAGAAATATAATCATTACCTTACTCAGGTACTAACATCTTTATAAAAAAATAAAATTTTTTAAAAAGAAATTTTCCTTGAAAACACCTCATTTAAGCAATTAGTAATCAGTTAATTAAATTGAATATTTTTAATTATATTAATTTATTCATTTATGCTTGACAAATAATTCATAGCATTTCCATATTCTGTGCATGTTTTTATTGTTTTCCTTGTTGATTTCTGGCCTCACTACAGTGTGATGGGCACGTGTGTCAATAAACACACTTTCAGGCTGCAATGCTTGGTAAGAAATGTACGCATTATCCTGCCCATGTAATTGTAACCCCTCTGTCCAGTATGTTCACAAATAAAATTAAATTAAATTAAAAAATAAATAAATAAATAAATACACTTTCAATGCATTTAATATCTGACTGGTTTCATTCAACAGCATAAAGAAAGCAATCGATATGGGGGTGATTTCATACCTGGCTATTTTGCCAAAGTTCTATATCAACTCTAGTGGATCGAGACAGGAGATTTTTAGAGTCCTTTTAGTACAGTATAATATCTGTTTTACTTCTTGCTTCCCTATTTGGTTCCCCTAAATGTCTTTCTCTTGTTTACTACTCTTGCTGGAAATTCCAATGCTATGTTGAAGAGGAATGGAGAGAATGGATGTTCTTGTCTTGTTCCTGATTTTAGGGAAATGGCTTTACTTGTTCACCATTGAGCTTAATGCTGGCTGTAGGTTTGTCTTATACAGCATTTATAATATTGAGGAACATTACAAGGATTCCTATCTTCTCCAGGGTGTTGGATTTTTCTGCATTGATCAGGATGATCATGTGGTTCTTATCTTTGTTTCTGTTGATGTGTTGTTGTATGCTAACTGACATATAGGTTAAACCAAATTGGCATCCCTGGAACAAATCCAGTTTGACCATGCTATATGAGTTCTTTCATTAGCTTGGAGTTCATGTACCAGTATTTTGTTGAGAACTATCTCATCAATGTTCATGAAGGAGATAGACCTGAAGTTCCCTTTCCTCAATGTGGCCTTATCTACTTTGTGGATAATTGTAATGCCTGCTTCATAGAATGAATAGTGTTCCCTCACTTTCATTTTCATTGAAGGGTTTTATAATTGATAATTCTCCTTTATCCATATTTTAGAATTTGGTTGTGAAGGCATCAAGTCCTGGGCTTTTGTTGGAAGTGAGATATGCTATTGCCAGTTCAATCTCATTGTTTCTAATGGGTCGGTTTGTTCATTTTAATTTATATATTTGGTTTTACTTTGCATTGTTACTATAGAGTTGATACACAGAAGGCTCACAGTGACATGTGTTAGGTAATCAATATTGAACACAATTCTTTTTTAACCATGTCTCCCCTTCCATCTTTTTCTCCCAGTCTTTCTCTCCAGTCCATACACACAAGATGGCCAGTTCATCTTCCACATAGTGTCTAGTGGTTAACACTTGTTCCTCATTGTTCCAACTTTTATGTATCCCCATTACCCTCACAAATACAAACAAAAGGAGAAGAGACCAAAAAAGAGCCTTGATGGGAAACAAATGTCTTTTGTTTCCTTTTCTTAGAGTTCATTTCATAGCATATGATTTTATATGGCCATATATTATATAGCTATTGAGCCATCATCCCCTATTCCTATGCTTGTCCTCTCTTGGCCTACGTATGTTAATGTCTAGGGTCCTATATAAGTGTGTGTGCACATATATTTATTTACATATTTATATATTTACATATTTGTCAGTGTGTTTACTTGTAGATTTCTAGATATATTCCACTTACAGAAAACCAGGGAAAACATGCAAACGATATTTCTTTGGCTCTGGCTTACATTGCTTAATATAATTTTTTCAAAGTCTTTCCATTACCTTACGAATGGTAAATTATCATTTTTTCTGACAGATAAGTAGAATTCCATTTTGCATATATACAAAATTTTCTTCTATTTGTCCACTGAGGTTCATCTGGGTTGATTTCATACCTTGGCTATTTTAAACAAGGCTGCAATAAACATGGCTGTTTAAAGCTTTGGGCTTTACTGTGGTCTGGTTTGTGGTCCATTGGATATATGCCCAGGAGTGGCATTGCTGGGACAAAAGGAAGCTCTCTGTTTAGTCTTTTAAGGAACCTCCATACCGCTTTTCAGACTGGTTGAACAAGTTTCCAGTCCCACCAACAGTTTCATAGTATTCCTTTTAGGACACATCCCTGCCAACTTTTGGTAGTGTTACTTTTCCTGATAAAATCCACTCTAATTGGAGTTAGGTGCAATCTCAATGTTATTTTGATTTACACTTGTCTTGTGGCCAGAGATATTGAACACTTGTTCGTTTGTGTGTCTATTAGCCATTCTTTTTCTTTCTCAGAGAAGTCTCTCTTTAAGTCAGCCTATTTATTGATTGAGTTGTTGAGTTTGGGGAGGTTTTTTGGAGGGTTAATTTTTTGAGCCCTGTCTATATTTGAGATATGAGGCATTTGTCTCATGTGTACTGAATGAAGATTTTCTCTCATGCTGTGTGTAATTTATATTGTTAGCTATGTCCCATGCTATGCAGAAACTCTTCATTTTAATACAATCTCATTTATCCAGTTATTCTTTAATTTGTTTGATTCTGTATCTTTTAGAAACTCTTGTCCCATTCTAAGAAGGTTTAGGATATCCCTTATCTCTTCCTGTAATATTTGCATACTACATGGTCTTTAGTCCACCTACACTTGATTTTCGTACTAGGTGATCTATGGGTATCTAGCTTTGGTTTTCTGCATGTAGCTAACCCAATTTTGCCAGCACTATTTGTGTAACAGGATATCTTTCTTCCAAACTGTGTTTTGGGGTCCCTTATCAAATATTAAGGGGTTCTATATTTGTGGGATTGTTTCTGCATCTTCTGTTCCATTGTATTTGTCCTCAGGCCTAGTCTTGTGACACTAATAAGATATTTTTCTTACTATGGCTTTGAAATAAACATGATTCCCATCTTTGGTTAATTCCAAAGTATTTTCTTTTCTCTGCGGCTATTACAAATGATGTTGCTTTTCTGATTTCAGTATTGTTGGAAAACAGGAAGACAACTGATTTTTGTGGGTTAATTTTATACCACACTATTTTGCCAAAGGTTTAAGTCAACTCAAATAGCTTAGGTGAGAATTATGTAAGATTCTTTAAATACATGATCATATTGTCTGTAAAGAAGGATAGAATCCCTTTTTCTATTTAGATCCTCTTTATGTGTTCCTCTTCCCTTTTTTCTCTTGGTAGGAATTCTAGCACTATGCTGAAGACGAATGGAGACAGTGGGAACCTTTGTCTTGTTCCTGATTTCAGAGAGATTGGTTTCAACATTTCCCCATTAAGTACAATGCTGGCCCTAAATCTTGCATATATAGCCTTCATTATATTGAAGAACCTTCCATGGATTCTGAGTTTGTCCAAAGCTTTCAGAATAAAGAGGTGTTGGCTCATGTCAAATGATTCTTTGCATCTATTGAGATGAACATGTGGTTCATATGCTTGCTTCTGTTGATGTGTTGAATTACATTAATTGACTTGCTTATACTGAACCACGTTTGCAATCCTGGAATGAATCCCATTTGATCATAATATGTAAATTTTTTGATTACTCGATGAACTCAGTTGGCCAGAATTTTGTTGAGAAGTTATCTATCAACATCCATCAAATTGATGTGTCTATAGTTCTCCTTCTTTCATGGGTTCTTATCTGCTTTTGGAATGAGTGTTATGTTGATTTCATAGAATGAGTTTGGTAGTGATCTTTCTCTTTCTATTTCATTGAAAAGTTTGAGGAGTATGAGACTGAGTTGCCCTTTGAAGACCATATAGACTTCTGCTGTGATTCCATCTGGTCCTGGGCTTTTCTTGAAGAGGAGGTTCCTTATTGCCATTTCAATGGCTTTATTTCTTATGGATCCATTTGGTTGAGATAAATCTTCTTGGTTCATTTTGGGGATATCAATGCTCTCCAGAGACGCTTCTATTTCTCCCAGATTCCTGAATTGACAGTCATAAAGATTTCTGAAGTATTCCCTAATAACATTATGAATCTTGCTTATTTCTGTTCTGATGATCTCATTTTCAAGTCTAATTTTATTAATTTTGGTGTTCTTTCTTTCATCAGATTTTCTAAGGGGCTATCAATTTTGTTACATTTTTCAAAGGACCAGCCTTCCGTGTTGTTCATCCTCTAATTTTTTTTACCTCTAATAGCTTTATTTCTGATTTATTTTTTATTATCCACTTTTGTATATTAACTTTGGATTAGTCTTGTTCTTCTTGTTCTCAGACATTGAGTTGCATCACTAAAATGTTCATTTGTATTTTCTCCAATTTGTTGATCTCAGAACTATAAATTTTCCTGTGTTCTGTCTTTAGTATGTCCCAGAGGAGCTGGGGTTTCTTTGTAGTCATTGTTCTTACATTGTGTAATGATTTGGATTTCCCTTCTAATCTCCTCCAGTACCCATTGCTCATTCAATACTATGTTGTTCTCTATAAGTTAGATTTTTCTCTGACAGCTTTTCGGGTTGAGCTCTAATTTTCATCCAGTGTGGTCTGATAGGATTAAAGGAGGTAAGGATAATTTTTTTTTAATTTGCACAGGTTTGCTTTGTGACCTAACATGTGGCCTATTTTGAAGGATTGCCATGTGCTGCTGAGAAGAATATATATTCTAATGCTGTTGGGTAAGAGTCTGTATATGTGTATTCAATCTACTTGGTCGATTTAGTTTATAGTTCGAAGGTTGCTTTGGTGAGTTTTGCCTAGTTTATATACCCATAGATAAGAGTGATAAGCTGAAGTCTCCCATTATCAATATGTTTTGACTATGTGTATATTTAAATCAAGTAGTATGTGTTTGATGAAGTTGGGTGCTCCAGCCTTTGAAGATATTTCGAATTGTCGTATCTTTTGTATAGTTTGTTATTTGTTTAGTTAGTGTAGTACAATCAGTATAATATACACTAAATAATTGCCATATATAGTATATAGTATAAAATTTATATATATATCAAAATATAGTATAATTGTATAGTTCTCTTTATTAGTATGTAATGATCTTGTTTCTCTTTCTTTACTGATTTTAATTTGAAGTCTATTTTAGCATATTAGGATATTAGGATTGGTACTCTATCCTCTTTATTCCAAACTTTCAATTGGGGAATGCTCTGTCAGCAAGTTTTGTCTCGTGTAAGCAACACATGGACAGATCTTGCTTTTGGATCCAAGTAGTCAGTCTATGTCTTTAATTGGAGAGTTAAGTCCATAAATATTGAGGGTTAGGACGGAAGGGTGTCTGGTAATTCCTGCTGTGCTATTTCCAGCTTTAGGGGTTGCGAGCTTTTCCTGTTCTTAAAAATAAGTAAGGATCTCTGTGCCAGAGATCAGGGCTATTATGCATTGCAGTTTCTATGGGAATGCCTTATTTGGGACTCCTTTAGAAGAAGAGCCTTATCTCCAAATTGTAACTTGACCCTTCTTGATACTGGAGCTATATGCAGCTGCTACCAGCAGTGATGCTGTGTGGGAAATGTAATAGGGGAGGTAATCGTTTTTAGCCTTCTTTCCTGTGTAGAGGTGAGTTCTGGTGTTCCCAAGTGCCTCCATGGAAGTATGTGTTCCCTATGTGCGTTGGGGTCTGCTGGTGGAAGTTCTCATCAGAGTTTGGGAGTTGTATTTTGTTGGCACAGGTGCAGATCATGGAGTTGTTTTCCCAGTTGACTCTCTCGCTACATGTAGCATTGGTATCCCCTGGCAGGAGTTTGGGAGAGATTTTGGAGTTGTAGTTTCCTGGCAGAGAGGCAGAGCTAAGTCTCAGGGGACTCCCCTAGTAGTGAGTGACAAACAGTATGGGGAAAGAGTTTGGTTTCTTGCCCTCTTCAAATATGCTCCCTCCTCCTTAGGCAGGAGATTCAGTTAGGGCATTTTGGATAACCACAAGGAGCTGGTCCTCCAGGGAGGGTCCCAGTGGAGGATTCTCCGATTTTGGAGCCTGTTCTGAGCTGGCAAGAGGAGTCTTGGTGAGGGGCCTCTGTGTCTGAATGTGGCAATCTCAATGTCCTCTTCATTCCCCCCCCCCATACACACACACTGGTCCTGTGATTTCTCTCTCCTCCACTGTGTTGTGGCAGCTGCAGCAGCCTCTCAGTAGGGGTCCTCAAAGCTGATTTCAGATCTGACCTGTGTTTCCTCTTTGTGTTCCTAAGGTTACTTCAGTGTGGTGTGATTTCTTCAGCATTACCCTGGTCTTCTGTTATAAGTGTGGCATTTCAGGCATGTCCTTCTTAGTCTCCCAGGGCTGCCTGGGGAGGCAAGGAGCCTAAGCTGCAGCTGCTCAGCAGGAGTCTGCATGCTGTCTTGAAGTTTTCTGCTTTTGTGTTTCTGCCAGGAGATTTCTTCTTTATTAGAATTAGTCTCTGTAACCAAGGGACCCATCAGCTGCACTGGACATAGACCAAAATGAACTAAGCAACTCAATGGCAGTGATGGGAAGGAGGGAACAAGTGGGAAAGAGGCAACAGCTGATGCTATACAAAACAAAGAAATGTACATATCGCCCAATGTGGAAGAAATAACTGTATCAAAAAGATCTTAGAACTCATAAATGTTATAGACTGTAATGGACAATTTGCACCAGGAAAGTTAGAATGTGTTTATGACTTTAACTTAGTATCACAATCCCATAATGCTGTGAAATTTGGGGAATTATGTAACCACTAAATCACAATAAAAATTTGAAGAAAAAAAAAAGAATGAGTCTAAGGCTGGGAAGGAAGCTCAGTGGTAGGACGCTTGCCTTGCACGCTAGAGGCCCTGGGTTTGATTCCTCAGCACCACATAAGCAGGGGGGAAAAAAAGATGGAAGTGGCACTTTGGCTCAAGTGGTAGAGTGCTAGCCTTGAGCTGAAGAGCTGAGGGACAGCACCCAGGCCCAGAGTTCAGGCCCCAGGACCGGAGCCAAAAAAAAAAAAAAAAAACATAGAATGAGTCTCTGTGTAAAGTTTGATTGGAGTGCAGCTCTTAAGGTGACATATGTGCTGGTACCCTAAGTGTCTGTTTCAGCAGAAACACATAGGGAGATGACTTGTCATGATGCACCTTCTTCCTGAAATTGTCAGGTCTGTCTTTGAAGTGCAATCATTACGGTATTGACTTGAGATTTTCTGTTGTTGATATAAGCACGTACAGACATGAATTGGCCTGAGAACTGCCTTGTTGTGTGCCACATTTGACATTTTATGTATTCTTTTCCATTAAATCCAAAAAACAATTAAATTTCATTGCTTTTACCTCAAAAACCTATTGAAGAGTATGCAATGAATTCTTCAGTTTCCAGGAGCAAGTATTTTCTGTGATTGGTGTTGCCGTTGCACTCAACTTTTATCGAATTCACAGAATACAGGATATACAGCCTTGTATATTTTTATTTTTATTTTGGACTGAAAAACTTACGTTAATATTGCTGGTGGGATAGGTCTAGTGGAGATATAATCGCTTACCTGTGTTTCTCTGGGAATATCTTTATTCTTCCTTCATTTCTAAGGGTATCTTTGCTAGATAAAATAATTTTGGTGGATAATTATTTTTTAATCCTCTGTACTACAATGATCTCCTGCCATGTTCTTCTGACTTATATGGAATCTGCTGAAGAGTAAGCTCTTAGGAAAATGGGAGCACACCTATATGATATGGGTCCCATTTCTATTATACTTTTGAGAACCTTCCTTTATATACATTTCAAGTGTGAGTGTTTCATCATAAGACAGCTTGCTATAGATGTCATAGTCAAAAGTCTGATTATCCTTTCATGTTTAGGTCATCGAATTTTTCTCTACATTGAATTCTTCTCTACATTTGTTTTTTTTTTCAAAATACTGTTGTCAACTTTTACCAAACCTTTTCCATACATCATCATTCTTGCTTTGTTTATTCATAAATATATGTATGTTAATTATGTTTTTCCTCAAGCTCACTATACTTTCCTGTTTAGAATACTTCACAAAAAATTATAGGCTTTCATTGTGATCATTTCATATATATCTACAGTATATGTTGACTAAGATAATCCTTTCATTAATATTTCAAATGTGCCTTCATTGTTTCCTCTTAAACAATGCCAGTTAATTTCACTAATGTCTTTAGTATACATACAAGTGAATGGAGGCACTTGAACATATGAACACACAAATACACACACAGACACACACAAAAGACACACAGAAAAAAGGAAAAGTACTTTGAGCCTATTTATTTTGCTCTTTGGCCTCTTTTCAGTTTTTCACTCTAAGTGTACTGGGAAGACAGTAACGATCACTGCATTTTTACCATGGGGGCCTTGGAACTGGGATTTGAATGTAAAGACTGTTTACAATTCTCTCTTCAACGCTCATATTGTGGGTTCTTCTCTCCGTAATGAGTTCCTTGGAATTGGATGCATCTCTTTTGTTTTGTTACATAAATAAAAATAAAAATCCCTCACCAGGTATTAGAGCTCTTGTTCTGCTGGTTATTGCGGTAAGAGCTGTTCAATATGCTGGGTATATGAGCACAGCTTGCTACAGGATAGTTCACAAATAACACTTTGCTTCTGAAAGTTGCTCTTAAATTGAACATTGATTGATTAGCCTGACCTGCCATATAAACACATAATATCTGGGTGACATATATCCATCTAATCTTCTATAAGGGAGATAAAAAAATAGAACCCAAAGACATATATCCATCTAATCTTCTATAAGGGAGATAAAAAATAGAATGGAAGAAAGACAGCCTCTTCAGTACAAGGTGCTGGCAAAATTAATCACTTGTAGAAACTAAAGCTAGATCCTTATCTATCACTCTACACCACAATCAACACCAAATGGATCAAAGACCTTGGAGTCAAAGCAGACTACCTGAAAACATTACAGGATGGAATAAGAGAAACCCTAGGTCTCCTTGGCACAGGCCAAAATTTTCTTAATAGAGTCCCAGAAAGACAAGAAATCAAAGAAAGGTCAGACAAATGGGTTTGCATGAAGCTGCAAAACTCCTGCATGACAAAGGACATAGCTAGCAAGATCAAAAGAAAGCCTACGGATTGGGAGCAGATCTTCATTAGTCATAAAATGGACAGAGGTCTCATATCTAAAATATACTTGGAACTCAAAAAAATAAATCCCCCAACAACAAATCCTCAAAGAAACAACCACCCAATAAACAAGTGGGCTAAAGATTTCAGAGAAACTTCTCCAAAGAGGAAATAAAAATGGCCAATAGACACAGGAAGAAATGCTCAACCTCTCTAGCCATAAAAGAAATGAAAGTCAAAACAAAGTTCATTTTTCGACATAGCGTCTTGTACATCTCATTGTTGCAATGGGTCCACTTGTATCCCTATTTAAACAATTTGTTTTTTCCCTTCCCCTCCACAAATTATACCAACATCAAATACAGTGAAAACAGGGGTTACACCGTGGGGAAGGGACATACAGAGCAACCAAGAAATCATCTTATAAATATGTTGGAAACAATCGCAAGAAAGAGAAAACATTTGAGTCCTTATCTTCAGGTTCATTTCGACTAACATCAACTTATCTGACCGTTTCTGCTTGTCTCAGACATATACTAGTTACTGCAAATAAGAGAAATCATGAGACCTATGTTTCTTTGGGCGTGGCTTACTTCATTTAGTATAATTTTTTCCAACTCTCTCCATTTCCTAACAAATGGGGCAATGTCATTTTTTCTGATGGAGGCATAGAATTTCATTGTGTATATATACCACATTTTCTTGATCCATTCATCTACTGAGGGGCATCTGGGTTGTTTCCATATCTTAGCTATGGTAAATAATGCTGCAATAAACATAGTTGTGCTGGTAGCTTTAGTATGGTCTTGTTTGTTATCATTTGTATAAATGCCCAAAAGTGGGATTGCTGGGTCATAGGGGAACTCTATGTGGAGTCTTTTGAGGAACCTCCATACTAATTTCAAAGTGGTTGAAGAAGCTTACACTCCCACCAACAATGCAGTAGGGTTCCCTTCTGTCCACATCCCCTCTAGCATTACATACCACCACAACCTAGTTAGAATGGCTGTAATCAAAAATAATAACAACAGATGCTGGAGGGCATCTGAACAGAAGGGAACCTTACCGCATTGTTGGTGGGAATGTAAACTTGTTCAACCACTGTGGAAAGTAGTGTGGAGATTCCTCAAAAGATTCCACATAGAGCTCCCCTATGCTGCAGCAATCCCACTTTTTGACATTTACCCAAATGATCACAAGCAAGACCATAATAAAGCCATCAGCACAACTATGTTTATTGGAGCATTGTTTACTATAGTGCAGATATAGAACCAACCCAGATTCCATTCAGTAGATGAATGGATCAAGAAAATGTCGTATATAAACACAATGGAATTCTATGCCTCCATCAGAAAGAATGACATTGCCCCATTTGTTAGGAAATGGAAAGACTTGAAAAAAATATATTAATTAAAGTAAGCTAGGCCCAAAGAAAAACAGGTCCAATGCTTTCCCTTATTTGCAATAACTAGTACATATCCTCTGAGACAAACAGAAAAGGTCATATAAGATGATGTTAAGCAAATTAACCACAAGGTAAGGACACAAAAGGTTTTTCATTTCTTGCTATTGCTTCTAACATATTTATAAGGTACCACGTGGTTTTTTGTTGCTTTCTATGTCCCTCTCCCATGGTATAACCCCTCTTTTCACTGTATTTGATGATCATATAATTTGTGGAAAGGAAGGGAAAAACAAATTGTTTAAAGAGGGATACAGGTTGACCCACTGCAACAATGAGATGTAGAAGATGCTTACCAAAAAATGAACTTTTCAATTTAGTCAGGGAGAGGGAGGGATTTGTGGAGATGGTAGGGAAGGGATGGTAAGGGGAAACAAAGGAGAAGACAACAATGCTTGAAAAGGATTGTACTCATTACCGTGCTCATGTAACTAACTTGTCCTCCGTAGAGTATTCTCACAATGAAAAACATTTAAAAAAATAAAGTGGGTGACAAAACCACAAGATTTATTTTCACACAGGTGTAGCTAGTTGCCCTAAGATAAAGGCAACAGAATATTTCCTGTCTCATAAAAATCTATTCCAACAGATTTTGGCTGTAGTGAAAGTTTGGTGGGGGGAAGCAAGCTCTCTCTCTCTATTTAACTGAGTTTCTGAATCATATTCATGACAAATGCCCTTCATGTCTTCATCTAATTCTCTGTACAACCATCACACATTACATTCATATTCCATTCCAATTGGGGTAATAATTTAAAGAATTTGTTGGCAAAGAAGCAAGTATTTACTATACTAAAGTCATAAGTTTTTAATAATCCTCCTATATGTGTATGCCAATTATGCAGGTTTGTGTTCAATAACTATCAGTTTGTGTTGGCTTTGGCTTTTGCTATTGAGGAGATCAACAAAAACCCTGATTTTTTAAGTAACTGGACTCTGGGATTTGACGTCTATGATGTTCAAGTCAGAGATTTCACAATGTATAAGAATCCCTTCATGTGGCTCTTTGGGAAGTACAAGATTCCAAACTACTCCTGTATGAGAGACAGAAGGTCTATAGCAGTACTTACAGGACCATTAGGATTCACATCTGACAAAATTGGAACATTGCTGGGACTCTACAGATTTCCACAGGTAAGAATGGTGGTGTGAAAAGTTATAACAATGTCTACTTTGATGTCATTTCAGGTGTTAGAAGAGAATGATAGGAGAGACTGGATTTATAAACCTATCAAATTTTGTGGTATCAAAGAATAAGTATATAAAGATATATATAGATATATATATCCACTGTTTGGAAAAGGATACGGAAAAGTTAGAAAAGACAAATAGATAATTTATTGTTGCAAGCCTATCAATAATCTCCTTTGAAAGAATGAGTAAATGTAAAATGAATTGGCACTGTGAATATATTAAGCAGAGTACTACTGGTCCACACCAGTAATTCTAGCAATTCAGGAAACTTGTACCTAGAATAACCAGCAACAAGCTGGTATACCAACAAGTTGGCTCAAGTGGTAGGCAAGTCTTGAGAGAAAAATCCAGCAAAGTGCATGAGGGCATGAGTTTGTGCCCCTCTACTGGAATGTATGTGCACAATCATACACACACATAAACACACACACAAACAAACACATACACAAGATATTATGTTGAATGAAGTAAGTTAGGCTCAGATTGAGATGGGGAATGTGTTCTCTCATATGGGAGAGCTAGATCTAAAATATAAACATGTATCACACACATAGCTTCGTGTGTGTGTGTGTGTGTGTGTGTGTGTGTGTGTGTAACCAACGTGACTAAAGAATGGTATATAAACAGGTGAAACAAGATGCTATGACTTTTGTTATCTACTGACATTACAAAAATAAACACCATAAACCTGAAGCATAACTGAGAAGGGTAAGTGTTGAGGGAAAACATAAGAGGAATAGGGAATCGATGGGATGGAATACACAGAACACTCACTGTACATATGTGAAAATGGAACTATAGAGTGGGTGGGGTTGATATAGATGGGAGGAGTTTATGGAAATAGTGACAAAGATCAAGAGACATTTTACAATTTATATGTTATACAACGCCTCAAAAACAATTGAAACATTTTTTCAAAAACTAAAATGAAATCTACCTTCCACCTACTTCAACTGCTTCTTCACATACATCAAGACTCAAGTTTTGATGGATGGTAATGCTCTAATTCATAAAGCATCCAATTTCCTTTCCATTTAGCTTACCTTTGGGCCTTTTTCTCATGCCCTGAGTGACCATCACAAGTTTCCTGCTCTCTATCAGATGGCTCCAAAGGACACATCGATAGCCACTGCCATGGTCTCCTTACTGCTTCACTTCAGCTGGAACTGGGTGGGACTATTGAACTTGGAGGATGAGAATGGATTGTGGTCTCTAGCTGAATTGAAAGAAGAGATGGCCAAGAACAGAGTTTGTATAGCCTATGAGCTAGTGATCTCAAGCCAATCAATATCACATATACTCCAAGCCATGGCAGTTTATAATGATATAAATAAATCTTCAACAAATGTATACATCATACATGGTGATAATGGTTCACTAATACCTTTAATTGTGTGCATTGAGCAACTTTTAATAAAAGGCAAAGTTTGTATCATGAACTCAGAGTGGGATTTCACCATGAAAAGGAAATATTTCATGCTAGGCTTATTGCATGTACCTCTCATTTTTTTACACCATCATGAAGATGTTTCTGGATTCACAGATTTTGTCAAGGCAGTTAATCCTTCCAAATACCCAGAAGACATTTTCCTTGCTAGGCTGTGGTTTCTGTCATTTAATTGCTCAAATCCTCAGTCTGACTGTGTAACATGTCAACTGTCCTCATGATGCCTCTTTGGATTGGTTGCCTGGGCGTGTTTTAGACATGACTATGTCTGGATACAGTTACAATATATACAACGCTGTGTATGCTGTGGCCAAGGCTCTCCATGAGATGCTTCTTCATCAGACAGAAGTTCAAATAATGGGAAATAGAAAAGGGACACTGCCTTCCCCTGCACAGGTAATTCCATCTATGTGGATGGCACATACTATGAGGAGTGGCACTTCCTAGAAGGTGTGTTATTCTCTTAAATTGAATGTTTCAGGTATTTTTGTAAGTCTCAAACATTTAAGCCCAGTCTGGTTTAAATGGTCATACTCATATCTCAGCCTCCTGAGTAACTGGGATTACAGGTGTGAGTAACCAGTAATCAGCTTATAAATTCATTTACTTGTAAATAACCACAATGTGCCCATAGCTAATCTTTTTAAAACTAAATTAGGATTTTCCCTATACATTTCTTCAGGAATATCAAAGGATGATATGCTGAACAGAATTTTCCATAATTTTTAAATATGGGATCTAGTTTCCCTAAAATTTGGTAATAAAAATTGAACATTCTCAAACTATAGACATTAATAAAAATAGTTTCTGATCAACTCTAGCTATGCAACTGAGAATTGTCTCATTCGTGGCTATATAGCATAGGTTTCTCTTGAACAAAAGCTTGTACTCTTTTCTGAGTGACAAGGATTCAGAAAATTATTTTTATTCCTCCTTACATTGTTTAGACAGATACTTCAATCATTCTCAGTGCTATTCTTGAATTCAAAATTGCCTTTAGGTAATGAGTAGCATTTCTTAATTCACATTTTGTGTTTTACCTTTGGGATTTACTTCACCATAATATGATGTCTCTCTTCAGTTGCTCCATTTTCTGAAGAACATCCAATTTCACGATTCTGTTGGACATCAAGTGATTCTGGATGAGAAAAGGAAATTGGAGCCAGACTATGACATTCTGAACATTTGGAATTTTCCAGAAGGTCTTGAACTTGAGGTGAGAGTAGGAAAGTTTTCTCCCAATGCTCTACATGGTAATCAACTGTTTTTATCTGAAGATATGGTAGAGTGGGCCATTGGAAATACGGAGGTGAGTTGGGTCTAATCCTAATAATTTTTCCACACACAAATAAACAAAAGTCACCCTTGATATTTACACTTGCCTGGGTGTCAGCAACTTTCTCCCATAAGCCTACCTACTCAGATACTTGAGATCTGAATATCATGATTTAAAACTCAGCCCAAACAAGAAGGTCTGCGAGACTGTTATCTCCAGTCAACCAGCTGTGACTGAGTAATGCAATAATAACTTTGAGCAAAAAATTCTCTAGGCCAGTGCCTAGACATTGGGTTCAAGCCCAGGATGGGAATTAAAAATATTACATGTGCTCCTAATTTTTGATTCAGAATATTGTCAGGTTATAGTTTCCTATTTCCTACACTGGGATAAATTACCTGACACATAAATTTATGTGCTCAGAAGCTTTATTGGTTTCCATTATGTAGAGGTTTCATTCAATGGTTAGTTGATCTGCCTTTTAGGCATCTTTGGTGAAAGGAATGACTGAATATGCCATTATGAAGATTCATTCTTCATGACCACTGGAAACCTAAGAGGAAAATATGATGGACCTATAAAAGGGAGGTCGTTCACCAGGTTTTTCCCCTTGTCGCAGATAAGTAGGAGACAACATATAATGACATGAGTTTAAGAAAATTCTGTAGGGTTATAAAAGAGGACTCATTTTCTCACCACAGGTTTCACCCTTTCAAAGATCCCATACTGTACTTTAGTTCAACAGGCTAGCACAAAAGTCTTTAGAAATCATGGGATATGGAGTCTATAACACAATTCAATTTATCAACTGCACTTAGCTACATAGCAACATTATGCTGAATAACCAATTCTTTCCAACAATGGGTTTTTGGAGTTTTAGCTATGAAAGTTTGAAGACTTATGGACAGATACCTGATTTTCCTCAGACTCCTCGCTCTGTCTGCAGTGAGCCTTGTGGTACTGGATTTAGGAAATCTCCTCAGGAAGGAAAGGCTGCCTGTTGCTTTAATTGTACCCCTTGCCCACAGAATGAGATTGCTAATATGACAGGTAAGTCTGAGACTCTCCTCAGTTTTCCTCAACCAAACAAGTCAATGCAAAACTTGTACATTGTGATTACAGACCCCTTTTTCCTTTTCTCTGTTAATAATTTAATTTTGAGGGGCTGGGAAGGTGGTTGGGTGGTAGAGTGCTTGATTTGCATGCATGAGGCCCTGGGTTTGATTCCTCACCACCACATGAGCAGAAAAAAAGCCAGAGGTGCTGCTGTGGCTCAAGTGATAGAGCACTAGCCTTGAGCTGAAGAGCTGAGGGACAGTGCCCAAGCCCAGAGTTCAGACCACACAACAGGCCACAAATAATAATAATAATAATAATAATAATAATAATAATAATTTGACAAGTGGTGGTACTGTTAGGTGAAATGTGATAGGTCATGAGCTTGAATTGCATATTTCAGTAATATTTTCTACTCTATTGCAGCGGGCAAACTTAGCTCCATAAATCCCACTTATCACTCAGGATTAAGACAAGTATAAACCCTAAGATGAAAGTAAACATGTCTTATTGGACAGTGCTCACCTTTTTACTCAAACAGGAAATATAGATCTTGCACATCTTTGTTTCTCTCTGCCCAGCAATGTTCATGGCACAGAGAAAGTACTCAGAAAGGTGGATTGACTTTAAAAAGTTAGCATGACTATAAAGGGCCCAAGAAGGGCCCTTCACAGATGAGTTGGAGAGAAAAATAGGATGAGATGAATTCAAGAAGGTGCAACTGGGATAAAATTAATATTTTACAAAGACATGTAATTAAGTGTAACCCATAGTATTTATTGTGGATTGCACAAACAGTTAATAAATGTTAAGTAAAATATTGTTAGGACATGAGAAATGACCCAAAGTGCACATTATAAATACATATTATAATGACTGAAAGAAAAAGGAGTTGAATGAAAAAGTCTGAAAAAAAAAGTAGATGGAAATGGGAGGAGGTTATGATTTAGAAAAGACATAAAGTGTATTAATATTTACTAATGATATGTTATCATTACATCTAAGGGAATATTTTCCTAATTTCTTTGAAGTAAAAGAAGTTCAAAATAAGAACTAATGGTAACTTACACTCTTTATCAGAGATGGAGCACTGTGTGAAATGTGCAGATCATCAGTATGCGAACACACAGAGAAATCAGTGCCTCCTGAGAGATGAAAGTTTCCTGGCTTTTGGAGATCCCTTGGGCATGGCTCTGGCCTGCATGGGTATTTGCTTCTCTATGCTAACTGCTGCTGTTTTGATAATATTTGTGAAACACCAAGATACTGCCATTGTCAAGGCCAATAACCGGACTCTCAGCTACATCTTGCTCATCTCCCTCATCTTCTGTTTCCTCTGTTCCTTGCTCTTCATTGGCCGTCCCAACACAGTCACCTGCATCCTGCAGCAGATCACATTTGGACTTGTCTTCACTGTGGCTGTTTCCACAGTGTTGGCCAAAACAGTGATTGTGGTCCTGGCCTTCAAGTCCATTTCTCCAGGGAGAAGGATGAGGGGGTTGCTGGTATCAGGGGTTCCTAACCTCATCATCCCCATCTGCACCCTCATCCAGGTGACCCTCTGTGGACTCTGGCTCAGAACCTCTCCTCCCTTTGTGGACACAGATGCACACTCTGAACATGGCCACATCATCATCCTGTGCAACAAGGGCTCCCTTACCACCTTCTACTGTGCCCTGGGATACCTGGGCTCCCTGACCCTGGCCAGCTTTACTGTGGCTTTTCTGGCCAGGAACCTGCCTGACACCTTCAACGAAGCTAAATTCCTGACCTTCATCATGCTGGTGTTCTGCAGTGTGTGGCTCACCTTCCTGCCTGTCTATCACAGTGCCAAGGGGAAGGTGATGGTGACTGTGGAGATTTTCTCCATCTTGGCCTCTGGTGCAGGGCTCCTAGGCTGCATTTTTGTCCTCAAATGTTACAATATATTGTTAATGCCCAATAGAAATTCTCTGCATGGCTTTAGGGAAAAACGTCAACATAGTAGGAAAAATTAGCTTTCTTATGAAGAATCTCCTATGTTTGATTACGATACAGAAGGTGTTAACTAAATCCAGAGTCATTTTCCATTGTTTTATTACATTGTAATGTGGATTTTAACTTCAATGAATAAGGGTCTTTTGCTCATTTGTCTTTTTTTCATTTTCTATTGCACAGAGGGGTTACAGTTGCATGAATAGGGTAATGAACACATTTCATAGCAAGTGTTGTTACCTCCTCCTTTATTTTCCCCCTACCAAAACTTCCAGCCCTGCTTCCACAACTCGTCCGCCACCCCCTCCCTGACATTGTAACATTCATTTTCAATATAGGGTCCTGTACATCTTGTCCTCACAATGGGTCAGCCTGCATCCCCATTTAAGCATGCTGCAATATCTCTTCCACTCCCCAAATTACAAAAATGTATATACAAGGTGCAGAATACCAGCAACAAATCCAGTGAAAACACGGGTAATACCATGGGGGAAAACATACAACAAATAGAAAAAAAAGGATCACATAGTGCATTGTAACTACATTAAACACACTAGCACGTACGAAAAAAAAAAACCTCTCTGTCCCTGTCTTGGGGTATATTTTGCTTAACATTATCTCATGTGGTTGTATGTACATACCCTTTGACTTTCTCTGCTTGTCCTAGACATGTACTAGTCACTGTAAACAAGGGAAACCAGGTGACCTATGTTTCTTTGGGCTTGGCTTCCTTCACTTAATATAATTTTTTCCAAGTTTTTCCATTTCCTAACAAAAGAGGCAATATCATTCTTTCTGATGGAGGCATAGAATTCGTATTTTTTTCTTGATCCATTCATCTACTGTGCCCATATGGATTGGGTCCATATCTTACCTATGGTAAATATTGCTGCGATAAATATGCTTGTGCTGATAGTTTTGGTATGACTTTCTTTACGATTTTTTTGGTAAATGCCCAAAAGTGGGAATGCTAGATCATGTGGAATCTTTTGAAGAACCTCCTTACTGCTTTCCAAAGTCATTGAACAAGTTTACCCTCCCACCAACAATGCAGTAGGGTTCCCTTTTGGCCACATCCCCTCTAGCATCTGTTGTTACAGGATTTCTTGACTATAGCCATTCTAGCTGGGGTGAGGTGGAATCTCAAGGTTATCTTGATTTGCATTTCTATTATGGCTAAAGAGGTCAAGCATTTCTTCATTTGTCTATTGGTTATTCTCATTTCCTCCTCATAGAAGTCTCTCTTTACTCTTTAGCCCATTTGTTAATCGTGCAGTTGTTTCTTTGAGGATTTGTTGTTGGGAAATTGAGTTTTTGGAATTCTAAGTATATTTTAGATATGAGACGCTTGTCTGTTTTATGGCTACTAAAGATCTTCTCCAAGTCTGGGGGCTTTCTGTTGATCTTGCTAGCTATGTCCTTTGTCATGCAAAAGCTCTGCAGTTTCATGCATTCTCATTGGTCCAAAGTTTCTTTGATTTGTTCTACTTCTGGGTCTCTATTAAAAAAATTTAGGCCTGTGCCAAGGACCCCTATTCCGTCCTGTAATATTTTCATGCAGTCTGCTTTTATTTGGAGGTCTTTCATCCATTTGGAGTTGATTCTGGGTAAGATGATACATACGGATCCAGTTTTAGTTTTCTACAAGTGTTTAACCAATTTTACCAGCACCATTTACTGAAAAGACAGTCTTTCTTCTATTCTATTTCTTTAGCTCTCTTGTCAAAGATTAGGTGGCTATAAGTCTGTGGGTGCATTTCTGGGTCTTCAGTCCTATGCCATTTTCCCTCAGGTCTGTTCTTGTGTCAGTACCAAACTGTTTTGATTACTAGGGTTTTGTAGTAGAGTTTCAAATTTGGAATTGATATTCCTCCAGCACTATTCTTTTTAGTAAAGATTGTTTTTGCTATCCGTGGTTTTATTGTTCCATATGAATTTGTGGATTGCTTCTTATATTTCATTACATAATGAGGTTGAAATACTGATAGGTATCACATTGAATTTGTAGATAGCCATTGGCAGTATTGCCATTTTCTCAGTGTTAATCTTCCCAATCTGGGAGCATGGGGGAGAGGGGTGTTTCCACATGCTTAGTTCTGTTTTAATTTCCTTTGCCAGATTTTTAAAGTTTTCATCATACAGGTCCTTCATCTATTTTGTTAAGTTAACTGCTAAGTATTTTATTTTTTGTGGGGCTATTACAAAAGGGGTTGCTTTCTAATTTCAGCCGCACTCTTCTCATTATTGGCATACAGGAAAGCCATTGAGTTTTGAGGGTTAATTTTATCCTGTGCAACTTTGCCAAAGTTTCTGATCAGCTCAAGTAACTTGGGAGTGGAGTCCATGGTGTTCTTTAAATACAAGATAGTGTCATCTGAAAGAGGGAGAGTTTTACTTCATGCTTTCTGATTTGGATTCCCTTTATGTCTGTATCATGTCTTAATGCTGTAGCTAGGCATTCTAATACTAGGTTGAAGAGGAGCTGGGAGAGTGGACACCGTCGTCTCATTCCTGAATTTAGATGAAATGGCTTTAACTTTTCATCATTAAGTATAATTCTGGCTGTAGGTTTGTCATATACAGCCTTTATTGTATTGAGGAATGTTCCATGGATTCTTAGATTTTCTAAAACCTTCATCATAAAGGCGTGTTTGATCTTGTGAAATGCTTTTCCTACATCTATTGAGATAACTGTGTGGTTCTTATCCTTGCTCTTGTTGGTGTGATGAATTATCCTATTTGTTTTGCGTATATCCAACCAGCTTTGCATCCCTGAAATGAATCCTGTTTGATTGTGGTGTACAATTCTTTTGATGAGTTGTTGAAGTCGATTGGCCAACATTTTCTTTGAAAGATATTGAACAAAAATGTGTCTATGGTTCACGTTCTTTAATGAGTCCCTCCCTCATTTTGGTATGAGGGTTATGCTGGTTTTATACAAAGAATGTGGTAGTGATTTTTGCTTTCCTTTTATTAAAGAGAAGGAGGAGTATTGTTGTAAATTCTGCTTTAAACACCTTATAGAATTCAGCTCTACATCCATTAGTTCCTGGACTTTTGTTGGCTGGGAGCTCTTCTATTTCTGCTTCGATTTTGATGCTTGATACAGGTCTGTTGTTTTAAATCATCTTAGTTTAGGGCATGTCAATATTTGCTACAAATTTATCCATATCTTTCAGATTATCAAATTTATTAGCATAAATTTTTGAGAGTATCCCCTTAATATATTCTCAATCTTGGTTGTTTCTGTAATGATGTTTCCACTGTCATCTCTTGAGTTTTGTCATTTGGGTGTGTTCTCTTCTTTTTCTGGTAAGATTTGTTAAGGGTCTGTCAATTTTATTCATTTTACAAAGAACAAACTCTTTGTCTTTTTCATTTTTTCTCTTGGTTTTGGTACTCTAATTGATTTACTTTGGATTTAATTTTAATTATTGGTGTCCATCTAGTGGATTGGGGTATAATTTATTGTTTTTTTTTCTTTTTTGGTGGCCAGTCGTGGGGCCTGGACACTGTCCCTCAGCTCTTCAGCTCAAGGATAGCGCTCTACCACTTGAGCCACAGTGCCACTTCTGGCTTTTTTCTTTTTGCTTGTGTGGTGCTGAGGAGTCGAACCCAGGGCTTCATGCAGGCAAGGCAAGTTCTCTACCACTGAGCCACCTTCCCAGTCCTTGTTGTTCTTTTTCAAGGAGCTATAGGGGCTTCATTAAATTGTTCATTTCAGGTCTTTCCAATTTGTTGATATAGGAACTCAGAGCTATAACCCTGCCTCTGAGTACTGCCTTTGCTGGGACCCAGAGGAGCTAGAAATTTGTGTGATCATTTTGTTGAATATCATGAACATATGAATTTCCTTTCTAATCTTTTCCATGCTCCACTTGAGATTCAACAATGGATTGTTAAGCTTCCATGTGTTACAAGATTTCCTTTGGGGGCTTCTGGTGTTGAATTCTAATTTAATTCCCTTGTGGTTTGGGAGAATGCAGGGTATAATGAAGGAATTTTTATGAGGGCCAGCTGTTTAACAAATGAACATGTAAGTATACTATATTTCCAACTTCTTCCCTATGGTAATCCAGATATGATCAAAATACTTTGTCAGTTTCTAGAGTTTTGTCTAGCTTTCTTACTTTACAATTTCATTATTACATTTGATTTTATATTACTGTGTAAAATACTGAATCCTCATTGTGTTATATGAAGTGGATGGGAAAATATTTGATTTTAGTGTTTGGCATAGTTTTGTGTAATTCCTGCTAACTTTGTCATAGTAGAGATTTCAGTAAATTCACACAACCCTCTTTTCTCTTAAATGAAGGAATGAAGAGAATGCATACATGGATGGTTTGATGTGTTGAAGCAAGTTTTTATAGAAGCCATGCATGGAGAAAGCCAATGGCACATAAAAGAGAAGTTCGAATAAAAATAGGACAGAAAAAGGAAGAATCGAATGAGGAAAACATATCTACATGAAATTAGATTTCTTTTGTGCCCCAAGAAAACTTTATTCATAAAAAGCAGGCTGGATTTGACCCGTGAGATATGATTTGCCTCTCTTGGTTTTGTGGGGGACAGGGTGTAATTAGGGGTCAAATGCTATATGAAATTTTTATCTGATTTTCTGTACCTTTCAAAAGGTTTAGATATATTCTATGAAAACATGAGGGATTTTACATGCATGAATAAAATAAAATGCTGCAGGCCATTAGGATCATTTAAAATAGCAGAGGAACAAAACTTAATGGATAAAGCCATATGAGATCCAAAGAATTTGTGGGTCCAAATAAAATTATTGCAATGAAATCCATTTTTACCCTATATCCTAAAAACTTTTAAGTAATACAAAAATTACATTTAAAAGTCAATCTATTTGGAATTGGAAAAACAAGCTCTCTTTTATCTGTTTGAAACAAACTTTATTTTTAACACATTAAATAAAAGTAACTTAACTCAAAATCACAATTGATTTCATATATACCTTCAAATATTGGCTATAAAATATACCTAGCATTCAAAACCTAAGAAAAGACCTCTATGCTAAAATCAATGCTTTGAAGCAAGAGGGACTCATCAAAGAAAGAGAATTATATACCTATTTCGTTGATGAACAGCTAAGGCTTCTCAATAAAATTTGGGCCAACTGAAATTAACAACTAATCAAAAGAATCATACTCGATGATCAAACAGGACTTATTAAAAGAATACAAAGCTGGTTCAATATATGCAAGGCAATTAATGTAACTCAACACAACAACAGAAACAAGGACAAAAACTACATGAAGACCTCAATAGATAACAAAAACAGCATTAGATAAGACCCACTAGCCCTTTATGGTAAAAGGTAGGGAGAAGCTAGGAAACCATGGAACTTTCCTCAGTATAATAAAGCTTGTATAGGACACAAACGGACAGAATGATAATTTACAGTGAGAAGTTAAAACTATTTCCACCAAAATCAAGAATGAGACAGGGAACACGACTTTCTCCACTCCTCTTTAATATAATATTGAAATTCCTACCTAACTCTAGGGAAGGGAAGAGACAAACATAAAGGGGATCCAAATATGAAAAGAAATGAAAATCTCCCTCTTCCCAGATGGCATGATCCTGTATTTAAAGAAAACCACAGACTCCTGTGCCAAGTTACTTGAGCTCATCTGAAACTATGACAAGGAAGAAGGGTCTGATATTAACCAACAAAAATCAGCAGCTTTTCTTCTTTTTTAATATCTTTATTATCACGTGATGAACAGGGAATTTACAAATACATAAGTAAGGTAATAATTACATTTCTTTTTAAACACTGTCACCCCTCCCTCATTTTCTCCTGATTACCCCTCCATATTAACTTCCCCCCAAGTTGTATACTTCATTTCCAACATAGTGTCAAGTGAGTACCACTGTGGTATTTGATCATCCTTTCTCCTTATTTTTCTATGATTCGCTTTCCTTTCCACAGATCACATAAACTCGTATGCAAGACAAAGAGAACAGAAAACTAAAACAAACAAAACAAAAGAAATGACTATACACAGGGCATTTCAAGAACAACTTGTTTTCAATTCTTGGAGTTTATGCTGATATACTTCATTACATATGTTCCTATGCACTTAGCAATTGGGCTATTGAGATTCCCTCTTAAGAATATCATAGACATATTCTAGTTAGTACAAACTAGGGAAGTCATGCAACCTTCAGTAGCTTTTATGAATGCCAACAATGAGAATAGCAAAGCTGAAATCAGGAAAGCATCTACTTTTGCAGTAGCCTCAAAAAAAATTAGCAATTAACTTAACCAAGGATGTGAAGAACTTCTATGGAGAAAACTTTACAAACATCAACAAAAGGAAATCTAAGAAAATTTTAAAAAGTGGAAAAACTGGGCTAGGAAGGTAGCTAAGGGGTAGAGTGCTTGCCTTTTATGTATGAGGCCATGGGTTCAATTTCTCTGCACTGCATAAACAGAAAAGGCCAGAAGTGGTCCTGTGGTTCAAGGGGTAGAACACTAATCTTACGCTGAAGAGCTGAGGGACACTGCCCAATCCCAGAGTGCAGACTCAACAGCCAGCAAAAAAAAAAAATGGAAAAGCCTCCCATGTTCCTGGATTGGGAAGATTCATACCATGAAATGACAATACCGTCCAAAGCTCTCTACAAACTCAATGCAATGCCCATCAAAATCCCAACAACATTCCTCATTGAAATACAAAACACAATCCCAAAATCCCTGTGGAATAATAGAAGACTCCAAATAGCAAAAACAATCCTTACCAGAAAGAACAGTGCTGGAACAATGTCAATACAAAACTTCAAACTCTATTATGAAACTGCATTTATAAAAATACATTCGCACTGGCCCATGAACACACCTCAGGATTAATGAGTAGAATTAAGGTCCAAGAAATAAATACAAAGAACTTTGGCCACCTAAACTGTGATAAGGGAACAAACAACACGGGATTGAAGAAAGCATATTCAACAAATGGTGCTGGAAGAACTGGCTATACAAGACCCAGAAACACAACAAATCAAAGAAAGGTTTGAAAAATGGGATTGCATGAAGCTGCAGAGCTTCTGCATGACAAAGAACATAGCTAGCAAGATCAATAGAAAGCCCATGGATTGGGAGAAAATCTTCACTACCATACAACGGACAAGGGTCTCATGTCTCAAATATACCTGGATCTCAAAAAATTAAATCCCCCAGCAACAAATCTTCAAAGAAACAACTGCCCAATAAATAACTGGGCTAAGGACTTAAACAGAAACTTCTCTGAAGAAGAAAGAAGGATGGCCAATAGACACATGAAGAAATGCTCAACCTCCCGAGCCATAAAAGAAATGCAAATCAAAATAACATTGAGATACCACCTCACCCCAGTTAAAATGGCTATAATCAAGAACTCTAATAACAACAGATGCTGGAGGAGATGTGGACAGAAGGGAACCTTACTACATTGTTGCTGGGAGTGTAAACTTGTTCAACCAATTTAGAAAGCTGTATGGAGGTTCCTCAAAAGACTCCACATAGACTCCCCTATGACCCAGCAATCCTACTTTTGGGCTTTATCCAAATGTTTACAAACAAGACCACACTAAAGCTACCCACAAGACTATGTATATTGTAGCATTATTTGCCATAGCTAAGATCTGGAACCAACCCAGATGCCCCTCAGTAGATGAATGGATCAAGAAAATGTGGTATATATACACAATGGAATTCTATGCCTCCAGCAGAAAGAATGGCATTGCCCCATTTGTTAGGAAATGGAAAGGCTTGGAAAAAATTATATTGAGTGAAGTAAGCGAGGCCCAAAGAACCATAGGGCCCATAGTTTCCCTTATTTTCAATAACTAGTATATGTCTGAGTCAAGCAGAAAAAGTCAGATAAAGTGACGTTAGGGAAATGAACCCTAAGATATGTATTCAAATGTTTTTTTTTCTTTCATGCAATTGTTTCTAACACATTTATAAGATTATTTCTTTGTTGCTTTGTATGTCCCTCCCCCACGATATAACCCCTGCTTTCACTGCATTTGATGTTGGTATAATTTATGGAGGGGAATGGCAAAAAACAAATAGTTTAAATAAGGATACAGGTGGAGCCATTGCAACAATGAGATGTACATGTCGTTATGTTGAAAACGAACTTTACAACTTTCTGGGGAGGGGTGCAGGGAAGAATTGGAAGGGTTGGGAAGGGGAAACAAAGGAGGAGGCTACAATGCTTGGTAAGAAATGTATTCATTATCTTGCCCATGTAATTGTAACCCCTCAGTGCAGTATTTCCACAATAAAAAAAAGAAAAAAAAAGGAATTCTTTCTATTGTCTGCTTTCCCAATTTCTTACTTTAAAGCTTTAACTTTCACTGTAGAAATCTTTTACAGATCCTACATTAGGTTTTAAATCCTAGATTTTTTTTGTAAAGCTGACATTTCAAGATATATATAGGATCAATTATGAGGTTCTGTTTAGCTTACCTTAATGGATTAAAAATTAAGTTTATCTCTGCATGGGGGCTCATGCCTGTAATCCTATCTACTCAGGAGGCTGAGATATGAGGGTCAGGTTTCAAAGCCAGCCCAGAAAGAAAGTGCATGAGACTCTTATCTCCAATAAACCACCAGAAAACTACATGTGGCACTGTGGCTCAAGTGGTAGAGTGCTCGCCTTGACCTGAAGAGCTGAGCTACAGTACCCAGGTCCACAGTTCATAATCCCATCACCAACTACAAAAACAATTAAGTTTAGGCAAACAGGCCAAAGAGAAGTTATTTTTCCAACTGTAAGTGGACTGTCTTTTAAATTTAATTTTTGTATTACTTCAAATTTTCTAGTGTATATGGTACAAATGGTTTTCATTATGATAGTATTATAGGGCACATGAAGTCTTTTTATCTGATGCATCTTTATCCATTACTTTTTATTTCCTCTAAAACATTAAATTACCCTAATTGCCTGCTGTATTTTGTTTTCATTCATGCATAGTCCCTCTTGATTCCACAGTATATATCTAAACCTTTGAAAAAAACAACAAATCAGATAAAATTTTCATTTGACATTTCATTCCCAATACCACTTGACACAGACACAGACACACACAGAAAGACATACAGACATATGCACATACACATGTGCATACACATACACACACACACACACACACACACACACACACACACACACACATGCACTCACAAAACAAAGATAGGGAAACCTGGCCGCAGAGGCCAAATCCAGCCTTCCTTTTATGAATAAAGTTTTATTATAACACAAAAGAAAAAAAAATCTTTTGAGTCCATTCATGAGGCCTGAACTCTTCAGCTCAAGGCTAGCGCTCTACCACTTGAGCCACAGTGCCACTTCCGGTTTGTTTCTTTTTGCTTATGTGGTGCTGAGGAATCGAACCAAGGGCCTAAGGCATGCAAGGCAAGCGCTCTACCACTGAGCCACCTTCCCTGCCCCAAGAAAAATAATTTTATATGGCTACATTTTCCTTGTTCCATTTTTTTCTATTTCTGTGTTTCTATTTATCTGTCAGATTCTCTATTATGTGCCATTGCTCTCGCCCTGGCTGCCACCCTTTGGGTGGGGGGAGGGAGAGAGGAAGATTGAGTGGCAGGGCAGGGGGGAGGATGGGAAGGGATAGGAAGGAGAAACAAAAGAGGAGGCTACAATGCTTGATAAGAAATGTACTCATTATCTTGCCCATGTAATTGTAACCCTCTGTACAGTATTTTCACAATAAAAAAAGAAAACATTATATATATATATGGAGAGAGAGAGAGAGAGAGAGAGAGAGAGAGAGAGAGAGAGAGAGAGAGAGGAATTCTAAGCCTTTATCAGAAAAAATGATACTGTCGCATTTGTAAGGATATGGAAAGACTTAGAAAAAATTATATTAAGTGAAGTAAGCCAGGCCCAAAGAAACATAGGTCCTACAGTTTCCCTTATTTGTAATAACTAGTATATGAATAGGACAAGCAGAGAAGGTCAAAAGATATGTACATATAACCATATAAGGTAATGTTAAGCAAAATGACCACAAGATAGAGACACAAGAGGTTTTATCTTCGGTTGCTATTGTTTTAATGTATTTATTGTGTACTATGTGATTATTTTGTTTCCCTTGTATATTCTTCCCCCATAGCATAACCCTGTTTTCACTGTATTTGATTCCAGTGTCCTACATCTTGTATACACATTTTGATAATTTGGAGAGGAGAAGGGAAATAATGAAATGCTGAAATATGGATACAGTTTGACCCATTGTAATAATAAGATGTACAAGAAACTATGTTGAAAATGAACTGTACAATGCTGGGGGAAGGAGTAGGGGAAGTGAGGAGGGAAGACTTGGTAGGGTAAAAACAAAGGAGAGGATAACAATGCCTGATAGAAAATGTACTCATTACCTTACTCATGTAACTATTAACTATACAGTACTTTTACAATGAACATATATATTAAAAAAGAAAATGTGCTATACTCATACAACAGAATTCTATGCTTCTATCCAACTGTGTTTTAAAAGTACATATGTGGTATGTATTTTGATGCCCAGTGCATGATTGTGAACAAGTGGAACAAAATATGTCCACTACCCTGAGGTAGTTCTGTTCTCCAGGGCCTCTGAAGTCTCTGCATGGAATATGGGTGTAACACATGTTGTCAATTTGAAAACATACAGTTGCTTTTGATACTGCTTTAGCATTGTGATACAGAAGAATTTCCTTTCCTACCACTTATTCTCAACCCAGTGCAGCATGGAAATATCTTCATCTATATTTGCATGTATAAATTCAATTACCAATTTGACGGCAACATTTCAGAATGTCAAAGTAGAAATCACTTTCGACGTTGGTTGTGAGTGATTGGCATATCATTGCTGGGTTCATAAGCAATACTTCTTCCTCAGGCAATAGTAAATGGCTGTACTTCTAGAGGCCTTTTCATATGGAATTCGTATGAAAGCTGCTGGTATCAACCGCTAAGATTCTATGGCTGTTATTTATATTGTGTGTGTTAATTGACCCTCTGAGTGTGATGTTCTCAAAATGTTAGCTGATACCTCACAAGCATAGATTTTGTGTGGACATTTCACCATGCACAGGGCATGGCATCCTCTGAGGGAAATCAGTTGAAGCATCCCAAATGGCTTTCATGCAAACAGTTTTGTGACAGAGATGCTGGACAAACTACATCCTGGATAACTCTACCTCTGGGGCCTCACTATCTGTTGTCTTTGATGAAATCATAACTTCTGGGTGAAGAACACAAATGGACAAACATGTTTTCCAACTCATGTTTTTCTCCTGGATGAAGGCCACAGATGTAGAGCTCCAGGGAATACTTATACACATGACTTCTCGGGACTCACAAGAGGCTTTCATGAAAGGGGAGTTATAGTGTAGATCTCTATCGATAAAAGACACATATGCACATATAAAACATATATGAATATGCATGCCTAACATGTTGGCTTCACATCCAGACAAAATTTCAGCTTGGCAGAGGCTTAAGGCATGTACCTTTTGACTTTCAAACTCCTTCTTCTCCAGCTTCCCCTCCTCTTCAGGTCCTTGTCTGGCAATAGCTGCTTCTCTACTATGAAGCGCCGAGCACACATAGATGGAGATGTGACCATCACTGGGTTTTTCCCTCTGAACATCTTTGGAATAGGCTACAGTAACAGCCATGTTTCCAGCCAAGAAGAGCACACACCGTAAGTAATTCATCATTCTATTTGCATTTACTATTTCATTCTGAGGATGGGCAAACACTAAGGAGAATCTAGGTGCACACATCAATGTTCTCTGTCTTTTCTATGCTCTATTGTACCAGGAGCAGCTCACTTCCATTATTTATCGTACATCTACTGTTAAGCAATTTTCTGCTTGCTAGTAGGACAGGATTTTATTTTCCTTCCATACAGCTTCTTCTTTCCAAGCTGGTAAATTCTTCACTTTTCTCCAGCATGCCTGTATCTCCTCCATTTTATCTATCATTGCAGAAGATGAAGTGATGTTACTACAACCACCCCGAGTCACTGCAATGAGATCTGTACTAAAAGTCTGCAAACACATTTCCTTCATGCTTAGGTCAGTACTGTGAGAGCTTTGCTTTAGGAACCCCTTTATTTTGAGAACATGGATAAAATTTCTTATCATTGTCTGGGCACTGATTTCGTGCCCTAGGACTGTCTAATACACACACACACACACACACACACACACACACACACACACACACACTGCCTCTCTCTCTCTTTCTCTCTCACTCTCTCCCTGGAGAGAAGTAGTTACTGTTTCCCTAAGCCTTGTGTCATTACTTTATGTCAGATATGCTACACAAAACATGCCTTACCAGGCAGGTTAGCATTATAAAGATCACTTACAGAAAAATTTTATCTGCCCAAGTTCTATTTTACTTGTGCTCATGTATGTTGCTTGTTTTTGCTCTTGAACAGAGAGCCTCACTAATAAAAGGCTATCCCCTCCCAAAAAAAAAGAAAAATGACTTGAAGATCATCAAGAAACTCTAGCAAACTATTTGATTCCTATTGCAAAAGAAAATGGCATTGTGTCTATCATTTGCACTTGTTTACAAGGGCTGGTGTGACAATTAGACACTGAGGTAGCTGCCCACAATCAAGAGCAGTGATACTAGAATAGCAATTACTCTCTTCTGAGCTATGAAAGAGATAAGGCCTTATCTTATATGTCATTGGTATGTTTATCTTTCTTCTTTAGTGCTGGTCCTTGGAACTCAAGGCCCGGGCACTATTGCTGAACACTTTTGCTTAAGGCCAGTACTCTAGCATTTGAGCCACAGATCCACCTATGGCAATTTTGGATGGTTAAAGGGAGATAAGAATCTCACCAACATCCCTGCCCAAGCTGGCTTCAAAGCATGATCCCCACCCGGAGAAAGTGAAGACTCAAGGCTAGGAGTGTCACTGGGGACCTAACCCCCCCAGTCCCAGGGAGAGCAGAAGAAAGGGTGATTCCCCTGATAAGAACAGTGCCTAGGCAACCAAACACAGACCTGAAGACAAGACATCTTTATTTTTAGGATGACTGGCATCCATCCATCAGAACCTTGAGCTCTGATGTCCAAGTCTGTGCCAATATATTAGGTTAAGTAAGCCAATTATATTAGGTTTAGTAAGCCAGTCCCAAAGAAACAGAGGCTCTATAGTTTCCCTCATTGGAAATAATTAGTTTGTCCCTTAGATAGTCCTGACAGAGAACCATAATAGATCAATAGCTATGTACATATGTACATATATACATATATAATTAACACCCAGACTTGGAACAACAGGTCTTTTTTTTTTTGGTTGTTGACCTTGTTGTTGCCAATATGCTGTATCTGGTTCTTTCTTCTTATTAATTTAATTTTTATTTTTTCTTTGGTTTATCCCTGGCAATCACTGTCTTTGATTCCAGTATCCTATGTTTTTGTGTGTACATTTATCTGATTTGGGCAAGGGGAATAACAAAATGCTGAAACAAGGACAAAGGATGAAGCATGCAACAATGATACATACAAGACACTATGTAGGAAATGAACTTTACAACTTTGGGGGAGGCAAGGAAGAGTAGGGGAGGGAAGGGATAGTGGGAGACAAACAAAGGGGTGGGTAACAATGTTTGACAAGGAATATAATCATTACCTTACTCAGGTACTAACATCTTTATAAAAAAATAAAATTTTTAAAAAAGAAATTTTCCTTGAAAACATCTCATTTAAGCAATTAGTAATCAGTTAATTAAATTGAATATTTTTAATTATATTAATTTATTCATTTATGTATGACAAAAAATTCATAGCATTTCCATATTCTGTGCATGTTTTTACTGCTTTCTTTGTTGATTTCTGGCCTCACTACAGTGTGATGGGCACGTGTGTCAATAAACACACTTTCAATACCTTTAATATCTGACTGGTTTTATTCAATAACCTAAAGAAAGCAATCGATATGGGGTTGATTTCATACCTGCCAATTTTGCCAAAGTTCTATATCAACTCTAGTAGCTTGAGAGAGGAGATTTTTGGAGGCCTTTTAGTACAGTATAATATCTGTTTTACTTCTTGCTTCCCTATTTGGTTCCCCTAAATGTCTTTCTCTTGCTTACTAATCTTGCTGGGAATTCCAATGCTATGTTGAAGAGGAATGGACAGAAAGGATGTCCTTGTTGTTTAAATGGTTGTTTAAAACTTGGGGCTTTACCAGCGGAGGGGCGCCCGCCTGGCGCGCCCAAGGCCGTGGGTTCGGCTCTCAGCCCTAGTTTAAAAAAAAAAAAAAGACACATAAAACTTGGGGCTTTAGTGTAGTCTGATTTGTGGTCCACTGGATATATGCCTAGGAGTGGAATTGCTGGGCCAAACGGAAGCTGTATGCTTAGTTTTTTAAGGAACCTCCACACTGCTTTCCAGATTGGTTGAAAAAGTTTACACTCCCACCAACAGTTTCATAGTATTCCTTTTAGGAGACATCCCTGCCAACATTTGGTATTGTTACTTTTTCTGATAAAGACCGCTCTAATTGGAGTGAGGTGGAATCTCAATGTTATTTTGATTTGCACTTGTCTTGTGGCCAGAGATGTTGAACACTTGTTCGTTTGTGTGTCTATTGGCCATTCTTTTTCTTCCTCAGAAAAGTCTCTCTTTAAGTCAGCCTATTTATTGATTGAGTTGTTGAGTTTGGGGAGGTTTCTTTGGAGGGTTAATTTTTTGAGCCCTGTCTATATTTGAGATATGAGGCATTTGTCTCATGTGTACTGAATGAAGATTTTCTCTCATGCTGTGTTATTTATCTTGATAGCTATGTCCCATGCTATGCAGAAACTCTTCACTTTAATACAATCTCATTTATCCATTTATTCTTTAATTTGTTTGATTCTGTATCTTATAGAAACTCTTGTCCCATTCCAAGAAGGTTTAGGATATCCCTTATCTCTTCCTGTAATATTTGCATACTACATGGTCTTTAGTCCACTTACACTTGATTCTGGTACTAGGTGATATATATGTATCTAGCTTCAGTTTTCTGCATGTAGCTAACCCAATTTTGCCAGCACCATTTGTGTAACAGGATATCTTTCTTCCAAACTGTGTTTTGGGCTCCCTTATCAAATATTAAGGGGTTCTATATTTGTGGGATTGTTTCTGCATCTTCTGTTCCATTGTATTTGTCCTCAGGCCTAGTCTTGTAACACTAATAAGCTATTTTTCTTACTATGGCTTTGAAATAAACATGATTCCCATCTTTGGTTAATTTCAAAGTATTTTCTTTTTTCTGCGGTGATTACAAATGATGTTGCTTTTCTGATTTCAGTATTGTTGGAAAACAGGAAGACAACTGTTTTTGTGGGTTGATTTTATACCACACTATTTTGCCAAAAGTTTAAATCAACTCAAATAGCTTGGGTGAGGAATATGTAAGATTCTTTTGTCTGCAAAGAAGGATAGAATTACTTTTTCTTTTAGATCCCCTTTATGTGTTCCTCTTCCCTTTTTTCTCTTGGTAGGAATTCTAGCACTATGATGAAGACGAATGGAGAGAGTCGGAACCTTTGTCTTGGTCCTGATTTCAGAGAGATTGGTTTCAATTTTTCCCCATTAAGTATAATGCTGGCCCTAAGTTTGGCATATATAGCCTTCATTATATAGAAGAAGCTTCCATGGATTCTGAGTTTGTCCAGAGCTTTCAGAATAAAGAGGTGTTGACTCATGTCAAATGATTCTTTGCATCTATTGAGATGAACATGTGGTTCATATGCTTGCTTCTGTTGATGTGTTGAATTACATTAATTGACTTGCTTATATTGAACCAAGTTTGTAATCCTGGAATGAATCCCATTTGATCATAATATGTAAATTTTTTTGATTACTTGATGAACTTGTTAAGCCAGAATTTTGTTGAGAAGTTATCTATCAACATCCATCAAATTGATGTGTCTATAGTTCTCCTTCTTTCGTGGGTTCTTATCTGCTTTTGGAATGAGTGTTATGTTGGCTTCATAGAATGAGTTTGGTAGTGATCTTTCTCCTCTATTTCATTGAAGAGTTTGAGGAGTATGAGACTGAGTTGCCCTTTGAAGACCATATAGACTTCTGCTGTGATTCCAGCTGGTCCTGGGCTTTTCTTGAAGAGGAGGTTCCTTATTGCCATTTCAATGGCATTAGTTGTTATGGATCCATTTGGTTGAGATAAATCTTCTTAGTTCATTTTGGGGATATCAATGCTCTCCAGAGATGCTTCCATTTCTCCCAGATTCCTGAATTGACAGTCATAAAGGTTTCTGAAGTATTCCCTAATAACATTATGAATCTTGCATATTTCTGTTCTGATGTTCCAATTTTCAAGTCTAATTTTATTAATTTTGATGTTCTTTCTTTCACCAAATTTTCTAAGGGGTTATCAATTTTTTTACATTTTTCAAAGGACCAGCTTTTTGTGTTGTTCATCCTCTAATTTTTTTACCCTCTAATTCCTTTATATCTGATTCATTTTTTATTATCCACTTCTGTATATTAATTTTGGATTATCCTTGGTCCTGTTTTTCTCAGACATTGAGTTGCATCACTAAAATGTTCATTTGTGTTTTCTCCAATTTGTTGATCTTAGAACTATAAATTTTCCTGTGTTCTGTCTTTAGTATGTCCCAGAGGAGCTGGGTTTCTTTTTAGTCATTGTTCTTACATTGTGTAATGATTTGGATTTCCCTTCTAATCTCCTCGAGTATCCATTGCTCAATCAATAATATGTTGTTTATTTGTCTATAAGTCAGATTTTTCTCTGACAGATTTTCAGGTTCATCTCTAATTTTCATCCAGTGTGGTCTGATAGGATTAAAGGGAGTAAGGACAATTTTTTTTTTAATTTGCACAGGTTTGCTTTGTGACCTAACATGTGGTCTATTTTGAAGCATTGCCGGGGCTACTGAGAAGAATGTATATTCTAATGCTGTTGGGTAAGAGTCTGTAGATGTGTATTCAATCTACTAGGTCGATTTAGTTTATACTTCTGAGGTTGCTTTGGTGAGTTTTGCCTAGCTAATATACCCAGAGATAAGAGTGATAAGTTGAAGTCTCCAATTATCAATGTGTTTTGATCTATGTGTATTTTTAAATCAAGTAGTATGTGTTTGATGAAGTTGGGTGCTCCAGAGTTTGAAGATATTTAGAATTGTCATATCTTTTGTATCGTTTGTTATTTGTTTAGTTTGTGTAGTATAATCAGTATATAGTATATACAGTATAATTGCAATATATAGTATATACTTTAACATTCATATATATATCAAAATATAGTATAATTGTATAGTTCTCTTTATTAGTATGTAATGATCTTGTTTCTCTTTCTTTACTGATTTTATTTTGAAGTCTATTTTAGCATATTAGGATATTAGGATTGGTACTCTATCCTCTTTATTCCAAACTTTCAATTGGAGAATGCTCTGTCAGCAAATTTTGTCTTGTTTAAGCAATATATGGACAGATCTTGCTTTTGGATCCAAGTAGTCAGTCTATGTCTTTAATTGGAGAGTTAAGTCCATAAATATTGAGGGTTAGGACTGAGGGGTGTCTGGTAATTACTACTGGGCTATTTGCAGCTTTAGGGGTTGTGAGGTTTTCTGTTCTTAAAAATAAGTAAGGATTTCTGTTCAGTGTGCTAGAGATCAGAGCTATTCTGCATTGCAGTTTCTATGGGAATTACCTAAGTTAGGACTCCTTTAGAAGCAGAGACTTATTTCTAAATTGTAATTTGACCCTTCTTGATACTGGAGCTATATGCTGCTGCTCCCATCAGAGATGCTGTGTGGGAAATGTAATAGGGGAGGTAATAGTTTCTAGCCTTCTTTCCTGTGTAGAGGTGAGTTCTGGTGTTCCCAGGTGCCTCCATAGAGGCATTGTTGGTGGGAATGTAAACTTGTTCAACCACTTTGGAAAGTAGTATGGAGATTCCCCAAAAGACTCCACATAGAGCTCCCCTATGCCCCAGCAATCCTACTTTTTGGCATTTACCCAAATGATCACAAACAAGACCATAATAAAACTACCAGCACAACTATGTTTATTGGAGCATTGTTTGCCATAGTGAAGATATAGAACCAACCCAGATGTCCCTCAGCAGATGAATGGATTAAGAATATGTGGTATATATATATACACAATGGAATTTTATGCCTCCATCAGAAAGAATGATATTTCCCCATTTGTTAGGAAATGCAAAGACTTGGAAAAAATTATATTAATTAAAGTAAGCTAGGCCCAAAGAAATATAGATCGATTGCTTTCCCTTATTAGCAATAACTAGTACATATTCTCTGAGACAAACAGAAAAGGTCATATAAGATGATGTGAACTAAATTAACCACAAGATAAGGACACAATAGGTTTTTCATTTCTTGCTATTGCTTCTAACATATTTATAAGGTACCACTTGGTTTTTTGATGCTTTGTTTGTCCTACCCCCATGGTATAACCTCTGTTTTCACTGTATTTGCTGTCAAATAATTTATGGAAAGGAAGGGAAAACAAATTGTTTAAATGGGGATACAGGTTGACCCACTGCAACAATGAGATGTAGAAGATGCTTACCAAAAAACGAACATTTCAATTTAGTCGGGGAGTGGGGGGGATTTGTGGAGATGGTAGGGAAGGGATGGTAAGGGGAAAACAAAGGAGGAGACAACAATGCTTGAAAAGGATTGTACTCATTACTGTGCTCATGTAACTGTAACTTGTCCTCCATACAGAATTCTACAAAGGAAAAAATTTAAAAATTAAAGTGGGTGACAAAACCACAAGATTTATTTTCACACAAGTATAGCTAGTTGCCCTAAGATAAAGGCAACAGAATATTTCCTGTCTCATAAAAATCTATTCCAACAGATTTTGGCTGTAGTAAAGGTCTGGTGGTGGTGGGGAAGCAAGCTCTCTCTCTCTACTTAACTGTTTCTCAATCATTTTCATGACAAATGCCCTTCATGTCTTCATCTAATTCTCTATACAACCATAACATATTACATGCATATTCCATTCCAATTATGGTAATAATTTAAACAATTCATTCGCAAAGAAGCAAGTATTTACTATACTAAGTCATAAGTTTTTAATAATCCTCCTGTATGTCTATGCCAATTATTCAGCTTTGTGTTCAAGAACTATCAGTTTGTGTTGGCTTTGGCTTTTGCTATTGAGGAGATCAACAAAAACCCTGATTTTTTAAGTAACTGGACTCTGGGATTTGATGTCTATGATGTTCAAGTCAGAACTTGGACAATGTTTAAGAATCCCTTCATTTGGTTCTTTGGGAAGTACAAGATTCCAAACTACTCCTGTATGAGAGACAGAAGGTCTATAGCAGTACTTACAGGACCATTAGGATTCATATCTGACAAAATTGGAACATTGCTGGGACTCTACAGATTTCCACAGGTAAGAATGGTGGTGTGAAAAGTTAGAAAAACATCTACTTTGATGTCATTTCAGGTGTTAGAAGAGAATGATAGGAGAGACTGGATTTATAAACCTATCAAATTTTGTGGTATCAAAGAATAAGTATATAAAGACATATATAGATATATATATCCACTGTTTGGAAAAGGATACGGAAAAGTTAGAAAAGACAAATAGATAATTTATTGTTGCAAGCCTATCAATAATCTCCTGTGATAGAATGAGTAAATGTAAAATGAATTTGCAGTGTGAATATATTAAGCAGAGTACTAATGGCGCAAACCCGTAATTCTAGCAATTCAGGAAACTTCTATCTAGAATTAACCAGCCACAAGCTGGTATACCAACAAGTTGGCTCAAGTGGTAGACAGTCTTTAGAGAAAAATCCAACAAAGTGCATGAGGACATGAATTTGTGCCCCTCTACTAGAATGTATGTGCACAATCATACACACACATAAACACACACACAAACACATACACACAAGATATTATGTTGAATGAAGTAAGTTAGGCTCAGATTGAGATGGGGAATGTTTTCTCACATATGGGAGAGCTAGATCTAAAATATAAACATGTATCACACACATAGCTTCATGTGTGTGTGTGTATGTGTATGTGTGTGTGTGTGTGTGTGTGTATAACCAACCTGACTAAAGCATGGTATATATACAGGTGGAACTCGATGCTATGACTTTTCTTATCTACTGACAGTACAAAAATAAACACCATAAACCTGAAGCATAACTGAGAAGGGTAAGTGTTGAGGCAAAACGTGAGAGGAATAGGGAATCGATGGAAAGGAATACACAGAACACTCACTGTACATATATGAAAATGGAATTAGGGAGTGGATGGAGTTGATATAGATGGGAGGAGTTTATGGAAATAGTGACAAAGATCAAGAGACATTTTACAATTTATATGTTATACAACTCCTCAAAAACAATTGAAACATTTTTTCAAAAACTAAAATGAAATCTACCTTCCACCTACTTCAACTGCTTCTTCACATACATCAAGACTCAAGTTTTGATGGATGATAATGCTCTAATTCATAAAGCATCCAATTTCCTTTCCATTTAGCTTACCTTTGGGCCTTTTTCTCATGCCCTGAGTGACCATCACAAGTTTCCTGCTCTCTATCAGATGGCCCCAAAGGACACATCGATAGCGACAGCCATGGTCTCCATACTGCTTCACTTCAGCTGGAACTGGGTGGGACTATTGAACTTAGAGGATGAGAATGGATTGTGGTCTCTTGCTGAACTGAAAGAAGAGATGGCCAAGAACAGAGTTTGTGTAGCTTATGAGCTAGTGATCTCAAGCCAATCAGTATCACATGTACTCCAATCCATGGCAGTTTATAATGATATAAATAAATCTTCAGCAAATGTCCACATCATACATGGTGATAATGGTTCACTAATACCTTTAAACGTGTTCATTGAGCAACTTTTAATAAAAGGCAAAGTTTGTATCATGAACTCAGAGTGGGATTTCACCACGAAAAGGAAATATTTCATGGTAGGCTCATTGCATATACCTCTCATTTTTTTACACCATCATGAAGATATTTCTGGATTCACAGATTTTGTCAAGGCAGTTAATCCTTCCAAATACCCAGAAGACATTTTTCTTGCTAGGATATGGTTTCTGTCTTTTAATTGCTCAAATCCTCAGTCTGACTGTGTAACATGGGACAACTGTCCTCATGATGCCTCTTTGGATTGGTTGCCTGGGCGTGTTTTAGACATGACTATGTCTGGACACAGTTACAATATATACAATGCTGTGTATGCTGTGGCCAAGGCTCTCCATGAGATGCTTCTTCATCAGACAGAAGTTCAAATAATGGGAAATAGAAAAGGGACACTGCCTTCCCCTGCACAGGTAATTTCATCTATGTGGATGGCACATACTATGAGCAGAGGCACTTCCTAGAAGGGGTGTTATTCTCTGAAATTGAATGGTTCTGGTATTTTTGCAAGTCTCAAACATTTAAGCCCAGTCTGGTTTAAATTGTCATACTCATATTTCAGCCTCCTGGGTAACTGGGATTACAGGTGTGAGTAACCAGTAATCAGCTTATAAATTCATTTACTTATAAATAACCACAATGTGCCCATAGCTAATCTTTTGAAAACTAAATTAGGATTTTCCCTATACATTTCTTCAGGAATACCAAAGGATAACATACTGAAGAGAATTTTCCATTTTTCATATGGGATATAGTTTCCCTCAACTTTGGTAATAAAAATGAAACATTCTCAAACTATAGACATTAATAAAAATAGTTTCTGATCAACTCTAGCTGTGTAACTGAGAATTGTCTCATTCGTGGCTATATAGTATAGGTTTCTCTTGAACAAAGACCTGTACTCTATTCTGAGTAACCAGGATTCAGAAAATTATTTTTATTCCTCCTTAGATTGTTTACACAGATACTTCAATCATTCTCAGTGCTATTCTTGAATTCAGAATTGCCTTTAGGTAATGAGTAGCATTTCTTAATTCACATTTTGTGTCTTGCCTTGGGATGTACTTCCCCATAATATGATGTCTCTCTTCAGTTGCTCCATTTTCTGAAGAACATCCAATTTCACAATTCTGTTGGACATCAAGTGTTTTTGGATGAGAAAAGGAAATTGGAGCCAGACTATGACATTCTGAACATTTGGAATTTTCCAGAAGGTCTTGAACTTGAGGTGAGAGTAGGAAAGTTTTCTCCCAATGCTCTACATGGTAATCAACTGTTTTTATCTGAAGATATGGTAGAGTGGGCCATTGGAAACACAGAGGTGAGTTGGGTCTAATCCTAATAATTTTATTGACACACAAATAAACAAGTCACCCTTTATATTTACACTTGCCTAAGTGTCAGCAACTTTCGCCCATAAGCCTACCTACTCAGATCCTTGAGATCTGAATATCATGATTTAAAAGTCAGCCCTAACAAGAAGTTCTGTGAGACTGTTATCGCCAATTAACCAACAAAAATCTGGAAGTTGAGCTGTGACTGAGTAATGCAATAATAACTGAGCAAAACATTCTCAAGGCCAGTGCCTAGACATTGGGTTCAAGCCCAGGATGGGAACTAAAAATATTACATGTGTTCCTAATTTTTGATTCAGAATATTGTCAGGTTATAGTTTCCTATTTCCTACACTGTGATAAAGTACCTGATAAATAAATTTATGGGCTCAGAAGCTTTATTGGTTTCCATTATGTAGAGGTTTCATTCAATGGTTAGTTGACCTGCCTTTTAGGCATCCTTGGTGAAAGGAATGACTGAAGATTCATTTTTCATGACCACTGGAAACCTAAGAGGAAAATATGATGGGCCTATAAAAGGAAGGTCATCCACCAGGCTTTTCCCCTTGTCGCAGATATATATAATGACATGAGTTTAAGAAAATTCTGTAGGGTTATGAATGAGGACTCATTTCCTCACCGTAGGTTTCACCCTTTCAAAGATCCCATACTGTTCTCTAGTTCAACAGGCTAGCACAAAAGTCTTTAGAAACCATGGGATATGGAATCTATAACAATTCAATTTATCGACTGCACTTAGCTACATAGAAACATTATGCTGAATAACCAATTCTTTCCAACAATGGGTTTTTGGAGTTTTAGCTATGAAAGTTTGAAGATTTATGCACAGATACCTGATTTTCCTCAGACTCCTCGCTCTGTCTGCAGTGAGCCTTGTGGTACTGGATTTAGGAAATCTCCTCAGGAAGGAAAGGCTGCCTGTTGCTTTAATTGTACCCCTTGCCCACAGAATGAGATTGCTAATATGACAGGTAAGTCTGAGACTCTCCTCAGTTTTCCTCAACCAAACAAGTCAATGCAAAACTTGTACATTGTGATTGCAGACCCCTTTTTCCTTTTCTCTGTTAATAATTTAATTTTGAGGGGCTGGGAAGGTGGCTAGGTGGCAGAGTGCTTGATTTGAATGCATGAGGACCCTGGTTTCATTGTTCAGCACCACATGAGCAGAACAAAAGCCAGAAAAAAAGCACTAGCCTTGAGCTGAAGAGCTGAGGGACAGTGCCCAGGCCCAGATTTTAGACCACACAACTTGCCACAAATAATAATAATAATAATAATAATTTGACAAGTCGTGGTACTGTTAGGTGAAATAGGTCATGAGCTTGAATTGCATATTTCAGTAATATTTTCTACTCTACTGCAGCAGGCAAACTTAGTTCCAGAAATCCCTCTTATCACTCAGAGTTAAGACAAGTATAAACCCTAAGATGAAAGTAAACATGTATTATTGGACAGTGCTCACCTTTTTATTCACCCAGGAAACATACATTTTACACATCTTTATTTCTCTCTGCCCAGCACTGTTCATGGCACAGAGAAAGTACTCAGAATGGTGGATTGACTTTAAGAAGTGAGCATGACTATAAAGGGCCCAAGAAGGGTTTCTCTCTTCCTATTGCTTCACAGATGGGTTGGAGAGAAAAATGGGATGAGATGAATTCAAGAAGGTGCAACTGGGATAAAATTAATGTTTTACAAAGACATGTAATTAAGTGTAACCCATAGTATTTATTGTGGATTGCACAAACAGTTAATAAATGTTAAGACATGTAAGAAATTGTTGTAAGGACATGAGAATGACCCAAAGTGCACATTATCACTACATATGATAATGACTGAAAGAAAAAGGAGTTGAATGAAAAAGTCTGAATAAACAAGTAGATGGAAATGGGAGGAGGTTATGATTTAGAAAAGATATAAATGTTACTAATGACATGTTATCATTACATCTACGGGAATAATTTCCTATTTTTATGAAGTAAAAGAAGTTCAAAACAAGAACTAATGATAGCATACACTCTTTATCAGAGATGGAGCACTGTGTGAAATGTGCAGATCATCAGTATGCCAACACACAGAGAAATCAGTGCCTCCTGAGAGATGAAAGTTTCCTGGCTTTTGGAGATCCTTTGGGCATGGCCCTGGCCTGCATGGGTATTTGCTTCTCTACACTAACTGCTGCTGTTTTGATAATATTTGTGAAACACCAAGATACTGCCATTGTCAAGGCCAATAACCGGACTCTCAGCTACATCTTGCTCATCTCCCTCATCTTCTGTTTCCTCTGTTCCTTGCTCTTCATTGGCTGTCCCAACACAGTCACCTGCATCCTGCAGCAGATCACATTTGGACTTGTCTTCACTGTGGCTGTTTCTACAGTGTTGGCAAAAACAGTGATTGTGGTCCTGGCCTTCAAGTCCATTTCTCCAGGGAGAAGAATGAGGGGGTTGTTGGTTTCAGGGGCTCCTAACCTCATCATCCCCATCTGTACTCTCATCCAGGTGACTCTCTGTGGATTCTGGCTGGGAACCTCTCCTCCCTTTGTGGATACAGATGCACACTCTGAACATGGCCACATCATCATCCTGTGCAACAAGGGTTCCCTCACTGCCTTCTATTGTGTCCTGGGATACCTGGGCTCCCTGGCCCTGGCCAGCTTCACTGTAGCTTTTCTGGCCAGGAACCTGCCTGACACCTTCAACGAAGCTAAATTCCTGACCTTCAGCATGCTGGTGTTCTGCAGTGTGTGGCTCACCTTCCTCCCTGTCTATCATAGTGCCAAGGGGAAGGTCATGGTGGCTGTGGAGGTCTTCTCCATCTTGGCCTCTGGTGCAGGGCTCCTAGGCTGCATTTTTGTCCCCAAATGTTACAATATAGTGTTAATGCCCAATAGAAATTCTCTGCATGGCTTTAGGGAAAAACATCAACATAGTAGGAAAAATTAGTTTTCTTATGAAGAATCTCCTATGTTTGATTACTATACACATGGTTTTCTCTAAACCTAGAGTCATTTTCCATTGTTTTATTACATTGTAATGTGGATTTTAACTTCAATGAATAAGGGTCTTTTGCTTATTTGTCTTTTTTTCATTTTTTATTGCACAGAGGGGTTAAAGTTACATGAATAGGGTAATGAACACATTTCATAGCAAGTGTTGTTACCTCCTCCTTTATTTTCCCTCTACCAAAACTTCCCTCCCTGCTCCGACAACTCCTCCCGCCACCTCCCACCCTGACATTGTAACATTCATTTTCAATATAGGGTCCTGTACATCTTGTCCTCACAATGGGTCAGCCTGCATCCCCATTTAAGCATTCTGCAATATCTCTTCCACTCCCCAAATTACAAAAGTGTATATACAAGGTGCAGAATACCAGCAAGAAATCCATTGAAAACAGGGGTTATACCATGGGGGGAAAGCATACACTAAATAGAAAGAAAAAGATCACATAGTGCATTGTAATTAGATTAAACACACTAGCAAGCAAGGAAAAAAACCTCTTCTGTCCCTGTCTTGGGGTATATTTTGCTTAACATTATCTCATGTGGTTGTATGTACACAACTTTTGACTTTTTCTGCTTGTCCTAGACATGTACTAGTCACTGTAAACAAGAGAAACCAGGGGACCTATGAAGTAAGCAAGGGGCTTACTTCACTTAATATAATTTTTTCCAAGTCTTTCCATTTCCTAACAAAAGAGGCAATAGCATTCTTTCTGATGGAGGCATAGAATTCATATTTTTTTCTTGATCCATTCATCTACTGAGCCCATATGGATTGGTTCCATATCTTAGCTATGGTAAATAATGCTGTGATAAATATGTTTGTGCTGGTAGCTTTGGTATGACTTTCTTCATGATTTTTTTGGTAAGTGCCCAAAAGTGGGATTGCTAGGTCATAAGATAGCTCTATGTGGAATCTTTATTTTAATTTTATTTTATTTTTTATTGTGAAAATACTGTACAGAGGGGTTACAATTACTTGGGCAATATAATGAGTACATTTCCTATCAAGCATTGTAGCCTCCTCCTTTGTTTCCCCTTCCCATCCCTTTCCATCCTTCCCTTGCTGCTCCCACCCAATCCTCCCCACCCCCCCCCACCAAAGTTGTAAAGTTCGTTTGACATAACAACTTGTACATCTCATTGTTGCAATGAGTCCACCTGTACACCTATTTAAACGACATGTTTTTCCCCTTCCCCTCCACAAATTATACTGAAGTCAAAGACACTGAAAGCAGGGGTTATACTGTGGGAGAGGGACATACAAAGCAACAAGAAATCATCTTATAAATGTGTTAGAGACAATCGCATGAAAGAAAAAAAAAACATTTCAATACATATCTTAGGGTTCATTTCCCTAACATCACCTTATCTGACCTTTTCTGCTTAACTCGGAAACCATGGGACCTATGTTTCTTTGGGCCTGGCTTACTTCACTTAATATAATTTTTTCCAAGGCTTTCAAATTCCTAACAAATGGGGCAATGTCATTCTTTCTGATGGAAGCATAGAATTCCATTGTGTATATATACCACATTTTCTTGATCCATTCATCTACTGAGGGGCATCTGGGTTGGTTCCATATTTTAGCTATGGTAAATAATGCTACAATAAACATAGTCCTGCTGGTATGTTTAGTGTGGTCTTGTTTGTAAACATTTGGGTAAATGCCCAAAAGTATGTGGAATCTTTTGAGGAACCTCCATACTGCTTTCCAAAGTCATTGAACAAGTCTACACTCCCACCAACAATACAGTAGGATTCCCTTTTGGCCATATCCCCTCTAGCATCTGTTGTGGATCTGTTGTTACAGGATTACTTGACTATAGCCATTCTAGCTGCGGTGAGGTGGAATCTCAATGTTATCTTGATTTGCATTTCTATTAGGGCTAGAGAGGTCGAGCATTTCTTCATTTGTCTATTGGCCATTCTCATTTCCTCCTCATAGAAGTCTCTCTTTAAGTCTTTAGCCCATGTGTTAATCTTGCAGTTATTTCTTTGAGGATTTGTTGTTGGGAAATTGAGTTTTTGGAATTCTAAGTAGATTTTAGATATGAGACCCTTGTCTGTTGTATGGCTACTAAAGATCTTCTACAAGTCTGGGGGCTTTCTGTTGATCTTGCTAGCTATGTCCATTGTCATGCAGAAGCTCTGCGGTTTCATGCAGTCTCATTTGTCCAACCTTTCTTTGATTGGTTCTCCTTCTGGGTCTCTATTAAGAAAATTTAGGCCTGTACCAAGGAGCCCTAGAGTTTCTCCTATTCCTTCCTGTAATGTTTTCATGGAGTCTGCTTTTATTTCAAGGTCTTTCATTCATTTGGAGTTGATTCTGGGTAAAATGATACATACGGATCCAGTTTTATTTTTCTACAAGTATTTAACTAATTTTGCCAGCACCATTACTGAAAAGACTGTCTTTCTTCTATTCTATTTCTTTAGCTCTCTTGTCAAAGATTAGGTGGCTATAGGTCTGTGGGTTCATTTCTGGGTCTTCAGTCCTATGCCATTGTCCCTCAGGTCTGTTCTTGTGTCAGTACCAAGATGTTTTGATTACTAAGGCTTTGTAGTAGAGTTTGAAATTTGAAATTGATATTCCTCCAGCACTATTCTTTTTAGTAAAGATTGTTTTTGCTATCCGTGGTTTTATTGTTCCATATGAATTTGTGGATTGCTTCTTATATTTCATTACATAATGAGGTTGGAATACTGATAGGTATCACATTGAATTTGTAGATAGCCATTGGCAGTATTGCCATTTTCTCAGTGTTAATCTTCCCAATCTGGGAGCATGGGGGAGAGGGGTGTTTCCACATGCTTAGTTCTGTTTTAATTTCCTTTGCCAGATTTTTAAAGTTTTCATCATACAGGTCCTTCATCTATTTTGTTAAGTTAACTGCTAAGTATTTTATTTTTTGTGGGGCTATTACAAAAGGGGTTGCTTTCTAATTTCAGCCGCACTCCTCATTATTGGCATACAGGAAAGCCATTGAGTTTTGAGGGTTAATTTTATCCCGTGTTACTTTGCCAAAGTTTCTGATCAGCTCAAGTAACTTGGGAGTGGAGTCCATGGTGTTCTTTAAATACAAGATAGTGTCATCTGCAAAGAGGGAGAGTTTTACTTTATCCTTCCCTATGTGGATTCCCTTTATGACTGCATCTTGCTGTAGCTAGGCATTCTAATACTAGGTTGAAGAGGAGCTGGGGGAGTGGACACTCTCATCTCTTTCCTGAACTTAGATGAAATGGCTTTAACTTTTCGTCATTAAGTATAATTCTGGCTGTAGGTTTGTCATATACAGCCTTTATTGTATTGAGGAATGTTCCATGGATTCCTAGATTTTCCAGAACCTTAATCATAAAGGGGTATTGGATCTTTTGAAATGCTTTTTCTACATCTATTGAGATAACTGTGTGGTTCTTATCCTTGCTCTTGTTGGTTTGATGAATTATATTATTTGTTTTGGGTTTATTGAACCAGCTTTGCATCCCTGAAATGAATCCTGTTTGATCGTGGTGTATGATTCTTTTGATGAGTTGTTGAAGTTGATTGGCCAACATTTTTTTTTGAGAAGTTTTGAAAGATATTGAACAAAAAATGTGTCTATGGTTCACGTTCTTTAATGAGTCCCTCCCTCGTTTTGGGATGAGGGTTATGCTTCTTTTATAAAAACAGTGTGGTAGTGAATTTTTGCTTTCCTTTTTATTAACAAGAAGGAAGAGTATTGTTGTAGGTTCTGCTTTAAATGCCTTGTAGAATTCAGCTATACATCCATTAGTTCCTGGACTTATTTTGGCTGGGAGCTCTTTTATTTCTGCTTCTATTTTGATGCTTGATACGGGTCTGTTGTTTTAAATGATCTTAGTTTAGGGCATGTCAATATTTGCTACAAATTTATCCATATCTTTCAGATTATCAAATTTATTAGCATAAATGTTTGACAAGTATCCCCTTATTTTATTCTGAATCTTGGCTGTTTCTGTAGTGATGTTTCCACTGTCATCTCTGAGTTTCGTCATTTGGGTGTGTTTTCTTTTTCTGATAAGATTTGCTAAGGTTCTCTCAATTTTATTCATTTTACAAAGAAGGAACTCTTTGTCTTGTTCATTTTTTCTGTAAGTTTTGGTACTCTAATTGATTTACTTTGGATTTAATTTTAATTATTGGTGTCCATCTAGTGGATTGGGGTTTTATTGTTTTTTTTTTCGTTTTTGGTGGCCAGTCGTGGGACCTGGACACTGTCCCTCAGCTCTTCAGCTCAAGGATAGCGCTCTACCACTTGAGTCACAGTGTCACTTCTGGCTTTTTTCTTTTTGCTTATGTGGTACTGAGGAATTGAACCCAGGACCTCATGCATGCAAGGCAAGTGCTCCAACACTGAGCCACCTTCCCAGACCTTGTTGTTCTTTTTCAAGGAGCTTTAGGTGCTTCATTAAATTGTTGGTTTCAGGTCTTTCCAATTTGTTGATATAGGAACTCAGAGCTATAAACCTGCCTCTGAGTACTGCCTTTGCTGGGTCCCAGGGAAGCAGGAAATTTGTGTGATCATTTTGTTGAATATCATGAACATATGAATTTCCTTTCTAATCTTTTCCATGCCCCACTTGAGATTCAACACTGGGTTGTTAAGCTTCCATGTGTTACAAGATTTCCTTTGGGGGCTTCTGGTGTTGAATTCTAATTTAATTCCCTTGTGGTTTGGGAGAATGCAGGGTATAATGAAGGAATTTTTATGAGGGCCAGCTGTTTAACAAATGAACATGTAAGTATACTATATTTCCAACTTCTTCCCTATGGTAATCCAGATATGATCAAAATACTTTGTCAGTTTCTAGAGTTTTGTCTAGCTTTCTTACTTTACAATTTCATTATTACATTTGATTTTATATTACTGTGTAAAATACTGAATCCTCATTGTGTTATATGAAGTGGATGGGAAAATATTTGATTTTAGTGTTTGGCATAGTTTTGTGTAATTCCTGCTAATTTCATCATAGTTGAGATTTCAGTAAATTCACACAACCCTCTTTTCTCTTAAATGAAGGAATGAAGAGAATGCATACATGGATGGTTTGATGTGTTGAAGGAAGTTTTTATGGATGCCATGCAGGGAGAAAGCTAATGGCACATAAAAGAGAAGCTCAAAGATAAATAGGACAGAAAAAGGAAGAATCGAATGAGGAAAACATATCTACATGAAATTAGATTTCTTTTGTGCCCCAAAAAAACTTTATTCATAAAAAGCAGGCTGGATTTGACCCGTGAGATATGATTTGCCTATCTTGGTTTTGTGGGGGACAGGGCGTAATTAGGGTCAAATGCTATATGAAAATTTTTATCTGATTTTCTGTACCTTTCAAAAGCTTTAGATATAGTCTATGAAAACATAAGGGTGTTAGGAGCCAAAAGTTAAGTCTCTCAACATAATCGGCTTAACTATCTCACTGGAACTTCTTGAGGCTGAGTTTACAGAATCCCACCTTTTCACCACGCCCTAAGTAAACACCCTGCAGCTAAAGACCACCTTTTCACCATGCCCTAAGTCCAAGCATATAAATACCCTTGTGTGAAAAATAAAAATTGGCAGCTTGATCACAATCCTTGTCTTGCTGTCATTCTTCGTGTCTCTTGTCCCTTCATTCCTTCTCGCTTAGGTTCATTGCCCTCGTTGACGTCCTGCGGGTCGGGACATGAGGGATTTTACATGCATGAATACAATAAATTGCTGTAGGCCATTAGGATCATTTAAAATAGCAGAGGAACAAAATGGATAAAGGCATATGAGATCCAAATAATTTATGGGTCCATATAAAATTATTGCAATGAAATCCATTTTTACCCTATATCCTAGAAACTTTAAAGTAATACAAAAATTACATTTAAAAGTCAATCTATTTGAAATTGGAAAAATAACTTCTCTTTTATCTATTTGAAACAAACTTAATTTTTAACACATTAAATAAAAGTAACTGAACTCAAAATTACAATTGATTTCATATATGCCTTCAAATATTGGTTATAAAAATTACCTAGCATTCAAAACCTAAGAAAAGACCTGAAAAAGACCTCTACACTAAAATCAATGCTTTGAAGCAAGAGGGACTCATCAAAGAAAGAGAATTATATACCTATTTCGTTGATGAACAGCAAAGACTTCTCAATAAAATTCTGGCCAACGAAACTTAACAACTAATCAAAACAATCATACACGATGATCAAACAGGACTCATTCCAAGAATGCAAAGCTGGTTCAATATATGCACGACAATTAACAACAGAAACAAGGACAAGAACTACATGATCACCTCAATAGATAACAAAAAAGCATTAGATAAGACCCACTAGCCCTTTACGGTAAAAGGTAGGGAGAAGCTAGGAAAAGATGGAACATTCCTCAATATAATAAAGATTGTATAGGACAAACAGACAGTATGATAATTTACAATGAAACTTTAAAACTATTTCCACCAAAATCAAGAATGAGACAGGGAACACTACTTTCTCCACTCCTCTTTAATATAATATTGAAATTGCTACCTCACGCTTGCAAAGGGATTAGACAAACAAAAAGGGGATCCAACTATGAAAAGAAGTGAAACTCTCCCTCTTCCCAGATGGCATGATCCTGTATTTAAAGAAACCCACAGACTCCTCTCCCAAGTTACTTAAGCTCATCTGAAACTATGACAAGGAAGAAGGATCTGATATTAACCAACAAATATCAGCAGCTTTTCTTCTTTTTGAATATCTTTATTATCATGTGATGAACACCGGGGTTACAAATACATAAGTAAGGTAATAATTACATTTCTTTTTTTTTAATTTTTATTTTTTAATTGTGAAAATACTGTACACAGGTGTTACAATTACATGGGCAAGATAGTGAGTACATTTCTCATCAAGCATTACCCTTCCCATCCCTTCCCATCCTCCCTCCCCCCTACCCAATCCTCCCTCCCCAAGTTGTAAAATTCGTTTTCCACATGACAATTTGTACTTCTCATTGTTGCAACAGGTCCACCTGTATCCTTATTTAAACGACTTGTTTTTCCCCTTCCCCTCCACAAATTATACCGACATCAAATACAGTGAAAGCAGGGGTTATACTGTGGGGGAGGGACTTACAAAGCAACAAAGAAATAATCTTATAAATGCGTTAGAAACACATGCATGAAAGAAAAAAACATTAAAATACATATCTAAGGGCTCATTTTCCTAACATCACATTATCTGACCTTTTCCACTTGACTCATACATATACTAGATATTGCAAATAAGGGAAACCATGGGGCCTATGTTTCTTTGGGCCTGGCTTAATTTGCTTCATATAATTTTTTCCAAGTCTTTCCATTTCCTAACAAATGGGGCAATGTCATTCTTCTGATGGAGGCATAGAATTCCATTGTGTATATATACCACATTTTCTTGATCCATTCATCTACTGAGGGACATCTGGGTTGGTTCCAGATCGTAGCTATGGTAAATAGTGCTACAATAAACATAGTTGTGCTGGTAGCTTTAGTGTGGTCTTGTTTGGAAACATTTGGGTAAATGCCCAACAGTGGGATTGCTGGGTCATAGGGGAGTTCTATGTGGAGTCTTTTGAGGAACCTCCATACTGCTTTCCAAAGTGGTTGAACAAGTTTACATTCGCACCAACAATGAAATAAGGTTCCCTTCTGTCCACATCCCCTCAAGAGTTCTTGATTTTTGCCATTCTAACTGGAGTGAGGTGGTATCTCAATGTTGTTTTGATTTGCATTTCTTTTATGGCTAGGGATGTTGAGCATTTCTTCATGTGTCTATTGGCCATCCTTCTTTCTTCTTCAGAGAAGTTTCTCTTTAAGTCTTTCGCCCACTTGTTTATTGGGCAGTTGTTTCTTTGAGGATTTGTTGTTGGGGGATTTAATTTTTTGAGTTCCAAGTATATTTTAGATATGAGACCCTTGTCCGTTGTATGGCTAGTAAAGATCTTCTCCCAATCCGTGGGCTTTCTATTGATCTTGCTAGCTATGTCCTTTGCCATGCAGAAGCTCTGCAACTTCATGCAATTCCATTTGTCCAACCTTTCTTTGATTTGTTGAGTTTCCGGGACTCTATTCAGAAAATTTCAGCCTGAGTCAAGGAGACCTAGGGTTTCTCCTATTCCATCCTGTAATGTTTTCAGAGTGTCTGCTTTGACTTGGAGATCTTTGATCCATTTGGAGTTGATTCTGTTGCAGGGTGATATATAAGGATCTAGCATTAGTTTCAAAGAAATAATCTTATATTTGCGTTATAAACAAATGCATGAAAGAAAAAAACATTTAAAACACATATCTTAGGGTTCATTTTCCTTTTTTTTTTTTTTTCTTTTTTCTTTTTGTACAGAGGGGTTACAATTACATGGGCAGGATAATGCGTACATTTCTTTTCAAGCATTGCAGCCTCCTCCTTTGTTTATCCTTCACATTCCTTCCCAGCTTCCCCCCCACCCCCCCCACAAAATCCTCCCCGCCTCCCCACCTCCCCCCCCACCAACGTTGTAAAGGTAGTTTTTGACATGACAACTTGTACTTCTCATTGTTGCAACAGGTCCTCCTGTATCCTTATTTAAACGATTTGTTTTTCCCCTTCCCTTCCTCAAATTATACCGACATCAAATACAGTGAAAGCACGGGTTATACTGTGGGGGAGGGACATACAAAGCAAGAAAGAGATAATCTTATAAATGCATTAGAAACAAATGCATGAAAGAAAAGAACATTAAAATACATGTCTAAGGGTTCATTTTCCTAACATTACATTATCTGACCTTTTCCCCTTGACTCATATATATACTAGCTATTGCAAATAAGGGAAACCATAGGACCTATGTTTCTTTGGGCCTGGCTTACTTCACTTAATATAATTTTTTCCAAGTTTTTCCATTTCCTAACAAATGGGGCAATGTCATTCTTCTGATGGAGGCATAGAATTCCATTGTATACATATAACACATTTTCTTGATCCATTCATCTACTGAGGGACATCTGGGTTGGTTCCAGATCGTAGCTATGGTAAATAGTGCTGCAATAAACATAGTTGTGCTGGTAGTTTTAGTGTGGTCTTGTTTGGAAACATTTGGGTAAATGCCCCAAAGTGGGACAGCTGGGTCATAGGGGAGCTCTATGTGGAGACTTTTGAGGAACCTCCATATTGCTTTCCAAAGTGGTTGAACAAGTTTACATTCCCACCAACAATGAAGTAAGGTTCTCTTCTGTCCACATCCCCTCCCGCATCTGTTGTTATTAGAGTTATTGATTTTTGCCATTCTAACTGGGGTGAGGTGGTATCTCAATGTTGTTTTGATTTGCATTTCTTTTATGGCTAGGGAGGTTGAGCATTTCTTCATGTATCTATTGGCCATCCTTCTTTCTTCTTCAGAGAAGTTTCTCTTTAAGTCTTTAGCCCACTTGTTTATTGGGCAGTTGTTTCTTTGAGGATTTGTTGTTGGGGGATTTAATTTTTTGAGTTCCAAGTATATTTTAGATATGAGACCCTCGTCCCTTTTATGGCTAGTGTAGATCTTCTCCCAATCCGTGGGCTTTCTATTGATCTTGATAGCTATGTCCTTTGCCATGCAGCAGCTCTGCAACTTCATGCAATCCCATTTGTCCAACCTTTCTTTGATTTGTTGTGTTTCCGGGTCTCTATTAAGAAAATTTCAGCCTGAGCCAAGGAGACCTAGGGTTTCTCCTATTCCATCCTGTAATGTTTTCAGAGTGTCTGCTTTGACTCCAAGGTCTTTGATCCATTTGGAGTTGATTCTGGTGCAGGGTGATATATAAGGATCTAGCTTTAGTTTTCTACAAGTAGTTAACCAATTTTGACAGCACCATTTACTGAAGAGGCTGTCTTTCTTCCATTCTATTTTTTTATCTCCTTTATCAAAGATTAGATGGCTATAGGTCTGTAGGTTCATTTCTGGGTTTTCAATTCTATTCCATTGGTCCTGAGGTCTCTTCTTGTGCCCGTACAAACCTGTTTTGATTACTATGGCTTTATAGTAGAGTTTGAAATTTGGTATTGATATTCCTCCAGCAGTGTTCTTTCCGTTGAGGAGCGTTTTTGCTATTCGGGATCTTTTATTGTTCCATATGAATTTTTGGATTTCCTCTTCTATTTCCTTGAAGAATGAGTTTGGAATATTGATAGGTATCACATTAAATTTGTAGATAGCCTTGGGAAGTATTGCCATTTTCACGATGTTAATCTTTCCAATCCAGGAGCATGGGAGTTTTTCCCATTTTCTAAGTTCTGTTTTGATTTCCTTTTTCAAGTTCTTAAAGTATTCATCATAGAGGTCCTTCACTTTTTTGGTTAAGTAAATTCCTAGGTATTTTAATTTTGTGGAGCTATTACAAATGGAGTTGCTTTCCTAATTTGAGCCCCACTTTTCTCATTGTTGGCATACAGAAAAGCCATTGATTTTTTTTTTATTGTAAAGCTACTATACAGAGGGTTACAGTTACATGAGTGAGGTTATGAGTACACTTCCTCTTGAACATTTTTACCCCCTCCATTGTTTTCCCCCTACCATCCCGTCCCTCCCTCCCTTCCCCGAGGTTCTTTTTTTTTTTTGATTGTGATTAAATGATTACATAATTTCAAAGTCACAAGTTCATTCTAACTTCCCTGGAGCCAATTGTCTACCACAGTCTGTAATATATAACAGTGTTCACATGTTATATACCATATTTGTGATCAGCAGCATGGGGATATTTAGTAGTGGTTCAACCAGATGAGCGGGAGTTCTTTGTTTCTTAAGTCCTGTTAGTTTTGTCGAATCACCTTACCTTTTGGATTTAGCATCCACTTATCAGGGAGACCATGTACCGTTTGTCTCTTCGTTCTTGGCTTACCTCGCTTAACATGATTCCTTCTAGCTCCATCCATTTCCCTGCAAATGCCATTATTTTGTCATTTCTAATGGCTGCATAATATTCCATTGTGTATAGATACCACAATTTTTGGATCCATTCATCTGTGGTGGGGCACCTAGGTTGTTTCCATATCCTAGCTATTGCGAACAGTGCTGCAATAAACATGGAGGTGCACGTGTCCTTGTATATTGGTTCCTGTTGTTCAGGGTAGATGCCTAGAAATGGTATGACTGGGTCGTAAGGGAGGTCAATCTTTAGCTTTCTAAGGACCCTCCAGACTGCTTTCCAAAGTGGTTGTATAAGTGTACATTCCCACCAGCAGTGTAATAGGGTTCCTCTTTCTCCACATCCCCTCCAGCATTTGTCGTTGGCTGATTTGTGGATGTGGGACATTCTGACTGGGGTAAGGTGGTATCTCAGGGTTGTCTTTATTTGCATTTCCTTCACCACCAGGGATGATGACCATTTCCTCATGTGTTTCTTTGCCATTTTTATTTCTTCATTTGAGAAGTTCCTCTTTAGTTCCCTTGCCCATTTAGTAATTGGTTTGTTAGGTTTGGGAGGGATTAGTTTCTTGAGTTCCCTGTATATACAGGATGTTAACCCCTTGTCTGATATATTGCTGGTAAATATTTTTTCCCAATTAGTTGGTTGTCTTTCTAGCTTAGTTACGATAGATTTAGCTGTGCAGAAGCTTTTTATTTTAAGGTAGTCCCATTTGTCGAGTCTCTCTCCAACTTGTTGTGACCCTGGGACTCTGTTCAGGAAGTTCCTTCCTGTGCCTATTAGTTCAAGTGTCTCTCCTACTCTGTCCTGTAGTAGTTTCAGAGATTCAGGTTTAATGTTAAGGTCTTTAATCCATTTTGAGTTGATGTTGGTGCATGGTGATAGGCTGGGGTCCACTTTTAGTTTTCCGCATGTGGCTGCCCAGTTTTCCCAGCACCAGCGGTTGAAGAGGCTGTGTTTCTTCCATTGTATGTCTTTGGCTCCTTTGTCGAATATCAGCTGGCTGTAGGCCTGTAGATTTATATCTGGGTCTTCTATTCTGTTCCATTGGTCTTCGGGTCTGTTTTGTGCCAGTACCATGCTGTCTTTGTGATTATAGCTCTGTAGTAGAGTTTGAAGTTCGGCATGGATAGCCCTCCCATATTGTCTTTATCCCCTAGAATTGTTTTGGCTATTCTAGGTCTTTTGTTGTTCCATATAAATTTTTGGACTGTTTTCTGTATTTCAGTGATGTACGTCATTGGGATTTTAATAGGAATTGCATTGAATTTGTATATTAGTTTTGCAAGTATCACCATCTTTACTATATTAAGTCGGCCTATCCAGGAGCATGGGAGGTCTTTCCATTTCCTAGTGTCTTCTGCAATTTCTTTCTTTAACTTTTTATAGTTCTCATTAAATAGTTCTTTTACATCTTTGGTTAGGTTAATTCCTAAATATTTTATTTTTTGGGAGGTTATTGTGAATGGGGTTGCTCCCTTTATTTCCCTCTCTTCCTGTACGTTATCAGTGTATAGGAAGGCAACTGATTTTTGTGGGTTTATTTTGTATCCTGCTATTTTGCCGAAGTGACTTATGATTTCTAAAAGTTTGGGGATGGAGTTTTTGGGATCGTGGAGGTATAGTATCATGTCGTCTGCAAAAAGGGATAGTTTAACTTCTTCTTTCCCTATGCGGATCCCTTTAATGTCTTTTTCTTGCCTTATTGCCCTGGCTAAGGGTTCTAGGACTATGTTGAAGAGGAGTGGAGACAGTGGGCATCCTTGCCTTGTTCCTGTTTTTAGGAGGATTGGTTGTAGCCTTTCCCCATTAAGTATAATATTGGCTATTGTTCTGTCATAAATGGCTTTTATTGTTTTTAGAAATGTTCCTTCTATTCCTATTTTCTCCAGAGCTTTTAGCATGAATGAATGTTGAATTTTATCAAAGGCCTTTTCTGCATCTGTGGCGATAATCATGTGATTCTTGACCTTGGCTCTGTTGATATGCTGGATTACATTTATTGACTTACGTATGTTAAACCATCCCTGTGTCTCTGGGATGAAGCCTACCTGATCATAGTGTATTATTTTTTTTATGTGTTTCTGGATTCTGTTAGCTAGAATCTTGTTAAGGATCTTTGCATCTGTGTTCATCAAGGAAATTGGCCTGTAATTCTCCTTTTTGGTTGGGTCTTTGCCTGGTTTGGGGATGAGTGTGATATTGGCTTCGTAGAATGAGTTTGGGATAGCTCCCTCCTTCTCTGTTTCTCTGAAGAGCTTGAGGAGTATGGGTATTAGTTCTTTAAAGGTCTTATAGAATTCTGCTGTGAATCCATCTGGTCCTGAGCTTTTTTTTTGTTGGAAGACTTTTGATTGCTTCCTGTATCTCATTATAGGATATTGGCTTATTTAATTGGTTAACTTCTTCTTTGCTCAGTTTGGGTAACTTGTATTTCTCTAAAAATGCATCCATTTCTGCCAGATTTTCTTCCTTTAGAGAGTATAGCTTTTGAAAGTAGTCTGTTAGAATTGTTTGGATATCTTGGGTACGTGTTGTGATGTTTCCCGTGGCATCCCTAATCCTATTAATATGGGTTTCCTCTCTTCTTTTTTTAATTAATCTTGCCAACGGGCCCTCAATTTTGTTTATTTTTTCAAAGAACCAGCTTTTTGTTTGGTTTATTTTGGTTATGGTTTTCTGATTTTCTAATTGGTTAATCTCTGCTCTCAATTTGGTTATCTGACTTCGTCTAGTAGCTTTAGGTCCCATTTTTTCTTGTTTTTCTAGCTGTTTTAGTTGCAACATGAGATTATTTACTTGGTCTGTCTCCATTCTCTTGATGTGGGCACTGAGGGCAATAAATTTGCCCCTCAGGACTGCTTTTGCTGTGTCCCACAAGTTTCTTTGTGAGGTGTTTTCATTTTCATTGAGTTGTAGGAAATGCTTTATTTCTTCTCTGATCTCTTCTGTTACCCAGGCCTTGTTAAGGAGTGTGCTGTTCAATTTCCATGTATTAGAGAAATTTCTGCGGTATGCTTTGTTATTGAGAGCTAGCTTGATTCCACTGTGGTCAGATAGGATACAGGGGATTATGTCGATCCCTTTGTATTTGCTTAAGTTCCTTGCATGAACTATGATATGGTCTATTTTGGAGAAAGTTCCATGAGCTGCTGAGAAGAATGTGTACTGTGTTGTTTTAGGGTGAAATACTCGGTAGATGTCAGTTAATTCCGCTTGAAGTATGGCCTCACTTAATTCGGTAGCTTCTTTGCCAATCCTCTGGTTGGTAGACCTGTCCTTTGGTGAGAGTGGCGTGTTAAAGTCTCCTAGTATTATCGTATTCTGATCTATTTTATTCTGTAAGTTTGAGAGCATTTGTTTAACATATCTGGGTGCACCGATATTTGGGGCATATAAGTTGATGATGGTTATATCCTCCTCTTGGATTGTTCCCTTTATTAATATGTAGTGTCCGTCCTTGTCTTTCTGTACTGATTTTAATGAAAAGTTTATTTTGTCAGATATCAGGATAGCTACACCTGCTTTCTTATTGGGGGAATTTGATTGGTAGATCCTTTTCCACCCCTTCACTCTGAGTTTGTTTGTATGTTTGGCTGAGAGGTGGGTCTCCTGAAGGCAACAGATGGATGGGTCTTGTTTTCTGATCCAGTCCTCAGTTCGTTTTCTTTTAATTGGCGAATTCAGCCCATTTATATTAAGAGAAAGTATAGAGAGATGCATTGTTGTCCCTGCCATTCCATTTTCCTAAGTTTTTCTTCTTTCCTTTCCTCCTGTGCTTGCTCAGTTAGACTTTGAGTAATGCCTGTTTGGGGCAGGTCCCAGTTCCTGGTTGCTTTCTTCAGGTTGTGTCCCCCCTCTTAGAATTCTTTGTAATGCTGGCTTAATGTTTATATATTCATTTAGTTTTTCTTTGCTATTAAAAGTTTTCAGTTCTCCATCGAATGTGAATGCTAGCTTTGCCGGGTATATCAGTCTGGGTTGGCAGTTACTGGCTCTCAGGGCTTGTATGGTGCTTTCCCAGGCTTTTCTTGCATTCATTGTTTGTGTGGAGAGATCTGCAGTGATTCTAATTTTTTTCCCATTGTAGTATAGCTCCTTCTTCATTTTTGCTGCATGCAGGATTGTTTCCTTATTATTCAGATCCATCATTTTTACTATAATGTGCCTAGAAGTGTTTCTCCTGGGATCTTGCTTGTTGGGTGTTCGATAAGCTTTTGTGATGTAGTTAAGATGGTCGTTTTTGAGGTGGGGAAAATTTTCATTGACTATCTTGTTAAATAGGTGTTGCATTCCCTTGCTCTGGAATTCCTCACCTTCGTCCACTCCAATTATGCGGAGGTTAAATTTTTTAGCATTATCTGCTTGCTCTTGAATTTCCCTTTGGTTTAATTTGAGTGATTTTTCCATATCTGTCACTTTTTGGTCCAGTTGGTGTATTCTGTCTTCTGTATCTGACACTCTACCTTCCATTTCATTCACTCTGTTGACCGTGGCTTCTATTGTGGTTTGCATGGAGGAAATGGATCCCTTTATGGATTCAATGTTGGTTCTCAGAGTACTGATCTCACCTCTCAATGAGGTGAGATCAGTATGCATTACCTCTAATTTGGCGTTTATCTCACTTCTTACTGAGGTTTGTGCAGCTTCTATTTTTGCATCCAACTTTTGTTTGATATCCTGTGTCTCTTTTGATAGTTCATCCTTGTGCTCTTTCAATTTCTGATCCATTTCTCGCTTTATTTCTTGAGTCATTGCCTCCAGCAACCCTTGGATGTAGCTTTTGTCTTCCATTCCTGCTTTGCTCCCACTGGGGCTCTCCCCTGCATGGCTGCCAGTTTTTGAAGTGAGCTTGCTGTCCTGGGTGGTGGTAAACCTTGTGATTTTCTCTGTGATTTTCGCATGGTGGTTCAGGAGACTGCTCTTCAATTTTGTTTTGGCGTGTCTGTCTTTGCTTGGTTGCTGATTCTGTACTGGTAGAGAGAGTCTGTGCCTGATCTGGGTTCTGTTGGGAGCCTATTTCCAGCTGCTATTCTGACTTACTTAGGATTCTCAGCTCTCTGCTGTAGATTGCTGGCAATTCCCGCCTTTGGAAGGGTTGAGCAGCCTAGACTGCTTATGTTTGCTCCTACGGGTGCTCTTGGGAAGATCAGATGCTCTGGATGTACTCTCCCAAATACTGGAGTCTGCTATGGGCTCCTGATGTGTTTTTGTTTGTTTGTTTTCGGCTGGTTGTGGGCTTGAACTCTAGGTTTGGGTGCTGTCCCTCAGCTCTTCAGCTCAAGGCTGGCACCCTACCATTTGAGCCACAGCCCCACTTCTGACCCTTTTTGCTTTGTTCAGGCGCCGGTCCCCAGGGGTGGTTCCGGCCCCAGCCTGGAGCGCGCTCGTTAGGCCTGTGCTAATGTGTATACCACCTAGGTTATGCAGCCTGGAGGACACAGTTCAAATTTCTTCTACTGTTGGTAGTCTTGACCCAGGGGCGCTGTTCCTGGCTTGTGCATTTAAGCTCCCTTCCAGGGGCGCTCTTGCTCTGGCCTGGCCAGCAGAGTGTGCTCCACCGGCTGGTGGAGCTCTCGAACAGTTCCCAGTTTTAGTGGGTCCTGTGGTCCGGGTGTTGGGGTAGGGAGTCTAGGTCAGGGTCTGGGGATTCCCTCCAGCCCTGGTCTCCCTTGATGGATTCACTGTCCCCTGTTGGGTACTCACCCTGTAGGTTGTCAGTTGTTGTTTTAATCCGAGTTCAGTTGGGGTGGTTGCGGGCTGGGTTGGGCGGACCCCTGTTGGGTAGTTGCAATCGCGATTGGGCGGGTGGTCTGCCGACAGGTCCCTTTGTCGCGCTGCTGGTGCCGGGCGGCTTTGGCGGGATGGAGCCTCTCCACTCCGGTGGAGAGTGAGGGGTGGGGGTGGGATCCTCGTGGAGACTCCCGGCTGGTAGGTTTCTCTGTTCCTGGCAATCCGCTGTTCTGCAATCCGGTACCTGGTGATCTGCAAGCAGCCCCCTGTTTCTCTGGGGCTCCAGCAGCCCCCGCTGGGCCGGCTGGCCGGCGGCTTGGCGCACTGCCGTGCGGCCAGTAAAGGTTGGGGGAGGGGTCTTCGCTCTTCTCTGTTCTGAATTTCTTCTTTTCCTCTCTTTCTTTTTTTGTTATTTTCCACCTCTGGTTTTTCTCTGAGTGTTCGTCTTTTTGTTGTTGTCGGTCTCTTGGGGAGATTAAGCGTTGGAACTCGAACTCTCTTTTTTTTTTTTTTAATTTAATTTAATTTTATTTGTGAACATACTGTACAGAGGAGTTACAGTTACATGGGCAGGATAATGCGTACATTTCTTACCAAGCATTGCAGCCTCCTCCTTTGTTTACCCTTCACATCCCTTCCCAGCCTCCCCCCCCCCCCAATCTCAATCTTTCTCCTTCTCCCCCCCCTGGCCCCCCCCCTGCACCAACGTTGTAAAGCTCGTTTTGGACATGACAACTTGTACTTCTCATTGTTGCAACAGGTCCACCTGTATCCTTAAACAACTGGTTTTTCCCCATCTCCTGCACAAGTTATACTGACATCAAATGTAGTGAAAGCACGGGTTATACTGTGGGGGAGGGACATACAAAGCAACAAAGAGATAATCTTATAAATGTGTTAGAAACACATGCATGAAAGAAAAAAAAAATTAAAATACACATCTAAGGGTTCATTTTCGAACTCTCTTTTTGGTTGGAGAGAGCTGTGGAGTTTCCCTACTGCCCCGTCGCCATCTTGGTCCCCCCTCACCCACATATGTACTTTTAAAACACAGTTGGATAGAAGCATAGAATTCTGTTGTATGAGTACAGCACATTTTCTTTTTTAATATATACATTTTTTGTAAAAGTACTGTACATTTAACAGTTACATGAGTAAGGTAATGAGTACATTTTCTATCAGGAATTGTTATCCTCTCCTTTGTTTTTACCCTACCAAGTCTTCCCTCCCCACTTCCCCTACTCCTTCCCCCAGCATTGTACAGTTCATTTTCAACATAGTGTCTTGTACATCTTATTATTACAATGGGTCAAACTGTATCTATATTTCAGCATTTTATTATTTCCCTTCTCCTCTCCAAATTATCAAAATGTGTATACAAGATGTAAGACACTGGAATCAAATACAGTGAAAACGGGGTTATGCTATGGGGGAAGAATATACAAGGGAAACAAAATAATCACATAGTACACAATAAATACATTAAAACAATAGCAACCGAAGATAAAACCTCTTGTGTCTCTATCTTGTGGTCACCTTATATGGTTATATGGACATACCTTTTGAATTTTTCTTCTTGTCCTCTTCATATACTAGTTATTACAAATAAGGGAAACTATAGGACCCATGTTTCTTTGGGTCTGTCTTACTTCATTTAATATAATTTTTTCTAAGTCTTTCCATATCCTTACAAATGCGACAGTATCATTTTTTCTGATAAAGGCTTAGAATTCCACTCTTTCTCCCTCTCTCTCTCTCTCTCTCTCTCTCTCTCTCTCCACATGTGTATATATATATATATACATATATATATATATATATGTAACATTTTCTTTTTATTTTATTTTATTTTATTTTATTTGAAAACATACTGTACAGAGGGGTTACAATTACATGGGCAGGAAAATGCATACATTTCTTACCAAGCATTGCAGCTTCCTCCTTTGTGTACCCTTCACCTCCCTTCCCAGCCTCCCCACTCACCCCCACCCAATCATACCCCCCCTCCCTCCCCCCCACCGACATTGTAAAGCTGGTTTTGACATGACATTTTGTACTTCTCATTGTTGCAACAGGTCCACCTGAATCCTTAAACGACTTGTTTGTCCCCGTCTCCTCCACATGTTATACTGACATCAAATATAGTGAAAGCGGGGGTTACACTGTGGGGGAGGGACATACAAAGCAACAAAGAAATAATATTATAAATGCGTTAGAAACACATGCATGAATGAAACAAAAACATTAAAATACATATTTGAGGTTTCGTTTTCCTAACATCACATTCTCTGACTTTTTCGGCTTGACTCATACCTATACTAGATATTGCAAATAAGGGAAACCATGGGACCTATGTTTCTTTGGGCCTGGCTTACTTCACTTAATATAATTTTTTCCAAGCCTTTCCATTTCCTAACAAATGGGGCAATGTCATTCTTTCTGATGGAAGCATAGAATTCCATTGTGTATATATACCACATCTTCTTGATCCATTCATCTACTGAGGGGCATCTGGGTTGGTTCCATATCTTAGCTATGGTAAATAATGCTGCAATAAACATAGTTGTGCTGGTAGCTTTAGTGTGGCCTTGTTTGTGGTCATTTGGGTAAATGCCCAAAAGTGGGATTGCTGGGTCATTGGGGAGCTCTATATGGAGTCTTTTGAGGAACCTACATACTGCTTTCCAAAGTGGTTGAACAAGTTTACATTCCCACCAACAATGAAGTAAGGTTCCTTTCTGTCCACATCCCCTCCAGCATCTGTTGTTGTTAGAGTTCTTGATTTTTGCTGTTCTAACTGGAGTGAGGTGATATCTCAATGTTGTTTTGATTTGCATTTCTTTTATGGCTAGGGATGTTGAACAATTCTTCATGTGTCTATTGGCCATCCTTCTTTCTTCTTCAGAGAAGCTTCTCTTTAGGTCTTTCGCCCACTTACTTATTGGGCAGTTGTTTCTTTGAGGATTTGTTGTTGGGTGGTTTAATTTTTTGAGTTCCAAGTATATTTTAGATATGAGACCCTTGTCCGTTGTATGGCTAGTAAAGATCTTCTCCCAATCCATGGGCTTTCTATTGATCTTGCTAGCTATGTCCTTTGCCCTGCAAAAGCTCTGCAACCTTATACAATCCCATTTGTCCAACCTTTCTTTGATTTGTTGTGTTTCCGGGTCTCTATTCAGAAAATTTCGGCCTGAGCCGAGGAGACCCAGGGTTTCTCCTATTCCATCCTGTAATGTTTTCAGAGTGTCTGCTTTGAGTTCAAGGTCTTTGATCCATTTGGAGTTGATTCTGGTGCAGGGTGATATATAAGGATCTAGCTTTAGTTTTCTACATGTAGTTAACCAGTTTTGCCAGCACCATTTACTGAAGAGGCTGTCTGTCTTCCATTCTATTGTTTTAGCTCCCTTATCGAAGATTAGATGGCTATAGGTCTGTAGGTTCATTTCTGGGTTTTCAATTCTATTCCATTGGTCCTGAGGTCTGTTCTTATGCCAATACCAAGCTGTTTTGATTACTATGGCTTTATAGTAGAGTTTGAAATTTGGTATTGATATTCCTCCAGCAGTGTTCTTTCCGTTGAGGAGCCTTTTTGCTATTCGGGGTCTTTTATTGTTCCATATGAATTTTTGGATTGCCTCTTCTATTTCCTTGAAGAATGAGGGTGGAATTTTGATAGGTATTGCGTTGAATTTGTAGATAGCCTTGGGAAGTATTGCCATTTTCACAATGTTAATCTTTCCAATCCAGGAGCATGGGAGGTTTTGCCATTTTTTAAGTTCTGTGTTGATTTCCTTTTTCAAGATTTTAAAGTTTTCATCATAGAGGTCCTTCACTTCTTTAGTTAAGTTAATTCCTAGGTATTTTATTTTTTGTGGGGCTATTACAAATGGAGTTGCTTTCCTAATTTCAGCCACACTTTTCTCATTGTTGGCATACAGAAAAGCCATGGATTTTTGGGGGTTAATTTTATAACCTGCTACTTTGCCAAAGTTTTGAATCAGCTTAAGTAATTTGGGAGTGGAGTCTATGGGATTCTTTAAATACAAGATCATGTCATCTGCAAAGAGGGAGAGTTTTATTTCCTCTTTCCCTATTTGGATCCCCTTTATGTCTGCATCTTGTCTTATTGCTGTAGCTAGGCATTCTAACACTAGATTGAAGAGAAGTGGAGAGAGTGGGCATCCTTGTCTTGTTCCTGAGTTAAGAGGAAATGGCTTTAGTTTTTCACCATTGAGTATAATGCTAGCTGTAGGTTTGTCATATACAGTCTTTATTGTACTGAGGAATGTTCCATGGATTCCTAATTTTTCCAAAACCTTCAGCATAAAGGGGTGTTGGATCTTGTCGAATGCTTTTTCTGCGTCTATTGAGATAACCATGTGGTTCTTATTCTTGCTCCTGTTGATGTGATGAATAATATTAATTGATTTGCGTATATTGAACCAGCTTTGCATCCCTGAAATGAATCCTGTTTGATCGTGGTGTATGATTTTTTGGATGAATTGTTGAAGTCGGTTGGCCAAAATTTTGTTGAGAAGTTTTGCATCAATGTTCATCAAAGAAATGGGTCTATAGTTCTCTTTCTTTGATGAGTCCCTGCCTGGTTTTGGGATGAGGGTTATGATGGCTTCATAGAATGTGTTCGGTAGTGAGCTTTCTCTTTCAATTTCATTGAAGAGTTGGAGGAGAATTGGTGTGAGCTCTGCTTTGAAGGCCTTGTAAAATTCCGCTGTAAAACCATCTGGTCCTGGACTTTTCTTAGCTGGGAGGTCTCTTATTGCTGTTTCTATTTCAATGCTTGATATGGGCCTGTTAAGATAGTTTAACTCATCTTGGTTTAATTTTGGCATGTCAATATTTGCTAGGAAGAGGTCCATTTCTGTCAAGTTCTCAAACTTATTAGCATACAGTTTTGAGAAGTATTCCCTTATAATGTTCTGAATCTTGGTTGTTTCCGTGGTGATGTTTCCATTCTCATCTCTGAGTTTATTAATTTGGGTGTGTTCTCTTCTTTTTCTGATAAGATTTGCTAAGGGTCTGTCAATTTTGTTAAGTTTTTCGAAGAACCAACTCTTCGTTTTGTTGATTCTTTCTATAGTTTTTTTGGATTCTAATTCATTTAATTCTGATTTAATTTTGATTATTTCTTTCCGTCTACTGGATTGGGGTTTATCTTGCTGCTCTTTTTCAAGGAGGTTTAGATGCGTCATTAAATTGCTAGTTTCAGATCTCTCCAATTTGTTGATGTAGGAGCTCAGAGCTATAAACTTGCCTCTGAGTACTGCCTTTGCTGTGTCCCAGAGGAGCTGGTATTTTGTGTGTTCATTTTTGTTGAATAGCATGAACATTTGAATTTCCTTTCTAATCTCTTCCATGACCCACTCATGATTCAGCAGTGTGTTGTTCAGCCTCCATGTGATACCGGACTTTCTTTGGTGGCTTTTGGTGTTGAGTTGTAATTTTATTCCCTTGTGGTCAGAGAGAATGCAAGGTATAACTTCAATGTTTCTGAATTTAGACAAGTTTGCTTTGTGGCCTAAAATGTGGTCTATTTTAGAAAACGTTCCATGTGCTGCTGAGAAAAACGTGTATTCTGATGCTGCTGGGTGAAATGTTCGGTAAATGTCTGTTAAGTCTAGTTGATCTATGCAGCTGTTTAGATCTGTGGTTTCTCTGTTGAGTTTTTGCCGAGTTGATCTATCTAGTGGGGAGAGTGGTGTGTTAAAATCCCCAACTATTAATGTCTTTGGATCTATATGGGATTTGAGGGAAAGTAGTGTTTCTTTGATAAATTTGGGTGCTCCATTGTTTGGTGAATAGATATTTAGAATTGTAATATCCTCCTGAAGGAGAGATCCTTTAATTAGTATGTAGTGACCTTCTTTATCTCTTTTCACGAATTTTAATTTGAAGTCTATTTTATCTGATATTAGGATTGCAACTCCCGCCTGTTTATGCGGTCCGTTTGCTTGGTAGATTTTGTTCCAGCCTTTAACATTGAAAATGTGTTTGTTTTTTCGGGCAAGATGTGACTCCTGCAGGCAGCAGATAGAAGGGTCTTGTTTTTTAATCCAACTAGACAGTCTATGTCGCTTAATTGGAGAGTTCAGTCCGTTAACATTAAGAGATAGGACTGAGAGGTATTTGGGAGTTCCTGCCATGTTATCTACCTTTTTTGGGGGCTGCGAAAACTGGGTTCTTCCTATGGTTCTTGGATTCTCAGTTTGGGTGCAGTTTCTTGGCCTTTATTGCGGTCTTGTTGGTTTTCTATGTGTAGGACATCTTTAAGAATCTTTTGTAGGGCTGGTTTGGTGGAGATGTATTGTTTCAATTTTTCTTTGCTATGGAAGGTTTTTATTTGGCCTTCGGTTATGAAGGAGAGTTTAGCTGGGTACAGTATTCTTGGTTGATAGTTGTTTGTTTTTAGGGTATGGCATACATCGTTCCAGGCTCTTCTTGCTTTGATTGTCTCTGCTGAGAAATCTGAGGTGATTCTAATTGGTTTCCCTTTATAAGTGATTACCCTTTTCTCTCTGACAGCTTTAAGGATCTTTTCCTTGTTCTGAGTTGATCCTGTGTGGATTATAATGTGGCGGTGGGATGTCCTATTCTGGTCTGGTCTATTTGGGGTTCTAAAGGCTTCTTGTATCTGGACAGGCCTATCTTTTTGCATGTTTGGGAAGTTCTCTGCTAGGATCCTGTTAAACAAATTTCCTAGACCATTAACTTCTGTTTCTAGGTGCTCCTCTACACCCATTATCCTTAGATTAGGCCTTCTGATGGTGTCTTCCAGGTGTTGGATAGATCTATCATATTTCTTGGACTTGTCTTGGATGGTTGTATGTTCTTTCTCTATAATATCTAGGCTGTCTTCAATCCCTGAGATTCGATCTTCTGCATGGTCTAACCTGCTGTCAAGACTCTCTACTTTGTTTTTTATCTCTTTTCCTTCTAGTTGGTCAGCTTTGATGGCTTCAAGTTCTTTGTTGAAGCTCTGTTTTAGGTCTTGTATGAATTTCTTTACTTCCTTAATTTGGTGTTCAGTGTTTGTCCTCAAATCACTTAGTTGATTGGTTATGGTTTCTTTGGGCTCCCATTCCTTCTGTTGGGTTCCATTTGTGGTCTCCCTGACTTCCTTCAGCTCTTTGTTAATGGATTCCATGAATGCCTTTAGTGATCTTTGTGTGTTCTCTACCTGGTCTCTCAATTCCTGTATTACTCTTTGATTAGCTTCCTCCCGTTCGTGGGATTCCTGCAGATCTCTTTGAGTGTTCTCAGCCTGCTCACGTCATTCCTCCCTTTCTCTTTGAGTATTCTCAAGTTGTTCACGCAAATCCTGTATCAGTTTTTGAGTAGCTTCCTCACGCTTATGATATTCCTGTATAAACTTCTGGGATGCCTCCTCTCTCTCCCTGTCACGCTCATACAGAGTCCTTTGTACATTGTCAAACTTTTCATTTATCATGTTTGCCAGCAGTGTTTGTAGAGCTGTTTGGGAACTCTCCTCTGGATTATTCATTATCTGTTCTAACCCCTGATTATCAAGATTGGGAATTGAGATACCCGAATTTGCCATTTTTCTTGTGTTTTTCCGGCTTACTCTGCCCATTTGAGATGAAGATAGCACCAGTTTTGTGCTAGAACACTATCTTAAGGCAACCATCAACCAAAGTTTGCATTTGTACAGTCAATAGTCTACAGATACAATCTAGTTCAACAGATACATCTATTCGACATCAAACAACTATATGTTAAAGGACTTCGAACCGCAGAGAAGAATTTGGAAAACCAGAAATTATTAGGGTTAGGGAGAGATGTGGGTAAAAAATAGGAATAGATTGGTGTGGGGAGGCACAGGGAGAGTTAACTATGTCCTAATCACAGTGCAGGAAATAGGTTGGGTAGGATGCAAGTAGAGAGAGAGAGAGAAAGAAGAAAGGGAAAGGGGAATGAAAAGAGACCAGAAAAAAAAATAGAAACGTAAAAATTAATGTTATTTTAGAGATTAAAAGACCATCTATTTATAGAGGAATATGAATATGTTGAGAGAAAGGGAGGGACATAGAGGAGATGTGGAAAACTTTAAAAAAATGCTTAAAATATTATATAGGTATAAAGAGGTAGTACTGCTATTAATGAATTTAAGTCTCAGAGGTTTTGAATTGAGTAATAAGTTTGTGGGTTAAGTGTGTACACAATGGGGGGTAGGGTCTACTGGTTAACTATGGGTTTATCTGAGGATGTGCAGGACAAGAGTTAAGTCACATAAAGAAGAACAAAGAGGAAAAGATGGAAAGGATAGGAAAGTGAGAAGAAAAGATCAGAAGTTCAGTAGAGCTAGACAAAAAACAAAAGATAATTAAGAATGAAAGAAAAAGAGAAAGAAGACAAGAAAAGAAAGGAAAACACACATTCACGTATTCCTAAAATAAAAATTATAAGAGGAGAAAAGAAAAAAAAAAAAGTTAATGGAAAACAATTATTTTTTCAGAAGAGGCAAAAATTAAAGATTAATAAAAGTTTTAGAAAAGCAAAAATTTTTTTTATATATATAAGGTAACAAAAAACGAAGAAAAAAAACAAAACAAAAAAAAAGAAAAAAAGAAAAGAAGAAGAAGAAGAAGAAGAAAAAAAAGGTCTTTGATTTTTTTTTTTTTTGGGGGAGGAGGGGTGGGAAGAGTCCTGTATCTCCCTTTTGTCTGTAACCAGAGTGTGGTTGGAGTCTCTGGTCAGCTTGAGGTCCTGTGGCTTGATTGGTTTCTTAAGTCAGTTTGTTGGAACAGGCAGAAAAATGCTCTGCTTTACCCAAGATTTTGAGATTCCCCCTCCCAGGTTAGTTTACTGGGAGGATGATCTGCTTTGAGAATCACAAAAGAGGGGGATGCAGTGATGAGGCTAGGTTCTGGGTAGAGTTGAGGCCTTTCAACAAACAGTAGCTTTTCCCTGGGGCTATTTTGTGAAAAAAACTCACAGCACCCAGCCTGGAGCCATTCTCAGGGTTTCTGTTTTTCAATTGATTGTGGTGGCTGCTAGAGGGAGGGGCAGCCTCTGGCTCTGGTTACCCGGTGAGGAGAGCCACTCCAATGGCTGGCGCCTGAGCTGGGTGACTTTTCCCTGGATGGAACTGAGTCTGTGAGGTCACTTCGCCGTTAAGTTCTTGTGACCTGCTAAATGACTCGTTTTATTCCAAGGCCTGAGCTGGAGCTAGCCGCTCCTCCGAGCTTTGTCGGTATCCAAGATGGAGATCACCGGTGCTGGGGGGGGGGAGGGGTGGCCTTCCCTCCTCTGCTCCCTGGGAAGGAGTGAGGAAGTGGGGCTACTCACGCCGAGTCTTGGATCCTGGGTCGTCTCTGGTCTGCAAAGTGCAGGATGAAGTTGTCCGCTCCTTGTCGGTTCTTGCTGGTGTTGAGTAGAATCCGCTCGCCCGCTGCGTCTGGCTCCTTCGTCCCAGACTCTCTGTGTGAGCGCTCAGGTATGGCCGCGGCTGCAGTCGCCGCTGCGACCCTGCCGCCGCAGCAGCAGCTGCTGGCAGACGCTCAGATGTGTCTGCTTGGCTTCCCCTCTCTTGGCTAACTCTCTGTCCTGTGATGGCACACTTGGTGTGATTCTCTGGCTTGGGACTGTTCACTGGAACTCTGAAACTGTTTTCTATGCAAGAGCTTGTTCAGATTCCAGCTTCTCCTCCGCCATCTTCCCGGAACCCCCAACATTTTCTTTTTTATTGTGAAAATACTGTACAGAGGCGTTACAATTACATGGCCAAATAATGAGTACATTTCTTATCAAGCAATGAGTACATTTCTTATCAAGCATTGTAGCTCCTCTTTTGTTTCTCCTTCCTATCCCTTCCCATACTCCCCTAGCCGCCACTTAATCCTCCTCTCTCCCTTTCCCCCACCCAAAGGGTGGCAGGCAGGGAGAGAATAATGGCACATAATAGAGAATCTGACAGATAAATAGAAACACAGAAATAGAAAAAATGGAACAATGAAAAATGTAGCCATATAAAATTATTTTTCTTGGGGCTGGGAAGGTGGCTCAGTGGTAGATTGCTTGCCTTGCATGCCTGAGGCCCTTGGTTCGATTCCTCAGAACCACATAAGCAAAAAGAAAAAAGCGGGAAGTGGCACTGTGGCTCTATTGGTAGCGCGCTAGTCTTGAGCTGAAGAGCTGAGGGATAGCGCGTAGGCCCAGAGTTCAGGCCCCACGAACGAACCCAAAAAATATATTTTTTTCTTTTGTGTTATAATAAAACTTTATTCATTAAAGGAAGGCTGGATTTGGCCTCTGCGTCAAGGTTTCTTATCTTTGTTTTGTGAGTGCATGTGTGTGTGTGTGTGTGTGTGTGTGTGTGTGTGTGTGTGTATGTGTATGCACATGTGTATGTGCATATGTCTGTATGTCTTTCTGTCTGTGTCTGTGTCTGTGTCAAGTGGTATTGGGAATAAAATGCCAAATGAAAATTTTATCTGATTTGTTGTTGTTTTCAAAGGTTTAGATATATACTGTGGAAACATTAGGGATTTTCTATGCATGAATGAAAATAAAATACTGCAGGCAATTAGGGTAATTTAATGTTTTAGTGGAAATAAAAAGTAATGGATAAAGATGCATCAGATAAAAAGCCTTCATGTACCCTATAATACTGTCATAATGAAAACCATTTGTACCATATACACTAGAAAATTTAAAGTAATACAAAAATTAAATTTAAAAGACAGTCCACTTACAGTTGGAAAAATAACTTCTCTTTGGCCTGTTTGCCTAAACTTAATTGTTTTTTTTTGTTGTCGGTGATGGGATTTGAACTGTGGACCTGGGTACTGTAGCTCAGCTCTTCAGGTCAAGGCGAGCACTCTACCACTTGAGCCACAGTGCCACATGTAGTTTTCTGGTGGTTTATTTGAGATAAGTGTCTCATGCACTTTCTTTCTGGGCTGGCTTTGAAACCTGACCCTCATATCTCAGCCTCCTGAGTAGATAGGATTACAGGCATGAGCCCCCATGCAGAGATAAACTTAATTTTTAATCCATTAAGGTAAGCTAAACAGAACCTCATAATTGATCCTATATATATCTTGAAATGTCAGCTTTACAAAAAAAATCTAGGATTTAAAACCTAATGTAGGATCTGTAAAAGATTTCTACAGAGAAAGTTAAAGCTTTAAAGTAAGAAATTGGGAAAGCAGACAATAGAAAGAATTCCCTTTTTTTTCTTTTTCTTTTTTTTATTGTGGAAATACTGTACTGAGGGGTTACAATTACATGGGCAAGATAATGAGTACATTTCTTACCAAGCATTGTAGCTTCCTCCTTTGTTTCGCCTTCCCAGCCCTTCCCATTCTTCCCTGCCCCCTCCCCAGAAAGTTGTAAAGTTAATTTTCAACATAACAACATGTACATCTCATTGTTGCAATGGGTCCACCTGTATCCCTATTTAAACTATTGGTTTTTTTCCATTCCCTCCACAAATTATACCAAAATCAAATACAGTGAAAGGAGGGGTTATATCATGGGGGAGGGACATACAAAGCAACAAATAAATAATCTTATAACTGTGTTAGAAACAATCGCATGAAAGAAAAAAACATTTGAATACATATCTTAGGGTTCATTTCCCTAACATCACATTACCTGACCTTTGCTGCTTGACTCAGACATATACTAGTTATTGAAAATAAGGGAAACCATGGGCCCTATGGTTCTTTGGGCCTGGCTTACTTCACTCAATATAATTTTTCCAAGCCTTTTCATTTCCTAACAAATGGGGCAATGTCATTCTTTCTGCCGGAGGCATAGAATTCCATTGTGTATATATACCACATTTTCTTGATCCATTCATCTACTGAGGGGCATCTGGGTTGGTTCCATATCTTAGCTATGGCAAATAATGCTGCAATAATCATACTCTTGTGGGTAGCGTTAGTGTGGTCTTGTTTGTAAACATTTGGATAAAGCCCAAAAGTAGGATTGCTGGGTCATAGGGGAGTCTATGTGGAGTCTTTTGAGGAACCTCCATAAGGCTTTCTAAATTGGTTGAACAAGTTTACACTCCCAGCAACAATGCAGTAAGGTTCCCTTCTGTCCACATCCCCTCCAGCATCTGTTGTTATTAGAGTTCTTGCTTATAGCCATTCTAACTGGGGTGAGGTGGTATCTCAATGTTGTTTTGATTTGCATTTCTTTTATGGCTAGGGAGGTTGAGCATTTCTTCATGTGTCTATTGGCCATCCTTCTTTCCTCTTCAGAGAAGTTTCTGTTTAAGTCCTTGGCCCAGTTATTTATTGGGCAGTTGTTTCTTTGAGGATTTGTTGTTGGATGATTTAAATTTTTGAATTCCAGGTATGTTTTAGATATGAGACCCTTGTCCATCGTCTGGCTAGTGAAGATCTTTTCCCAATCCGTGGGCTTTCTTTTCATCTTGCTAGCTATGTCCTTTGCCATGCAGAAGCTCTGCAATTTCCTGGAATCCCATTTGTCCAACCTTTCTTTGATTTGTTCTGTTTCTGGGTCTCCATTAAGAAAATTTCGGCCTTTGCCAAGGAGACCTAGGATTTCTCCTATGCCATCCTGTAATGTTTTCAGAGTGTCTGCTTTGTCTCCGAGGTCTTTGATCCATTTGGAGTTGATTCTGGTGCAGGGTGATATATAAGGATCTAGCTTTAGTTTTCTACAAGTAGTTAACCAATTTTGCCAGCACCATTTACTGAAGAGGCTGTCTTTCTTCCATTCTATTGTTTTAGCTGCCATATGGAAGATTAGATGGCTATAGGTCTGTAGGTTCATTTCTGGGTTTTCAATTCTATTCCTTTGGTCCTGAGGACTGCTCTTGTGCTAGTACCAAGCTGTTTTGATTACTATGGTTTTATAGTAGACTTTGAAATTTGGTATTGATATCCTCCAGCAGTGTTCATTCCGTTGAGGAGCATTTTTGCTATTCAGGGTCTTTTATTGTTCCCTATGTATTTTTGGATTGCCTCTTCTATTTCCTTGAAAAATGAGGTTGGAATTTTGATGGGTATCGCATTGAATTTGTTGATAGCCTTGGGAAGCATTGCTATTTGCACGATGTTAATCTTTCCAATCCAGGAGCATGGGAATATTTGCCACTTTCTAAGTTCTGTTTTGATTTCCTTTTTCAAGTTTTTAAAGTTTTCATCATAGATGTTCTTCACTTCTTTGGTTAAGTTAATTCCTAGGTATTTTATTTTTTTGTGGGGCTATTAAGAATGAGTTGCTTGCCTAATTTCAGCCATACTTTTCTCGTTGTTGGCATACAGAAAAGCCATTTTTTTTTGAAGGTTAATTTTATACCGTGCTACTTTGCCAAAGTTTTGACTCAGGTTGAGTAACTGGGGAGAGGAGTCTGTGAGATTCTTTAAATACAATATCATGCCATCTGCAAAGAGGGAGAATTTTACTTTTTCTTTCCCTATTTGGATCCCCTTATGTTTGCATCTCATCTTATTGCTGTAACTAGGCATTGCAACACTATATTGGAGAGACGTGGTGAGAGTGGACATCCTTGTCTTGTTCCTGAGTTAAGAGGAAATGGCTTTAGTGTTTCACCATTAAGTATTATGCTAGCTACAGTTTATTGTATTGAGGAATGTTGCATGAATTCCTAATTTTTCCAGAACCTTCATAATAAAGGGTTGTTGGATCTTGTCAAATGCTTTTCCTGCATCTATTGAGATAACCAGGTGGTTCTTATCCTTGCTCCTGTTGATGTGATGAATAACATTAATTGATTTGCGTATATTGAACCAGCTTCCCCCACCCTCCCACAGCAAAATTGTATCGTTCATTTCTTAACATAGTCTCTTGTGCATCTCATTGTTGCAATGGGTCAGCCTGTATCTCTATTTAAACAATTTGTTTTTTCCCTTCCCCTCCTAAAATTATACCAACATCAAATACAGTGAAAACAGGGGTTATACCGTGGGGGAGGGACATACAATGCAACAAAGAAATCATCTTATAAATATGTTAGAAACAATAGCAAGCAAGAAAAAGCATTTCAGTCCTTATCTTGGCGTTCATTTTGCCCCACATCAACTTATCTGACCATTTGTGCTTGTCTCAGACATATAGTAGATTTTTCAAACTGGGAAGGCATGGGACCTAAGTTTCTTTAGGTCTCACTTACTTCACTTAAAATAATTTTTTCCAAGTCTTTCCATTTTCCTAACAAATGGGGCAATGTCATTCTTTCTCACGGATGCATAGAATACCATTGTGTCTATATACCACCTTTTCTTGAACCGTTCATCTATTGAGGGGCATCTGGGTTGGTTCCATGCCTTAGCTATGGTAAATAATGCTGCAACAAACATAGTTGTGCTGCTAGCTTTTGTATGGTCTTGTTTGTGATCATTTGGGTAAATGTATCAAAGTGGGATTGCTGTGTTGTGTTTTGAGGAAACTCCATACCAATTTCCAATGTGGTTGAACAAGTTTACACTCCCTCCATCAATTCAGTTGGGTTCCCTTCTGTCCACATCCCCTCCAGCAACTGTTGTTATTAGAGTTCTTGATTCCAGCCATTCTAACTGGGCTGAGTTGGTAACTCAGTGTTGTTTTGATTTGCATTTCTTTTATGGCTAGGGAAGTTTAGCATTTCTTCATGCCAATAGTGGCCACCCTTCTTTCTTCTTCAGAGAACTTTCTCTGTAAGCCCACTTATTTATTGGCAGTTGTTTCTTTGAAGATTTGTTGCTGGGGGATTCATGTAGATATGTTTTCTTCATTCCCTTCTTCTTATTTTTGTCCTATTTATCTTTGAGCTTCTCTTTTATGTGTCATTGGCTTTCTCCCTGCATGGCATCCATAAAAACTTCCTTCAACACATCAACCCATCCATATATGCATTCTCTTTATTCCTTCATTTAAGAGAAAAGAGGGTTGTGTGAATTTACTGAAATCTCAACTATGACGAAATTAGCAGGAATTACACAAAACTATGCCAAACACTAAAATCAAATATTTTCCCATCCACTTCATATAACACAATGAGGATTCAGTATTTTACACAGTAATATAAAATCAAATGTAATAATGAAATTGTAAAGTAAGAAAGCTAGACAAAACTCTAGAAACTGACAAAGTATTTTGATCATATCTGGATTACCATAGGGAGGAAGTTGGAAATATAGTGTACTTACATCTTCATTTATTGTTTTTTTTTGATGGTTTATGAGATATATGTGCTTGTAATAGTTCATCACTAGTAATACTTGATAATCAAGAGCAAATTAATAAACTAACATTTAAAAATGTATACTTCAATAAGTATAAAATACATAAACGACTTGGTACGCTTGTGGAGAAGCTGACCAAGATTACATAAATTAGGAGATACAAGTATTCATCTATATTTTCTATATTTCATTTTCTCAGGATATTTATTAAGGTTGTTTAATATACAGTTTTGTACTTGTCATTTTGGACGTCCTTCATTATTAAGATAATTCTTTGATGATAAACAGCAGCCTCAGTGATTATTCTGGACCTCCATGTTGGATAAATTCCATTTCTACTTGAGATATGTTTCCTTCTGTACTTCTGAGGTAATGTTTTTAATATTGCTGCAGTGTCTGGTGGACCCTGATGCATCACATCTGGTGATTTACTTCCTTTAGCATGCTGGGAGACCAAAGAAGTGAGGTGGGAGCCCTGCAGACCGCAAAGCTTCCGATGCACTGAGTTTAGGATTGTCTCTTCTGTTAGGAAATCTTATTAATGGAGTATGTGGCTTGACTACCTGAATGACCCTGCTGGCAGATGCCATCTTGCTGCCCATCATGACCCCAGGAAGTGGCAGCTTCTTGGGCACGAGTGAGCTGAGCCGCTCTGCTGCTCCCCCAAGTCATGTTCATTTGTTAAACAGCAGGCCCTCATAAAAATTCCTTCATTATACCCTGCATTCTCCAAAACCACAAGGGAATTAAATTAGAATTCAACACCAGAAGCCCCCAAACGAAATCTTATAACACATAGAAGCTTAACAACCCACTGTTGAATCTCGAGTGGGGCATGGAAGAGATTAGAAAGGAAATTCATATGTTCAAGATATTCAACAAAATGATCACACAAATTTCCAGCTCCTCTGGGACCCAGCAAAGGCAGTACTCAGAGGCAGGGTTATAGCTCTGAGTTCCTATATCAACAAATTGGAACGACCTGAAATGAACAATTTAATGAAGCACCTAAAGCTCCTTGAAAAAGAACAACAAGGGCAGGGAAGGTGGCTCACTGTGATAGCGCTTGCCTTGCATGCATGAGGTCCTGGGTTCAATTCCTCAGCACCACACAAGCAAAAAGAAAAAAGCCAGAAGTGGCACTGTGGCTCAAGTGGTAGAGCACTATCCTTGAGCTGAAGAGCTGAGGGACAGTGCCCAGGCCCCATAACTGGCCCACAAAAAAGAAAAAAAAAAACAATAAATTGTACCCCAATCAACTAGATGGACACCCATAATTAAAATTAAATCCAAAGTAAATCAATTAGAGTACCAAAACCAAGAGAAAAAATGAAAAAGACAAAGAGTTTGTTCTTTGTAAAATGAATAAAATTGACAGACCCTTAGCAAATCTTACCAGAAAAAGAAGAGAACACACCCAAATAACGAAACTCAGAGATGACAGTGGAAACATCACTACAGAAACAGCCAAGATTTAGAATATAATAAGGGGATACTTCTCAAACATTTATGCTAATAAATTTGAGAATCTGAAAGATATGGATAAATTTGTAGCAAATATTGGCATGCCCTAAACTAAGATGATTTAAAACAACACACCCGTATCAAGCATCAAAATAGAAGCAGAAATAAAAAAGCTCCCAGCCAATAAAAGTCCAGGAACTAATGGATGTATAGCTGATTTTTACAAGGTGTTTAAAGCAGAACTTACAACAATACTCCTCCTTCTCTTTAATAAATAGGAAATCAAAAATTCACTACCACATTCTTTTTATAAAACCAGCATAACTCTCATCCCAAAAAGAGGGAGGGACTCATTAAAGAATGTGAACTATAGACACATTTTTTTTGTTCAATATCTTTCAAAACTTCTCAAAAAAATGTTGGCTAATCAACTTCAAAAACTCATCAAAAGGGTTGGGAAGGTGGCTTAGTGGTAGAGCGCTTGCCTTGCATGCTTGAGGCCCTAGGTTCGATTCCTCAGTACCACATAAGCACAAAAGAAAAAAGCCGGAAGTGGCGCTGTGACTGAAGTGGTAGAGCACTAGCCTTGAGCTGAAGAGGTGAGGAACAGCGCCGAGGCCCAGAGTTCAGGCCCCACCACCGGAACCAAAAAAAAAAAAAAAAACTCATCAAAAGAATCGAGCACCATGATCAAACAGGATTCATTTCAGGGATGCAAAGCATGCTCAATGTATGCAAAACAAATAATATAATTCATCACACCAAGAGCAAGGATAAGAACCACAGAGTTATCTCAATAGATGTAGGAAAAGCATTTCACAAGATCCAATACCCCTTTATGATGAAGGTTTTGGAAAATCTAGGAATCCATGGAACATTCCTCAATACAATAAAGGCTGTATATGACAAACCTACAGCCAGAATTATACTTAATGATGAAAAGTTAAAGCCATTTCATCTAAGTTGAGGAACGAGATGAAAGTGTCCACTCTTCCAGCTCCTCTTCAACCTGGTATTAGAATGCCTAGCTACAGCAATAAGACATGATACAGACATAAAGGGAATCCAAATAGGGAAGGATGAAGTAAAACTCTCCCTCTTTGCAGATGACACGATCTTGTATTTAAAGAACACCATGGACTCCACTCCCAAGTTACTTGAGCTGATCAGAAACTTTGGCAAAATAGCACGGGATAAAATTAACCCACAAAACTCAATGGCTTTCCTGTATGCCAATAATGAGAAGAGTGTGGCTGAAATTAGAAAGCAACCCCTTTTGTGATAGCCCCACAAAAAATAAAATACTTAGCAGTTAACTTAACAAAATAGATGAAGGACCTGTATGATGAAAACTTTAAAAATCTGACAAAGGAAATTAAAACAGAACTTAGCATGTGGAAACACCTCTCTCCCCCATGCTCCCAGATTGGGAAGATTAACTTTGAGAAAATGACAATACCGCCAATGGCTATCTACAAATTCAGTGTGATACCTATCAGTACTCCAACCTCATTATGTAATGAAATATAAGAAGCAATCCACAAATTCATATTGAACAATAAAACTACGGATAGCAAAAACAATCTTTACTAAAAAGAATAGTGCTGGAGGAATATCAATTCCAAATTTCAAACTCAACTACAAAACCCTAGTAATCAAAACAGCTTGGTACTGACACAAGAACAGACCCGAGGGACAATGGCATAGGACTGAAGACCCAGAAATGAATCCACAGACCTATAGCCACCTAATCTTTGATAAGAGAGCTAAAGAAATAGAATGGAAGAAAGACAGTCTTTTCAGTAAATGGTGCTGGCAAAATTAGTTAAATACTTGTAGAAAAGTAAAACTGGATCCGTATGTATCACCTTACCCAAAATCAACTTCAAATGGATGAAACACCTTGAAATAAAAGCAGACTCCATGAAAACATTACAGGAAGGAATAGGAGAAACTCTAGGGCTCCTTGGCACAGGCCTAAATTTTCTTTCTTTTTTTTTTTTTAAATTTAATTTAATTTTATTTGTGAACATACTGTACAGAGGAGTTACAGTTACATGGGCAGGATAATGCGTACATTTCTTACCAAGCATTGCAGTCTCCTCCTTTGTTTACCCTTCACATCCCTTCCCAGCCTCCCCCCTCCCCCCCTAATCCCAATCCTTCTCCTTCCCCCCTTCCCCGCCTTCCCCCCCCCCCCCCCCCCGCACTAACGTTGTAAAGCTCGTTTTGGACATGACAACTTGTACTTCTCATTGTTGCAACAGGTCCACCTGTATCCTTAAACAATTGGTTTTTCCCCATCTCTTCCACAAGTTATACTGACATCAAATATAGTGAAAGCAGGGGTTATACTGTGGGGGAGGGACATACAAAGCAACAAAGAGATAATCTTATAAATGTGTTAGAAACACATGCATGAAAGAAAAAAACATTAAAATACACATCTAAGGGTTCATTTTCCTGACATCACATTATGTGACCTTTTCCGCTTGACTCATACATATACTAGATATTACAAATAAGGGAAACCATGGGACCTACGTTTCTTTGGGCCTGGCTTACTTCACTTAATATAATTTTTTCCAAGCCTTTCCATTTCCTAACAAATGGGGCAATGTCATTCTTTCTGATGGAGGCATAGAATTCCATTGTGTATATATACCACATTTTCTTGATCCATTCATCTACTGAGGGGCATCTGGGTTGGTTCCATATCTTAGCTATGGTAAATAATGCTGCAATAAACATAGTTGTGCTGGTAGCTTTAGTGTGGTCTTGTTTGTAAACATTAGGGTAAATGCCCAAAAGTGGGATTGCTGGGTCATAGGGGAGCTCTATGTGAATTCTTTTGAGGAATCTCCATACTGCTTTCCAAAGTGGTTGAACAAGTTTACATTCCCACCAACAATGAAGTAAGGTTCCTTTCTGTCCACATCCCCTCCAGCATCTGTTGTTGTTAGAGTTCTTGATTTTTGCCGTTCTAACTGGAGTGAGGTGATATCTCAATGTTGTTTTGATTTGCATTTCTTTACAGGCCTAAATTTTCTTAATAGAGACCCAGAAGGAGAACCAATCAAAGAAAGGTTGGACAAATGAGACTGCATGAAACCGCAGAGCTTCTGCATGACAAAGGACATAGCTAGCAAGATCAACAGAAAGCCCACAGACTTCGAGAAGCTCTTTAGTAGCCATAAAACAGACAAGGGTCCCATATCTAAAATATACTTAGAATTCCAAAAACTCAATTTCCCAACAACATATCCTCAAAGAAACAACTGCACGATTAACACATGGGCTAAAGACTTAAAGAGAGACTTCTATGAGGAGGAAGTGAGAATGGCCAATAGACAAATGAAGAAATGCTCGACCTCTCTAGCCCTAATAGAAATGCAAATCAAGATAACGTTGAGATTCCACCTCACCCTAGCTAGAATGGCTATATTCAAGAAATCCTGTAACAACAGATGCTAGAGTTGATGTGGCCAAAAGGGAACCCTACTGCATTGTTGGTGGGAGTGTAAACTTGTTCAATGACTTTGAAAAGCAGCATGGAGGTTCCTCAAAAGATTCCACATGCCCTACATATCCCACCTTTGGGCATTTACCCAAAAATTGTAAAGAAAGTCATACAAAAGCTACCAGTACAAGCATACTCATCGCAGCATTATTTACCATAGCTAAGATATGGAACCAATCCATATGGGCTCAGTAGATGAATGAATGAAGAAAAAAATATGAATTCTATGCCTCCATCAGAAAGAATGATATTGCCTCTTTTGTTAGGAAATGCAAAGACTTGGAAAAATTATATTCAGTGAAGGAAGCCAGGCCCAAAGAAACATAGGTCACGTGGTTTCCCTTGTTTGCAGTAACTAGTACATGTCTAGGACAAGCAGAAAAAGTCAAAAGTATGTATATACAACCACATGAGATAATGTTAAGCAAAATAAACCCCAGGGTAGGGACAGAAGAGGTTTTTTTTTCCTTACATGGTAGTGTGTTTAATGTAGTTACAATGCACTATGTGATCCTTTTCTTTCTATTTATTGTATGTTTTTCCCCTATGGTATAACCGCTGTTTTCACTGGATTTGTTGCTGGTATTCTGCACCTTGTATATACATTTTTGTAATTTGGGGAGTGGAAGAGATATTGCAGAATGCTTAAATGGGGATGCAGGCTGATCCATTGTGAGGACGAGATGTACAGGACCCTATATTGAAAATGAATGTTACAATGTCCGGGTTGGGGGTGAGACACCAGTGTGGAAGCAGGGAGGGAGGTTTTGGTAGAGGGAAAATAAAGGAGGAGGTAACAACACTTGCTATGAAATGTGTACATTACCCTACTCATTTAACTTTAACCCCTCTGTGCAATAAAAAATGAAAAAAAGACAATTGAGCAAAAGACCCTTATTCATTGAAGTTAAAATCCACATTACAATGTAATAAAACAAGGAAAATGATTCTAGATTTAGATCACACCTTCTGTATCATAATCAAACATAGGAGATTCTTCATAAGAAAGCTAATTTTTCCTGCTATGTGGACGTTTTTCCCTAAAGCCATGCAGAGAATTTCTATTGGGCATTAACAATATTGTAACATTTGGGGACAAAAATGCAGCCTAGGAGCCCTGCACCTGAGGCCAAGATGGAGAAGACCTCCACAGCCACCATGACCTTCCCCTTGGCACTGTGATAGACAGGCAGGAAGGTGAGCCACACACTGCAGAACACCAGCATGCTGAAGGTCAGGAGCTTGGCTTCATTGAAGGTGTCAGGCAGGTTCCTGACCAAAAAAGCCACAGTGAAGCTGGCCAGGGCCAGGGAGCCCAGGTATCCCAGGGCAAAGTAGAAGGTGGTAAGGGAGCCCTTGTTGCACAGGATGATGATGTGGCCATGTTCAGAGTGTGCATCTGTGTCCACAAAGGGAGGAGAGGTTCCCAGCCAGAATCCACAGAGGGTCACCTGGATGAGAGTACAGATGGGGATGATGAGGTTAGGAGCCCCTGATACCAGCAACTCCCTCATCCTTCTCCCTGGAGAAATGGACTTGAAGGCCAGGACCACAATCACTGTTTTGGCCAACACTGTGGAAACAGCCACAGTGAAGACAAGTCCAAATGTGATCTGCTGCAGGATGCAGGTGACTGTGTTGGGATGGCCAATGAAGAGCAAGGAACAGAGGAAACAGAAGATGAGAGATGAGCAAGATGTAGCTGAGAGTCCGGTTATTGGCCTTGACAATGGCAGTATCTTGGTGTTTCACAAATATCCCCAAAACAGCAGCAGTTAGCATAGAGAAGCAAATACTCATGCAGGCCAGAGCCATGGCCAAAGGATCTCCAAAAGCCAGGAAACTTTCATCTCTCAGGAGGCACTGATTTCTCTGTGTGTTGGCATACTGATGATCTGCACATTTCACACAGTGCTCCATCTCTGATAAAGAGTGTAAGCTATCATTAGTTCTTATTTTGAACTTCTTTTACTTCAAAGAAATTAGGAAATTATTCCCTTAGATGTAACGATAACAGATCATTAAATAAATATTAATGCACATTTATATCTTTTCTAAATCATAACCTCCTTCCATTTCCATCTTCTTGTTTATTCAGACTTTTTCATTCAACTCCTTTTTCTTTCAGTTATTATAATATGTATTTATAATGTGCATTTTGGGTCAGTCTCATGTCCTAACAATATTTTCCTACACGTCTTAACATTTATTAATCGTTTGTCCAATCCACAATAAATACTATGGGTTACACTTAATTACATGTCTGTGTAAAACATTAATTTTATCCCAGTTGCACCTTCTTGAATTCATCTCATCCTATTTTTCTCTGCAACTCATCTGTGAAGGGCCCTTCTTGGGCCCTTTATAATCATGCTCACTTCTTAAAGTCAATCCACCTTTCTGAGTACTTTCTCTGTGCCATGAACATTGCTGGGCAGAGGGAAACAAAGATGTGCAAAATCTGTATTTCCTGTTTGAGTAAAAATGTGAGCACTGTTTAATAAGACATGTTTACGTTCATCTTAGGATTTATACTTGTCTTAATCCTGAGTGATAAGTGGGATTTCTCAAGCTAAGTTTGCCTACTGCAATAGAGTAGAAAATATTACTGAAATATGCAATTCAAGCTCATGACCTATCACATTTCACCTAACAGCACCACCACTTGTCAAATTATTATTATTGTTATTATTATTATTATTATTTGTGTCCTGTTGTGTGATCTGAACTCTGGGCCTGGGCACTGTCCCTCAGCTCTTCAGCTCAAGGCTAGTGCTCTATCACTTGAGCCACAGCACCATTTCTGGCTTTTGTTCTGCTCATGTGGTGCTGAGCAATGAAACCAGGGTCCTCATGCATTCAAATCAAGTACTCTACCACCGAGCCACCTTCCCAGCCCCTCAAAATTAAATTATTAACAGAGAAAAGGAAAAAGGGGTCTGCAATCACAATGTACAAGTTTTGCATTGACTTGTTTGGTTGAGGAAAACTGAGGAGAGTCTCAGACTTACCTGTCATATTAGCAATCTCATTCTGTGGGCAAGGGGTACAATTAAAGCAACAGGCAGCCTTTCCTTCCTGAGGAGATTTCCTAAATCCAGGACCACAAGGCTCACTGCAGACAGAGTGAGGAGTCTGAGGAAAATCAGGTATCTGTCCATAACTCTTCAAACTTTCATAGCTAAAACTCCAAAAACCCATTGTTGGAAAGAATTGGTTATTCAGCATAATGTTTCTATGTAGCTAAGTGCAGTCGATAAATTGAATTGTTATAGACTCCATATCCCATGATTTCTAAAGACTTTTATGCTAGCCTGTTGAACTATAGAACAGTATGGGATCTTTGAAAGGGTGAAACCTGTGGTGAGAAAATGAGTCCTCGTTTATAACCCTACAGAATTTTCTTAAACTCATGTCATTATATGTTGTCTCCTACTTATCTGCGACAAGGGGAAAAACCTGGTGGACGACCTCCCTTTTATAGGCCCATCATATTCGCCAAACAATGGAGCACCCAAATTTATCAAAGAAACACTACTTTCCCTCAAATCCCATATAGATCCAAAGACATTAATCGTTGGGGATTTTAACACACCACTCTCCCCACTAGATAGATCAACTCGGCAAAAACTCAACAGAGAAACCGCAGATCTAAACAGCTGCATAGATCAACTAGACTTAACAGACATTTACCGAACATTTCACCCAGCAGCATCAGAATACACGTTTTTCTCAGCAGCACATGGAACGTTTTCTAAAATAGACCACATTTTAGGCCACAAAGCAAACTTGTCTAAATTCAGAAACATTGAAGTTATACCTTGCATTCTCTCTGACCACAAGGGAATAAAGTTAGAACTCAACATCAAAAGCCACCAAAGAAAGTCCGGTATCACATGGAGGCTGAACAACACACTGCTGAATCATGAGTGGGTCATGGAAGATATTAGAAAGGAAATTCAAATGTTCATGCTATTCAACAAAAATGAACACACAAAATACCAGCTCCTCTGGGACACAGCAAAGGCAGTACTCAGAGGCAAGTTTATAGCTCTGAGCTCCTACATCAACAAATTGGAGCGATCTGAAACTAACAATTTAATGACACATCTAAACCTCCTTGAAAAAGAGCAGCAAGATAAACCCCAATCCAGTAGACGGAAAGAAATAATCAAAATTAAATCAGAATTAAATGAATTAGAATCCAAAAAAACTATAGAAAGAATCAACAAAACAAAGAGTTGGTTCTTTGAAAAACTTAACAAAATTGACAGACCCTTAGCAAATCTTATCAGAAAAAGAAGAGAACACACCCAAATTAATAAACTCAGAGATGAGAATGGAAACATCACCACGGAAACAAGCAAGATTCAGAACATTATAAGGGAATACTTCTCAAAACTTTATGCTAATAACTTTGAGAACTTGACAGAAATGGACCTCTTCCTAGCAAATATTGACATGCCAAAACTAAACCAAGATGAGGTAAACTATCTTAACAGGCCCATATCAAGCATTGAAATAGAAACAGCAATAAGAGACCTCCCAGCTAAGAAAAGTCCAGGACCAGATGGTTTTACAGCGGAATTTTACAAGGCCTTCAAAGCAGAGCTCACACCAATTCTCCTCCAACTCTTCAATGAAATTGAAAGAGAAAGCTCACTACCGAACACATTCTATGAAGCCATCATAACCCTCATCCCAAAACCAGGCAGGGACTCATCAAAGAAAGAGAACTATAGACCCATTTCTTTGATGAACATTGATGCGAAACTTCTCAACAAAATTTTGGCCAATCGACTTCAACAATTCATCCAAAAAATCATACACCACGATCAAACAGGATTCATTTCAGGGATGCAAAGCTGGTTCAATATATGCAAATCAATTAATATTATTCATCACATCAACAGGAGCAAGAATAAGAACCACATGGTTATCTCAATAGACGCAGAAAAAGCATTCGACAAGATCCAACACCCCTTTATGATGAAGGTTTTGGAAAAATTAGGAATCCATGGAACATTCCTCAATACAATAAAGGCTGTATATGACAAACCTACAGCCAGCATTATACTCAATGGTGAAAAACTAAAGCCATTTCCTCTTAACTCAGGAACAAGACAAGGATGCCCACTCTCTCCACTTCTCTTCAATCTAGTATTAGAATGCCTAGCTACAGCAATAAGACAAGATGCAGACATAAAGGGGATCCAAATAGGGAAAGAAGAAATAAAACTCTCCCTCTTTGCAGATGACATGATCTTGTATTTAAAGAATCCCATAGACTCCACTCCCAAATTACTCAAGCTGGTTCAAAACCTTGGCAAAGTAGCAGGTTATAAAATTAACCCCCAAAAATCCATGGCTTTTCTGTATGCCAACAATGAGAAAAGTGTGGCTGAAATTAGGAAAGCAACTCCATTTGTAATAGCCCCACAAAAAATAAAATACCTAGGAATTAACTTAACTAAAGAAGTGAAGGACCTCTATGATGAAAACTTTAAAATCTTGAAAAAGGAAATCAACACAGAACTTAAAAAATGGCAAAACCTCCCATGCTCCTGGATTGGAAAGATTAACATCGTGAAAATGGCAATACTTCCCAAGGCTATCTACAAATTCAACGCAATACCTATCAAAATTCCACCCTCATTCTTCAAGGAAATAGAAGAGGCAATCCAAAAATTCATATGGAACAATAAAAGACCCCGAATAGCAAAAACGCTCCTCAACGGAAAGAACACTGCTGGAGGAATATCAATACCAAATTTCAAACTCTACTATAAAGCCATAGTAATCAAAACAGCTTGGTATTGGCATAAGAACAGACCTCAGGACCAATGGAATAGAATTGAAAACCCAGAAATGAACCTACAGACCTATAGCCATCTAATCTTCGATAAGGGAGCTAAAACAATAGAACGGAAGACAGACAGCCTCTTCAGTAAATGGTGCTGGCAAAACTGGTTAACTACATGTAGAAAACTAAAGCTAGATCCTTATTTTTCACCCTGCACCAGAATCAACTCCAAATGGATCAAAGACCTTGAACTCAAAGCAGACACTCTGAAAACATTACAGGATGGAATAGGAGAAACCCTGGGTCTCCTTGGCTCAGGCCGAAATTTTCTGAATAGAGACCCGGAAACACAACAAATCAAAGAAAGGCTGGACAAATGGGATTGTATAAGGTTGCAGAGCTTCTGCAGGGCAAGTGACATAGCTAGCTAGATCAATAGAAAGCCCACGGACTGGGAGAAGATCTTTACTAGCCATACAACGGACAAGGGTCTCATATCTAAAATATACTTGGAACTCAAAAAATTAAACCACCCAACAACAAATCCTCAAAGAAACAACTGCCCAATAAGTAAGTGGGCGAAAGGCTTAAAGAGAAGCTTCTCGGAAGAAGAAAGAAGGATGGCCAATAGACACATGAAGAAATGTTCAACATCCCTAGCCATAAAAGAAATGCAAATCAAAACAACATTGAGATATCACCTCACTCCAGTTAGAACAGCAAAAATCAAGAACTCTAACAACAACAGATGCTGGAGGGGATGTGGACAGAAAGGATCGTTACTTCATTGTTGGTGGGAATGTAAACTTGTTCAACCACTTTGGAAAGCAGTATGGAGGTTCCTCAAAAGACTCCACATAGAGCTCCCCAACGACCCAGCAATCCCACTTTTGGGCATTTACCCAAATGATCACAAACAAGGCCACACTAAAGCTACCAGCACAACTATGTTTATTGCAGCATTATTTACCATAGCTAAGACATGGAACCAACCCAGATGCCCCTCAGTAGATGAATGGATCAAGAAGATGTGGTATATATACACAATGGAATTCTATGCCTCCATCAGAAAGATTGACATTTCCCCATTTGTTAGGAAATGGAAAGGCTTGGAAAAAATTATATTAAGTGAAGTAAGCCAGGCCCAAAGAAACATAGGTCCCATGGTTTCCCTTATTTGCAATATCTAGTATAGGTATGAGTCAAGCGGAAAAAGTCAGATAATGTGATGTTAGGAAAACAAAACCTCAAATATGTATTTTAATGTTTTTGTTTCTTTCATGCATGTGTTTCTAACGCATTTATAAGATTATTTCTTTGTTGCTTTGTATTTCCCTCCCCCACAGTGTAACCCCCGCTTTCACTATATTTGATGTCAGTATAACATGTGGAGGAGATGGGGACAAACAAGTCGTTTAAGGATTCAGGTGGACCTGTTGCAACAATGAGAAGTACAAAATGTCATGTCAAAACCAGCTTTACAATGTCGGTGGGGGGGGCAGGGGGGGTATGATTGGTTGCGAGGGAGGGGGGAGGCTGGGAAGGGAGTTGAAGGGTAAACAAAGGAGGAGGCTGCAATGCTTGGTAAGAAATGTATGCATTATCCTGCCCATGTAATTGTAACCCCTCTGTACAGTATGTTCTCAAATAAAATAAAATAAAATTAAAAAAAAAAAAAAAAAGAACAGTATGGGATCTTTGAAAGGGTGAAACGTGTGGTGAGGAAATGAGTCCTCATTTATAACCCTACAGAATTTTCTTAAACTCATGTCATTATATGTTGTCTCCTACTTATCTGGGACAAGGGGAAAAGCCTGGTGGATGACCTCCCTTTTATAGGCCCATCATATTTTCCTCTTAGGTTTCCAGTGGTCATGAAGAATGAATCTTCATAATGGCATATTCATCATTCCTTTCACCAAGGATGCCTAAAAGGCAGGTCAACTAACCATTGAATGAAACCTCTACATAATGGAACCCAATAAAGCTTCTGAGCCCATAAATTTATGTGTCAGGTACTTTATCCCAGTGTAGGAAATAGGAAACTATAACCTGACAATATTCTGAATCAAAAGTTAGGAACACATGTAATATTTTTAGTTCCATCCTGGGCTTGAACCCAAAGTCTAGGCACTGGCCTGAGAATTTTTTGCTCAAAGTTATTATTGCATTACTTAGTCACAGCTCAACTTCCAGATTTTTGTTGGTTAATTGGAGATAACAGTCTCACAGACCTTCTTGTTTGAGCTGACTTTTAAATCATGATATTCAGATCTCCAATATCTGAGTAGGTAGGCTTATGGGAGAAAGTTGCTGACACTCAGTCAAGTGTAAATGTAAAGGGTGACTTTTGTTTATTTGTGTGTTGATAAAATTATTAGGATTAGACCCAACTCACCTCTGTATTTCCAGTGGCCCACTCTACCGTATCTTCAGATAAAGACAGTTGATTACCATGTAAAGCATTGGGAGAAAACTTTCCTACTCTCATCTCAAGTTCAAGACCTTCTGGAAAATTCCAAATGTTCAGAATGTCATAATCTGGCTCCAATTTCCTTTTCTCATCCAAAATCACTTGATGTCCAACAGAATCGTGAAATTGGATGTTCTTCAGGAAATGGAGCAACTGAAGAGAGACATCATATTATGGTGAAGTACATCCCAAAGGTAAGACACAAAATGTGAATTAAGAAATGATACTCATTACCTAAAGGCAATTTTGAATTCAAGAATAGCACTGAGAATGATTGAAGTATCTGTGTAAGCAATGTAAGGAGGAATAAAAATAATTTTCTGAATCCTTGTCACTCAGAAAAGGAGTACAAGCCTTTGTTCAAGAGAAACCTATACTATATAGCCATGAATGAGACAATTCTCAGTTGCACAGCTAGAGTTTATCAGAAACTCTATTTTTCTTCATGTGTATAGTTTGAAAAAGTTGAGGGAAACTAGATCCCATATGAAAAATACGGAATTTTTTTTTTTTTTTATTTTTGGGTCCAGTCGTGGGGCCTGAACTCTGGGCCTGGGTGCTGTCCCTCAGCTCTTCAGCTCAAGGCTACCACTCTACCACTTGAACCATAGCTCCACTTCCGCCTTTTTTCTTTTTGCTTATTTGGTGCTGGGGAATCGAACCCAGCGCCTCAGGCATGCAAGGCAATCGCTCTACCACTGAGCCACCTTACCAGCCCCCAATATATGGAAAATTCTGTTCAGCATGTCATCCTTTGGTATTCCTGAAGAAATGTATAGGGAAAAATCCTAATTTAGTTTTGAAAAGATTAGCTATGGACACGTTTTTGTTATTTAAAAGTAAATGAATGTATAAGCTGATTACTGGTTACTCACATCTGTAATCCCAGTTACTCAGGAGGCTGAGATATGAGTATGACAACTTAAACCAGACTGGGCTTAAAAGCTTGAGACTTGCAAAAATACCTGAAACATTCAATTTCAGAGAATAGCACACCTTCTAGGAAGTGCCTCTGCTCATAGTATGTGCCATCCACATAGATGAAATTACCTGTGCAGGGGAAGGCAGTGTCCCTTTTCTATTTCCCATTATTTGCACTCCTGTCTGATGAAGAAGCATCTCATGGAGAGCCTTGGCCACAGCATACACAGCATTGTATATATTGTAACAGTGTCCAGACATAGTCAGGTCAAAAACACGCCCAGGCAACCAATCCAAAGAGGCATCATGAGGACAGTTGTCCCATGTCAGTCAGACTGAGGATTTGAGCAATTAAAAGACAGAAGCCATATCCTAGCAAGGAAAATGTCTTCTGGGTATTTGGAAGGTTTAACTGCCTTGACAAAATCTGTGAATCCAGAAACATCTTCATGATGGTGTAAAAAAATGAGAGATACATGCAATGAGCCTAGCATGAAATATTTCCTTTTCATGGTGAAATCCCACTGTGAGTTCATGATGAAAACCTTGCCTTTTATTAAAAGTTGCTCAATGCACACGATTAAAGGTATTAGTGAACCATTATCACCATGTATGATGTGGACATTTGCTGAAGATTTATTTATATCATTATAAACTGCCATGGCTTGGAGCATATGTGATACTGATTGGCTTGAGATCACTAGCTCATAGGCTACACAAACTCTGTTCTTGGCCATCTCTTCTTTCAATTCAGCAAGAGACCACAATCCATTCTCATCCTCTAAGTTCAATAGTCCCACCCAGTTCCAGCTGAAGTGAAGCAGTAAGGAGTCCATGGCAGAGGCTATGGATCTGTCCTTTGGAGCCATCTGATAGAGAGCAGGAAACTTGTGATGGTCACTCAGGGATGAGAAAAAGGCCCAAAGGTAAGCTAAATGGAAAGGAAATTGGATGCTTTATGAATTAGAGCATTGCCATCCATCAAAATTTGAGTCTTGATGTATGTGAAGAAGCAGTTGAAGTAGGTGGAAGGTAGATTTCATTTTAGTTTTTGAAAAAATGTTTTTGAGGAGATGTATAACATATAAATTGTAAAATGTCTCTTGATCTTTGTCACTATTTCCATAAACTCCTCCCATCTATATCAACCCCACCCACTCCCTAATTCCATTTTTAAATATGTACAGTGAGTGTTCTGTGTATTCCATCCCATTGATTCCCTATTCCTCTCAAGTTTTCCCTCAACACTTACCCTTCTCAGTTATGCTTCAGGTTTATGGTGTTTATTTTTTTTACTGTCAGTAGATAACAAAAGTCATAGCATCGAGTTCCACCTGTATATACACCATGCTTTAGTCAGCTTGATTACACACACACACACACACACACACACACACACACACACACACACACACACACATATGAAGCTATGTGTGTGATACATGTTCATATTTTAGATCTAGCTCTCCCATATGAGAGAACACGTTTCCCCATTTCAATCTGAGCCTGACTTACTTCATTCAATGTAATATCTTGTATGTGTGTGTTTGTGTGTGTGTGTGTGTTTGTGTATATGATTGTGCACATACATGCCAGTAGCGGGGCACAAACTCATGTCCTCATGCACTTTGTTGAATTTTTCTTTGAAGACTGTCTACCACTTGAGCCAACTTGTTGCTGGTTAATTCTAGATACAAGTTTCCTGAATTGGTAGAATTACTGGTGTGGGCCATTAGTACTCTGCTTAATATATTCACACTGCCAATTCATTTTCCATTTACCCATTGTTTCAAAGGAGATTATTGATAGGCTTGCAACAATAAATTATCTATTTGTATTCTCTCACTTTTCCATATCCTTTCCCAAAGAGTGGATATATATCTATATATATCTTCAAGTACTTATTCTTTGATACCACAAAATTTGATAGGTTTATAAATCCAGTCTCTCCTATGATTCTCTTCTAATAGCTGAAATTACATCAAAATAGACGTTTTTATAATTTTGACACCACCATTCTTACCTGTGGAAATCTGTAGAGTCCCAGCAATGTTCCAATTTTGTCAGATGTGAATCCTAATGGTCCTGTAAGTACTGCTATAGACTTTCTGTCTCTCATACAGGAGTAGTTTGGAATCATGTACTTCCCAAAGAACCAAATGAAAGGATTCTTAAGCATTGTCCGATCTCTGAATTGAACATCATAGACGTCAAATCCCAGAGTCCAGTTACTTAAAAAATCAGGGTTTTTGTTGATCTCCTCAATAGCAAAAGCCAAAGCCAACACAAACTGATAGTTCTTGAACACAAACCTGCATAATTGTCATAGGCATATAGGAGGATTATTATAAACTTATGACTTTAGTATAGTAAATACTTGCTTCTTTGCCAATGAATTGTTTAAATTATTACCCCAATTGGAATGGAATATGAATGTAATGTGTTATGGTTGTATAGAGAATTAGACGAAGACATGAAGGGCATTTTTCATGAATACTATACAGAAACTCAGTTAAGTAGAGAGAGAGAGCTTGCTTCCCCACCACCACCAAACCTTTACTACAGCCAAAATCTGTTGGAATAGATTTTTATGAGACAGGAAATATTCTGTTGCCTTTATCTTAGGGCAACTAGCTACACCTGTGTGAGAACAAATCTTGTGGTGTTGTCACACACTTTAACTTTCAATAAGTTTTTTTATTGTGAGAATACTGTATGGAATACAAGTTACAGTTACATGAGCATGGTAATGAGTACATTCCTTTTCAAGCATTGTTGTCTCCTCCTTTGTTTTCTCCTTACCATCCCTTCCCTACCATCTCCACAAATCCCCCCAACTCCCTGCCTAAATTGAAAAGTTCGTTTTTTGGCAAGCATTTTCTTCATCTCATTGTTGTAGTGGGTCAACCTGTATCCCTGTTTAAACAATTTGTTTTTCCCTTCCTTTCCACAAATTATATGATCATCAAATACAGTGAAAACAGGGGTTATACCGTGGGGGAGGGACATACAAAACAACAAAAAACCACGTGGTACCTTATAAATATGTTAGAAGCAATAGCAAGAAATGAAAAACCTTTTGTGTCCTTACCTTGTGGTTAATTTGCTTAACATCATCTTATATGACCTTTTCTGTTTGTCTCAGAGGATATGTACTAGTTATTGCAAATAAGGGAAAGCATTGGACCTATATTTCTTTGGGCCTAACATACTTTAATTAATATATTTTTTCCAAGTCTTTCTATTTCCTAACAAATGAGGCAATGTCATTCTTTCTGATGGAGGCATAGAATTCCATTGTGTATATATACCACATTTTCTTTTTTTTTAATTTTAATGTTTATTTTTTATGAACATACTGTACAGAGGGGTTAGAATTACATGGGCAAGATAATGAGTACACTTCTTATCAAGCATTGCAGCCTCCTCCTTTGTTTACTCTTCCTATCCCTCCCAAGCCTCCCTTCGCCCCCCCACCGAATCCCTCCCCCCCTCCCCGCACCAAAGTTGTACAGTTCATTTTCGACATGACAACTTGTGCTTCTCATACTTGCAACGGGTCCACCTGTATCCTTAAATGACTTGTTTTTCCCCAATCTCCTCCATGAATTATACCGACCTCAAATATAGTGAAAGCAGTGGTTATATTGTGGGGGAGGGACATATAAAACAACAAAGAAATAATCTTATAAATGAGTTAGAAACAAATGCACGAAAGAAAAAAAATTTAAATACATATCTAAGGGTTCATTTTCCTAACATCACATTATCTGACCTTTTCTGCTTGGTTCATACATATACTAGATATTGCAAATAAGGGAAACCATGGGACCTATGTTTCTTTGGGCTTGGCTTACTTCACTTAATGTAATTTTTTCCAAGCCTTTCCATTTCTTAACAAATGGGGCAATGTCATTCTTTCTGATGGAATCATAGAATTCCATTGTGTATATATACCACATTTTCTTGATCTATTCATCTACTGAGTGGCATCTGGGTTAGTTCCATATCTTAGCTATGGTAAATAATGCTGCAATGAACATAGTTGTGCTGGTAGCTTTATGGTGGTCTTGTTTGTAAACATTAGGGTAAATGCCCAAAAGTGGGATTGCTGGGTCATAGGGGAGCTCTATGTGAAGTCTTTTGAGGAACCTCCGTACTGCTTTCCAAAGTGGTTGAACAAGTTTATACTCCCACCAACAATGCAGTGAGGTTCCCTTCTGTCCACATCCCCTCCAGCATCTGTTGTTGTTAGAGTTCTTGATTATAGCCATTCTAACTGGGGTGAGGTGGAATCTCAATGTTGTTTTGATTTGCATTTCTTTTATGGCTAGGGAGGTTGAGCATTTCTTCATGTGTCTATTGGCCATCCTTCTTTCTTCTTCAGAGAACTTTCTCTGTAAGTCTTTAGCCCACTTGTTTATTGGGCAGTTGTTTCTTTGAGCATTTGTTGTTGGGGGATTTAATTTTTTGAGTTCCAAGTATATTTTAGATATGAGACCCTTTTCCTTTGTATGGCTAGTGAAGATCTTCTCACAGTCTTTGGGCTTTCTATTAATCTTGCTAGCTATGTCCTTTGCAGCAGCTCTGCAAGTTCATGCAATCCTATTTGTCCAACCTTTCTTTGTTTTGTTGTGTTTCCGGGTCTCTATTAAGAAAATTTCGACCCGGAGACCTAGGGTTTCTCCTATTCCATCCTGTAATGTTTTCAGAGTGTCTGCTTTGACTCCGAGGTCTTTGATCCATTTGGAGTTGATTCTGTTGCAGGGTGATATATAAGGATCTAGCTTTAGTTTTCTACAAGTAGTTAACCAATTTTGCCAGCACCATTTACTGAAGAGGCTGTCTTTCTTCTATTCTATTATTTTAGCTCTCTTATCAAAGATTAGTTGGCTATAGGTCTGTAGGTTCATTTCTAGGTTTTCAATTCTATTCCATTGGTTCTGAGGTCTGTTCTTATGCCAGTACCAAGCTGTTTTGATTACTATGGCTTTATAGATTACTATGGCTTTATAGTAGAGTTTGAAATTTAGTTTTATACAGCATTTTCTTGATCCATTCATCTACTGAATAGAATCTGGGTTGGTTATATATCTTCACTATGGTAAACAATGCTCCAATAAACATAGTTGTGCAGGTAGCTTTATTATGGTCTTGTTTGTGATCATTTGGGTAAATGTCAAAAAGTGGGATTGCTGCAGCATAGGGGAGCTCTATGTGGAATCTTTTGAGGAATCTCCATAGTACTTTCCAAAGTGGTTGAACAAGTTTACATTCCCACCAACAATGCAGTAAGGTTCCCTTCTGTTCAGATGCCCTCCAGCATCTGTTGTTATTATTTTTGATTCCAGCCATTCTAACTAGGTTGAGGTGGTCAATGCTGTAGGGGACATACTAAGAAAGAACACGGGAAAATTTATAGTTCTGAGATCAACAAATTGGAGAAAACACAACTGAACATTTTAGTGATGCAACTCAAAGTCTCAGAAAAACAAGAACAAGGCTAATCCAAAACTAATATACAAAAGTGGATAATAAAAAATAAATCAGAAATAAAGGAATTACAGGGTAAAAAAAATGAGAGGATGAACAACACATAAAGCTGGTTCTTTGAAAAATATAACAAAATTGATAGCCCCTTAGAAAATTTGATGAAAGAAAGAACACCAAATTTAATAAAATGAGACTTGAAAATTGGAACATCAGAACAGAAATAGGCAAGATTCATAATGTTATTAGGGAATACTTCAGAAACCTTTATGACTGTCAATTCAGGAATCTGGGAGAAATAGAAGCATCTCTGGAGAGCATTGATATCCCCAAAATGAACCAAGAAGATTTATCTCAAGCAAATGGATCCATAAGAAATAAAGCCATTGAAATGGCAATAAGGAACCTCCCCTTCAAGAAAAGCGCAGGACCAGATGGAATCACAGCAGAAGTCTATATGGTCTTCAAAGGGCAACTCAGTCTCATACTCCTCAAACTCTTCAATGAAATAGAAAGAGAAAGATCACTACCAAACTCATTCTATGAAGCCAACATAACACTCATTCCAAAAGCAGATAAGAACTCATGAAAGAAGGAGAACTATAGACACATCAATTTGATGGATGTTGATAGATAACTTCTCAACAAAATTCTGGCCAACTGAGTTCATCGAGTAATCAAAAAATTTACATAATATAATCAAATGGGATTCATCCCAGGATTACAAACTTGGTTCAGTATGAGCAAGTCAATTAATGTAATTCAACACATCAACAGAAACAAGCTTTTGAACTATATGTTCATCTCAATAGATGGAAAGAATCATTTGAAATGAGTGGACACCTCTTTATTCTGAAAGCTCTGGACAAACTCAGAATCCATGGAAGGTTCTTCAATATAATGAAGGCTATATATGCCAAACTTAGGGCCAGCATTATACTTAATGGGGAAAAATTGAAACCAATCTCTCTGAAATCAGGAACAAGACAAAGGTTCCCACTGTCTATATTCGTCCTCAGCATAGTGCTAGAATTCCTACCAAGAGAAAAAAGGGAAGAGGAACACATAAAGGGGATCTAAATAGAAAAAGTAATTCTATCCTTCTTTACATACAATATGATCATGTATTAAAGAATCTTACATAATCCTCACCTAAACTATTTGAGTTGATTTAAACCTTTGGCAAAATAGTGTGGTATAAGATCAACCCACAAAAGTCAGTTGTCTTCCTGTGTGCCAACAATACTGAAATCAGAAAAGCAACATAATTTGTAATCACCTCAGAAAAGAGAAAATACTTTGGAAGTAACCAAAGTTGGGAATCATATATTTTTCAAAGCCATAGTAAGAAAAATAGCTTATTAGTGTCACAAGACTAGGCCTGAAGACAAATACAATGGAACAGAAGATTTAGGAACAATCCCACAAATATAGAACTCCTTAATATTTGATAAGTGAGCCCAAAATACAGTTTGGAAGAAAGATATCCTGTTACACAAATGGTGCTGGCAAAATTGGGTTAGCTACATGCAGAAAACTGAAGCTAGATACCCATATATCACCTAGTACCAGAATCAAGTGTAAGTGGACCAAAGACCATGTAGTATGCAAAAATTACAGGAAGAGGTAAGGGAAATCCTGAACCTTCTTGGAATGGGGCAAGAGTTTCTAAAAACAAACAAATTAAAGAATAACTGGATAAATGAGATTGTATTAAACTGAAGAATTTCTGCCTAGCATGGGACATAGCTAACAAGGTAAATAACATACAGCATGAGAAAAAAATCTTCATTTAGTACACATGAGATAAATGCCTCATATCTAAAATATAGACAGGGCTCAAAAAATTAACCCTCCAAAAAAACTCCCCAAACTCAACAACTCAATCAATAAATAGGCTGACTTAAAGAGAGACTTCTCTGAGGAAGCAAAAGAATGACCAATAGACACACAAATGAACAAGTGTTCAACATCTCTGGCTACAAGACAAGTGTAAATCAAAATAACATTGAGATTCCACCTCACTCAAATTAGAGTGGACTTTATCAGGAAAACTGGCAATACCAAATGTTGGCAGGGATGAGTCCTAAAAGGAATACTATGAAACTGTTGGTGGGACTGTAAACTTGTTCAACTAGTCTGGAAAGCGGTATGGAGGTTCCTGAAAAGACTAAACAGAGAGCTTCCTTTTGTCCTAGCAATGCCACTCCTGGGCATCTATCCAATGGACCATAAACCAGACCACACTAAATCCCCAAGCTTTAAACAACCATGTTTATTGCAGCCTTGTTTACCATAACCAAGGTATGAAATCAACAAAGATGAGCTTCAGTGGAGAAATAGAAGAAAATTTGGTATATATACAAAATGGAATTCTACTTAGTGTCAGAAAAAATGATAATTTACCATTTGTTTGGTAATGGAACGACTTTGAAAAAATTATATTAAGCAATGTAAGCCAGAGCCAAAGAAATAGAGGTTGCATGTTTTCCCTCGTTTTCTGTAAGTGGAATATATCTAGAAATCTACAAGTAAACACACTGAAAATATGTAAATATATAAATATGTAAATAAATATATGTGCACACACACTTATATAGGACCCTAGACATTAACATATGTAGGCCAAGAGAGGACAAGCATAGGAATAGGGGATGGTGGCTCAATAGTTATATAATATATGGCCATATAAAATCATATGCTATGAAATGAACTCTAAGAAAAGGAAACAAAAGACATTTTTGTTTCCCATCAAAGCTCTGTTTTGGTCTCTTCTCCTTTTGTTTATATTTGGGAGTGTAAGGGGTGGCACATAAAAGCTGGAACAAGGAGGAACAAGTGTTAACCACTAGACACTATGTGGAAGATGAACTGGCCATCTTGTGTGTATGGACTGGAGGGAAAGACTGGGAGAAAGAGATGGAAGGGGAGACATGGTTAAAAAAGAATTGTGTTCAATATTGATTACCTAACACATGTCATTGTGAGCCTTTTGTGTATCAACTCTATAGTAACAATGCAAAATAAAACCAAATATATAAATTAAAATGAACAAACCGACCCATTAGAAACAATGAGATTGAACTGGCAATAGCAGATATCACTTCCAAGAAAAGCCCAGGACTTGATGCCTTCACAACCAAATTCTATAATACCGATAAAGGAGAATTATCAATTATAAAACCCTTCAATGAAAATGAAAGTGAGGGAACACTATTTATTCTATGATGCAGGCATTACAGGTATCCACAAAATAGATAAGGCCACATTGAGGAAAGGGAACTTCAGGTCTATCTCCTTGATGAACATTGATGAGACAGTTCTCAACAAAATACTGGCACATGAACTCCAAACTAATGAAAGAACTCATATAGCATGGTCAAAATGGATTTGTCCCAGGGATGCAAATTTGGTTTAAACTATATAAGTCAGTCAGCATACTACAACACATCAACAGAAACAAAGATAAGAACCACATAATCATCCTGATCAATGCAGAAAAATCCAACACCCCTTTGTGATAAAAAACCCAGGAGAAGCTAGGAATCCTTGTAATGTTGCTCAATATTATAAATGCTGTATATGACAAACCTACAGCCAGCATTATGCTCAATGGTGAACAAGTAAAGCCATTTCCCTAAACTCAGGAACAAGACAAGGACATCTATTCTCTCCATTCCTCTTCAACATAGCATTGGAATTCCCAGCAAGAGTAGTAAGCAAGAGAAAGACATATAGGGGAACCAAATAGGGAAGCAAGAAGTAAAACAGATATTATACTGTACTAAAAGGACTCCAAAAAACTCCTCTCTCAAGCTACTAGAGTTGATATAGAACTTTGGCAAAATCGGCAGGTATGAAATCACCCCCCATATCGATTGCTTTCTTTATGCTGTTGAATAAAACCAGTCCGATATTAAATGCATTGAAAGTGTGTTTACTGAGCACAGATGTCCATCACACTGTAGTGATGCCAGAAATCAACAAGGAAAACAATAAAAACATGCACAGAATATGCAAATACTATGAATAATTTGTGAAGCATAAAGGAATAAATTAATATAATTAAAAATTTTATCCATGTTCTCAAAATATAGGGGTTCCTAAAGCAAAGTTCTCATTCTATTGACCTAAGAATGAAGGAAATATGTTTGCAGACTTTTAGTACAGATCTCATACCAGTGACTCAGAGGGATTGTAATAATATCACTTCATTTTCTACAATGACAGATGAAATGGAGGAGATACAGGCATGCTGGAGAAAAGTGAAGAATTTACCAGCTTGGAAAGAAGAAGCTGTATGGAAAGAAATAAAACAAAATCCTGTCCTACTAGCAAGCAGAAAATTGCTTAACAGTAGATGTAAGAGAAAATATTGAAGTTGAGCTGCTCCTGGAGTTCAGCATAGAAAAGACAGGAAACATTGATGTGTGCATCCAGATTTTCCTTAATCTTTACCCATCCTCAGAGTTAAACAGCAAATGGGAATAGAATGATGAATTACTTACGGTGTGTGCTCTTCTTGACTGGAAACATGGCTGTTACTGTGGTCTATTCCAAAAGTGTTCAGAGGGAAAAACCCAGTGATGGTCACATCTCCATCCATGTGTGCTCGTTGCTTCATAGTAGAGAAGCAGCTATTGCCAGCCAAGGACCTGACCAGGAGGGGAAGCTGGAGAAGAAAGAAAGTGAAAGTCAAAAGGTACATGCCTGAAGCCTCTGCCAAGCTGAAATTCTTTCTGGATGTGAAGCCAACCTGTTTGCTATGCATATTCATATATGTTTTTATATATGCATGTGTCTTTTATCGATAGAGATCTACACTATAACTCGTCTTTCATGAAAGCCTCTTGTGAGTCCTGAGAAGTCATGTGTAAAAGTATTCCCTGGAGCTCTACATCTGTAGCCTTCATTCAGGAGAAAAACATGAGTTGGAAAACATGTTTGTCCATTTGTGTTCTTCACCCAGGAGTTATGATTTCATCAAAGACCACAGATAGTGAGGCCCCAGAGATAGAGTTATCCAGGATGTAGTTTGTCCAGCATCTGTGTCAAGAAACTTTGTATGAAAGCCATTTGGGATGGTGCAGCTGAATTCCCTCAGAGGATGCCATATGCTGTGCATGGTGAAATGTCCACCGAAAGTCTGTGCCTGTGAGATGTCAGCTAAAGTTTTAAGAAAATCACACCCAGAGGGTCTATTCCTACACACAATGTAAATAACAGCCATAGAATCTTAGTGGTTAATACCAGCAGCTTTCAATACGAATTCCATGTTAAGAGGCTTCCAGAAATACAGCCATTTACTCTTGCCTGAGGAGGCAGTGTTGTTGATAACCTACCAATGATTTGTCAATCACTCATAGCCAATGCCAAAATTGAGTTCTACTTTGGCTTTCTGAAATTTTGTGGTCAAATTGGTAATTGTATTTATACATGCAAATATAGATGAGGACATTACCATGATGCACTGGGCTGAGAACTCTTGTATAACAAGCCAAAGCAGTATCAAAAGCAACTCTGTGTTTTCAAGTTGACAACATATGTTAGACCCAAATTCCATGCAGAGGCCCTGGAGAACAGAGCTACTTTAGGGAGTGGACACACTCTACACAAGGATGTAGTGCTGGATGCTATTTTGTTCCAACTGTTCACAATCATGCACTGGGTATCAGAATACATATCACATATGTACTTTAAAAACAGGTGGGTGGAAGCATAGAATTCTGTTGTATGAATACAGCACATTTTCCTTTTTAATATATAATTTTATTGTAAAAATACTGTACAGAGGGGTTGCAGTTGCATGAGTAAGGTAATGAGTACATGTTCTATGGAGCATTGTTATCTTCTCCTTTGTTTTCCCGCTACTATCTCTTCCCTCCTCACTTCCCCTAGTTCCGCCTGCACTGTAAAGGTCATTTTCAACTTAGTGTCTTGTAAACCTTATTGTTACAATGAGTCAACTTGCATCCTTATTTCAGCATTTTGTTATTTACCTTCTCCTCTCCAAATTATCAAAATTTGTACAGAAAGGTGCAGGACACTGGAATCAAATACAATGAAAACAGGGGTTATAATATGGGGGAAGAATATACAAGGGAAACAAAATAATCATATAGTGTACTATAAACACATTAAAACAACAGCAACAGAGGATAAAACCCCTTGTGTCTCTATCTTGTGGTCATTTAGCTTAACATCACCTTATATGGTTATATATACATACCTTTTGACCTTTTCTGCTTGTCCTAGTCATATACTAGTTATTGCAAATAAGGGAAACTATGGGACGTATGTTTCTTTGGGACTAGCTTTCTTCACATAGTACAATTTTTTCCAAGTCTTTCCATTTCCTAACAAATGGGACAGTATCATTCTGATACTGATAAAGGTATAGAATTCCACTCTATCTCTCTCTCTCTGTATCTATTTCTTTCTCTCTCTCTCTCCACACACATACACACACACACACATACACACACATATGTGTGTGCGTATGTATTTATATATATGTGTGTGTGTGTGTGTGTGTATATATATATATGTATATATATATATATATATATGTAATATATTCCATTTTCTTCATCCACTCATCTACTGAGGGCAACTGGGTTGGTTCCATATGTAAGCTATGGTAAATAATGCTGAGATAAACATGGTTGTGCTGGTAGCTTTAATATTGCCTTGTTAGTGATCATTTGGGTAAATGCCCAGAAGTGGGATTTTGGGGGTTATAGGAGAGCTCTGTATGTATTCTTTTGAGGAACCTCCACACTGCTTTACAGATTGGTAGAACATTTACCCTCCCATGAACAGTGCAGTTGCTTTCCATTTTGGCCATATCCCCTCCCCCCAGCATCTGTTGTTAGTTTTCTTGATTATAGCAATTGTAACTGGAGTTAGGTGGAATCTCAGTGTTGTTTTGATTTGCATTTCTTTTATGAACAGGGAAGTTGGCCATTTCTTCATGTGTCTATTGGCCATTCTATTTCCTCTGAAGAGAAGTCTCTCTTTAATTTTTAGCACACTTATTAATTGGGCAGTTGTTTGTGCATTTTTGGGGGGAATTTAATATTTTGAGGTCTGAGTATATTTTAGATATGAGGCCCTTGTCTCTTGTAGCTATTCTCCAATCTGTGTGCTTTCCCTAAATCTTGCTAGCTATGTCTTTTGCCATGCAGAAGTTCTGCAGTTTCATGTAATCCTATTTGTCCAACTTTTCTTCGAATTGTTGTGTTTCTGGGTCATTATTAATAAAAAATTTCAGCCTGTGCCAAGGAGCGTCAGAGTTACTCTTATTCTTTCCTGTAATGCTTTCAGGGTGTCTGCTTTGCCTTCAAGGTCTTTGATCCATTTGGAGTTGATTCTGTTGCAGGGTGATATATCAGGATCTAACTATAGTTCTCTATAGATGACTAACCAATTTTGAAGAGGCAGTCTTCTGTCTATCCTAGTTTTTTTGGCTCTTGTATTGAAGCTTAGGTGGCTATAGGTATGCGGGTTCATTTCTGGGTCTTCAGTTCAATTTCATTGGTCTTCAGGTCTGTTCTTGAGCCAATACCAAGCTGTTTTGATTACTATGTCTTTGTAGTAGAGTTTGTAGTTTGGTATTGATATCCCTTCAGTAATGTTCTTTCTGCTAAGAATTGTATTAGCTATTTGGGTCTTTTGTTGTTACATATGAAGTTTTGATTGCTTACTATATTTCATTGAAGAATGATACTGGTAATGCAGTAGGGTTCCCTTCTTGCCACATCCCTTCCAGCAACTATTGTTAATAGAGTTCTTGATTGTAGCCATTCTAACTGGGGTGAGGTGGTATCTCAGTGTTGTTTTGACTTACATTTCTTTTTATGGCTAGGGAGGTTCAGCATTTCTTCATGTTTCTATTCTCTATCCTTTTTTCCTCTTCAGAGAAGTTTCTCTGTAAGTCTTTAGCACACTTATTTATCGGGCAGTTGTTTCTTTGAGGATTTGTTGTTGGGGGATTTAATTTGTTGAGTTCCAGGTATATTTTAGATATGAGAGCCTTGTCTTTTGTATAGCTAGTGAAAATCTTCTCCCAATCTGTGGGCTTTCTATTGCTCTTGCTAGCTATGTCCTTTGCCATGCAGAAGCTCTGCAATTTCATGCAATCCAATTTGTCCAACCTTTCTTTGATTTGATGTGTTTCTGGGTTTCTATTATGAAAATTTTGGCCTGTACCAAGGAGACCTAGGGTTTCTCCTATTCTTTTCTGTAATGTTTTTAGAGTGTCTGCTTTGAATTCGAGGTCCTTGATACATTTAGAGTTGGTTCTGCTGAGTGTGATATGTTAGTGTCTAGGTTTAGTTTTCTACAAGTGATTAACCAATTTTGCCTGCACCATTGACTGAAGAGTCTGTCTTTCTCGCATTCAATTTTTTTTTAGGTCCCTTATCGAAGATTAGATGGTTATAGGTCTGTGGGTTCATTTCTGGGTTTTGAATTCTATTCCATTGGTCCTGAGGTCCTTTCTTGTGCCAGTACTAAGCTGTTATAATTGCTATAGCTTTTTAGT